>NC_089841.1:220034381-221234381 GCF_035609145.1 Eleutherodactylus coqui
TCACTCAAAAGATGGTTTTGAGCGTTGTGTCTAAAAGGGCCTAAAGAAATATTGTAGCATGTAGAAGCTGCATTTTGAGTGGCCTTCGGCACCAAAGAATCTTAGTAGTTCTCCAACATATCTTTCGCTATGGAAACATAGTTGTCAGCTTTTCTGTTTCTTAGAAACCTATGAACCACGATTATTCATCTCTGCATCAAGGGCTGGATCATTAAAAAAACTTTCATATCTGTGTTCCCACTACAAAAAAAAACAACTTTCTTCCTTTTTAGAAGTACAGTCAAGACCTTATGTTCTTTCCCTTTTATGCACCCCCCGCCCCCTACTTTTAGAAGATGTCTTATTTACTTGGAAATTAACCATTCATTTTATTCAAATGTTTACCAAAAAGTGATCAATGGAAGAGTTTTTAGCAAAAGTTATATTTAAAAATGCTTCTGTAATAAGACTATTTTAAGGTCAGGCTTGTTTCTGTACCCAAAACTATGTTGAAAATGAAATGCGTAATTGCAGAAGCAAAATCGGTGAGGCCTTTAGTGATATTATCTGATATCAGTAGATAGGATTTCGTTATAGATAAATGTCTGGAAGGAGGAATGACTACAACGGGTTTTCACTCTTTACTGTATTGCACTTGGCTTTTGGCTAGGACAACATTGAAACTCTTTGAAGTGCTGCCGTTGCAGTCCAAAGGAATATACGGAGTTGAGGACTGCAGCTATAACGCAATAGTTAAAATCAATCAGTGCTACAAAAAAGTTTGTGTAGGCTTTGATCTATATTGCAGATCTGAGGGGAAAAAATAGTTAGCCATGTTTATGATCAGACTTTTTTTTTTTTTTTTAACCCTCTTTTGTAAGTTGGAGAAAACCCATGCATAAACATAGGACTCTGTTCACACTAGGGTTTTTTTCCCCTCAACTTATCCAGTGTTATTTAAAATCAGAAACCTGAAGTGAAATGTAAAGCCTCTGTGAAACATCTGTTTTGTTAGTATTTTAAAGAAGGTGGGGATTCTTCAATGAATGTGGCTCAGTGGTTACCGTGTTTCCCCCAAAATAAGACTGTCTTATATTAATTTTTGCCCCAAAAGAGGCAGTGATCTTATTTTCAAGGAGGTCTTATGCTTACCTAGCAGGCTCAGTCCAGGTCTTTCCCGCTGCTCTCCACAGCTCCGACACACTTCCTGCAGTCCTTGGCGGCTCATACAACATCACTTCCTGGTAACGAGATTCATAAATCCCACCTCCAGGAAGCGATGGCTGTGATTGGCGGCTCATACAACATCACTTCCTGATAACGGGATTCATAAATCCCACCTCCAGGGAGCGATGGCTGTGATTGGTTCTTTGACTGCTGCTCAGCCATTTAATGCAGCACTGGATAAACCAATCAAAGCCATCCCTTCCTGGAGGTGGGACTTATGAATCCTGTAATTGATGTTACAAATGTAAGAATCCTGTAAGTGACTTCCACATCCTGAGGACTGCAGGAACCATGCTGACCCTCTATAGAGCAGCGCGAGGGACCTGGACCGAGCGTGCTAGGTAATATTCTGCCGTGTATTTTGCTGTGGTTTCGAACATGAATATAGCCCTTCGGAATGGGCAAAATTGACGTTTGGAATTTTTTTGTGTGGGTTTTGTGTTAAGAAGTGACATGTCAGTGGGTCTTTTTTTTTTTTTTTTTTTCTCCCCCACAATGTGAGTTTCAAATCCATGCCGGAATAATTGTTGTCACTAACATGGCGAAGGCTTGACAAAGACCAACTGTAGTCGAAACGTTGCCTGTACCGCTTTGAATATGGAGTAATAAAGTTGCTGATTTTACTTTAAAACCCTCAACGGATGCTGCCACTTCTTCTTTGTTGAAAATATTGCGAAGTGGATTCCTAATAAAATGAATGGGGCACTGTTTTGGTGCTGGATCCTCCTTGTGGGCAAGCCCTTATAGTGTGGAAGTATTACATAGAACTATGTGAACTTGGTTGTTACAGTTTTAAATGGGAGGTCATTTTATAAGTAGGCAAAGAAGGTCAGACAAAGCCAATTGAAACTCTGGTTTGAAGACTCGATGTGTCATTGCACCCCAAGAAGCGGGGTACTGGAAGTATATCTTCTCATCTTTCTTTATTGTCTTTACCACAGGACATCAATGAGTGGAATATTTCACGCCTGAACACCATTCTCGATGTTGTCGGAGAAGAATGTGGGATTTCGATTGAGGGTGTCAATACACCTTATCTCTATTTTGGAATGTGGAAAACTACGTTTGCCTGGCATACTGAAGACATGGATCTTTACAGCATAAACTACCTCCACTTTGGTGAACCCAAGTCATGGTAAGATCCTAGGTTTTAATTGAGTGTTTTTGCGTGTATAGTCTGCACAGGAAATAGGGAGCGCTCTATCAGAAACGTAGTGCTTCAACTCTTATAACGATGTAATATCGGGTTAATCCGCACGGACCTTGGGATCGAAATGCAAGACTGTGTTCGCTGCAGAAATTGATGTCCATATGAAATCGGAAACCCTCATCTCATTCTTCTGAATGGGAATCATTGCTGTATAATCATCAATTTGAAATCTCGAATTGTTAGGTTAAGGGTGGAGTGATGTCACTTGTTGACGTGGATCCTGCGTTGGAATGGCCTTTATATAGATAAGCCCCGTTGAATTGAACCAAATCGGTTTGTGGATTTGCGGCATCTGTGAATGCAAATCCACAGCAGAAATCCCAGGCTTGTGTGGCAGACTGGACTTCCTTTTTATATGGGTTGTCCGGGAGTTTAAAAAAATTAAACTGGGAGCAGGAAATGTTAAACAAAAACAAACAAGCCCTAATGTCTGCTCCAGTACGGACGCTGGTCTTAATTTTCCTGTAGTGATGTGCCGTACATGTTAAGGCCCATTTACACGGAGCGGTGATCGTTCAAAAATCGGTAAAAAGCGATTGTTTGGACGATCATTGTTGCGTCCAAACGCGTCGCCATCTTGTACTTTTTGGGCACTGCTAGCTGATCATTAAATTCAGGCCAACCTAAAAATCGTCCTTCAGCCTTATCAGCAGTTCTCTACGGAGAGTGCTGATAGCATTGTTTCCTATCGAACAAAGAAGCTGAAAGCAGATAAGAGCCTTGGGCTATTAACTGCATTCAGCTAAGGCTTCATTTGCACACTAGATTCCTATTAAGTAGCTGAGTAGCTACTTAATAGTTTATGCAAAATGATCGCTCAAAGCTGTCAATCAAACTGTTTGAGTGATCTTTGAGCGATCATCGCTCCGTGTAAATGGGCCTTAAGTGACCAGTCACTGGCCTCGGCAGTCTCCAGCCTGCAGCAGTTATGGGGATGCCACAGGGTCGCCCTACACGTAAATTCTGACCAGTAGTTAGTACCTTTTGGATAATCCAGCACTTTAGAGGACACAATTATACTGGGCTATCTGAATCCTACTGGGGGTGAAGGTAAACGGTGACATGTTATTGTTTGGTTTCGCTCAAAGTAATGCATTTAAAGGTCGTCCTTATTTGGGAACTATTAACCCCTTAGTGACCAAGCTCCCAGCCCCCACCCCCCCGCGCGCCTTTTTAAAAAAATCGAAACTGCTTTATTTATCCATCATAGTCTCTGTACGAGGGCTTGTTTTTTGTGGGTTAAGTTGTATTTTTCGATGGTACTATTTAATGTACCATATAATGTACGGAAAAACTTAAAAAAAAAAAAAAAATCCAAGTGGATTAAAATGAAAAAAACAAACCGAAATTCCGCCATATTTCGGTGCATCTTCGGTGCACAAGCTGCCACAAAAATGACATAACTATTTCTATGGGTCAGTACAATTACTTATGAACTTAGTTTTTCTTTTGTTCCTACTACTATGTTTTATTTTTTTTTCAAAGGCACTACATTTTTGTCAATTGTTTTCTTATAAATAAATATATTTTTTCTTTTTAGTAAAACTTTATGGTTTTTACTTATTTTTTTTTTGATCGCTCCTGCTGTATGATGTAATGCCATAGCATCGGGGCTGTTACCGCCGGGTGTCAGCCGTAAGAAGCAGCTGGCGCCCGTGGTGTATGAAGAGAGATTGCCCCACGATTTCTCTTCATGCAGAGGCCGCTGATACAGGCCGTCAGAATGCGTATCGGCGGTCACAAAGTGGTTAAAATAGCATTTTTAAATTGCAGTTTGTTTAGTTCTGACTTGAAGTATTTGTGGAAGGGGGGCTGTTTTCACTAGATTGCATGTCTGGTTCTCCACAGATTTTGAAAATACTCCTTAACAGGTTTTTACTGAGGATTGTTTTCGGGGGTCTGTTTTATTTTTTGACACTGCTGAACAATATTTCTTCTGTAAAACAGTCTGTGTAGAGATATATTGATCAGATCATTAAACGTTTTCTAATCTGTTAGGGAATCGTCACTCCATTTAACCCATCCTTGACATGCAGCGATGTTTGACATTGACTCTTTGACTCCTCGGCATTGTGTCTCCCGTGAACTCCAGTAATGGGCTCGTAGGAGATGCAGAGCGGAGTCTGGGGATGCCTCCTATGCACACCATTCTCTCACTGCTCCAAGCATCCCTAGGACTACTTAGGTATGCAGTCCTGATGAGCGCTCTAGTCCTCATTAGGTTCACGTGCATAAGTAGTCTGCGGGATGCATGGAAGTTAAGTAGGAGAGGCATCCCCAGACTCAGCGCTGCATCTTTTATGAGCCCATTACTGAAGTTGTTTAGGCTCATAGGAGATGACCGAGTCCCTTTTTTTTTTTTCTTTAAGCTTTTGCCTTTCCATTTATTTAACTCTGCAGAGCATTCCCGCATTTAGAACGGTCCCTCATGTGGCGTTTTTTTTTTCTCTCCATCTGTAATGTAAAGGACGGACAAATCATTTTAGGTGCTTCCTCATTTGGACGGCACTCTCCATCTACAGTATGTTCAATTTATTGATTTCCCATCTGAAAAATTCTACTGATGTACACACACTTGGGAAAACATTTCTGTGATTGTATTCAAGGGTAACATTATTTTGGAATGGCTCTGCATAGCGCTGTGCATCCTGCCTGCTGAGGGAACACATTCTGCAATGTGACACTGCTGCTAGGTCTGTCTAACTATCTGTGTGACGGAATGCGCGAGTACAAGGGCTTATTTACATCATGTAGCAGGAATGCTGAAGGAGGACCGGAAATGGAACTTGGTGTTGGTTTTGTAGCAGTGATACGATGTAGACTTCTTCCTAAAGTATATCATTTTAGTCTTAAATTCTGGAATGCTGCTTATTTATATATTCCTGTTTTCCCCATGACATCATGACAGCATACGCTGGAGGTTGCTCACCTGCTGACCTGAAGGGACAGGAAAAGGCAGAGCATAAAAAGCACCTCCCCTCCACCAACACCAGTGTTTTTCCTGTCCCTTCAGGACAGCAACGGCAGAGCTCCAGCAACGCTGTCCCATGCCGGAGGAGGACTTACCGGCGAAGCGGCGGCGTGATTCCTCGGGCAGCCCCGGCAAACCCAGTGGGAAGGACCCCATCTGGGAGCTTTCCGGGGACTGCGTGGGCCGGAGTCCAAGTAAGGGCTGCCGGCACCACTGCGGCCGTCATTTCGGGCGGCGGCCGCCATCCCCGGTGGGCCGGGGTCCAAGCACGGGCTGCCGGCACCACTGCGGCCGTCACTTCGGCGGCGGCCGCCATCTCCGGGTCCAGGGCCGACAGGAGCGCTCCAGGGGGCGTGGTTTCGGCGGATACAGCGCGGTGACGTCTGACGCTCCGCAAAGGGGGCGTGGCCTGGCGGGGCCGGCGCCAAATTCAAAATCTGCTGCCCCTGCATCAGCTGGTGGTGTTTCTCCACGCTAAGGAACGATCCTAAGCACAGGAAACGTTCCGGCAAGGCGCAAGATGTCGACCAGAGAGGACCCAGAGACCCTCCTAACTGTAAGTGGTCCTGTGGACCAACCTACACCTGCACTACATACACTTCCCGACTAACAGAGTTTCCCTTGTCTTACAGGACAGGGATACTCAAAAACCGAGGGAGGTTAGACGAAGGAGTAAAAAATGTCCAGTATGTCTAACCAAACTTGACGACTCCTGCACAAAAACGCTATGCGCTACCTGCTCCGCAAAAATTTTGCAGGAGGAAAAAACTTCCCTTATGGCCGAAATTCGGTCAGTTGTCCGAGAAGAAGTGCAGTCCTCTCTCTCGGACCTCCAACCTGGGCCTTCCGGGGTTAGACGCAGGTCGGTTCCGGCGGTGTCTGAGTCTGACTCCGACATAGCGGAAAACGTGGATTTTGACGGGGAAGTGACGCAGGAGGACAAGAAATATCTTTTCTCTACCGCAGACATGGATCAACTGCTAAAAGCGGTACGCAGGACCATGCAGGTGGAGGAAGACGTGCAGCAACCCCGCACAGTCCAGGAGGATATGTTCGCGGGGTTACTCCCACAACAAAAATCTTCATTCCCCGTAAACGCCACACTCAAGCAGCTGATCCTAAATGAGTGGGAGAGCGCGGATCAGGCTCCGCTAATCCCCAGGGAATTTAAAGAACGCCTGTTATTTCCGGGAGATGAAGTGTCCTTTTTGGACGAGATACCTAAAGTTGATACTGCAATTGCCATGGTATCCAGAAAGTCCGGGTTGCCCTTTGAGGATACGTCCCACTTAAAGGACCCGTTGGACCATAAGGTGGACACAGCCATGCGTAAAGCCTGGTCTACCTCCGGTCTCATCATGAAAGCTAACATCGCGGCCACTTCCGTGGCTCGTTCCATGGCAATCTGGTTGGACCAATTCGCAGCCCTAGTCGACCAAAAAGCCCCTAGGGAGGAGTTCGCAAGTGGCATCCCTCTGCTGCGAATGGCAACAGGGTTCCTGGCGGATGCTTCGATGGAAACAGTCCGCCTCGGAGCCCGCATGGCAGCCTTATCGAACACCGCCAGAAGGGCAGTGTGGGTGAAAGAGTGGTCAGGGGACGCAGCGTCCAAGAATAGGCTATGTACCCTACCGTTCCGGGGCGGGCGTATATTCGGACCAGACCTGGATCGCCTGCTGGAGAAAGCAGCCGACAAGAGTCACGGACTGCCTGCCACCAGACCACCCAAGAGACCCTTCACCCCTCATCCCTCGTCTACGTACGCCGGGAAGGGGAAGACCGGAAGATGGTCTTATCCAAAGGGCGGAAGGGGTAAGACTTTAACTTTTGTCCCTCAGCCCATACTTTCGGGCCCGGTAGGGGGTAGACTGGCTCGCCGTTCCCATAGCTGGCGTAATATCACAACTAACGAGTGGGTACTGCACCTAGTGGCGGAGGGGTACAGGATCGAGCTACTATCCCGCCCCCCGGACAGGTTTATAATAACCCCAACCCAGTCTCCAGGCCTAGAACAGGCTCTGTTGGAGGGCGTACGGAACCTGCAGGGTCTCGGCGCGGTTATCCCGGTCCCTAAGAAGGAACAGGGAAAAGGTTTCTATTCCCCCCTCTTTCTGGTTCCCAAACCAGACGGCTCCCACCGCACCATTATCAATCTAAAACAACTGAATAAATTCATTGAATATAGGAAATTCAAAATGGAAACCATTAGAACTGCAACTCCTCTAATTGCCAGGGATAACGTAATGGCTACAATAGACCTTAAGGATGCCTATTTTCATATCCCTATTTACGCCAACTCACAGAAGTTCCTGAGGTTTGCGCTGAGGGTGGAGGGGGAAATCCGCCACTTCCAGTTCGTCTGCCTACCATTTGGAATCTCCTCGGCTCCGCGAATTTTTTCCAAAGTCGTGATAGAAATGGTGGCCTTCTTACGAAATCAGGGTGTCATGATCATCCCCTACCTAGACGACTTCCTGTTGGTGGCAGATTCCCCGTCTACTCTGAGATCACACTTGGAGTCCACATTGCAATTATTTAGGGAGCTTGGCTGGATTGTTAACGAGTCTAAATCCAACATGGAGCCAGAAACCAGGAAGAAATTCCTGGGTGTCATTCTGGATTCCAGGCTACAAAATTCGTCCCTTCCTCCCCTAAGAAAACATCTTATTATAGAGGAATGTTCCAACCTCTATAAAAAGCATAGGGTAACGATAAGAGACGCAATGCGGATCCTGGGACTAATGACTTCGTGCATCGGCGTGGTCCCCTGGGCCCAGTTCCACAGTCGCGGACTCCAGTCACTAATTCTCCAGAATTGGGACAAGCTGCAGGCTTCGCTTGATCAGACAATCCCCATTCCTGCAGAAGCCAGAGCTTCACTCCGTTGGTGGGTGTCGTCGGACAACCTGTCTCAGGCATCCGATTGGAATTTGGACCCGGCCGTAATAATCACGACCGATGCCAGCGCCAAAGGGTGGGGGGCCCACTTTGAAGGCGGTTATGTACAGGGGGCCTGGGACGTTCACGAGAAAGCTAGCTCATCGAACTTTAGGGAGCTTAAAGCTGTATGGAAATCCCTGCGTAGCCTGCAAACGCGGTTAGTGGCGAAACATGTGAGGATCTTCTCAGACAATATGACAACAGTATCACTCATTCGCCACCAGGGTACCACCAGGAATCCTCCACTACAACGACTGGCGGGGCGGATCCTTCAATGGGCGGAAGGCACAACAAAGTCCCTATCGGCCTTTCATATAAGAGGAGCCGAGAACTCAACAGCGGACTTTTTAAGCAGAAGGAAAGTGGACCCAGGAGAGTGGGAACTCCATCCAGAGGTGTTCAGCCTTCTTGTGGAGAAGTGGGGGGTACCAGAAGTAGACCTCTTTGCGTCAAGCGCAAACACCAAATGCCGGCTTTTCTTTTCCAGAGGCGCAGAGAAACAGGCCTTGGGCACGGACGCTCTCTCTCACCCCTGGGATTGGGACCTAGCGTATGCCTTCCCCCCTCTACCACTAATCCCGCTTCTGCTAAGGAAATTACTGCAGTCAACCCTAACAGTAATTTTTGTAGCACCACATTGGCCCAAAAGACCGTGGTTCCCCCTCCTGAGATCCCTGTCAGTGGGAGAGCCCTTCCACCTTCCAACAAGACCGGACCTACTGTCGCAGGGCCCTCTTCTTTACCCGGAAGTTTACAAGTTCAGGCTTACGGCCTGGAGCTTGAGCGGGTAAAGTTCCTAGGGAAGGGTCTTTCCCCTAATGTTATTTCCACCATTAGCGAGAGCCTTAAACCCTCGACACACAAAATCTACTCCAAAGTCTGGAGAAAATTTTCGGAGTGGTTAGGCCAGGACATCCAGCAGCTGGATCAGCCAGACGTCCGGAAAATCTTAGATTTTCTCCAGGCGGGCCTGGATAAAGGTTTGAGTCCGAATACACTCAAAGTCCAAATTGCGGCCTTGGGGGCATTCTTCGATCTCGCGCTGGCGGAGCACAGGTGGATTAGGAGATTCCTTAGAGGGGCGAGCAGATTACATCCATTCACACGGGCCACGGCACCACCCTGGGATCTAACCATAGTCCTTCAGGCCTTATGCGACCCCCCATTCGAACCGATTACGGATCTATCCATCGCCTGGCTGACATACAAGGTAGCCCTGCTTGTGGCAGTCACGTCAGCCAGACGCGTGGGGGAAATCCAGGCCCTCTCACGAAGGGCCCCATATATGACTATCCACCCGGACAAAATAGTTTTTTCTTTAGACCCATCCTTCCAGCCTAAAGTATTGTCAGATTTCCACAGGGGCCAACCAATAGTTATCCCAGCCTTTTGCCAAAATTTCAAAAATGCAAAAGAACAAAAGCTCCATAATATAGACGTCAAAAGAGCGGTACTAGCGTACCTTGAGGCAACAGAAAGTTTCAGGAAGTCTGACCAACTTTTCGTTCAATTTCAGGGGCAGGCCAAAGGAAAGGCCGCTTCTAAAGACGCGATCGCCAGGTGGCTCAGGAGAGCCATCCAGGAGGCTTACAAGGCCAAGGGCATCCCCCCTCCAGAAGGATTGAAGGCCCACTCAACGAGAGCGGTGGCATCCTCTTGGGCGGAGAGAGCGCACGCGTCAATTGAGCAAATCTGTAACGCAGCCACATGGACTTCAGGCCATACTTTCATCAAACATTATAGGCTGGACTTTAAATATAGTCAGGACGCATCCTTCGGTAGGAAGGTGCTCCAAGCCGTAATCCCTCCCTAAAAAGCCCATGCCACTTATTTGGTATTCCTCCAGCGTATGCTGTCATGATGTCATGGGGAAAACGGGAATTTTTTCTTACCGATAATTCCCTTTCTGGAAGACATCATGACAGCATACGGGCTTTTTTCCCCCCCTTACCAACATGGTTACCCTAGTTTGTCCAACACATGAGGTAATGTGTATGCTTAACTTTGTTTTCTGAGGTGTGTGATGTCAATAAAAACACACCTTCCGGTTAAATAGCTGGTCACTGTGGTCATTTGGAACGCACTGGTGTTGGTGGAGGGGAGGTGCTTTTTATGCTCTGCCTTTTCCTGTCCCTTCAGGTCAGCAGGTGAGCAACCTCCAGCGTATGCTGTCATGATGTCTTCCAGAAAGGGAATTATCGGTAAGAAAAAATTCCCGTTTTTACTCAAAATTGGTAATGAGGTTCAGTCAAAGGGGGACACTTCTACTTTCTGGTCACCAAAACATTAATTGTATATTTTCAGTTGACATTCTATTTTGAACTTTTTTATACCAGTGAATGTTCTATAGTGTTCTGTGGCTATCTATAATCAATAATACAGAATGGCTGATAATCGCCAATCAGCTTCCCTTGCTTTAACTGATTAGTATTGGTCAATCCCTTATTATAAAATAGTTTCAGTATGTTCACATTACTAATGACTTAAAGGGGTTGTCTCAAGGCCACAGTGATTTTATTGCCCAGTCCCCCTTCTTAAGCATACATTACTATGCAGCAGTGTAAACGGCTTTTAAAGCAGGTTTCTACTCACAGTTCTGGTGTTTCAGCAACTTATAAAACTTCTTCCAAAGATGGCCGCCGGTTCTTTTCCCAAGGATGCACTGCGGTTTTCTCCCATGGTGCACCGCGGGTCTTCTCCCATGGTGCACCATGGGCTCTGTGTGTTCCATTGCCGATTCCAGCCTCCTGATTGGCTGGAATCGGCGCACGTGATGGGCGGAGCTACGCGATGACACGTAGAAGGGGCGGAGCCAGAACGCCGCTCGTGCCCGGACGAACCAGAAGAAGACGACCCTTCTGCGCAAGCGCGTCTAAAAAAGCAAGCAGACAGCGAAATTAGACGGATCCATGGAGACGAGGACGCCAGCAACGGAGCAGGTAAGTGAATAACTTCTGTATGGCTCATATTTAATGCACAATGTACATTACAAAGTGCATTAATATGGCCATACAGAAGTGTATAGACCCACTTGCTGCCGCGAGACAACCCCTTTAATCATTTCATGCGTCACCTGCTAAGTACTTGATGTTTGTACTTGCATGTAACATTAAGCAGTACTTTTTCATGAAATATTGTTTGGGCTTACTAATTCGTTCATTCTTCTTTCAAAAGGTATTCTATACCACCAGAGCATGGGAAGAGACTGGAGAGGCTGGCTCAAGGTAAGCACTTCAAGTTTAATGATGTCCTGCACAGGAATGGGTATACAGTATGTGTATGATTATGCCATGTACAACGTTTACATTGTAATAGGATTATATTGTAGTAGATTATTTTATTGCAATTAAGTTGTCTTGCCGCCCCATGACAAAAAAATGTACGTTATTTGCAGTTGCATCGTGAAACCTGTTTTAGTCATGATATGTTATTGTCCTGCTTGTGGCACAACTGCCAGATCAAAAAAGACACCTCAGCAGTTACCTTGTGTTTTATTTGTACCCAATTGTACAAGGGGGCGAGCCCCCTTATAATGGTGACCGCTGGTCCTGGCAGCATAATCGCTCTGCTGTCGTCCCCAATGGCGACAGCTGAAAAATCTCCCAAGATTGTCTTGTGTGTATGCCTGTTTGGATGTACTTGTGGTATACCCTAATACTGAATATCTCTATGGCTGCCTGCACACGGCCGGGTCAGATCCCGCTGCGAGAATTGTCACAGTGAGATGTGACCTGTGCCCCAGTGTTAACCCTTTGCAATCTAATTTGATTCAGGATTTCCTAGGGGGCTTTCTCTGTCTGCCATTATACAATGGCGCCATCTACTGGCTAGAGCCAGTACTGTGGTATGTGACATGCTGGAGAGGCCCTGCCGACTGGCGCACATGCGCAAAGCAGAGCCGGCGCGTCAGCGGTGACGTTTCTGTGTGGGCCTCTGTGAGGCTCGCACAGAAATAGAGCATGAGGCGATTTGTTTACCACACGAGCTTTCACACGGTAAAATCGTAGCCGTCTGCATAGGATTGCATTATCTAATGCAAACCCATGGCAGCGTGCAAGGGCGGAAATTCTGCGGAAATTTCCGCCCGTGTGCGAGAGGCCTATGAAAGACACAATATGTGGGCTTTCGGACACCAATTTGTAGCTATTTTTAAAAAAGCAGTCTTCATATAGAGAAGAAAGGGAATGTATAAAAATACAAAGCATTTTATAAAAATAGGTAAATTTATATTAAAAAGTGTTTTTTTTTGGTAATATACAGTGAATATACAAGTCTACACCCCCCTGTTAAAATGCCAGGTTTTCGTCATGTGAAAACAAATCCAACAAAAATGAATCATTTCAGATTCATTTTCAAGGAAGAGTGGGCAAAGATTGCCAAGTCACGATGTGCCATGCTGATAGACCCCTATCCAGAAAGACTGAATGCTATCCTAAAGTCATGGGGTACAGCAGTAAAGTATTAGTCTTAGGGTGTGCATATTAATGCAACCACAGATTAGATTTTTTAATTTTTCCACTTTAAGATATTTCAGTTTTGTTTTTCAATGGAATTGTACAGATAATGGGTCCTACTGAAGGTGAAAATCTAAAATGATTCATCTTTGTTGGATTTTTTTACATGACTAAAACCAGACATTTTAACAGGGGTGTGCAGACTTTTTGTATTTGTTGTAGATTTTATTTAACCCTTTCCAATCTGGTGTCTGAAGACCTTATGATTTAAGGCTGTACAGCTCTGATGTTGGGAAGACGTCCGTCGGGGTTCTCTTACTGTATATTGCCAGCCTCTCTGCTGTCAGAGCCTATCCAACGTGTCACCTCATGCAGTACTGGCTTTAGCCAGCATATAGCGCTGTTGTATAACGGCAGAAAAAGAGTAAGCCCCCTAGAAAAACCAGGATACAAATTGGATTGGAAAGGGTTAAATTCATGACTGTATTCACATTTTTAGTTTGGCATATGCAGCAGGAAACCTATTCCTAGTGGTCCCATATGCCCTAAGGAGGCCAAAAGCATGACCCTTTTGGATTCCATCAGGCGGTTATATGTCAGTATACTCTCTTTCAACTATATGGAATAGTGTAGTATGCTGCGCTATTCCATGGAGGTATCCTGCAAGCTAAAAAGGTCCGCTAGCTGTCACCAGCTAGTGAGGCCGCAAAATCTAAGGTAACTGCCAATATGACTGCACATCCTGCTCTCAACTTTGCGAAAGTAGCTGCTGCAACAAAACCAAAAGCTACATGTGGGCCAATTCCCCATGAACGGATTTTCACTGCAGTTCTTTTGGTGGAATTCGGCTGCTATTATATTCTATAGAACCTAATAGCTCAATGCTCACATGTGATTCTGCCATGGGGAAAAAA
Source organism: Eleutherodactylus coqui (assembly GCF_035609145.1). Taxonomy (NCBI): domain Eukaryota; kingdom Metazoa; phylum Chordata; class Amphibia; order Anura; family Eleutherodactylidae; genus Eleutherodactylus; species Eleutherodactylus coqui. The sequence goes on from NC_089841.1 coordinate 220,048,077, forward strand.
TCGCAGCATGTTCTAATTCACCGCGTTTTTCCGCTGTGGGAGGTCTCCATTAATATAGTATTCATAGAGACCTCGGGATTTCTGTGGACGTATTAAGCGATTGCTCGCGGGCACTCATGTTTTTAAATGGGGTATTCCCGCAGCAGAAATCCGCGGGCGCATCCCACTCCGTCTGTGGGCATGAGGCCTAAATCTTTACAAGCAAAAAAAACCAACTAAATTACTAAACTTTGGCTAACTTTTCAATTACTAATTTTAATGCCCATTATAAGTCCTATTTGTAGGATCACTGGAAGCTGAGGTACGCTGTATGCAGAACCTCAGACCTGAATGACTGCTTTATACCTGCCTGGGAAATGGTTGCTTGTAGTTACAAGTGACTGTGTGCTTTCACATGGCTTTTCTCCTGGTCACTGAGCATACACTTACACCTGGATTCTGATGAAGTTTCCTTTCACCTATAGCTTTAAGTGAACAGAACTTGGCCTTTAGTTCCGTTCCATTCCATTGCACAGTGTATGGAGGTGTGCTAGTTCCGGCATGCAGCGGTTCTGGAAAACTTCCAATCGATGGGAGTTCTTCAGTGTCTGCCCCCTGCGAGTCTTTTATTTGATGACCTATCCTGAGGAAGAAAAAGAAAGTTGTAAGTTAAAGCTGTATTTTTTTTTTTTTTTTTTGAGGCTTATTAAACAATTTAGCAGCCCAGGGTTACAATGTGTAGAATTCTGTCAAGGCAAAGCTGTGCTTGATGTGACAAAGTTGGCCCGTAGCACTCAGCATGTGATAGTAAGTCACATGCTCACATGAGTTAAGGCGCGTTTGGATGTAACAGCTATCGTTAAATAAACGAGCAAAAGTGAACATTAATCATTTGGTTTAAATGCGAGCCAACGAAAAAACGATGAACGAGAATCATTCCTTTTTCATTCGTCGTCCACTTTCGTGCTTCATTCACACGAGCGAATAAACGGCAATGTTTTTATGGCCGACCGATATATGCACCCATCTGATGCATTGGTTTCCAATGCATTCGTTCACATGGGCAAATATATGGCGCATGAAAAATGGAACATGCGCCACCGAAATACGCGCCGTCTCATATACAGCGGGCAAAAGATAGTTCAGGAATAGAGATGAGCGAACGTACTCGGTAAGGCCGATTTTCGCAATCGAGCACCGTGATTTTCGAGTACTTCACTTTCGGGTGAAAAGTACTCGGGTGCGCTGTGGGGCGGGGCGTGGTGTGATGGAGCGGGGGGTAGCAGCGTGGAACAGGTGGGAGCGCTCTCTCCCCCCCCCCCCCCCCCCCCCCCCCCCCCACTCCCCTCTGCAACCCCCAGCTCACCCACAGCGCCCCCGAGTACTTTTCACCTGAGTAGGGAAGTACTCGAAAATCGCGGTGCTCAATTGCGAAATCGGCCTTACCGAGTACGTTCGCTCATCTCTATTCAGGAACTATCTTTTTGCCCACTATATGGCGAAGGCTCTCATAGACTCCTATGGGAGCTGGAAAAAAAAGAAATGAGGCATTTTAGAAGCGTTCAATGTTGTGAAAGGCTTACAGATGCCTCTGTATAGGCCTTGGAAGGCATCTTGGGGATTTTGGCCGAGCAACGGTTTTCCGGGGTGCGACATATTTTTTTTCGTTAGCATGGAAAAACAGCCATTCGTGCAATTTTACGGCACAGCCAAGTAAACACAAGAACATATATGACCGTGTGAAAGATCCCTCGGCCAGCATAAATGCGTTGCGTTTAAACACTCCCCACTCAGTGTTTCACATAAGAATGTGAAACCCTCAACGAGAAATGAACGGGATGAAGGAGTTAGCGGTGACTTCACTCGCCCATTCAAGAGAGAATCTGCTCGTCTAAAAGGGCCATTAAGCACTCTTTTTCGAACTGCAGCTTTGTCACATATGTGACCTAATTTGGTCATAATACTGTAGTAGGTGGCAAGCAGGCTGGCTAGATTGGGTGTGTAGTAGTAGGGAGTGGCAGTCAATAAATGGGAGAATGGGGCTATAGAAGGGAGAATGAGTTTCCCTGTGTCTTTCCTGCAGGTGTTTGACTTGGCAATAACATTTTGTAGTCTTTGTAAAACAAAGCAAATCATCAGTTCCTTACCTACTAGGAAGGAGCAAATTGCAGTTTTTTTTATTTTTTGTTTTTATTTTTATTCTTTTCAGTGGGTTTTTTCCTCGTATAGTAAACCACATACACGTGCGCATGCATGTGTTCTTATGCATGTAAATAAGAATGATTGTAACTGGAATCTATTTAACAAAAAAGCAGTTGCACAGTACTAGCTAACCAGATGCTTGCAGGAATAATTAAATTCTGTTAAGTAATTACAGTGATAAAACAATGACCAATTCATTAATTTTGTTGACTGTGGAAAATGTGATGAGGCATCACCAGTTGTCCAGGTCAAGTCTGCACTCCATACATAATACCAGACAAAGGCTGGAATATTTTCCATTATCTTGTCTGCACATCATAATTATCACACTTGCCTTTTATGCCTGGATGCTTTCATCTGTAGTTTCTTCTGAAATCTTGATTGACTGTAGCACCTACAAATATTTTATCTGCAAGACATTAGGCTTGAATCTAATAAAGCCATTTGATTTTTGCCCTTCAACTGCTTTGTTATTCTAGAATGCTTTAAAAAATAATGCAGTAAAAAGGTTACTTTTTCAGCTTTTCGTTTTTTTATTCTACCACTGTTTAGCACTTAAAATATTCTTTTGAATATGCTCTAAAGTGCAAACAAAGCTTTACTTATGGAGACGTGACTCCCACCCCCATAAGCTCCGGGTTTTAGGAAGTTGTTTCAAGTATTTTGTTTAAACTTTTTCCGTACTTGAGTTGCCACAACTGTAAAAATGGGTCTGGGCACTTAAAATGACTATAATGCCCAAACTGCTATATTTTTGAGACCTTTCCAATCTTCCAGTCCCAGTTCCCTCTTGAAATCCTAGAGCTCTGCAGGCAGCTTTCATGCAGATTATTTGGTTGGGCAAGCTACAAAGAGGCCAAATCAAGTCTCCTATCCGATGAGGAGATTTGTGGTTTCCTAGTCCCTAACTTACAATATTATTATTGGGCTACCCAATTTAGGAGGATCCCAGCTTGGTCACCTCTCCCAGCATACACCAGATGGCTGGAAATAGAAAAGCTTTAGCTTGCTCCTGCCCACCCTAATTTTCTCATATGGAAAAACCAATATGATCCTCAGACATGGTGCAGTTTCTGGAAAGGCAGTAGAATTTTATTTATTTATTTTTTTTTTCTAGTCCCAGACCAAATCTTTTAAAGTCATGCAAGAACATCTGTAATAAAACTTTGAACCAGTCTGCTCAGTTCCTCGTCCTACTCTATAGCATGCTGCCTGCAGATTGGACTGCATTTTCAAAATGACCGATTCCCATTCAAGTTTTTCAACTTTCAAGTTTGAGCTTATTCTAGCATTGTTTCTGGTTGTTCAACAAACTGAGTTGTAGGTTACTGTGAAACTGTGGGGGTGTTTTGTAATTTGTGACCTTTTTGCCACAATTATGGTACACAATCCATGGTAAATTTCCCCCCATACCCAGAGGCGTACCTTGAAGCTCCTGGGCCCCAATGCAAAACCTGTAAGAGGGCCCCCAACTATAATGCTTTATTCATAGTACTGGGCTCCCTATATGAAGAAGAGGGACCTTACAGGCCCCCTAAGGCTCCTGGGCCCGGGTGCAACCACACCCCCTATAGTTACCTCCCTGCCCATACCCATTTATAACCTACTGGATAATTTGCCAAAGTAATGGGTAGGAGCACATTTTGATGAGCTTACGTACCGTATATAAAGTAAATGTCTCTTATGTTGAATTATTTGAAATAGTAATATTGCTTGGCTTATTTTTAAAGTATTCCAACCAAATAAAGATTTCAATCTATTCACATTCCTTCAAAATGCGTGTTCTCATTGGTCGGTAGGGATCATGTAGGCATCATTGACCACCCTTCCCGATGTCTTCTTATTTTTGAGAATGCAAAAAAAAATCTAAAAGCCCGAGGAAATGAAATCTGTTAAGGGAGGTAATGAGTAAGGAAAGTCGCACATTTCGCTAGTAAGCTTCTTGTTTCTGGCTACCACACAAATCCTCAGGAATTAGAACCTCCCCTGTAGCTAATTATTGTTATTGTTGTTTTTATTATTATTAGTTTTGTAATTGTGCCAGTTTAAAGGATTTTCTATCCTGTGTGCTGCTCAAAAAGCTGTAAGCCATAAATTAGCTCAGCAAATAATTACTTGCAGGTTTATCCTAGATATTGCACTGTTGTTCACTGCTGATGAAAGTTGTTTCTCGTCGGTGCTATTTGTATGTCGTTGCATTGCTGCTGCATATTTAGAAGACCTAAATTTAGTGTAACCGCATTTAATATTTAGTATTACCACCTACAATTACTAGTTTACAATATGATGGATTTAAATTAGTAAACCTTTTATACATACAAACATAGATTACATGTAATTTTATATTATTTATTTTGGTTACTGAGTGAGTTGTTAGTAAAGGCTATTTATATATTAACGTGCTGAAAATATGTGGGTTATTTAGATCAATTAACAAGATCAAACAAGATGTGCTTTTTTTTTTTTTCTTCTTTTTTTTTTTTTTTTGCGCATTTACGAGTCCCTGTCTAGTTAAGAAATATAATGGCTTGAAATGGCTAAGAGCTGAAATAGCTTCAATTTTTTTTTTTTTTATTCGTTCCTGTGGCTGTAGGAAATGGAAGGGTAGGTATGTAAATTAGAATGATTTCATTATGCATTGTTCCAAATCAAATCTTTTTGTGCAGAATGGAAAAGAATACCACCTGCTGACAAAATTTCAAAAGAAAACTGCTGTTAAGAAAAAGCTCCAGACTCCAAGCAAAATATGCATAGTGATTGCACACTTTGACTCTTGGAGAACAGCCACCAAAATGCTTAGGGATAACTTTGGTTGAGAAGCAGAATTTAATATGCTCTCGTATGGATTTTATCGAGTCTTGAATGGGTTTCTTGAGCCAGAAGAATTTAACATTAAGTAGTAAAATCAAAACCTAATGATGAATACATTATGAAGGTCTGCATTTTAATTTTGTGCTTGATTACATTTTTGATTTATTACTACCTGCTGAACAATACAGCTCTGTCCGTTTACTACATTTTTTTTATTATCTTATTTTAAAGCTGTATCAATCAATCCCTTACTGGATTTAATCTTTTCAAATAAGACAGTCCTATTCGCTATTCGTCGCACAATTTTTTTTGGTGTGTTTTTTTTTTTTTTGTTTTGTTTTTTTAAGCAAAAGGAGCATATCCAAAAGAGACCATTATGAGCGACCGGTCTATGGATAAATATATATCTCTGTATGTCCAAAGACTTCTTGTGTGCTTTGAGAAACATCAATGACAGTTAAATGCATTGGTAGCAGGGTAGCAACAAAAGAATGCGTGTTTGCAGCAATGCATGCTTTCTGAGGATGCATTCAGACGACCGTATATCGGCTGGGGTTTCACGCCCAGCCGATATACTTCGTCTCTCTCTGCAGGGGGAGGAGGCTGGAAGAGCTGGGAGCAGTGCTCTGAGCTCTCGCCCCCTCTCTGCCTCCTCTCCACCCCCCTCTCTGCCCCTCTGCACTTTTTGGAATGAGAGAAGGCAGAACGGGGCGGGGCTAATTTCCGGGAATTAGCTCCGCCCCGTCCGACTCTCCTCATTGAAAATAGTGCAGGGGGGTGGAGAGGAGGCAGAGAGGGGGCGGGAGCTCAGAGCACTGCTCCCGGCTCTTCCAGCCTCCTACCCCTGCAGAGAGAGACGCCGTATATCGGCTGGGCGTGAAAACCCAGCAAATATACGGTCGTCTGAATGCACCCTTAGGGTGCATTTAGACACAACAATTATCTCTCAAAATTCTCTCCAAAGCCGTCTTTTGAGCGATAATTGTTGCGGCTAAATGCGCGGCCATCGTGCACTGTTTGTGCACTGATCGTTCATCGCTCATTTCTAGCCAGTTAGAAATGAGCGATGAGCCTTATTAGCGCCGCATGCTGATATCTCAGCGGGCGGCGCTAATATCATTCTTTCAGCTGATATCCAGCAGTTCTCAGTGGGACACCAGCTGAAAGCGCCGAGAACAATGCAGCTGTTTGCATGTTCAAAACGCCTGCATAGTTCTTGAAGCTATTGCGGCGGTATCCCGCTTCGCCTGCATAGCTCTTAAGTAGCTAATTAGCTACTTAGAATTATGCAAAGATGATCACTCAAACTGTCGTTTCAGCAAATTTTTTTTTTTTTGAGCGATCATCGCTCCGTGTAAATGGGCCTTTACTAACATAACTTCAAACCTGTTTTCCTCTTAGCTCCTTTTCTGTGCAGATAAGAAGATAGATCGTTTCTTTGCGACATCTCTAAAACGCTTGGGTTTCGGTGACCATTTTAAAAATAATGTCCAACATAAATCTGAACGCCTGTAAATAGAAATTCCAGACTGATCAGAAATGTTTAAGACTCTGCACATCTATATATTTTTTCCAGCAGTTCTCCAGTGCTAAATTAACTTACCACTCGTCACCACATTTGTTCAGTCCTTGATTACTAATCCATACGAAGAAAGCAAATTAAATAGACTCTTCTTTCTTCATTGATTTTAATTTAAAATTTAATTCTTTTAATGCATCATACATCTTTTGGAGCTGAAGAGTTTGACAGTCTCTTGTAAATCTCCCTAAAAAACTATTTGAAAAGAAAATAAGTGAAATAGCCTTTAACCCTTTAAGGGCCGTAATGGATTAAATCAGAATTGAAACCGTTCAAAACTGGGGGACAAATATATTCTTCAAAGGGTTAATCGTTATTTCTTTTACAAGTACTCTGTCCTTTTCATATGTTCCCATTTTTTAAATAGGTCACTATTTTTATGTCCTCTATCAGATACTATTACGGTAGATTATTTGTGTGTAGGATTTCATTAAAGGGAACCTGTCATCAAATATCAGCCTAATAAATTAAGTTATGGTGCTTATAGTTTGGGTGGCAGGAAGTCCCTGGAGCTGTGTCTCAAACTATAGGGTCCCCTAATCCTGCAGTGTTCCTGTGCAAAGTCAACACATGCATACCAGCTTGGCTTTTTCAGATGGTTGTGGGCACACCTCCCATAATGATGAATGGGAGCTGCGCTTACATAGCTTTCTGTAAAAAGTCAAGCTACTGTGTGCTTGCTGATTTCACCGGGAGACCAGGTGAGAATGAGAGACTGCTCCTCGAACTTCCTGTCATCTAAACTGTAAGCACCATAACTTAGTTTATAGTGCTTATAATTGATGACCAATTTCCTTCAAGGGGTTAAGGCCCATTTACACTGAGCGATGATCTCTCTAACAACGGTTTGAGTGATAGCTTTGAGCGATCATTTTGCATAAACTATTAAGTAGCTACTCGGCTACTTAAGAGCAATTAGGTGTGCAATTAAAGCCTTAGCTGAAAGCGGTTAATAGCCAAGGGCTCTTATCTGCATTCAGTTCCTTTGTCCTCCAGCGGGAAACAATGCTATCAGCACTACCTGTGGAGAACTGCTGATAAGGCTGAATGAGGATTTTTAGGTTGGACTGAATTTAATGATCAGCTAACAGTGCACAATGGCCGCACGTTTAGACGCAACGATTATCGCCCAAACGATCGATTTTTAGGTTGTTTTTTTTTCGAGCGATCATCGCTCCGTGTAAATCGGCCTTTAAATAGTGGTATTTACCATATCTACAGTTATCTTTATTGCTAGGAAAAATAGTTGCTATTGACTGGCTACTCCCAGGCTATACTTAAGATGGCCAAACACTTCACATGAAAGTTAGCTGAACCTGATCATTTGGAAGGTGTCAACAAACAGTCTAAATGTTTAAGTATATCATGGCAGGGTGACAGTCTGGCAATGGATTGAGTAAGCAGAATCTGGAATGTTGGATTTTATTATGCTCAATTCTTATTTTATCAAGTTAATTTAGGCATTTGTTAGCTTGCTAATAGTTCGTAGACAAATCCACACTTGGAACAATGTAACACTATAATGTAGCCTATTTGTCAGAGTAGACATGCGTGAACATGGTGACTGGCTGTTTCACAACATATATAGAGATGTACTTGTTGACTATATTAGTATTTTGGTTAACACAGGTGTGTGGCAGCAGCGGCATCCGTGCCTACCTGCCCTTCAGCCATCTTTTCTATACTGTGGATGGACACAGCAGCTCGCCCATGCGCAGTTTCCCACACCGTCGCTAGGCAATGGCAGGGAATCTGCGACCTGTCCACAATGTTCATAGCGGACGGGCTGCGGGTTGTACAGCTTCCATTAACTTGAATGCAAGCAGTCTGCCCGGAATCCGCATGAAGATGGAGCATTCTGTTTATCAAATTTTTTATTTTTATTTTATTTTTTACCCCCTTCCCTCTGCAAGCAAAAATTGCAATTGGTTTCCGCTCGTGGGCAGAAAGCAGCGGCTCTACAAAGAAGGTAATGGGCGATACTTGCTGCGGATTCTAGGACAAATATCCGCCTGTGAGCGGGAGCCCTTACTGTAATATGGCATAAAAGAAATTCCTCTTTAAAACATACTAGCCGCTATAGAAAGTATTTTTGATATTTGGTAGGATATTCCGGTTTGTATAGGGGCTGCTTTGCTGTAGAAATGCTCTTCCCCAGACTGGTCAGTATAGAGATTGGTATCTGTGATGTGCGGAGTCCTATGGAACGTATAATAGAGGACAAGAAGTGCATTTCTACATGGCTTTAACCTGTATAGCATTAGTATGCAGCCCGGGCACCATTAGGGGCCTGGCGGGTTCCCTACAACGTGCGGCCCTACTTTAATTGTAGGCGCAGCTGCCTTTCCATTCCATGTGATACATTTTTATTGATGTGCATATTTATTGCCATTTAACGGTTTATAAAGCGGTTTTTCTCTTTTTACGTTCCCAATGCTTTTGTTTTTGCATTGAAAGTGTTTAGTTAATGTTTATGACTAGTCTCAAGCCTCTCATTATTGTTATGCCCATAAATTCAGGTGTATGAGAAGGTGGAATACATTTTCTGATTTTTAGAATAACTTGTCACAATCTGTGGCCCAACAATGCCTGATGATAGAAGTTCTTTGTGTTCAATTTTACATAAAATATGATCATTAATGTAAAAATATAGATATTATAGAGCTTTTATTTAAGAAAATCATTGTTGTTGAAATTATGTTTTTGAATAAAAGATTACCCCTTAAATTCAAGACTGTTATTAGCCTTTTAGTCGTTCGCGACCCTCGGCGACCTAAAGGCGAGCTACTTCTATGTTTTTCGGGTTTGCGCTGTTTCTTTCAATTGTGTGATATCCATGCCAGTATCCGCTCTGGCAGTATCAGCCATTGTGTTCTTGGGCGGCCGGGTCTTCTTTTTCCACTGATCTGTCCAAGCATTATAGATTTTTTTTTTTTTTTCCCCTAGCGACTCTGCTCGCATAAGGCCTCCTGCACATGGGCGGATTTGCATTGCGCTGGACATCCGCCTCCAGTCTCCGCAGAAAATACAACCAATAGCATGCTATGGCAAATTGCAATTTTATCTCCATAAGTGGAAATCGATTGCGATTTTTCTGGTCACAGAGAAGAAATTGCAGCATGCTGCGATTTCTGTGCGGGCTACACACAGACCACTTTCATTGACTCTAATCCCTTTCAAGCACTGCGGGATCCGCGTCATTGCCTAGTGCCGGCACATCTGCAGTGCAGAAAGAAGCCAACCGGAGAGGTGCACAGGGGGCACAGGGTTGAACTCCACGGCAGAAATCCCACATCCGGAGTCCGACCCGCCCCTTTTGCAGGAGGCCTTACATGGCCAAAGCATGTGAGTCTAAGCCCAGTCATCTCGCCCTCCAGTGATATCGGGACCTATACGATTTAGGACTTCTCTGTTTGTTACTCCTGCTGTCCAGGTCATACGCAGCAGCTTTCATCAGCACCACGGCTCGAACGCAGTAATCCTCCTATCGGCTTCCCTTGCAATTCAGCTTTCACATCCATTCATGGCTATGGGGAAAATGGTTATTTGCACTATCCTGCATTTAGTTGCTATGTCGATATCCCCGCTTTACCTGATTTTGTCCATGTGTAGCATCACGCTTCGCCCCCAGTGCTATCCTACGTTTTATCTCTGGCATAGATTCTCCATCCTGTTTAAATTTTGAAGCAAGGAAGATGAAGTCTCGCACGTATGCTACGGCCTCGTTGCCCATTTTGATTTTAAATTTGGCATTTTTTTGCAGTTGTCATAATTTGTCATCTTTAAATTCAGGTATAGGCCTATTGTTTCACTTTCAGTTTTAATCTCACATATCAGGTGCTTCAGACCTGCTTCTGCAAGCAAAAGTGTGTCATCTGCATAATGGAGATTGTTGATGTTTCTGCCACCTATTTTCACCCTAGCTTTCAATTCGTCTAGATCCATTTTCCGCATTATCACTTCTGTGTATAGGTTGAACAAGAAGGGTGAATGGATGCAGCACTGTTGGACACCTTTGCCGATTCCAAACAAATCTGTGGCCCCATTCTGTGTTCTCGCAGTGGCTTCTTGATTCATATAAAGTGATTTTATCAGCTTGACTAGATGTGCCGATACGCCCAGCTCTTATAGGGCATGCCACCGCTTGTCATGGTCAACACAGTCAAAGACCTTGATGTAGTCAATGAAGTACATGTAAATATTCTGTTGGTATTCCCGAGCTTTTTCCATGGTCCATCACAGATTTGCAATATGATCACAGGTGCTGCGTCCTCGCCGGAATTCTGCCTGCACATCAGGGAGTGCCGCTTTGACTACTGATCTTAGTCTTTGCTGTATAATTTTGAGAAGGATCTTGCTTGCATGCAGAATGAGGGCTATTGCTCAGTAGTTGGAGAAATTCTGGGAGTCGCCTTTCTTTGTTAGAGGGATGAAGACATAATATACATACCGTGTTTCCCTGAAAATAAGACCACCACCAATTTCTGTGAAAGGGGGAAGGGGCTTGAAATATAAGCCCTCCCCCGAAATCAAGACCTAGCTATTCTACATTAAAAAAAAAAGGCAAAAAATGCTCACCTAGCAGCTGCCATTTGGATCCCTCGCGATGGTCTGTGGCGCTGCTGCAGGCTGCCATGTCTTCCTTCACGCCGACAGACAAGTTCTTCCTTGTAGCGGGGCTTGAATACCCTGCTTCAAGTAAGCTAATGTTCTGATTGGTTAATCGAGCACCGCATCAGCCAATGAAAGTCAGCGCTAGATTAACTAATCATAGCCATTCAATGAATGGTTGTGATTGGTTAATCGAGAGCCGGCTCCCATTGGCTGACACGGCGCTCTATTAACCAATTGGAGCATTAGCTTGCTGGAGGCGCAGTATTTAAGCCCCGCTTCCAGGAAGAACTGCTCTGTTGGCGTGAAGGAGGACACAGAAGCCTGCAGCAGTGCCGCAGGCCATCACAAGGGACCTGAACGCTAGGTAAGTATTAAACACACCCTGAAAATAAGACGCTGTGCCTCTCTTTTGAGGCAAAAATTAATATCCAAATCCCAGACTTTATAATTGCCACACAATGGTTTGATCACTGTGTCACATTGCCTTTTTTTTTTTAAAAAAAAAGGCCACTCTCACCACCTTTGACCTCAATTAGCGCGGCGGTTCAACACTTCAATTGGTGTTTCTCAGAGCTGCGCTCGAATGTGGCGTATGTGACACTGCGATTTTCGAGCGCTCAGCTCTATTTTCAGCTTTTTTGCGTTTAACTCGCCTATTCGCCCATCACAATGATGTGTGTTAAAAAGCATTGTCAAAACGCTGTACAATGTGTTAAAAAATGATGCTCGAAATCGCAGTAAAATGATGGTATTTTGAGCGGTGTTTTCGGAATGCATGTATGAGTGGCCTTAGTCAGAGCCTGAATCTTCTATATCTGTCCACTTTGATAGCATTTCTAGCCTCTTATCTACTGCAGCGTATACATATTGGTAACCCAGTGGATTGGCACAGTGCTTAGTCTATTACTTTTAATTGCTTAAAGCAATATTCTTAATGCTTTCTCTTCTTCTTCAGATTGATATTGTGCCTTCCATTACCTCACCTGTAGAATATTTTTGAATTTTGTAACTTTTTTTATATTGAAAGTGCCCAGCTGGTTTGGTAAATGAAATCTAAAGTCGTTCATATTTCTGTAACTAGCTTCTTGTTTGATCTCTCTACACAGGTTTCTTTCCCAGCAGTTTTCAAGGATGTGATGCTTTTCTCAGACACAAAATGACACTTATATCTCCTTCAATACTAAAGAAGTATGGTATTCCTTTTGATAAGGTAAGTTGGCTAACTTGCAGCTGCTTTATAGATCATTGCTACAAGTAAAAACTAAGTGAGCTCTTTGGAATCACATGCCTTCACTCAACTGATCCCTTAAAATATAACTTTTATTAATTATAATACTTAAAATCAGGAGGCTTCAAGACTAACAACATAAATTAAGTGACAAAAGCACTATTATAACCCCCTATCTCCGTTCATTGGTGGGATCCCCCAGAATTCACATAAGAGATCGTGACCTTCAAAGTATAGGTCACATAAGAGGTGTGACAAAACCAAAGGGACCTCAGGTTCCAATCTCCTTTGGCTAAAATTGCAGTCACATGAAGTTTAGAGAGGAACTATGAAGGCCACAAGACCCAGTATTGTGTCCTCCAACAGCAAACGAAGTGGGTAATTCATAAAGCACTTGTGTTCAAATCCTCATAAATAATATAGCAGGGATACCAGGCAAGAGTAGGTCTTAGTTGGTTAATGTCCCCAACATTATAGTGGCAGGGAACAGAGACAGATGAAAATTTTTGTTAATGAAAGTCTTATACATTTACATTAGCGCTGTATCACAGCCCGCAAAACGCAGGGCAAATGTGGAGTAAGAATATGCTCATGTTAAAGCAACCCGTTTCTTAGTTTTCCCAGAGCTAATCAGTGGAGACTAGTTGCTGCAAAGTTTCACATACACTGCAAATAGAAAGTAGAGATGATTCTGCTTTTTCATTATCTTCTTTTATACAGACAACCAGCATCAGTATGGAATAGATTATAAAGAAGTACTGAGCAGTGTAGATGTGAATTCAGTTGCTGTTAGCTGCAGCAGCATGTCCATACCTTTTTGCTTTTCTCTTATTTACCTCCTCCATTCGCCCACCTCTCCTATAAATGGACTTGATGGGCAGCATATAATCTGTCTGTCCGTTTTTCAGAGTGGGTGAGCAGTTTTTGGGAGGAAGGGGGAGACGAGAAAAAAACGAATCTGGTAAATGGATAAAGAAACCTTTTTTCTCTGGTAAGATACAAAATAAAAAGTTTATTATACAGGGTAGGCCACGGAAAAGTAGCTCAGTACCTCACCCTTATAAAAGCTGTCTAGAAGAAAGTCTGTCTTTGTTGCCCATAGTAACTAATCATGGCACAGCTATCACTTTTCCCCAGCATTATAAGAAATTCATGCTGTGGTGGCTCTTTGTTGAGCAGTGTGGGCACACTTTTCAATAGCTCTTTGACTAGCAGTCAAATGCAGACTAACTCTGCAACAAATCTGGCTCCAATGAGGCATCTTAAAGTTGATATAGCTTCAGGACTGTCACCTGGTCTATTACATGCTTTTTAAGGGCCACTAAAGCCTTCTTCATCTGTCATTAGTGCTTCAACCTACAGATCTGGGTCTAGCATAATAACAATAATAATAACAATAATCATCTTTATTTGTATAGCGCCAACTTATTCCGCAGCGCTTTCAGGCATGGATAAATGCAAAACAATACAACAATTACAATGTGAGGTACATTCAGTTTGAAACAAATGGGTTGGGGGTGGTACAGGAGGTGCAGGGGGAGGAGAAAGGCATGGGGAACACAGGCAATAGGGGATTCATGTGGAAATCAGTTATTAGAAGGCAAACTGGGTGGGGCGCCATAGGGCGTTCAGTATGCTTCCCTGAAGAGGTGCGTTTTTAAGGCACGTCTGAAATTTTGTGCATGTGGAATTGTTCGGATTCCTTGAGGTAGAGCGTTCCAGAGGATTGGTGCTGCTCTGGTAAAGTCCTGTTGGCGAGCATGTGAGGTTCGTATTACAGGGGTGTTTAGTTTGAGTGTGTTAGCAGATCGGAGTGAGCGGGCTGGGTGGTGTACTGACAGGAGGGAGGCGATGTATGCTGGCGCGGCGCCATGCAGAGCTTTGTGGGTGAGGTAGAGAAGTTTAAATTTAGTTCTGCAGTTGATGGGCAGCCAATGCAGCGACTGGCATAGTGCAGAGGCGTCTGAATAACGGCTGGATAGAAAAATGAGCGGTCGCCTGCTAAAAGAACCACAACACCTGCCAGATCTTACCATCTACCGGGCCCTGATTTCCCCTGGCAGTGGAACCCCACCAGATTGCCCTCACCGCACTCCTGGACATCTCGACCTGAGACCCACACCACGGACTACCTGGAGGAGCTGAGACTACGCCAAGACTGTGCACCTGCATTTACTCTGAAGAGAAGATGTTGCCCTGGGAGCTTACCCCTCAACCATATCCAGTCTCGTGAAGGAGACACAATCGCCTCGTAGCTGGGTGATTTCCGTCCATACAGGCAGTGCATGTGCATACTTGCTGCTTACAAAATCGGGCATACGTGCCTGCACCCCACAGTTGCTGCTTTTCCTCTCCACCGGTCTTGTGAGTGTTTGCACCTAGGGTCTCTACCCTTTCGAAGGCTCTAGAATATTTGCTTCCCTACACCTTTAAAGTTTTCTTCTCTGGCATCCTTGGAACATGGGATAGTCTTTCTGTCCTTATTTAATACTAATATTTTGGAGGTATTGCTTCATTGTTTTCCCCTGATTTTCCTGGAGAGAACTAAAATACCAGTAACTTTACTACTGTCTTTATTTGAAGGTGACCTGCCCTCATTTTTTTGGTCTGCCCAGTAGTCTACAACTTGTATCATGCATTTTATTTAGCTGGGGAAACAAATCGAGGAGACTACTAGCACGTCTTGCTTCTCCATGCCCACTATATAACAACTGTTCATGGACTGCTACTCTTCACTGTATGTTAAATCTCCGTACGACTCCCAGTCTACCTTCTACATACTATTGAACCACCTAAGCTATTGTCTTCACATCAGGAATTTATCTCTAGTCCCTTTTACAGATGATGAGTATGCATACCATAACATCCCTTCCTAATTAAGACTCTTGGTCTAGATGGCCTTTTGGGGGAATACTATAAAATCTTGAAAAAAAAAACAAACAACTTACCCCAACACTTAAACTTTACAATGCCATATATATAGATGGCTTACAAATCCCAGAATTCCACAAAGCACGTGTGATTTTACTTGCGAATTGAGATCCAGCTCTAGTACAATTTCTCTGTTAAACCAGGATTAATTGAATGCGCCATTTTTGGCATAACACCCATCCATATACAAGTAACACTGATGAATGAGAAACTACTTTATTTTGTCTCAGTGGCTGCCCACAAATTGATTCTACAAGAATGGATTTCCACAAGTCCACCCTCTCTGCATCTATTTGTCTACATTTTTTTTTTTTTTGTCTTTTGGATAGACTGGATAGCTGCAGCTCTCCAAAAAGAGTAAGAAGTCGGACCATTTTATTTAACACTGTGGAAACTGTTCATTAATATCCCATCGCTTCACATATTTTCTAAATTCTTCTTTCTAACAGAATGCCTGGTTTCTGAAAAGTCAGCTAAGACTAGATTTAATCCTACTAATAAAAAAGATCTACAGAGCCTCGTGTGGTGCAGAGTGTTAAGGCAACAGAATGCAATCCTAAGCTCTCGCTCACGACCTCAAGGTTGGCGGGTTCACTTCCCTCATGGTTCAGGTAGCCGGCTCAAGGTGGACTCAGCCTTCCAAGGTCGGTAAAAGGACTACTTTAACTTGCTGGGGTGGTAAAGTTAACTGGGAAAGGCAATGGCAAACCACCCTGCAAAAACAGTCTGCCAAGAAATGGCTCATAAGGAGCCCCCACATTTTTAACCTGGAATGTCAATTATACCATTCTCCTGGACTATCTCCAAATCCTCTACTATCTATGCCACATTTGTCTTGCCTTCCTGTCCTCTCACTACCCCTTCCTTCTGGATGGAGTTAGTTTTTATATTGTTGAAAATTTTGAATAGAAACACTAGGGAAAAAAAAAAGAAATGAAAGCTGCGCTGTGATTGATTGCTATAGGAACATAGACACAGATACAGATTTTCTTTAAGATCTCTTTTTTAAGAGTGTGGTGGCAGGCTACTTTTGTATATGCCTCTTTACTTTTTGAATGATGTTATTTTATCACTTAAATAAAAGCATATGTATAATACGAAGCTGACTTTCCACAAATCCATGCTCACAAAAATTACTTAGTGGAATTGGCAGCAGGGACCGCTTGGCACAGGAGCCACTAATCGTGGCCCCTTGTGCTTGCTAGCGCCCACATCACGCTCTACATTCCTGTGTGGCACTTTGGTGTGGGTGCTGAATGGAGCAGGAACCGCTGGGCACAGAAATGCAGGTTAGCGTTGCTGAAGCCGCTCCACACTACACTGCAAGTGAATTTGGATGAGACTGCTTGGGTACCACCCATATCACCCTGTACAGCTTTTCAGTGTGGGCACTGACTGAGCCGCTCAGTCTCAGTCTGACTGAGATCTTCTCAGTCTCGCAGCACTGCTGCCAGAGAAAAATTACCCATGTGCAAAGACCCATTGCAAAGGGTAGGTTTTATGTTTTTGCCATCTTCTGCGTGCAATAACTTTTTTTTATTTTTCCGTTGACGTACTTGTGTGAGGGCTAATTTTTTATGGGATGTCCTGTAGTTTATGATGGTAACATTTAAATACGAACGACTTTTTGATCGCTTTTTATTGCATTTTTTTCTGCGAGGACAGAGTGACTGAAGTGCATTTCTGGCATTCTTTTTTTAAATTTCAGACTACGTTTATCATGCCGGGTAAATAATATGCTACTTTGATGGATCTAACTTTTATGGACGCAGCAATACCAAATATGTATTTTTCTTTTATGATTTAGATTTTTTTTTTTTAGAGTTATGGCAAAAGGGGGGGGGGGATTTAAACTTTTATTACTTAACTTTTTTTTTTTAAACAATTAAAAAAAAAAAAATGAAAAGAAGATCAATAAAGTTTTATTAAAGTCCCCCTTGGGGACCACAACTAGCAATACTTTGATCTTTTCTGCAGTATAACGTAATGCTATAGCATTATGTCATACTGCGAGTTAACAGGCAGTCTATCAAGCCACCCCATGGGGACGGCTTCATAGCAGTCTGCTAAAGCAGCTCAGGAGTCTTTCAGAAGGACCCCGGCTGCCGTGACACCTGTACGGTTCCCTGCGATCTAACGTGGGTGGTGGTGGTGGGGGGTGTACAGAGGATTTAAATGCCGCTGTCAGAATTGACAGTGGCATTTAAAGGGTTAATAGCAGCGATCGGCTGCGGGAGTTAGCGGACACCCGCTCTGTATGAAGCGATTTTGCTCCGCGACCTCTCTTCATACATACCCTGATTCTCCAGGACGTAAATGTACGTAAGGGGTTACAGAGACGAAAAGGGTAATGCAACAAAGCCAACCAACAAAGGGTCCAAACTCTGCTATTTTGAACTGTCCATTTAACGGGAATAGAACCTTTTTTAGTCTAGTTCACCTGTAGGCCAGAGAAGGAAGCTTCATGAGACCTAAAGCCCAACTGATCTAGGATAATCAAGGAGAGGATTACGCTATTTTAGTCTGGAAGCTATAATTTTTGCAAAACTGTTAATGTCTCAATTAAGGGAGGAAATGATGCTGTGGTTTGAATCTGCGGATTTGAGGAGCCTTTTGTGGTTTCAACAATTAATGATTTATGCTTCGATGGAGGATGAGAACCCAACTTCTGCGCATTAAAGGTTCTAAGTTATTATGGGGATAACTTTTTAGTGTACAGGTTGTACCAGTCATTGGGGAGATCATCTCGAACTGAATGCCCATAGCTGTGCCTGGTATGCCAGTGGCCATGGCTTTTCATACAGCTGATTGGTAGGTGTCCTGAATGATGGAACCTCACTGATGACCTATCCTGGGGATGGGTCATCAGTATCGAAGTCTCGGAAAAACCCATAACCTTTATTTAGTCTCACTAGGGGTCATCATGATGCGATTGATTTGCTTTTAGAACGCTTGGATAACCTCTTGCCTTTCATTTCATACTTAACCTATTAGACTGTACTGAAGGCACAGCCTAATACACTCAGCTACGGCACCTCTGGAGGCGGCTGATCAAATTTAATCAAAGTCAAAATTATTCAACCTCCATTGCAAATTAGGTGTATTTGCAAAAAAAGCCTCTAGCTGTTTGTGAAGAAAAACAAACAAACAAAACCAATTTGAATAGCTCATCCTAATTACTATAACAAGTTGTCTTTTACAAAATTCTACATACAATGCCACTTTTAATGACTACTGCAATCTCAAAATTAGCAAACCCCTGAATAGAATCCTTCATAAGAGCGCACACATGCAAAGCTGGTAGATGTATCACATATGATGATCTTAATCAAGGACTTCATTAGTTGCATCAGGTGTGCTTGAGATAAAACATATCAACTACCTGGGCTGGTTAGGGCATTGTGGATTGTCACACTTGATTGCATTTTAAATACATGGTTAAAGAAGAGATGGCAGGATTGCATAAAAAAGGATACAAGATAACAAAGGCACTTAATTGTTCCTAGCGATATAGTTGGAAGCATAGTTATCAAGTTCAAAAATAAAGGAATGCTGGCTACACTTCCTGGACGTTGCAGAAGAGGAGGCCATGACTGGCTGCCACCAGATTCCTGAGGATGCAGGTGGTCAAAAAACCTCAAGTGACTGCAAAAGAGCTGCAGCAAGATTTGGTAGCATCAGGCACTGAAGTTTCTGTTTGTACTGTAAAAACTCATTCACATTACTGGGCTTTGAGCGCATATTACGGCCGCTTGACAAGCGATGAATGGCGTTAATGAAAGTAAATAGACTTTCATTGATCCATTCAAATTAGCGTGTAAACACTGTGCGTTGATATGCACAAAGAAATAGACTGCAGCGTGCTATTTTTCTGCGTACCATGCAGCATGAGCCATCCACTTTTGTATGGGCGATGAGTCTTATGTAACCTCACTATGAAACAGAGTGAGAAATAAAAAAGGCACACTTCGCATGATTGTGTTCGTGAGATACCTGGTCTCTGCTGGCTAACACAGCCTGGTAAAACGTTGCAGGACTCCCACAGCGTTTTATGGTTGCGGTCATGAGAATCGAATCCATCTCAGGGCTCAAACACTGGAGATCTTGATGCCCGAACTTCAAGGCATACAACTTTACTGCGCCAAAAGCACAAGACCAGGCTGCTCCAGTACGTTCAAAACGGTGGATCTTTTGTAGTGCGAAACAAGTGTCTAGATATCCAGATACCCACACCTCTTTTTCTCCCATGTGGAGGCCAGGTAGTGTGTTGGGTAGCTGTGGGGTGAAGGCGGAGGGAAAAATGCGTCTACTGGATCAAAACAACATCCGCACCTATCCTGTGCTAGTATTCAAAGGCTTTGCGTCTTTTTTGATAGGCGATTTAAACCCCTGGACATTGTGTGAGACACAAGAAATAGGTTTAGTTGTCATATTTATATTATAAAAATGCCTTTTATGGTACATGAAAGAGAACTAGGGGACAAAACGACCTAGCAGGAATCCGTACAGGGTAACATGCCATAAGGGAAAATGCTTAGAGCCATGAAAGGAAGGATGGGGGTAGTGTGAACAAAAAGCAATAAGACTGACGGGAGACAGGGGGAGAATAGGAACACGATAATACTAACAAGTCGACTTTAAAAATGGGGGGGGGGGGGGGGATTTATACACCGAAGTAGTGTCACAAATATGACGAGGGATAGAGGGCCGGTGGATATAACTATCCCCCGCCCGTCTATCATGGTGGGGAGTAGAAGCTCCTGTATCACAAATCGCATTCAAGGTGCAAAATATCAGCGTGCAAATAAGAGGCGTGTATGGTCAACAAATATTAACAAAGGTATTTCGCACAACAGTCCAGTATAAAAGAGGTCAGCTCTACATTTGTATAGCAAAGTAAGGGAGGATCCCTTTTAAGATATCGTAACCGCTAATGTTCAGGTTGTGGGTCCTGCTTTCCACTTAGGCCCCCTGTCCACGGCCAAGGTGGAATATTGCTGGCGATATTCCGCTGCGGGGATCCCTGTTAGCTCTCCGAGGTGAGCCTATCTGATAGGCTCACTGTGGCAAATCGAGGCATGCCGCGATTTGAGTCCAGTGAGCAGAGAATCGCTATGATTCTCCGCTTGTGGACAGTGCTATGGGAAGCGCTATGCAACGCTATGGAATGCGTGCACTACGTTACTCGTGGAAGGATTATCGCAGCGAGTAACTCAATGCAACATCGTCCGAGGACAGGAGCCCTTAGTTGTAGACTTCTGAAGTGGCGTGAGTGGTCTTGAATCATCCGTCGAGCTGGCTGGCGGGGAAGGCTCATTTAGAAGGAGGCCAAGTTGGAGAAAAAGATTCACCTTCGCCAATGGATTGGAATCCATATTGCTTGTTGTGTGTAAAAGGCGAAACGGAAAGGACCAGCGATGGCGGATATCTCTGTTGGCTACGCAAAGTGGAAGGGGCTTCAGTGCTCTGCGCCTCTGTATCTTACCTGTAGACAGTTTAACCCAGTTCCACTTAAAAAATGCAGTCTGACAATCCCATGCAGTTTGACCACGAATCGCTGTGGTTTTCAGCTGAGCAGCTTCTACGGGTGAAATGCGTTGTGATCATGTGCCTCACCTGTAGAAGTTGCATGACTGAACATTGAACGGAGTTGCAGACTGCATTTTTGAGTGCACTTAAAATGCACATAAAACACTGTAGAAACTCTGTAAAAGCACCAAGTGGAAACCCAGCTCATACTATACCACGCTTATTATTTCATGGGTTTTTGTTTTAAAGGGATTTGGTTCAACACTTCTACTTGGCTCAATGATTTTTACAAGCACTGGAATTCGATTTTCTTTGTAACAATCCTTCCTTCTCTATTTTTTTTCTTCCCCTTCCACAAATATTATGAGATGAAGCATCTATTCACGCTGCCTATTCTAAACAGAACAATCCAGCCCATCGAGTCCTAATTTTATTAATTTGGATAATGTTTGGTGTGATGTACCTGCAGAATGCCCAAGAAGGTTATTGGCATTGCCCGGGCCACGGTCTTTCTCTAAAGTAATAGGTTTGCATTACAGGCCGGCACCTCCGATAAGGCAGGTTTATTTTCTCCTCAAGATTAATGTCGTGTCTAAGGCCAGTAAATTCTGAAAATCGTGGCTTTTATAATGGGTAAACTTTCTGGTTCACGGGTAACATCGATCAGACCATTGTTAGCCATCTGATTATAGAGTTAAAGTCTTCGTAGTTTTATGTCTTGCTGCATGCATGCCATTGCTTCTTCTGGAGTCCTTGTATCCCATTAATATTCTATCTTGTTAACAAAGGGGTTTCCTGCGAGCCGGCCTGGGCAGCAATATGGAGAGTTTACTTATCAAAAACATCTTATTTTTGTCTGGATCTGTCTTACTCTCTTGCAGCGTTCGCATCGTGCTGGTTCTTGTTTCCAAGCAGGTCATATTTCCTGCATTCTCTCTTTTCCTGCTTTGATGTCTCTGTTAGACGTTATTCTTTTTTTCTTTTTTTTTTTCCTTTTCACAACTCATCTAGCTTTTTGATTCTCCCCTGCAGGTTACACAAGAAGCTGGTGAATTTATGATCACTTTCCCATACGGGTATCATGCCGGTTTCAATCATGGCTTCAACTGTGCCGAATCAACAAATTTTGCTACAGTCAGATGGATTGATTACGGAAAAATAGCCAAACTGGTGAGTGGATGATTTGCCTCAGACAAACGTTTGTTGTCCTGCTGTGCCGCATGAAACCTCCATTGTAAAATTACAAGTTTACAACCTCAGCATATCAGGCCGTTAGTGTTTTCTACAGCTTTTACTGATTGCAGGTTGGTAGACTAATAATATATTATTTAGGAAACTAATCTTGCTCCTTGTCATAACCGTGAAGATTGACAGACCTGGAAGGGGATCTTAGGACATTGAGTTTTGTATTTTAAGTTAATGTTTCTCTTTACATTAGAAATGATTCATGCTTCATCCGATAAAACCATACAGCCGCACGAGACTTATTTTCCTTAGCGGAAAATCTACAATGAATTTGTTGCAAAATCTGGGGAATTTGCCGTGGATCTCGCTGTGGATTTGCTGGACAATTTACGCTATGCAAAGAGTGGAATCAGTTGCAATAATGCAGAATATAAATGACGGGATGCACATATGACGTCCGCGCCGCGGGTCAATTTATGCTGCAGATTCTTGAGCTGCATATGGATGAGATATGTATATTTTAGTCACTTTGCTGCTGCTGCGGACTTCTATACAAGCTGTTCTGGTATGGAAGATCTGCACCATTGATTCCCTAAATGACCGTACCCTAAAGCCATGGTCACATGACAGATTTCAATGTGGGTTTAACACTGAATCTGCACTGATACTGCATCAAAAAGGATACAGTTCATCTGAATGGGGCAGACTTTTTTCTTTTTTTCCTTTGCAAATTTGAAATTTGTGTGGAAAAAATTAAAAGAATGACCTGTCACTTCTTGGAGTGGAAGCCATGTTGGGAAATTCGAACGTAGATTAGATCCATTGTGGATTGGTGCCAACATCCTGTTCAGATCCGTAGAAGAAATCTGCAGAGGACTATGGCATGGATCTGTGGTGGATATCTCAAACACAATTTCCAATATCTGAACATGGCCTAATTAGCCTAATACTTTTTTCTTTTAATTACATTTCACGTTGCTCTCTTGGCCTGTTATTGCTGCTACAACATTCTAGTTTATTCTACTAGGCTGATAGAATCTTCAGGCTTCACCTGCGTTTTATTTTCTCTCTCCCCAAATATACAATGCAGTGGTCTCTTATCAAACCTATTAATATTGTATGTTGACGATTATTACCGTGTTTCCCCGAAAGTAAGACAGTGTCTTACTTTCTTTTTATCCCCAAAAGCCAGACTATGTCTTACTTTCGGGGTATGTCTTATAATAAAAAAAAAAATCATTACTCACCTCCCCCGGCGTTCTGTCGCGCTCCGGCAGGATGTCGCTCGCTCCTCGTCCCCGGCGCAGCATTGCTTTGTGAATGCGGGGGTTGAAATCCCCGCCTCCAGAAAGCTAATACACACGCCGTCAGCCAGTTACAGCCATTCAATGACAGCATTGAATGGCTGTGATTGGCTGAAGGCGCACGTGGCTTCAGCCAATCACACTATTCAATGACATCATTGAATGGGTGTGATTGGCTGAAGCCACGTGCGCCTTCAGCCAATCACAGCCATTCAATGATGTCATTGAATAGTGTGATTGGCTGAAGCCACGTG
Organism: Eleutherodactylus coqui; assembly: GCF_035609145.1. Classification (NCBI taxonomy): domain Eukaryota; kingdom Metazoa; phylum Chordata; class Amphibia; order Anura; family Eleutherodactylidae; genus Eleutherodactylus; species Eleutherodactylus coqui. The sequence continues at coordinate 220,071,693 of NC_089841.1, forward strand.
CGCCTTCAGCCAATCACAGCCATTCTGTAACTGGCTGACGGCGTGTGTATTAGCTTTCTGGAGGCGGGGATTTCAAGCCGCCGCATTCAGAAAGCAATGCTGCGACGGGGACGAGGAGCGAGCGACATCCTGCCGGAGCGCGACAGAACGCCGGGGGAGGTGAGTAATGATTTTTTTTTCTTCTACAGTATGTCTTACTTTCGGGGTACGGCTTACATTGGCCGACCCCCCTGACACCCCCGATACGTCTTACAATCGGGGGTGTCTTACTATCGGGGGAACACGGTATATGATAAAAGTATTTGGGTAGCTTTACCAATATTGTCCAAAGGCCCATTTAGACACAACGATGATTCGCTCAAAGGTAATCTTTTGAGCGATAATCGTTGTGTACAGTTATGCGCTCCAAGAACTGCTGTTCTCTGAGTGCTCAGCTGGTATCCAGCTGAGCGCTCCGAGCAGGGTATGCAGAGCACAGCTGGAGCTCTGTCTTCTGCATACTCCCACTGTGTTCACTGAGCGCTCAGCTGGTGTACAGCTGAGCACTCCGAGTGGATTATACAGAACACCGCTGGAGCGCTGTCTTCATACTTCTGCTGTGTTCTCCAAGCACGACACCAGCTTAAATAATAGTATCAGCGGTATCCTGCTGAGAACTCGGTGTGCAGCACTGATAAGGCTCATCGTTTTCTTTCAGCTAGCTGAAAGTTAACGATAAGCGAATCATGCACGAACAGTGCACGATGGCCGAGCGTTTAGCCACAATGATTATAGCTCAAAAGATGGCTTTTGAGCGATAATCTGTGCATCTAAATGGGGTATTATAGTTTAATTCGTGACAGGGCCATGCTAATTGGCTGGCTAGGTCTTGACGTCAATCATATGTGCCGCAGGTCTGGACTGTCTGTGACATTGTATCTTGAATGTGGTTTCACATTACTGTGACCCAGGAAAAAACCTCTGAATATTTAAAATATTGTAACTTGAGGGGTCACTTGTAGCGGTTTTTGAGTGAACATATTAAATCTTCATGTTTTTGCATTCCTAAGGAAGATTGCTACAACTAGAGACTCAAATGTGGGAAATGTATTTAAAGTCTGTCAGATGTGTCACCGTACTTTTAAGTGTACCTCTTGTTTCCTACTGAAATCAAGACCAGGGCGTGTAGCTCTCCTGCCTCAGATTGGGCAGTAATGTGATTTGGGGCACATAACTGTTATTTCCTGAATGCCCCCCAGAGCTGCTATAACCTATCCATTCGTTATCAGAATGTGGCATCCCTCCTACCTGAGAGAGCTGCAAGTACTAGACATGCTGCCACTTCCTTTCAGTTTTGCCTTGACCAGTGGGCATACTACTTTGAGACCCTGCTTCTACTTTCATAATGGAGCGAACATGCAGACAAACATGGAGAAGAGAGATTTCCCAGAAAGGGTGAAAATGCAAACCATTTTTATGCCAGCTATAACTGAACGACGAATGAAAAGTGAACGATTTTCGTTCATCCAGTTGTTTTTGATCCTTTATGCTTTATTAAGGATAACCTTCTGTTTGGGTTATTAAAAATAAAAAAAAGCCCTTATCCAAGAGCCCATTGTGGTCTGGGTCCCTTTTTTTAAACATGATCTTTCCTATTGTGAGGCTCTGCTTGCCCTTCTCTTCTGACTTTGGAAGTGACTTCAGTGGATTAATTGTAGACATAAACATAATGCCACTCAATAATGTATTCAAAGTTCTAGTGCGAAAAGTGATGGCGAAATCTCCAGACTTCAGTTTAAGCTGTCAATATGACCTTAAGGTGAAATCATTGACTGCTAATGCTGTATTCAGCTGGCTGAGGTGAAGGCTGTAATCAAGCTTGTTTTCCTCCTTTGTAATCTGCGCCTTCATGTGTTAAGCATGGAGTTATTTCCTGTGTGTTCCGAGGTATCAGACGTTGCATCGCATGTGAAGCCTTCGTATTTCCTGCGTCGTTGCTTTTGAAAGTGTTTTCTGACATGTAGACTTTATCCGGTTTCTGAAGTTATTTTGTCTTTCAGATTACTATATAAACTACATATTAGTAGAAAATTAAAAGTCTGATTCATTTGTACATTCACACTTCAGTATCTGTTACTTGTCTGATTCGGTCTTTATTTCCCTTTTTATAAATGGTTGACAATGAGTTTTTCATAATCCTTGCGCAATTTTGTGTGTGTATGTCTTTACAATATTTGATTTAGAAATAGGAATATTCTCGTTTCAATCGTCTGTTCTCGGTTATACATTTGGAACTTGGGTAAGAACACTTTAAACTAGTTCTGGGCAGGGTATATACCTCTCCCCAAAACAGTAGAATGCTTGCTTATCCATTATTGTATAGGTCCCCCTTGCACTGCCAAAACAGCTCTGACCTATGTGGGTATGAACTACGCAAGACCTCTGAGGATGCCCTTTGGTACTTGGCAAGAAGGCATTAGCAATAGTTTTTTAAGTCACAAGGAAGGCCCCCAATGGATAGATCCTGTTTGTCCATCACCCCACAGATGCTTGATTGGTTTAGATCGGGGGACTTGAGAGGCCAAGTCAACACCTTAAACAAAACCTTTTGTTTTGTTCCTTGAAGCATTCCTGAACAATTTACGGCGTGTGTCAGGACAGATCATCCTGCTGGAAGAGACCACTACTTAGGGTATGCTTTCGTTATGAAGGTGTTAGCTATAATGTTTAGGTAGGTTGTACATCCATATGACCCAAAGCTTTTTTCCATGGTACATTCTAGTGCTATCTCTTTCCCAAGCAAGTGATTCATATGCAACACATGATGTAAAAGAAAACGTGATTCATCAGGTCCAGTACTGATGCTCACATGCCCACTGCAGGCGCATTCACCGGTGGACGGGTCAACATGGGGCTACAAATCCCCACACAAAGCAAGCTGCGATGAACTGCTCTGACACCTATCCTAGTTAGCATTCACTTTTTCAGCAATTTGTGGTACAGTAGCCCTTCCGTGGCATCAGACCATTGCTAACCTTCACTCCTCCCTCACATTAATGAACCTTGGGTGCCCATGATGTGGTCATTGGTTCATCAGTTGGCCTTTTTTGAACAACTTTTGAAATTCTGCTTACTGGGGACACCTCACAAGACTTGGTGTTTTGGAAATGCTCTAAGCCAGTCATCTAGCCATCACCATTTGCCCCTTTTTAAAGGCTGCTTAGATCAGTACACTTGCCAGTTTTTCTTGCTTCCAACACATCAACTTCAAAAACTGTTATCTTCCTGCCTAATGTTTCCCCCTTAACATGTGCTATTGTTGTAAGATAATAAATGTTGTTCACTTCACCTCTCAGGGGTTTTAATCTTATGGCTGATCAGTAAATGCTTAGAATGGATTTTTACAGCTAATTTGCTTTGAATGGAAAAACTACATTTCTAGAGTCAATAAGGCCCATTTAGACACAACGATTATTGCTCAAAAGCCATCTTTTGAGCGATAATCATTGTGTGTAACTGCCCTGGCATTGTGCAGTTTTCGTTATGCCGTCGCTCATCGTTGTCTTTCAGCATGCTGAAGGACAATGATCAGCCTTATCAGGGATTTACAGCAGATACTATTGTTTCAGCTGTATCCCGCTCCCTGATGACAAGCGGGTATGGAGAATGCAGCTGTCTGGCTGCTTTCTCCATACCCTACACGGAGCGTTTAGCTGTATAACAGCGGGCGCGCCGTGCAGAAAATGGCTGAATGCACAAGACAAGCGATCATCTTGCACTGTAAATGTCACAATGATCGTCGCTCAAAAGATGCTCAAAAGACATATTTTGAGCGATAATCGTTGTGTGTAAATGGGCCTTTTTTATTTTTTTTAGGCCCAAATCACACGAGTGTATTTGTTCTGTGGGTACTGAGCATTCACCTCTGGATCCTGCAGCAAATACTGCCCATAAACATGCTAAGCAAAACGCTTTTCCACTCTCACGAGCGAAAATTAAGCATGCTGCGATTTTTCTTTTCTTTTCCCCTCCGTTTGCGGAAACTACAATTGGTTTCTGCAAGTGTGCAGAAAGCATCGATTTCCCATCGCATGCTGTAGGCGCTATTTGCTGCGGATCCATGGTGCGGACGCCTGCTGGGAGCTAGTATAGCTGCCTCGCTCACAAAGCGGCCAGCAGTGGGGACATGAAGGCTGCAGGAGATTTGACATAACATAATGGCTGTTATTTACACTGATCGATGAGCTCATCTTCCATCGTTTATGCAGCATTAACGATGGACGATGAGCTGATTGCTCGTCGTTTAGTTTAAATAGCAGCCATTCAGTTCTGAACGACTGCTATGTTATGTCAATGGAGAGGGGCTGGGGATCGAGAGGAGAAAATCTCCTGCAGCCTCCCCACTGTGAGCCAGCGATACTAGCTCCTGTGCAGCAGCACCGCAGCAAGTATGTGCGGGGACGAGTGTCGGACATCGTTTGCTTGACCTTCGACCCGTCTAAATGGGCCTTTACTGTTAGATTTCTGTTACTTTCCTGGAGTAAATAGCTCTGCGAAGATCGCTCACTGTATGGAGGTAGGGGAGCTGGAACGATCCCCGGCCCACCTGCCTCCATTCACAGTAGACAGGCCATTATTTGATTTTTATGCCTGCAGAAACCGAATGAATCTTTCAGATTCCTACAATCCATCGAGAATCTGGGTGATGATCAGGCCATGTAAAAGGGCCGTTAGACCCTGCCCAGCAATACAGGCACAGTCAAAGCTAGTCTTTACTAATATCAGTCTAGCAGATGCTTGCTGAAAAAAGGTCAAGTATTAGCAAAATGACTATGGGAAAATTGGCAAGGTTTGGAAGGTTTATAGAGTTGCACATTCGCAGTTCCTATAAACTGAATCTTTAGCCCCAACTATTGGGGATGTCTCTAAGCTACACATTAGATGGCAGCTTAGGTGTAGTCATGTGCATGGCTGCCTGTTATCACTGTAGTAGAGCCCAACTTATTGTAACATACAAAGGTGGAAAATACTGTAGACTTTAGAAACCTGTTAGACCATTCATGATGAAGAATGAATTGGAGTTCATTTACCTTACCTATTAGAGAAGTGGCTCTCCTCCCAACGTGTCCACTCTGGAATCCTCATATGGGTTTTAGTCCCTGGGCCGTGCCTGGCAAAGTGGGTTCGACAACAAGCCTGAAGCGGAAGTGGCAAGGCCTTTGTGGCACAATAAATAGTGGTTACGCTATGATTCTGCAATTATTTATTTTAATAATCAAACGAGATCTTCAGTTCTTAACTCTCGTTATCGAGGACTGTGTCTTATTAAGTTTGCAACAATCATATGAGAAATTGTAGGTACTTTAACATAAACGGTCCCCCAAAGAAATCGGGTGGAATAGAGTCTGTGTGATATCCACTTACTGCATTGGATAGTCCAATTTCATCCAGCTGCTCCTGTCTCGCAAGTGCATACAAGATCTGCAGATTACTACTCACACGGGTGACTGAAGAGTCCTTACAAGTCTCCGGCATTGAGGATATTATACATGTCTTTGCAATGTCGATGGTTTAGAGATCCTCTTGAATTTGCAAATCATCTTTGTCCTACTGCCTGTAAGAGGAAGCTAAAAAGCTATAGGTCATGCCGGAGGGCCTTTTACAGCACCCAGCTGGCAGCCCCATCCTCCCTGCACCTACTCTATAGTGCCTGCATGCCCCAGACGTCCTAGTAAGCTCTGCGATGATGTGCCGCTCATTGTGGTTCACCACGGCTGCGAACAGTCCAAACTCTATGCAGAGACTTAAAACCGTTACATTACAAGACCACTGGAGCTTGCACTTGTACAACAAATAGTCGACATACAATTCTATAAGCAGGAATACATGTGCGAACATAACAGGCATTGTACATGATACTGTGCACCAATCTGCTTGGCATTCCCCTTACTTAGTATCCGCATGTGTTCAAAACCGCCTGTCCGTGACAGCCAACGCCCACACAATCTTGCCCGATATTGCTGGAAAGAGGCAGGCAGAACTACTTGGTTACCCTAGCATGTTAACCCAGCCTAAGGCTAGTTCCACACGGGCAACCTCGTTCTTGTTACAAGAAAGTCGTGGCCTTTTACCCAGATTTTTTTGAGCGTCAGCTCTGCTTTTTGTCACAAAAACATCACTGTTTACAAGCTGTAATACATAAGCACTAATTGGCGGGTAGTAGTTGTCGGGAAAACACAGGTTGTTGTACCAGTCGTGTTTTATTGAGCACATTGAAAAACCTCCACACTGCAAGGAGAGTAAGTAAGGCCTCCTGTCCACGGGCGAGGCGGAACATCATCCGGGGAGCAGGGGAGAGGACTGTCAGTTCTCTGCGGTGAGCCTATCTGACAGGCTCACTGCGGAAAATCGCGGCAAACTGTGGCATACCGCAATTTAAGTCCCGTGAGCGGAGTATCGCTAGGATTCTCCGCTCATTAACAGGGGGCTGTGCTTTCTATAGCAACGCTATGGAAAGTAACACAATGCACAATCGTCTGTGGACAGGAGCCCTAACTTAACCTTTTCACTGCCAGCAATTTTTGAATGTTTTTTGCACCTTTCAGCAGCCAGGACAATTTTTCCTATTGTTTACAAACAAAACTTAAGTTAAAAAAATTAAAGAAAATCATATTGAACCCCCATACCTATATGCTCTTTAAAAAGTAGACACCTGGCACATTGCGTGTAGACTGAGTACAGCAGCAGTTTGACAGGCACCTTCATGCAATTTTTTAAATCAAAGTATGGGTTTTTGCATACGGGTGGAAATTCCGCGGCGAGTTTTCCCACAGAATTTCCGCCCGTGCACGCTGCCATAGGATTGCATTGGTCTATGCAGTCCTATGGAGGCAGCCATGATTTGACCGCGTGAAAACTCACATGGTAAAAAAAATTGCGGTACGCCCTTTTTCTGTGCGAGCCTCACAGAAACCTCACCGCAGACGCCCCCCACCGGCATTTACGGCTGTGTACCAGCTGCACATAGCAGAGTGGAGGAGGAGATGCTGTAGGAGGTGAGCCACGGGTCACTGCAAGGGCACGGGGTCGCATCCCGCTGCGAGAATTCTCGCAGTGGGATCCGACCCGGATGTCTGCATTCACCCTATCTAAGTATTTTTTTTTTCCTTTTAATAACAAATAAAAAACCAAAGTGGTGGCCAAAAGTATGATCTAAGCAGAAAATCGGGTACACTGTATGTCCTGAAAATAAAACTTCAACATCTAAAGAGTTTGTGCATACTACTTGGCCTAGGTCTACATGAACATTTTTCATAACCTCCTCATAACTGGAAAAGGCCCACAATCTGGTTTTAAGCTGGAAATTAAAAGTAATTAAAGAAATATGCAACTTGAAAAGTACACCCTAAACCCTATATATTACCTGAAAGCATACAGTCTGCTGATTCTAGTTCTATTGATAGTCTGCTGATAACTATGTCCACCTTCATGTAACTTTGTGACAAACAGTTATAATTTAAAACACATTTGTTCCTAAAACTAGGGGCATAGCTAAAGGCTCATGGGCCCAGCTGCAAAAGTTTATCTTGGGGTCCCCAACTTCTCTTAACCCCTTAACGCAGAGGCGTAACTTGAAGCTCCTGGGCCACAATGCAAAATCTGTAACAGGGCCCCCAACTATGATGCTTTATTCATAGTACTGGGCTCCATATATGGAGAAGGGTCTTAGGGGCCCCCTAAGGCTCCTGGGCCCGGGTGCCATTGCATCCCCTATAGTTACGCCAGTGTCTAAAACTCTCAGAGGTTTACACACAAAAACAATGTAAATGTTATAGATTATGGTGTGCAAAGTTCATATTCACCACAATCCTTTGTTTCAGAGCACAAAGGCGCGTTGATATAGAGGCCACAAATGTGTTTGAATATACTGCAAACTACAGACAAGCTACCATGCTACCAAAATCTACATTGTGTTGTGAGCGTACAGCACAGTGTATACAAATACAACATCATATACCCAACCACCTTTAGGCATCGCTTTAGCAAACCGTGATTATGAGAAAATTGTTTGAAATTATGCCCCTGTGAGAGCGGGCTGATACGGATTTCTTTTTTTTATGTGATGCTAGTTGAATATGATCATTTATGGTGACACAGTGGGTGAAAATGTCTTTCCTTACTGCTGGAAATTCTTCATTTCTGGCAGAAATATATTCAAAATTCCTCTGTAGCGAGATGATCGATATGACTGTGGAGTGTATTGAGTATCATTGGAGAAGCAGTCATCGTATTTTATACTAAAGATTAGGTGGGACAGTGGAAATTGTACAGTTGTAATCAAATTTATTCAACCCCCCATTACAAATTGCCCTTCACAGCTTAGACCTATAATAAAAACCAATACATTTTATTGTAATTCTGCAAAAGCAGAACACAAGGTTAGATCGCATGTAGCTTACTCCCGTATGGCAGAAGAGGGCAAGAACAGGCAATCTAGATAAACGCACATTTACCAAACTCAGACAAACACAACATTGAACAGACCTACCTGTAAGTTTCCTGCTAGGGGTCAGAGTCTAGAAATATGACTGTCCTATCTACCGTATTATTGATAGAGGAGGTCTGACTCCCTCGGGTTATTTATGGGAAATTCATTTAGTTTCCTTCTTAGTGATTTAGTGTGTTACAAGAAATGTGCCATCACTTATTTCCTATAATAAAGACTGTGTAGGTTAGATTGCTTTGTTTGTTATTTGATGTATGGTTCTTTTTTATGATATAGTAGCTATCTGGTCTATGGTTCAGTTTTCTGGTCTATGGTTCGACGCGTTTCCCTACACGGTTAGTAGTTCATTAGGAACCCGTGACCAATATAGACGAAAGAAGGGCATGATGGCTACTGTCCCTCCAAAGTCCAGTAAGACCCGGTTTCACTGATATGTCTGAGTACTAGAATACTCGGTAGCCAGAGGATACTTGGACACTAACTTTCAAAGCCTGACTCAAGATTTAGATAAGCCTTACTAACTCTGTTGAATTGTCATTTACGATAATCACTCGGCTGCACCAAGTTTACAGGAGGTGCTAAATTGGTTCTTCGGCACACATATTGAGTCAATGACCAAACAGATACCAATGCCTTCAGGCTTGATAGCCTTGTCCAAGTATACTCCAAAAAAAATCTAACTATCTTTTAAAGGCCCATTTAGACACGATTATCTCTCAAAAGCCGTCTTTTGAGCAATAATTGTTGTTTAAATGTGCCCATCTTTCAGTTTTCTGTTCAACGACTGTTTTCAGCTCTGCTTGAAAATCATCGAAATCATCGTCCCGCAGGACAGCATGCTGTGCTCTGCCCGCGGAGAGCTGATTACAGCTGATAACATTGTATCAGCTGTTCTCAACTGTCAGCCCCAGTGGCAGATCAAAGTGAAAGTAATCCGGAAACAGCGGGAGGTCTGTTTCCTAATTACAACTCCCAGCAGTTCACATGCTGCTACTTGGTATTAATAGGCATTAGTGCAAAGTAGTAGTTTATGCAAAATGATCGTTCAAAAGCCATCTTTTGAACGATTATGTTTGCAGTATAATGCACCCTAAGAAAAGAATTACAGATTTACCTCAGTTAATCGTAAGACCCAACAGTTTACCAAACATATCAAAAATGGACGTAATAGAACTAATTGATGTTTTCTGGTCCCGTGTATACAAAAGCAGATCATCTGCATATAATGAGAAATGTTCCTCAATTTCTCCATACTGCAATCCAACTTTATTAGGTGATTGCCCTATCAAACCAGCCAGGGGCTCAGTTACCAAACCAAAAAGGGGACAGGGGACACCCCTGCCCTGTTCCTCTCTCCAACACCATCTGTTCAGAACAATGACCATTTACCCTCACTATTGCCCCTGGGATTGAATAGAGCAATTTAACCCATGCCACAGATTTTACACAAAACCCATCCAATGAAGAATAGCCCACAAATAATTCCACTCAACACTGTTGACAACTTTGGCATCGTCAAGTGGAAAAACAACCCTCCTCCCACAAACTCGATGATCCGCCTGAAGATTCAGATATAACCACCTTAAATTATCATTGCTTGGGGCTGCCTCAGGTCCTCGGATGCCTTGAGAACTTTGTGGAAACAATGAATTCTAAGGTGTATCAAATTTTTTTTTTTTTACAATAATAAGGGCGGCAGCAGCAGGCATAACCTCAAAGCTGAATAGATGTTGGGTGATACATTTAGTTAATGACCTAAAGAATACAAATTAAATCAATTAATTAACCAACAGTTGAAAAAGATGATTTGTGTTGGAATGGACTTGTCAAAATCCTGACCTTAACCCTATTGAGATTCTGTTGCATAACTTAAAGAGGGCTGTGAACACAAAGCATCCCAGAAATATTAATGAACTAAAACACATTTGTGGGGAGGAATAGTCCAAAATTCCCTCTCAAAATTATATAAATATTAGTGAAGCTGTTGGAGATGCTTGGTAACGTGATTGTGCTAAAGGGGATCTAGAGGTTATTACATTCAAAGGTAGTTATTTTCTTTCTCTCTGTGCCGTGGATGTTTACTCCATGTGCTCCCCTCAAATGCCTTGTGAATGTTTTGATTGATTCACCGGTTTTCTTTCGTCCGTGCTTTGAGTGAGGATCCATCATGGCTTCCTGTGTTCCTGTGTATTATCTCATGCATATTTTGCAGCGGGAGCTGCTCTGAAGCATGTATGCTAGATCAAAGTGCTCGCCTGCAGGTTATATTTAATTTTACTTTTCCCTTTGGTGGGATGAAATGCAGTTGTTTTGATGTTGGGTTTGATGAATTTGTTTGCTGCTGCATTCATTAGCTTCAGATCAAAAACCTGACAGACTGTTAAATGAAACTTTTGGCTTACATTTTCAGCCTCAGTAAGATATTCCTAAAAATTGCATTTGTTTCTTTTTTTTTTTTTTTTCTTTTATGTCTTTGTGCACTATCCTTTAGCAACTTATTTATGTGCCACACATTTTCTGTGCCAATTCAATCCCACCATCAAAATGAAAACCGCTAATAGATATAGCGGTGTGACCCGTACATATCACATTTGTACCTTTCTAATATTTCTTTAGGGTATGTTCACACATGGAATATTTCGGTGTAGATTTTTACACTTATCTGCAGCAGATTTCACCCTTTCAATTAAAGGGGTGAAGTCCGATGCGGTTCACATTTAGGTTCGGAATTCAATTCGACTGTGGAAAATCTGCACCAAATCCATTCCGTGTGAACGCATCCTTATTGTGGGTGAATCTATATCTAGGTACCCAAGAGTGAATATTGAGCACATAATAAGGGAATCCATACACCTATTTCTGTGGGATAACCCTAGTACTACACTGCTGGATAGGGTTATTATGTGTTTGTCCTGTCTTAATAGTCCACTGTCCTTGGACTTTTTAATAATTTATCAATAAAAAATTTATAATTTTGTTTTTTCCCCCACAATTAACGCAGCATTTTGTGTGCCACGCTAAAAGCTGTAGAACGCTCCCATTGTTTTCAATGGCGTCTTTTAGACAGCCGCTCGAGCGGAGTCTGTTCTATTTTTGACGTTTAGAGCACCTCATCGATGATGAGGTAAGCTGAACGCCGCTGTCGGGCGCAGGGAGCTGCGGCCGAAAGTGAAAGTAAAGTTGCGGCGCTTTGCCGAACGCCTGTGTGAGGGAGGCCTTAGGGTTATAATTGTTTATCTTTCTGATTTGGTTAATTGCACTTTACTTGCCATTAGGATAGTATTGTGCTCTGTCTTCAAGAGCAAAACTGCCTTAATCCTACCCTAGAGGGTGTTTGTAATGCAGTCTGTTCCAACACTTCTTATATAGAATCAGAGGGTTTGAAAGTAATCTACAAAAGTTGAAACACCTGTGGGAAGAGTTTGCATTCCTAATGTGCCTTCCATGCTGCAGAGCAGCTGGCCTTCATGTGTTCCCTGAAGAAGTCCTTTGGTTAAAATAATAAATTCAGACTGTTGTTGTGTTTCAGGCTAAAATTTCAGATTTTTTTTTTACTTTTGAACCTCTTTAACCATTTTCTGTTCTTTGTTGGATTTGAACTGTGTCAATGTCATTAAAATAGTAAAAAAAAATAAATAAATTGAGGTCGTCTAAAACTTTTGACCGCTAGTGTATTTATTTTTTGTACATTTTCTATTTGGCAACCACACATGATGGCTTGGTGACCTTGCAGTCACAGGAGCAGGTACAGCTTCCCCTTTCCTGCCATCCAGCACATTATGAAGGCATTACAGCTCCTTCTATGTGTTTACATAGCATTTACTAATATTGCTTCCGTAACCTTTATATGTGATAGACGCAACTGTCCCTTTTAAACTGTGAATGTAAAAAGGCGAATCTTGCAATCCTGCATGCTGCAGTGTTTGAAGGAGCAGCTGTTATAGTTAGTAGATACATACACATCAGAAGAGCCAGGGCAGATAAATGACTTTATACATTTCCTCTGATCAGTCACATTTGTTAGTTGGCACATTCCAACAAAGGCAGGAGTTGAGACAGCAGAGGAGAGGGAAGCGTATTTTTACATTCAGTGGTTCCTTCTGGCTTGATTGATGAGAGAAGCAATGTAAACGGCAGCTGCTTATCTCTACCAATACATATTGTAGCATCCTGGCTCCTGCAAGCACAGATACCACGTTGCACCATATGTCAAAGAGAAAAGGGACCGACTTGGTAAACCATAGAAAACTGTCATCAAAAGTCCTGTACATTTAGATTATGTGGTAGATTAACTTTAGTTTTCTACACATCATGGCCAACTGCAATGAGCAATTAACATTTTCAGAACATTAGACATATCTGACTGCTGTGCTGCACTAGGGAGATACTGGAGAACAGCAACTACCCCCTTCCTTGGCTAAAACGTCTGCAAATTATCAAGGTAAAAGGTTCCAGGACAGTTAACTTTAGCAGTAATTGCTCTTTGCATCCTTGTCTGTACATGTGCGTTTTAGGAACCGCTAGGAATTTTTCTATGCATTTTGGTAGAACTTGCTGAACGTGAAGTTTTATAACCCATGGTTCCACTTTATTATGACATTAGGGCTAAAGAAACTGCAGGATCAACAAAGCCGAATTGTTTACAAAATTGTTTCCTATTTGGGTGACGTAAACTTACAAAAACAAACTTTGCTGGGCTCAGACGGTCGTAATTCACTCCATAAGTACATAATGACATTGCATACTTGCTGCGTGCCGCCAATCGCCATGCTCTATCCTGGCATGTATTGACACGCAATGCGTGCCAAGATAGAACCTGCTGCAAAGTGCGCACTTTGCGCAATTCATGTGAACAGCAGCAATGGCAGCGTATAGGAGATTGGTACAACATATTACGTGCGCAAAACCCGCGTGCATAATTCGCTGTGACCACATGCTTGTGTGAGTCTGGCCTAAAGACTGACAGACACATTCCCAGCACTCCTATGTGTAAGATTAGCCTACATCATCTGTTCCCTGTTCAGCAGTGGTACTCTGATCCCCAATGCTCAGAACCCAGAAGAAGTCGTCCTGTCGTTCAATGTGTATGACTGTTCATCCTATCGCAAGCTTCAGCAGTAATTCTTCCATCACCACTGAAGCCTGTGATTGGCTGACTGGTGCACAATGTATGGCAGGTCATCGCCCATTTGCTGCTTTCGCGTTCTGAGCGGTGGGGTTTGGGGCTGCAGTGCTGGATGGGATGCAGCTGGAGCAGGTGGCTATGCATTTTTTTTTTATTTCACTCACACACACACACACACACACACACACACACACACACACACACACACACACACACACACACACGCTCACATGTACACACGCTCACACGTACACACACACACACACGTGCTCACACGTACACACGTACACACACACACGTGCTCACACGTACACACACACACGTGCTCACACGTACACACACGTACACACACGTACACACACACACGTATATAATATTTCTGTATTGAATCGAGTTTCATTACAGCTTGTGCAGTATGAAAGTTTGTGCTGCTCTTAAATCATGACTTTATCCAGTATGTAGTTGCAATAGATAACTTTTTGTTTTCCCATTAACGCACTTATACCCAAAGGAATAGGTCATCAATAGTTACTGCAGACTGCTGCAGCCCACCGGTAAGCCGCAGCATCACTGCCTGTTTTCCTGACATCAATGCTTACAATATGAGCAGGATGCCAAAGGTTCGGAATGATGACATTGTGGCCTCTGATTGGCTGAGGGAGTCACCTGATTTGTGCTGTCGCCAGAGACCAGGATCATCGCTGATGTTGCTACCACTCTTTCCCGGGGGAGAAAAGAGACTATTTACAGTTTCTTTTGATAAAAATAAATATTAAAAATTTAGACTCCAACAACCCCTTTAAGCCCAGTTTTAAGGTGCCTATACACCTTCAACAACTGTCTGAAGTTCCCACTGGCTCTCTTATTCACAAGAATGTTTGCGCCTGCTTATTTCCTGGAGAAAAAAGGGATCTGGTATTGAAATCAATGGCGCTGACCCTTATTTCCCTATTATATCTGATATTTTTTTGAAATCCCTCTCCTTTTATATTAAATGACTTGTCCGGTTACCAACTGACTTTCTAAAATTTTAGATCCAAATGAGTTAAAACAATAAAACTTATGGTACTTACCCATCCTCAGCCCCAGTGATCCAGCACTGCAGCCCACAATCCTCCCGATCTGTGTTGACAACGGAAGTGAGGTGACCGCTGCCTGCCAATCAGAGGCCGCAGCATCACCATTCTGAACTCCTGCTATTATGGTGCCTAGGATGTGATTGGTGATGCCAGGAGAATTGGCAGTGAAGCTGCAGCCTCTGATTGGCAGGCAGCAGTCACCTGACTTTGACTGTTAACATAGACCGGGAGGATCGGGGGGGCTGCAGCACTGGATCACCGGGGCTGAGGATGGGTAAGGACTATTTTGTTGTTGTAACTCATTTGGATCTGATTTTAAAAAGTAGATTGGTAACCAGACGAACCCCTTCAACGTAAACAATTACTCAGAATAGATTTATGTTCCAGTTTCTCTTTTTTTTTCTTCAATCTCTGTAAAGTCACTAAAGCAAAATTGTCCACATTTGAATCCTAATGGAAACATGTGACCGTCTAGGATTGGCTTCTAGTGCGTATCTCTATTCTTTCTGGATGATAAATAAGGTCTTTTGAGTTTATAAAGCTTTAATTCAGGGGAAAACAAATGTAATTAGAACCTCCTAATTACAGCTCGACTATATTAAAATGATGTAATTTTTGTTGATTATGTTTCCCTTCTTGGATGGTTTTAGATTTAATTAGGGCTTGATAATCTTCCTTTCTAGTACCTTCTAGTGCTTTTCAGAAAGGAGCTGTGGGGAAAATTGTTGTAATTGAATTACTGCTTTTATAAACATACCAATATATTGGAAAAGTGAACCAACATCACTAAGTTTTAGGCTAAGTTCACATGTTCAGCTGCGTTACGGTTTTTGCGTCCATTTTCTGAAGTCGTGGCAACAACTCTGCAAGTTTTGCCACAATAATGAGAAACTGCAATGTAGCCTTAACGTGTGACTCCAGCCAATGGGAGTCCGCAGCGTAGTTGTACATGTCACCGTGCATTCTCCATGTAAACCTGTACGGCAACACTGCTGCCTCTGATTGGCCGCAGACAACACCTGACTTCCACCAGGCCGTCCACCCGGAAAATGGCTTTTGTGAAAGGTCCCTTTTATGGTAATAGTCGGTCTTCCAGAGGAGGATCTGTTATGAATGCCTTATGAATTTGACAAAGAAAACCCCGTTAATATGCTTTTACGTGGCTGCGTGTCGGTTTTTCCAGAAAATTGGATATTTTTCCCCAAATTAGAGATCTGATTCTGCCAGATTAAAGACAAGAGACCTTGCAGATGATAAGACCATCGCTGTACCCTTTGACTTTATGACCCCATTCAGAGTATTCCTTTTATTATGGGCAGATTTATTTTTTTCACCCTAAAAGATGTTTGTCTTTCAATGTAATTGTACAGATAACGAGTTACATTGAAGGTGAAAATAAATCTGAAATGATTCAGCTTTGTTGGATTTTTTAAACATGACTTTTAAACATGGCAATTCAACAGGGGCATCTAGAAGAAGTTGTCGGAATCAAATGAAACTTTCTCTGTAACGTTGCTATAAGCAATTACAACATCAGAGCAAAAGGAGAATGTATTGTGTAAAACTGAACTCGTTGCAGACGTTCCACAGCAAATCCCTCCAATGTGGACATAACCCAAATAGCAACGTGTAATGAACATGTGAAAACCTGTAATAGCCAATTCTTTAGTGCACCTGCATACTGGAAGTGTAGAAATGTTTGATTCTATTATCAGAAACAATCCCTTTACCCATTAAAACAGTGTTTCCCAACCCTTTCAGCCTTGGGGCACCTCTGGGGAAACATTTTTACGGTGCAGCACCCTTACTGAAGAGGGTGAGGTCCGGGGTGTGGCTTATTACGACATATTATTTTACCTCCGGGCATCACTATATACAGGGGGATGTCTAGCTTATACCAACTGTACATATATAATAATATACAGGAGATACCCAGGTTACCCTAGCATGCTCCATATCATTATATACAGGAGATATCTAGCTTATACCAATAGTACATATATAATTATATACAAGTGATACCCAGGTTACTCCAGCATGCTCCATATTACGATATACAGGAGATATACATCCCCTGTATATAGTGATGCTGATATAATTATGTACAGGACCTATCCAGTTTACATGTAGAGCTGGTATAACATATACCACCTAAACATACAAGATTACATGGAGTACATGGTACATACCTCGTTGTACTGCATTTACTGCTCCTGTGCTCTCCTCCTCCGGTCCCAACGCTGTCACTGCAGGGCCAGCTGGACATCCCTCCTGACCCCCACACATTGCACACACAACTTCACTACATCCATCCTGATCCCCAGACATTGCACACACAGCTCCGCTACATCCATCCTGATCCCCAGACATCACACACACAGCTCCGCTACATCCATCCTGATCCCGAGACATCTCACACACAGCTCTGCTACATCCATCCTGATCCCGACATCTCACACACAGCTCCGCTACATCCATCCTGATCCCCAGACATCTCACACACAGCTCCGCTACATCCATCCTGATCCCCAGACATCTCACACACAGCTCCGCTACATCCATCCTGATCCCCAGACATCTCACACACAGCTCCGCTACATCCATCCTGATCCCCAGACATCTCACACACAGCTCCGCTACATCCATCCTGATCCCCAGACATCTCACACACAGCTCCGCTACATCCATCCTGATCCCCAGACATCTCGCACACAGCTCCGCTACATCCATCCTGATCCCCAGACATCTCGCACACAGCTCCGTTACATCCATCCTGATCCCCAGACATCTCGCACACAGCTCCGTTACATCCATCCTGATCCCCAGACATCTCGCACACAGCTCCGTTACATCCATCCTGATCCCCAGACATCTCGCACACAGCTCTGCTATATCCATCCTGATCCCACAGCTCCACTCCATCCATCCACCCATTCTGCCCCCCCCCCCACACACACAGCTCCACTCATGCACTTCATCCATCCTTACCTCACAGCTTCAACACACACACACACACACACACACACACAGAGCACAGCAGAGTCCTACATTTACTGAGCTCCCCTGTGGTCATGTGATCCCTAACTCCTCCCACACAGGGTATCACATGACGTGACCTCAGAGGTCCTGGAAGCTGCCGGCTCTGCAGGTCTGTGTCCCCCCTCATGAGAGAACTGCCGGGGGAGGGTTAACCGGAGCTAGGGGGCAGTGCAGGCTCTGTGAGGGGCTTCTGGCAGAATCTAATAGTAGCTCCTTCACTTGCCGCTGCCAAGTTCTTGCGCGCCAGGACCACAGCTGACACCCACCTCACTGATAGCCACCGGGGCCGACCGCCCCTCCCGCACCCACCTTGCTATGCCACTGCGTCAAGGTAGAACAGTACCGATGTGATTTCCAACCAGAGAGCCACGGCACCCCTGGCAGCCTCTCGCGGAACCCCGGTTGGGAATCACTGCATTAAAGCATTGCTTCACTGCAGATCTAAACCATATACAGCCTATAGTCTCAGCAATGATGAACTACAGAATACCTGCAGTGCATGCTGGGATGAGATTTCCCACAGCCCTGCAAGCTATTCTGATGTTTATCCTTTGGTTCAACTGTTCAAAAATACTTCAGTAAATGCTAAACATACGTCAAAGGAGCACTTCGACTAAAAGCACAATTGCAAGAAAAACCAGTGGAGAGACTTCCGTGAAATGGAATACAAAGCATTAGGTAATAATATGAAGTGTTATAGCCACTCAGGAAAAAGCGGAGGATAATTTTACATTAAGGTCTAAAGAGATATTTTGATACGTTTTGGTACACATGGCACAATACAGCGGTGATTTCATATGCATCTAGACAACAGCTGCAAAGTACAGTACAAGCCATAGAACAGGACCATAACGGCACCCCGGGGGTCCTGTCACTATTTATTTACCCATTATGTACAAATACAGATTTTAGCCCTTGATATCCCTGAGTCTTGGAACTGCAACTTTACATTTTGCTAAATATTTTAGTTCTTGTCTTACCATTTAATTGATTTGGCAAAAATTGTCTTGTTCCGTCCGCTAAAACCAGAGCTGAAATGTGTACTGGTCAATGTGACGGATTCTGAATATGCTTTCAGCTTTATCCTTAAACCAGATAATGTGTAGTCTGAATGCTCACAGTATTCTCTCTGCTACCAGCCTGAATGCTCCAGTAGAGGGCAATCCAACTCCACACTTTTTTTTAAAGATTTTTTTTTTTTCTCCTCCCTTCCTGCCCTTTCCCACAACTACCAATGTACTTTTTGCCTGTGTGTCACCTGTTGGAATGAACTGAACATGCCGTTATGTAAAGACGTAGTAAAGGAATAATATTGCAGAATTAACTCTTTTGGTGTTCATGAGCTTGGATGTGCAGTAAGATACCATATGGTGCTTTTTTTTTTTGTTTGTTTTTTATTTTTCTTCTCCTACAAAGGACATTTATTACATTTAGTTAGAATATCAATGGTATAATATGAAACCCTTGCAGCAAATGGCATAAGCCGTACATTATAGTAGCTTGAGCTGCGTGCTGTCACCTCTGTTTATCTGTATCACAAATGGGCGAGGGGATGTTTCCTTTTAGTGAGAAGTCTGCAGAAATCTCTCCATAGGTTGCTGGACGCATGACGGCTGTCGTTTTTATATTTGAGATTACCTTTCTGAGTAATCTTCATTTAGTCAATACAATTATGAAAAATGTATTTTGAAAATCTAGAAGCATGCTTGTTGACATTCTGGAATAGTCTGGATGCTGCAGTTTGTACTCCACTTCACATGTATGTTCCAAGGAAGAGAGAGAAGGCAGTGTCTGCCCTGGTGCAGCTACTCTCCAGGCACAGTACTGTCTGCGTTGGCATCTTAGCTGTTATAGCAAAGGGTATTAATGCTCTATACGCTGATAACATGTTATTTTGAAATACGTTACAACTAGAGATGAGCGAGCGTACTCGGAAAAGCACTACTCACTCGAGTAATTTGCTTTATCCGAGTATCGCTGTGCTCTTCCCTGAAGATTCGGGTGCCGGCACGGAGCGGGGAGCTGCAGGGGAGAGCGGGGAGGAACGGAGGGGAGATCTTTCTCTCCCTCTCTCCCGCCCGCTCTCCCCTGCTCCTCGCTGCGACTCACCTGTCAGCCGCAGCGGCACCCGAATCTTCAGGGACGAGCACAGCGATACTCGGATAAAACAAATTACTCGAGTGAGTAGTGCTTTTCCGAGTACGCTCGCTCATCTCTAGTTACAACTTGTCTTACAGATCTGCAGAGTTCTTGTTTTACCGGTCCCTTTCCCCTCTAGTTCTCCATTGGTACCCAGTGGTTACGTCCTGTAGGCTCCGCTGTTCTACTGGCCTGTAGAGTTTGTAGAGTTATGAATGCGCCCTCCTTAGTAACTGGCAGTGGGGCATTGTGAGAGATGTAGTTTTTGCACTCCCCGGTGGACATTTTAAGTAACAATGTGCAAATCGTAAGCCATCTGGAATGCAGCGGTGGCGCAGGGCAAGAAGGTACTGGAGTTCAGTCTGATGAGTTAGATGGATGTTTGAAGTAATAGAAATAAGTGGAAACGTTAGGGAAATTTTGCCTAGTCTCTGGAATAGCTTTCATTTAATTTACAATAAAAAGAAGGTTGGGTTCAAATTTTTTATGTAGTGCGGTGGGGGTGCACTACTTTACCTACATTAGGCCAACTTCATACAGGCAAGGGCAATATCGGGCCTTGAATTGCGGCCCAATATCTCTCTCGCCATCCAGGTGAAATCCCTGTGGATAAGAGGCGTTTTCATGTGAAAAAAAGCCTCGCATCTCTTTGGAGATGAAGGGAATCCCCTGCTGCGGCTGTCATAGCCGCTGCGCAAGATCGCAGAGTTCTCCTGTTTTCAGTGGGACTGGCACTGCTGCCGTCAGCCTCATTGAGAATAATGGGGCTGTGATGGGCAATCACATAGTCAGATAGAACATGCCGAGATTTTGTTTCTCACATGGCATCGCTTGTGTATGACTCCATTCTAAAGACTGGGGTTCCCATTTGTGCGTCTCACAACGCCAAATCTCACACGACTTTCTTGGCCGTGTGAAAACTGCCTTAGGGGAATGTAACCTCTGATCTTCAGATGACTACCTATGCATTGCAGTGTCTCTAGTCTTGTACATTTAAAGCCAGGGTAGACCTGGGGGACACTTTTATAGGTCTTTAGCTGTAAGGGCAAATCGCCAACCTTCCATGATCACAGTACAGGGGTCAATGCTGTGGCAGAGAAAGCCCTCCTCTGTTAACCACTTAGATGCTGCAGTCAATTCTTACTATGGCATTTACAAGGTTAAACAGGTGGGATTTAAATTATTTTGAATTCTGGTTGTTGCAGAAGGACCCCGGTTGTCTGTTACAGGCGCAGTCTCGTGGTAATTGTATGGACACTGGGGCTGTGCTTGCATAATCGCCATGGTGTAGTATTACATTAATTCAGGGGCGCTGCCTGGTTCCTATGACGTAATTGTATATGATAGGACAGAAGGGGTTAAATGTGGTCTATGTTTTATTACATTTCCCCTAGCTGCCACAGATGCCCCTTGGTGAACAAGCTACTGTTTTATAGATATGTATATTGCTCTATACTTTGGTTTATGGAGTAAAGACACCATTCCATTTAAATAACATTGCTTAATGGACCGCGTCTATTCTGGCCACAGTAGGTACCAATTATTGGCATACTGCCTCATCTAATGTATATGGTTCTGCTAGATAGGCAAGATATGACACCATGCTTCTGACTGAAAACGAAGTCACAGTGGTATGTAATATCTATATTAGTCCAAAGTTGAGGCCATCACAGATATAGAATTTAAAATTTCACTTTTATTTAGAATTAATATATAAAAAGGGTCAGGGCCTACTAACAAAACAAAACATTTTCTTCTGACTGCTGTTAAATTATGATGACCCACCACCAAGTTTGAAGGAGGCTCTGCTGGGTATAACTGTATACCTATACCCTTAAATCAGGAAAGTATGCATTACCATGTTGGCCATATTGATCATTGTATGCCGAACTGTTATTTCAGCTTTTAAGACTGTCCTACACCCTAGCCTATTGATGGTACCTTTGTAGGATGATGTGTGCTATTCTGTTGTGTTCTTCTAAAATATATGGCTACACGGGTCAGAATTTCTACTGTAAATTTGTGATTTTTTACAAGCAGTTCCAGAGTTAAATCATCTGACTTGCGTGAATTACTCATGCGTAAATTGGAACAAACCTACAGAACCTATACCTTGTTTGTAACCCGGGGCCTGCATGTATATGGATTTTACAGCTCAACCTATATGTACAACATAGACCTTTAACCCCTTAGTGACTAGAAGTATGCCTTTTTATGGTGGGTACTAACTGGCCTTCTATCAGAGCACTCTTGCATAACCCTGCCCTTGTGTCTTAGGCTGAGTGTAGCTAATATCCTGCTCTAATGGCCACGGTCAGAGGAACGGTCAACGGGGGTCTACCCCCTTAGATTACGGCGGGGTTTCCCCTTGTCATTTCATCACCTCCTTTTCCCCCCACACATACCTGATTGCAGGGTTCAAATCGGTTGCTGTAGCAGTGAGGTCCCTGACAGTCTCTCGTATGGAGGCCTGTTGGTACTTGCCTAATGCATTGTCTGTCATGTCAGTGTAAAACGGACATGTATAATACATTACAGCAGTATTGTAGTTCATTATGGAAACTTATAAAAGAACATTCGAGAAACTTTTTCTGCACTGTGAACACTGTAAGGCTACAATCCTACAGGCTCAGACCTCCATTCCGGGGTTTCATCCTATCTGGAAGACCTGAAACAATGTCCAAATGGAACCGTGGACAGAACCATAGGCGCTAAATACCTTAACTGCAAGCTTTGGTCTTCGTATTAGAAGGGTTCCATTCAATTTTAGAGAAACTGTATAGCGTTGTTAACGAAAATGATGCAGTTAAAGCGAAACTCTTCCGACAAAAAGTAGGCCCAATAAAAGTCCATCAACAGAAAAATAAACGTGATGCGTGTCTTGGAATTTGATCAGAAAAAAAAATCATATTATTTGCCAAAGTATTGTGAAAAAGTAGTAAAACTGTTTTCTTTTTTTTCTCCCCCCCCCCCCCCCCCCATCTCCTTTCCAAACTAAGCAAAAGAAAAAATTTGGAAAAAAAACTATACAATCTACACGAATCCCAAAATAGTGCCGATAAGTTGAATTTTTATCTTGCAAAACAACAAGCCCCTATAAGGCTATAAGTCAACTTTATTTTTAAAAAAATCAAAAAAACATACAACTCCTCCCCCCCTTCAAAATAAAGTTCTGGTTATTGGAATGCATTAATGAGAAAAACAAGCTTACACATTAAGGACTCAAATAGGCTGGTTACCAGGAAGGTAATTCTCCACAACCGGATTCATACGTTTATGTGGTGAAGTGGGAGAGGATTTAAGAGAACCTGCCATGTCTCCTCACAAGTGGAACTGGCTATTCAAGCCTTTACATACTATAACTCATTCATTTCATTGCTGTTTTTTCTTCCTTGGCCAACTTCCTCCATTCGCCTACAATCGCTCCCATTGGTTTTGAAGTCTGATTCTAGTGAATTGCAGAATGTCAATGAAACTTCAGCTCAGCCATTGACCCTGTTGAATGCAGACTGGCCACCTGCCCTCGAAATTATTAGGACACGACGGATCCGCTGTAAGCTGTATATAATAATATACACATGTATAAAATCTGAGTGTATATCTTTATGTATACATATTCATTTTCTTTCGGGCCTTACATTTGACGGTACATTTGATTAAACGATTCTACCATTTTTACAGGCAAATATATATATTTTTGGAAAATGAAGAGATTAAATCCAACATTGCAACATATAGTTTGCAATTAATTATTAAAATGTGCTGTTGTCAGCAGGCGCGATAGTGGACACTCAGGGATGTCACTCAGGCTGTGCTAGCACACCGGCCTTATCGCAGTCACTGGGGAGCTGACTGGGAATGCTTATCTGAGAATGTCCACACCACAACGTTTTAAGCTTGTTTGTGCTCTCTGCGCCTTTGGGATTTTATGCAATTTCTATGAAGCAGCACATTACTTTATAGGACAAGGATGGTAATTAATTCACCCGTTGGCTGATTCTGTTTATCAGGCTTGTTTTGTATGTTTTACAAAATGAGGTTTGCTCGAAGAACTTTCTTTCCTATTTCTCATACGTCTAAGTGAAGGTGCATAAGGAAAATATGAATAATTAATGAATTTACTCAACTTTTACAAAATACATAAACTCTTCATGGAAAATACCCAGATTTGTTTTCCAATTGAAGGAATTCTGTATGTGTAAAATCTTGTGATTTACGTTCTCTTGTACATTGGGCTGTACTGAAACTACTGTTAAAAGAGAAGCCAATGTTGTAACCTGCTCCCTTAAAGGGGTTGTCCCGCGAAAGCAAGTGGGGGTATACACTTCTGTGTGGCCATATTAATGCACTTTGTAATGTACATTGTGCATTAATTATGAGCCATACAGAAGTTATTCACTTACCTGTTCCGTTGCTAGCGTCCCCGTCGCCATGGTGCCGTCTAATTTCAGCGTCTAATCGCACGATTAGACGCGCTTGCGCAGTCCGGTCTTCTCCCTGGTGAATGGGGCCGCTCGTGCCGGAGAGCTGGTCCTCGTAGCTCCGCCCCGTCACGTGTGCCGATTCCAGCCAATCAGGAGGCTGGAATCGGCAATGGACCGCACAGAGCCCACGGTGCACCATGGGAGAAGACCCACGGTGCATCGTGGGTGAAGATCCCGGCGGCCATCTTAGTAAGGTAAGGAAGAAGTCGCCACAGCGCGGGGATTCGGGTAAGTACTAAACGTTTTGGTTTTTTTTAACACATGCGTTGGGTTTGTCTCACGCCGAACGGGGGGGCCTATTGAAAAAAAAAAAAAAAACCCGTTTCGGCGCGGGACAACCCCTTTAATTGTCATGCCTAAACTACGGCCTAGTTAACTATCATTTTATTCATCATAGTGACTTAAAGAATAAATTAAGTATATATTGCTAAACACACGGGGGATTTCCTAAGCGGAGTGCTCGAAATGTGTCCACCACCGTAGAGTGCCACATACATGGAAAGCAAGAACTCTGGTGATTATTAATGCTTACATATGCATGTCGAGTCCTGAGAGATTAGGATGTTCAGTGATCATTTTAGAAACCTGTACACGGAAACGGATTCATGGGCCTACATTCACATGGGCGAGCACAATTTTTATTGTGATGCGTTTTTGATTAACAAATAGTGGGATTGTTATCATTGAAAGAAGCCAAGTAATCTGCTCAGGAATAGGACAGTTTTATGTCTTATATCTTTCAACATGCACCACCTTTCGGATGGCAACATTATTACAAGTCGAATTTTGAATTTTTATGAAGTAAAAAAAATATATATATATCTCGAATATATTATGAATGATTGGGAAGAGGACATCTCTCTTGACCTCCTTCAGACCTTTCATATTTTCCACTTATGCAAGAATCCCGGGCTGTGGTTCATTCCATTGTTGAGGGTATCAAACATGGCCCTAAATTTGTACTCCCAAATTCTTCTGTGATGTTATGACTTGAAATTGCCCTTCAGTATGATAACTTATCTGCTCTATGCTATGTCCCTGACCACAGAAATGTTTTGCCACAGGTAATCCTGTCTTTCCCTCTCTAATTGAGTGGTGATGAGATCTCATCCTGGCTCTGAGTTTTTGTCCTGTTTCCTGATATAAAGTCCCCCAACAGGACATTTACTGCACCGGATCAGGTACACAACATTGGACATGAACATGTGAATGTCCCCGGGATCTTATAGTCTTGCTGTGTGTTGGGGATCCGTATCCTGTCTGCAGTCACTATATGTGAGCAGGTCTTACAGCTCCTTATATTACAGGGATAAGTTCCTTTTTGTGTGTCAGAGGGCAATGCAATCCTGATTTATAAAGTTCCTCAAATTAGGAGGTTGCCCATAACATAGGAGGGGAGGGTCCGGGAATATGGTTTTCAGATGGTCATCCTTGTGTAGAGTATGATGGAGTTTCTTTTCAGTCTTCCTTAGTACCTATAGCTGTGAATTGTAGGTCACTACTAGAGGCACACGTCTGTTTTTTTTCTTTCCCCTTCTATTGTAGTAGTTGATTCCTGGGTATCCTGGTGGCTCTGGTGATTTGGTCATCAATTGAGGTGGGATGGTAGCCCTGATTTAAAAGTGTCTTTTTGAGATTGTGTAAATATTTCTCTCTGTCTGTTGGATTGGAACAGATCCAGTTATATCTGATGGCCTGGCTGTAGACGATGGACTTTTTGATGTGTTTAGGATGGAAACTGTCCCATCTGAGGTATGTGGGTCGATCAATCGGTTTCCGGTATAGGGATGTCTGTATTGAATTGTTAGAAATTTTTATCGTGGAGTCCAAAAAGTTGATTTCTGTATGCGAGTAGCTTAATGTCCGTTTTATGGTGGGGTGGAGTGCATTGAATCTCTCATAGAATTTTATTAATTCTTGTTCGGTGTTGGTCCAGATGATTAGGATGTCACCAATGTAGCCGAAGTAGGCCAATGTTTTGTTGGGTTAGGAGCCCAAAAAGTCACTCTCCAGTTTTGCCATGAAAAGGTTGACATATTGTAGTGCCACTTTACTGCCCATGGCAGTTCCGGTGAGTTGCAGGAATATCTGTCAAAGAAGAAATAATTGTGTGTGAGGATGAGTCTTGTGAGTTGTAACACTGACTCAGAGGTAGCCCCATTGGCGTTAAGGTGCGCCTGGCAGGCGGTCAGTCCATCTTCATGTGAGATGTTGGAGTATAAGCACTCCACATCCATTGTGGCCAGGATTGCGCCATCTGGGAGGGGACCTATGGCTGACAGTTTGTTCAGTAGGTCCGTGGTGTCCTGCAAGGAGCTAGTTTTGATTAATACATAGAATCGCTTCTGTGAAATTGTGATCTTCACGAGCGTGAAAGGATCGCACGGGTTTTCCATGGACTTTAATGGGAAAAATTGCACTTTTATGCACATAGATTAAAAAAAAAATAAAAATACTAAGGCTATAGGTGATTCCTCCCGTGGGAACGCCCAAAAATTATGCTGTGATTTTCTTTCCTTGCAGCATCTCTGCAGGGAAGAAATCACTCCTGTGAATTAATTCATTCAAAAGAATGGATTTCATATTCGTGCGAGTTTTGTACACATCGCAAAAAACATGTGAGTTTCTAGTTTGTGTGAATAAGCCCTAAGAGGAAGAAAAAGCAAAACAATGGAAATGCAAAAGTCTTCTGCTTTGACAAATTTTTGACCCGATTTCAAAAAAGGCCGTAATAGAATTTCTCCTACGTGCCCCATTTACCATCTTAGACCATAATAATACAATATAAAATTGAACTAATGAAAAAAGTTTTTTGAGGTACAGTAGTTGTATAAACATTTTAATTTAAGACCTCCTGCCCTTTTATGTTCCATTCAGAGTGACAAACGTGTTTCTTCTAGTGGTTCTTTCTACTGGACAGATTGTGTTTTTAGCAAAGCTGATACCAAAAAGGGTTACGTTGAATCGATGCAGACTGCGTGTTAAAACAAAATCAATGTATTATTCTTTGCTTGGCATGGAAACGAATGTTGTTCCAGGAGAAGAAACGCTTTTTATAACACATTTGGCGAGACTCCAATTAAGAAACCTTATAGACCGTGTGAAATGATGAGTGTTAGACAAAATTAGGAATCCTTGAGCCATCATCAAAGTTCAGTTAAGATTGGTACGGTTCCAGAAGACTGGAATAAAGCTATTATAATTTTAGCATTAAAAATAACGGATAAGAGTGAACCGGTGGACTGAAGACCAATTAGTACTACATGTATCATATGTGCTGCTCTGAGGACTTGCAGAACTGAAGCTTTTCAGCACTGTAAATGAGGCTTTTAGAAGTCTTTAACAATCTGTTCAGGTTCTTTTTCGGAAGCCTTGACTAAAACACAAAACTTTATTTATCGTTGTGTTAAAACATAAAATGTAAGTGGATTAAACAGTTTAACAGACTGAAAATCAGAGAGGGTGCAAGAGGAGTTGTGAAACAGCAGGGGAAGATCATAAGCAACGTTTTTATACATTATGTGCCAATGACGGAGATGGAGCTAGAAAACTGTGCTTAAATTAATCTTTCCAATACACTCGAGTTCACATTCATATATTCTAATGTCCTTTTTGGTATGTCTGGTAGCAAAACCCACAACTATTAACCCCTTTAGTGGCATGCCCGGAAAATCTCCAGGGCTTGCTGCACTAATCATGCAGTTAAACCCCGGAAGATTTCAGTGGACAGCTCTAGTGCTGAAATGTGCAGAACACTGAGCTGTTATCTGAAATCTTCTGGGGTTTTTACTGCCTACTCAGCCTAGCGAGCCCCAGAGATTTCCCTGCCATAATACCAACCGTCAAAGTAGTACAGTACTTTCAAATACTTGAGAGATTAAATTGCATTGTTGACTCATTTAAAAAAAAACCTGCCCTGTGAGGCATGACTTGGTAATAATAAAGCTGCCACTGAAGGGGTTAAAAGAATAGCTATTCTCCAAGAAATGTTCTAAGTATTTTCTGCCTGCTTCCCTCCATTGACATAAATTTAAGACTTAAAGGGGTTGTCCCGCGAAAGCAAGTGGGGTTAAGCACTTCTGTATGGCCATATTAATGCACTTTGTAATATACATCGTGCATTAAATATTGGCCATACAGAAGTTATATACTTTCCCCCTCCGGTGTTGGCGTCCCCGTCTCCATGGCGCCGACTGAAGCCTTCTTCTGCCTGGATTAGACTCGCTTGCGCAGTCTGCTTCTTCTGTCCCACTGAAGGGGCCGCTCCGGCATGCTCGCGCCGCACAGGTCTTCTGCGCATGTCAAATGTCAGGTAAAGGATATCCTCTGTTTTGTTAAGGTCATGTCTATATTGTGCTCTTGCAGTCTTTTCCCAAATAATTTACAGAGAAACAAAAGTTTTACCTTAAGTTGATAAAGCATAGAGACATGGCAAAAGTATTGATTTAGTGGGCTTCCCATTGTTGAGATCTCAACTAATTGCAAGAATTGGGGGGGGGGGGGGGGCTGCAGCACTCATCCGAGCTGTGTGCCCCCTTGGCTATCCTCGCTCATTTCTGGCTGCTTCTAGCAGCTGAAGACTGCCTCATAGAGGTCTTTAGGAAGCTTTTATACACCTTTTTATGAGGTACTTTTCAGCTACCAAAAGCAGACGAAAATGAGCAAACCTAGCCAAGAGGGCATAGCCCCCTAATTTGCAGTGAATTTTCTGTAGCAAATCTGCACCAAATTCCATTTAATGCATAGTTTGATGGGGATCCACAGCACCACTCCTCTGGGCAGGAGTCCCCTGACGTTTGCTCACTTACCCTCAAGGAGATTCCAGAGCGGTGTGGAAGAATACAGGGCCGTTTTCCTGGATCTTTTCTTGCTGTTCGTTGTGGAAGAATCTCTCTGTCAAAGAGGGGTGCGGGGCTAAGGTCGCTTTTGAAAGCTTCCGCGCAGGCTCTATCAGAAAGCCGTTTCACGTTGGAAGTGACATGGTGGTGCCAGAAGGGATCTGGTCTGAAGAGCTGCATGGCATCTCCAAGATTGTGTTGCACATTTCTGTGAACACGGATTGGGCCTAGAAACTGGGATCAGCCCTGGTCTATGTCATCTGATGCTGGATGCGGACCTGGGCTACTATGGAGGGGTGGAGCTGGGGAACATAACCTGCAGGTTTGGTGGGTCATTTTATATAAGGAGCATAATACTGAAGATAGAGGCCTGTCAAGGATTACTGGAATCTGGCGTTTCTCTGCAGCATGGATAATCAAGGGCCTGGATGCCCTGAATCTGGGGAGCCTCTGGTGAACCTTATTACAGTGAATAGGACCTGGGGACCATAAAATCCTGTTTTAAGGTATAGGTACTCTGACTTTTTTTTCTATCTCCCTCTACTTTTCAGGAAGAGAGGGAGATCATTGAGAAGTCAAAACATGAAGTTGAAAGGAGACCTAAGAGATGTAATAAAGCAGCAGTGTTAAGGCCGCAGAAATGCAGTCCTAAGCTCTAGCTCACGACCTGAAAGTTGCAGGTTCAATCCCTGCATGGTTCGGGTAGCGTGTTCAAGGTTGACTCCGCCTTTTGTCCTTCTGAGGTCTGTAAAATAAGTACACAGCTTGCAGGGGGGTAAAAAAATGACTGGGGAAGGCAATGGCAAGCTAACCCGCAAAAACAGTCTGCCAAGAAAACTTCATGATGTGACGTCACCTTAGGAGTCAGTCATGACTCTGTGCTTGCACCAGGGAACTTTACCTTTTTATCCTTGTATTGATTAGATTATGAAGGAAGAATATGATTTCCTTCAAGAAGATATTCGGTCCATTGTAAGCTAAAAAAGTCATTTTTACATGAGATGTCTAGGGCCTTGTTCGCCTGTAAGGGAGGAACCACCAAAAACATCCAGATTGGCTCAAATCTCTTCTTCTGAATATGAGAATGTTGGAAAGGATTCAGATGAAGAAATAGAAAAATGGAGGAATTATGTTCAGAATCAGGTGGGAAGTATTTATTTGATTTTGATGTTTTAGATACTCTTATTAAAGCAGTCCAAAGTACGCTGTACATAAAGGAAGTTTAAAAAATCTAGATCAATTCAGGATTAGATGTTTGATGTTAGGGCAGAAAGGAAAAAAGTTTTCCAGTGAATTAAAACCTTAAGGAACTTATACTTGAAGAATGGAAAGATTCTGGAAAATGTCTGCGGTCCCTAAAGTGTTTAAAAATAGATTTCTTTTTTGACTAGAATGACTCTCCCTTTCGGAGGAAATTCCAAAAATAAATAGATATTCAAGTAGCTGAGGTGGTTAAGCATACCACATTGCCATTTGACGACTCTTCAAAGACACATGATCCCATGGATCATAAAGCTGGTAACCTTCTCGAAGAGTCCTGGGAAGCATCTGTCAGCACTATTCAGACTAATATAGCAGCTACTTCTGTCGCTTGTTCCATGGTGAGCTGGATAGATAAGTTAGAAAGTCATTTGAAATCTAAAACTCCACAAGACCAGCTATATAGGCAATGACGGCAGATCTGTAGGGAGAAGGTTGATAAGATATGCAGGCCGATGGGGGGGGGAATGAAAAACCCTTGGGTGTTATAGATTTTAGAACAAGATTTCAAGGAAGACTTTTCTGCACTTCCAAAATTGCCAAACTAAAAACGAAAATTCTACAACTTCAGAAAGGATTCATGAAATTCAGGCCATGTCCTTTTAAGGAGCTTTTTAGGAAAATCTTGTGAAAAATCATGTGAAAAATGAAAAAGAAAAAAACTTAATTCTTTTAGATGTCTGGGGAACAATTTTACAAAATTTTATCTGTTACCGAGGCTTGTAGGAAATATAACAATCTGTTCATTTAGTTTGGAGAGAAGTGTAAGAGGAAATAAGCCTCAAAGCACTTTAAGCAAATGGATTGAAGCAGCAATTGGAGAAAGATTGGACATGCTGCGATTTTTTTATTTATTTTTTTATTTTTTTATGCAACATTGCATGGGTAAAAACATCACAAATGGGAATAAAACCATTATAAATCACTAGTTTCATAATTCTGCATTTTCACTCGCATTGCGCGAAAATCACGCGATTTTATCACAAGTCTGAAGGCACCCTAATTGTGATGCCGTTCCACACCAAAATGTGCCATATGTGAATACACTTTCAGGGCTCCTTCACACGGGCACAAAAACGCAGACAATAGAACGTATTCATTTCAAAGGGTTCCCTCGCATTCTTCGTTTTTTTGCCTGTAGACTTTAGTTGGGAGGGAAATGTGGAGTAGAATACGCAACATGCTCTATTTTTGTGCGCATTTGCCCACCGCAGGCTCAATAGTCAATGGGGGTGCACAAATGCGCACCCCGTCCACATGCAATCACGTGCGTAACTGTGTGGTTTTGCAGTGTTAATTGCTAACATCTGGGACTAATTAGGATGCTGAGTCGTTTAAAAACCGACGCCATTGTCTACCGCGCTGATGTGACCGAAGCTCGCCAGTGCAAATAATTACAGTAAGCTGCACGGAAACGCTCACTAGCACATTCGCGAACGTTTAGAAGTCCCGCTTGTATGCAGGAGCCCTAATGGCTCTTATGCAGAGGTGCGGTCAATGCTCTCAATATTAGGCCTCCTTCCCACGAACGGATTTCCGCCGCGTAATTCGCGGCGAAAATCCGCTGCGTTGCACGCAGCTATTAGGTTCTATTGAACCTAATAGCTCCATGCTCACGATGCGTAATTCCACCGCGGAATTACGCACCGCGATTTCTCCCGTCCTCACCCGCAGCATGCTCTATTTTCTGCGGGTGAGGACGGGCTGTACGCACTGACGGCTTCCATTGCAGTCAATGGAAGCCGTCCATTCACGCTATCTCCCGCTGTAACCAGCGGGAGATAGCGTGAAAAAACGCTTTCCCGCCCACCGCCGAGCGTCATATGACGCCAAATGACGCGGTCCGGCCGCGTCACGTGACACGGCTGGTGACGCGAGAGCGGTGGGCGGTGACGAGCGGTGACGAGCGGTGACGCGGCGGTGGTGGGCGGGGAAGCGATTTCACGCTATCTCCCGCAGGTAAGTATAGGGGCTCTGGGGGGCGCCGTGACGGGCTTCACAGCGGAATATTACGCTGCGGAGCCCGTCACGCTCGTGGGAAGGAGGCCTTACTCTGAAGGATGCCAGGGCTCCAACAATGGGGAATTTACTACTCGGACAAATTAGGCCATGTTTGGATTAGTTCATTGATTGACTTCGACAAAAAGAGACACAAAGTCAAGCACAACC
Source organism: Eleutherodactylus coqui (assembly GCF_035609145.1). Classification (NCBI taxonomy): domain Eukaryota; kingdom Metazoa; phylum Chordata; class Amphibia; order Anura; family Eleutherodactylidae; genus Eleutherodactylus; species Eleutherodactylus coqui. The sequence continues at coordinate 220,104,311 of NC_089841.1, forward strand.
GAACTAAGAAAAGACTGAAAGTCGATAATTTTTTACAAAAAGCTAACTCTGCTGTACATGTGACTTCTCACATACAATAGTGATGAGCAGCGCTGTCCTACTCATTAGTCATTGAAATTGCCAATCTGTCAAGTGTTCGCATAAATGCTGACAGCGCTCGCTGAATTACAACTGCCTGTAACATGAGAGATGCTCATTTCCAATGTTAATTGCGGAATGTTATACTCTCCCAGCATAAATAGGGTTTCAGTATCGCGCTGGAATGGTGTGTTCATATTGAATTTGTTAGCAAGGCTTGTTATTAAGCCCATTTTTCTCACCACATAAGATATTCCGTTTACCCAAGTGACGTTTATTCTTATTCATATTTTCCAAATATCAGCTGCCACTAAAAACGTTGCCAAACATCTGTCAAGGTTAATCCCAAGAGTTTAGCAAACCCCTTAGTCTTTTAGATATCATTTGCAGCATGATTTCCTCCTTTTCTTTAACATCCATGTAAATTGGGTTTTGGCAACCAGTGACTTTTCGGATGCTATTGGAAGTCCTAGAGCAAGAAACCATCAAAACAATTTGTATTGGATACATTGTTATTTTTAATTTTCCATTGCTAAAAAAGATACTTTTAAAGCACAATTACATTTTCACGTTAATTTTTAGACCTAGCTGTTATGTGTATACATAGGGAATAACCGCGCTTCTGGCCCTTTAATGACTTGTACCTTGCATTTTTTTAAGCTGTTTTCATCTTCCTTAGGCTCTGTATCAAGTTGACTGTTTTCCTTGAGCCGAGGGGTGGAGACTAGCTGTTTAGGTCTCCTGCACACACAGAGGAGTAGAATATCCACTTCATCTCTCTGTAGCATGTCCTCAAAATTCGAAGCATGGATGACTACTTGGCACTGAGCAGTATAACCAGGGGTATAGCTAAAGGCTCATGGGCTTTGGTACCTGAGTGAGCTGGAAAGCTCTGGAGTGAGGGTTTCAACCTATATCAAATGCCACACCCAGAACAAAGGCAAAGGAGAACAAGACTATTTAAAGGTCCTTTTACACACAAAGATTATTGCTCAAAATTTGCTCAAAAGCCATCTTTTGAGCTTTAGTGGTTGGGTGTAAATGTGCCCATCTTTCACTTTTCCTGCGAAGGATGATTTTCAGTTCGGCATGAAATCCATCGTTCAGCAGAACAGCTGATAAGATGGACCGCATGCTGTGTTCTGCCCAGGGAGCACTGATTATTGTCTCAGCTTTCAGCCCCATGGCAGAACAAAGGGAATTTATTCAGAGAACAGCGGGTGCTCTGTTCTCTGAATACAGCTCCCGACACCTAACACTCTACCAATTGGTACTAATGGGCATTAGTACCAAGTAGTAATTTATGCAAAATTATAGCTCAAAAGTGATCTATAGAGCAATCCTCCTTGTGTGTAAAAGGGCCTTAACCGCTTAGCAACACAGAATGTACCGTTATCTCCTGTGCATTTGCGGTTTGTATGGAGGGGGATCTACAGCCGCTCCCGCTCCATACAATGCAGGTACCAGTTGGTTCTCACAGCAGACACCTGCCAGCTGCAACTGTGTTTTTGGGGGGAAAGTTGTATTTTTTTTTATTGGCACCACTTTGGGGTACACATATATATTGTATAACTGAAATTTTTTTTTTTAATTTAAATAGTTATATGATGCTTTTAAGAAATTTTCTTTGAGTTAGGCCTCACGTCCACGGGCAATCAGATTCCGCATACGGGAGCCCGCAGCAGAATCCGACCCTGCCCACGGCTGAGGACACTGCGGGTCTTCTACTTACCTGTTCAGGTCTTCATTTTCTTCACTGCGGATGTGTGCAGAAGCGCCGACTGGCGTGCCGACGCACATGCGCAGTGGAGTTGTTTTTGTTTTTTTTTAACTTTTGCTTTCCCGTGGAATCCATGGCTTGTCTGCAATTGAACTATGGACGGGCCGCGGATTGGATTGCTTCCATTGAATTCAATAGATGCCACCCATGCGGGATCCGCACTGAAATGGAGCATGCTGCGACCTTTTTTTTTTTTTTTTTTTTACTTTTTTTTTTTTCTGGACCAAGAGGTCCGCAAACCAAATCCGCATGCTTTATTTCACTTGCGGACGCTCATGTATCCCTATATTATATAGTCTATTATAAAGGTAAGTCTTTAAACTTTAGTATCAGATGGTCAAATACATACAAACACATAATAGCTTTGAATTGGTGTTTTAACCTGTTTTTGAGAGGCTCTCTGTAGTACATTTATTTTGCCTTTATATTGGGTTTGTACAAACCATATTAAATTAGCGGTTGTAAGCAAAATGTTTGTTTTGCGCACACTTCTACATCTGATGAGAAGGTGGCCTGTGGTTCTCTGCCCTGAGGCGCTAGTTGTGGGTATGGATACTTCAATTTCCAGGATATACCACAAATATTTGAAATGCACAAGCTAAAATACTTTGTTTAAGCTTTATTTTTGGTTTCTGCTTTTGAAAAAAATTGGATGCTAATACCAGTATTTAGAATTATCTGACTGCTGCAAGAAGTGGGTTTGGAAGTATTGCGAGGTCATATGAAAATGCTTCAAAGGAGCCAACAATCACATTGCAGATATGTTTATTAAACATGGAATTTAGATATATTCTCTATTTTCCACTTGATTTCACGGTCTTATGCTTCTGTTTTCTGAGCCCATAGGAATGCACAAAAGTGGGTCTTTTGGCACAGCGTTTGTAGACTGAACCTTTTCTCTGAACGGTGACTCAAAAAAAGATGTCCCCCGAAGTCCATAATTATTTTCATGTTATTTGTAAATTTAGTTTTTTTTCCCCCCAGAAATGTAATGTTGTTCTTTATCTGTTAGATACATCCTTCCCACGAGCGTGACGGGCTCCGCAGCGTAATATTCCGCTGTGAAGCCCGTCACGGCGCCCCCCAGAGCCCCTATACTTACCTGCGGGAGATAGCGTGAAATCGCTTCCCCGCCCACCGCCGCGCGTCACCGCCCGTCACCGCCCACCACCGCCGCGTCACCGAGCGTGTCACGTGACGCGGCCGGCCGCGTCACGTGACGCGGCCGGCCGCGTCATTTGGCGTCAGATGACGCGCGGCGGTGGGCGGGAAAGCGTTTTTTCACGCTATCTCCCGCTGGTTACAATGGAAGCCGTCAGTGCGTACAGCCCGTCCTCACCCGCAGAAAATAGAGCATGCTGCGGGTGAGGACGGGAGAAATCGCGGTGGAATTACGCATCGTGAGCATTGTGCTATTAGGTTCAATAGAACCTAATAGCAGCGGGCAACGCAGCGGATTTTCGCCGCGAATTACGCGGCGGAAATCCGTTCGTGGGAAGGAGGCCTTACATGAGCGGAGTTGGATTGCGAATTTCGTGATCGCCGTCCGCGTGTATGATATGCAGTAATAGGCAGACATTGACTTTTGAAATTGCGCTCACACATGCGGGTTAAAATTGCAGATAATGCGATTGGAAGTAGTATCGCAGCATGCTCTATTTTACCGCATATTCCGTGCGTATGAGCCCCATTATTCTCTATGGATGCGTTCAAACCGCAGTGCATACGCAAGTACATGGGGGGAAAAAAAGCACTCCCAGCATCCCCCCGGCCTTAGTATTGCTTCAATAATGGCTGATTTTAGGGGAAGATATTTTATTACTTTAATACCAAGATATCTTTCCCGTAAAATTACTAATTTTATTAGCCTCGGGGACCCACACCTATCTTACGTTGGGGTCCCCAGCATCCCAGACCACTCTGAATGTGGTGGTCATGAGAATGGAAGCAGCTAAATGCCCTTTTACAATGAACAAAACAATTGGATAGATTCTCGCTGGATCGCAGGAATCTGAGCTATAATCATTCATGGTAAATTCCGGCATCACCTGAACAACCATCAGTAATTCGTTTGCCGTGCAGTTTCTGCAGGCATAAAAATCAAATGACGATCAGCCTGTAGAAATGGGCAGTTAGTCATCTATGATCAACTGCTTATTTACTGTCAATGGAGGCGGGAGGCGGGAGCGATCGCCGACGTTCTCCGCTTTCATTCACAATCCAGAGATAGAAACGCCATTTTAACCCCTTAACGACCAGCCCATAGTGTTTTTACGTCCTCCCGAAGTGGGCTTTATTCTCGGAGGACGTAAAAACACGTATCCTGCAGAGAATAAAGCCCCTCGGGCTGTGGACGTGACAGATCCATGCTGTCGGTGTCCGCAGGTAGCCGACAGCATGGAGCTGTCATCCCAGGTTGTTCAGACCCCCCCCCCCCCCCCGGCATTGCGATCGGCGCTATCCAATGGATAGCGCCGATCGCAGAAAAGTAAACAAAAGTACAAAAAAAGTTAAAGATTCAGCTGCCCTGATGGATCGGATCCATCGGAGCAGCTGAAATTACTCACCCGGGTCTGGCACGCTGCTCCCCGCTCTCCTGCCGCTCCGGCCCCTCCGGCCCCGAAGCCGGTCTCCTGCACATGCGTGCCAGGCGGCATTACATCAGCCGCATGCGCAGAAGGCCCGGCGGTGCAGGAGATTTAAAAACTCCTGGCTCCCGGCTCCTGTAGGTAGCCGGGAGGCAGGAGATGTCAGCGGGGACCGCGGTGAGCAGTCCCCGGGCACGCGATCACCGCTATCCATTGGATAGCGGCGATCGCGAAAAAGTTAAAAAAAAAAAAAGTTTTAAAGTCAGTTTCACCTCCCCTCATGGATCGGATCAAAAAAAGCTGTTTTTAAAATGATAGAATTGCCAAAAAAACAAAAATCCAAATTTTTTCCTTTTGCTTTGCTTGAATTCAAAAACTGTGGGGTCAAAATACGCAGTACACCCCTAGATAAATTCGTTAAGGAGTCTAGTTTTCAAAATGGGGTCATTTGTGGGGGTTCTCTATGGTTTTGGGCGCTCAAGAACTCTACAAGTGGGCAACGGGGCCTAAAAGGACTTCAAGCAAAATTTGTGTTCCGAAAGCCACCGGTCACTCCTTTCATTTTGGGCTCCGTTGTGTATCCAGACATAAGATTAGGGCCACAATGGGTATGTCTCTGAACACGGGACAAACAGGGGTATCCATTTTTGGGTGCAAGTCTTCCTCCATATGTGTGCTGTACAAAAAAAGCTGTTTTTAAAATGACAGAATTGCCAAAAAAACGAAAATCACAATTTTTTCCTTTTGCTTGGTTTGAATTCATTCAAAAACTGGGGGGTCAAAATACGCAGTACACCCCTAGATAAATTCCTTAAGGGGTCTAGTTTTCAAAATGGGGTCCTTTGTGGGGCTTCTCTATGGCTTTGGGTGCTCAAGAACTCTACATGTGTGCTATGGGGCCTAAAAGGACTTCAAGCAAAATTTCTGTTTTGAAAGACACTGACTACTCCTTTCATTTTGGGCCCCGTTGTGGACTCAGATATAACAATAGGGCCACAATGGGTATATTTCTGAACACGGGAGAAATAGGGGTATCCATTTTGGGGTGTAAATCCTGATTTTCATGTAAACTATAGGGAAAAAAAGTCTTTAAAATGACAGATTTGCAAAAATATGAAATTTTACCTTTTCTCTAAATTGAATTAATTCCTGAAAAAAAACTGTGGGGTCAAAATACTCATGACACCCCTCAGTGAATACACTAAGCGGTGTAGTTTTTAAAATGGGGTCATTTTGGGGGGGTATCTATTATTCTGACACTCATGAGCCTTTCCAATATTGGCTTGGTGCAGGAAAACAAAGTGTTCCTCAAAATGCTAAAAAGTAATGTTAAATTTGTACGTCTCCTAAATGGTTAAAAAAAATTCCAATGTGCGCCCAAAATAAACAGGTGGAAATATAAATCTTAGCAAAAATTTCTATATTATGTTTGCACATATTTAAGATATTGCAGTTGGAAATGTGGAAAAAATAACGATTTTTTTTCAAAATTTCCCAATTTTGGTGCTTTTAATAAATAAACACAAATTCTATCGGTCTATTTTTTCCGCCTAAATAAAGTACAACATGTGGCGAAAAAACAATGTCAGAATCGCTTGGATATGCAAACCCTTTCTGGTGTTTTTCCATGTTAAAGTGACACATGTCAGATTTGCAAAATTTGGCCTGGCCATTAAGGCGCAAACAGGCTTGGTCACTAAGGGGTTAAAGTTTTTTTTTCCTCCAAGTTTTATAAAAAATATCCATACTTTTCACTTCAGTTCAACAGTTTGGTGTTATACTGTATATAAAATATATACATTATTACATATGGGCAGTGGCCACTATATGGTCACTGTATAGTGGTAGTAATGGGCTTCGTATAACCACTATGATTAGGATGCTTATCTATGATGCTGCAAGTCAGGTCAGGACACTCGTTTGTGTTTTAGAATGTACAAAAATATGCCCGTAATACCCTCATCTGACACTGGCCATATAGAGTAGGAATACGGTTTTTATATTTTTGATCCGTATTTATGTACCAAGCTTGGTTTTGTTACTGAGTTTGCCTTGGTTCTGGTGCTGTGTTTATGTACTGAGCTTAGGGTTTTATTTCTTGTATTGAATTAATATTAGCTTTGTTCTGGTGCCCTATTTATGTTTTGAGCTTGGTTTTGTGCTGTATAGGTGTACTGAGTTTAGTTCCGATGCCCTGTTTGTTATATGGACTGACAGATTAAAGCTGGAATCACTCAGGCCGCCTGACTGTACATTGCCAAACTACTCCCACCCATGGCAGCCATTGGCCACAGAATCTTGGCAGCAATTTGTGCAGCTTTTAGCTGCAGCGGTTGAGTATGCTTTGTCTGCATGCAGCCATCCACACTTGTGTGTTTCCACCTTCACGGTGGGCCTCCACTCATCAGCCAGTGGTGTCTGCTTGCCCCCCAGGCTAAAATTTGCCATTCAGCCCTTGCATTTACATTTGCACATCACTACAAATACCTTGGGCACTGCACATATATAGAGGTGGCATATGTATTACACTTGTCAAATGTGTGTGATATGTCTAAACCCCCATTTACGCGCAACAATTATCACTCCAAATTTGTTCAAATGATGGCTTTTCAGCGATAATTGTTTCCATCGTTTGCTTTTTGTCCGAATGATGATTTTTAGTTGAATTTAAAATCCATCGTTTCGCTGGAGAGATGATATTAGGGACTGCACACTGTAATTCTTCACAGGAGCGCTGATAAAATTGTATTCAGCTGCAGTCCTGCGGTAGAACAAATAAGCTGTATGCTGATAACGGGACCACCTGCTGTTCTCTGCATACAGCTCAGGAAGGCATATTTACATGCAAATAAAGGTAATAAGCTACTAATGGGCATAAGTGTCCATTAGCAGCTTATGCAAAATGATCGCTTAAACTGTCATGCTCCCTATCTTTTAAACAAATTTTGAATAATCATCTTTGCATGTAAATGGGGCTTAACTGACGTTAGTTTGGCATATCTGGTGGCTTATCTTCTTTTGAGAACAAAGGTTCAGGAATGTTGAAATTCAAAATATCAAGCCTTTGTTCTCAAAGGAAATAAAATGTTACCAGAGAAGTCTGGCGAGGGCTAATCTCCCCTCCCCTCATTTGGAGCACATGCTTCACCATGCCCTATCAGAGTTTGCGAGGCAGTTGGTTAGGAATTGCTGATGTTTCGCCAACGGATAGTAGAGAATGGTGTGTGACCAACTGTAGTCCACGGTGCACATTTATGGTCTCTGATAGATGAACTAATTATTGGTCTGTATGGGTACGGATCGATATGTAATACTAGTAGAAAGCCCGACTAATAGATATCCACGCTCAGGAAAAGTATCAGTGGAATTAAGAATAATAGTTATAATGCAAAGGCGTCATCTACTTCGAATACACAAAATACCCAACGTGGAGGTCCAGTCATCTTCTCTGCTTGCGCAGCTCAACACTCCTCTACACTGTTATATATTCCAGGATATACCATGATTTAACAGGACTTAAGCCTCTTGTCCACGGGCGGATTTGATTTCTGGAATCCGTGCGGAGCCCCCATGTGGAAGATCCGCAGTTCAAGCCACCCATAGGGAAGCATTGGCGTCCGCACTTCAATTTACACATGCAGATTTGTTTTCTGGATTCCGCATGTGGAAAACAAATCACAGCATGCTCCATTTTAGTGCGGCTTCCGTTAAAGTCAATGAAAGTCGTCTGATCTGTGGCCTGTCCACAATTGACATTCTGTGGGAAAGCAGGAGTTTGAAAAAAAATTAAAACTGTACTGCAGGGTCTGATTCCGCTGCGGTCTCCCATATGCACAATCCGACCCGCCCGTGGACATGAGGCCTTAAGTTTGGTATTTGGATGTGAGGCATTAAGTTAGTTGTAGATGCTATGGTGGTGATGTGTGCGGCATAATGTGTAATGGTATATAATGCAAACGTATGAGGGCAGAGATGTTTTGATAACAAGGGTTTCGGTTTTCCTTCTCTGTTCAGATAGCAGGAAACTAACGACTGTTCCCAAACTGGTCCACACAGGATCTCACTGGTCCAACATGGACCGCGGGCTAGCAGCCCTTCAACTCCACTGAGCTGGTACTTTTTCCGCTTTTCTTTTTCCAAGTATCAGAATGCCTGTTTAGTGCCCTCTGCAGGCCATTCTGATGCTGCAGTCCCACAATATACATTAGATTGCCTTTATATAGTTTTGCATATTATATATGCATTTGATACAACATGCTAGGTACAGTGAAAGCAAGTCCAAGTGACTGAGGGAAGGTAAATTGGTTCCGAGAGATAAGCGCTTAGGCAGTAAGTGAGCCAATATGTCACTTAGTCTTCAACATTTGATGCAGGGTAGACTGATACTCAGTAATGGCTCCTGACAGCAGTGCATCCTTGTATAGTTTCACTGTTATGGATTATTCTTTTGGGGGTTTTTTTTGTCTTTAACTTTTAGCGAGTGTTTCACTCCGGTTGTCATTTGCTCTGCTTTTTCTATTTATGTTTCTTCTTTTTTAATAATATTGTATATAAAATGAACTTTCCAGACTGCTGCATAAACATTTCTGACATTTGTATTATTTATTGTGCACAGCCTCTATTCTTTTAACTCCTACCCGCACTTTCAGATGACTTTTCAGAATAAATTGCCATACGTGTGAATGAGAGGAATAAGGCCATGTTTGGCCATTATATGACTTGTATATAATTGCTTTTTTAATCAGTTGACCCCTCTGCAAGCCTTATCTCTAATTTTCAGGATTCCCTGAGCTGGTGGGTGGAGACTATCTGCTATGATGTCTTCTATACACTGCACATGGAGAAAACAGCAGCTTTGGCTCCCGAAGGCTGCTCTCACTCAAACGCTGCGGTACAACTCCCCCATTGATTTCAATGGGGCTACGCAGACCAGCGCTCGATTGTGGCATTTCTAACACACCGTTTTGTTTTTTTTTTAGTGCTGTCTGCTTTATTTTCGCGCGTTTTAGTGCTTTTTGACGCACCTCATTACTCATCACAAGAATGGGGTGCGTTTAGCGCTGTAACGTGTTCAAATACGCTGCAGTCTCAGACGCAGTGGTTTGTGAACTTGTGTGAGAGTAGTCTTAGTCTCTGTAGCATGCACAGAAGAGTAACAACATCATGGAGAACATTTAAATAGCTGTAGCATAGTAAACCACTTACTACTAGCAGCAGCCACGTCTCTGAGTCTCTCTCCCTCTGCAGCAACTTCCATCTTCCCCCTCAGTTCTCCATAGTTTTTCTATTGGCAGCACGAGTCTACATCCACCTCAACTTCCTGTAATTTATCTTGGGGTCTCTGTTACTAATAATGGATTTCTCTTGACAACAGGCAGTGAACAGTACATTAGGAATGAAGACCCCTAGTGACCAGCACTTTACACTGGCTTTTCCGTACAAATGTATGATTTTAGGTACATAATTAAGCATTTTTGCTGCTTAACACATTGCCTATCAGTAGCACAAGTTGTCTCAAAGTGCATTGACCATTTAAATATTAGCAAACTTTGGATTATGGCTTTTCTTTATTTATCTTGCAACTTTGTTTCCAGTTTTATTGGCACAGTACCTTTTGGGGAGGCTGTGCAGTGAGGAAGCCAAAATAAGCAGGTTTCTTGGTGAAGAGCCTGGGTGATGCTATTCACGATTACGTACCACTTAAACTTGCTGTCGGTCTATCTGCTATCACTGATGGCCTCTCCTTGTGAAGGCTCAGCGCTTATGGTTGGTGATTACAGACTATCTTTCCTTGGATGATCGGTGGATGGCGCCATTCCAGGAATCCAAATTGTATTCTCTCTGGTACAGGGAAACCCAGCTTTCTAGTACCGCCGAGGCATCTTGTTCTCCACAAGGCTTTCTGCAAAAAACTGTTCCACCCTGGCTGCAGAATTTTACAAGTTTAGCTGCAGGTCTGCTCTGCTGCAGCTCTCACTAGCAAAGTGTCTCTTTTAAGCACTCTCTGAATCTGCAGTGTCACACCAGAACCTGCCCTTTATACCTAGTCCATCAGATTATCAACCGACCGCTCAAGTCCTGCTGGTCCACAGCAGCAAAATTGGAGTACAAAAATGCAGTCATGTGACCTCTCTGAAGGTCCTGACAGGAAGGGTTAAGTACAGCAGCTGTCTGTCTAAAATCACTAATGATTGTGGATTTGTTATTTTCAGAAGAATGTTTTCTTCCATACTCGCTGATTACCGTAGTGAAAGGGGAGCATTTTGTAGTAATTGTTTTACGTTCTACTATGACACAAGCAACGTGTATTTAGACATTAGTCTTAAGAAGTAAACTGTTCATTTATCCTTCTGAAAATATTTTTGCTATTGTTAGTTTGCCAATAAACTATTATTCTTTTCCCTTTTCTTTTGTATCGAGCTTGTCGTACTGATAACCACTTTTGCAAGTTAAGCATTTTGCTAATGTTCTGTGATAGGCATCATACTGGGCAATTAACCAGGGCATCATCGCTGACTTTATGGCCAAATTCAATGGGCCATGTGGTAAGCAGTTAGGAGTAAAAAAAAAAAAGGGCTGTTGGGAGCACAAAAGACATTTCAGGGATACGTTTTAAATGCTTCAGTGCAAGTTTAAGCAAAAAATAGGCTTTTGTTTGCTTTCTCAATCAAGATTTCATATGGTAGTAGAAGTGAAATTGCTGATGAAACTACACCACACTGACTTTGATACTATTTGATTTGAGCCATTGATCAAAGAAACATACAGGAAAATGAAATGCTGTAAAATCTGCTATGAGCGATGCGTGTCCTTGTACCTAACTGGTGATTGGATTGAGCAATTACCGGGCTGCTAGTTAACAACTCCTATGTGCCTGAAAAGAAGAATTTAAACATGTTGTTGGCTTTTATCCTGCCCTCATTTAAATTGTGTATTAAAATGTAATCCCTTTTTTTTTTCTTGACTTTGAGTTCTGTATTTTATTCTTTGTACTAGAATGCAGGATATCAACTATCTAAAGGCCCTTTTACACGGAACGACCTTTCGGGTGCAGATGGATCGCTCCAGCGATGATCATTCCTGCGTTTCTACCTGGGAACGATCCTCTCTGATTGTAGGAGGAGCTCGCCTCCATTCACAGTAGTAAATTCATTAGATTCATTAGCCAGTCGTCGTTCAGTTTTTATACATGCATAAACTTAAAGCTGGACAATAAGCGAATGGATTATCGTTCTCCATTCAGACAGGCCATGCATTTACACCCAGCGATAATTGCTCAGATTTTCGCTGGATCATGGAAATTCGAATAATGGTCAGCCCGTGTAAAAACCCCCTAAGAGATACTCGCTCCTCTTTTCTCCCTCCCATCCTCAATGCTGATGCAGCGGTGATGTGTCCGTATACACACAGAATCAGTGCAGCCAGTCACTGACCGCAGCAGTATCTATGTAGCCATTTATTGGTCGCAGTGGTCACATATGTATATGGGTATGTCACCACCACTGCTCGCGGTGCTATTTGTGACGCCCGTGTGAAGCCGGACTAATTTGTATATAGATCCCAGTGCAGATGTTGGATTAGAAAAAATGCTGTGGTGGATTTCATCTTGTCCAGTCCTTTTTGTTCTCAAAGGAGATAAGCCATCTCCAGAGGTGTCTAGCAGCAGTTTATTCCTCCAGTTGCTCTCACACCGCCCGTTTTTTACAGCTGTAAAACACTCCCATTTCAATGGGGCCTTACAGACTAGCGTTTGAAAATTGCAGCATTAGAAACATCATTTTCAAGCGCTGTTTGCTCTATTATCAGGCTTTTCAGCGCTTTGAATACACCTCATTGCCCTACTCATCACAATGACGAGGTGTAGAGATGAGCGAGCATACTCGCTAAGGGCAATTACTCGATCAAGCATTGCCCTTAGTGAGTACGTGCCCGCTCGGAAAAAAAGATTCGGCTGCCGGCGGTGGGCAGGGAGGGGAGATCTCACCGCCGCAACTCACCTCTCACCCACGCCGGCAGCCGAACCTCCTCTTCCGGGCAGGTACTTGCTAATGACAATGCTCGATCGAGTAATTGCCCTTAGCGAGTATACTCGCTCATCTCTAATGAGGTGTGTTTAAACGAGCTTGAAAATGCCCAAAATTGCAATAAAATGCAAATTGGATATTGTTTGCACACAAGACCCGATCTATTGTTTGTCTCTGATACAATTTATGCCAGTTCTGTTGTACATTATACATAAATGGGTAGGCCATGCCCCTTTTAAGAAAGAAAGGTGTCTGACAACAGCAAAGGCAGCAAAAAGTAGCAAATTATTGCACAAATACTCACTTGCAAATAAGCTTTCTTTTTTTTTTTTCTTTTTTACACCAGAAGCTGGCGGAAAAAGTTTTATGAATGCCCCTCATTGAGTAGACTAAATCCACTGTCTAAAATATGGTGATCCCTGCTCCACTGTTTGACTATTTCCCCCACAGCTCCCCCTAGTGTCTACAGAAAAAAGCACATTATGCCTTTTCCAATAATATTGTCATTGATTATTATAAGTCTATAAGATTAAGGTGGTAAGACTACAGAAGCTTGCTTTTACCAAGAAATAACTATATAAGACCTTAATAATTATCTAGAATGTCTTTTACCAAATGGTTGCAGTGCAAGGCATTTTAATGACTTAACACTGATATATAATTATCACATTTTTTCTAACATGCTAATTACAGTTTTCACAGTATTCATTTAACTTTTGAATTCCTTTTTACTATTTGGTTTCATTTTATTTTAATAAAACTTGACTCTTTAACACAATTTTCTGAAATACGGTGATCCCTCAAGTTTACAGCGGCCCGACGTTGCAATCATTTCAACATGCAGTGGTCTTTCCTGCCCATTGTAGCTTGAAAGCACATTCAACATACCATGTCTTACACAGTCTCCAAGAAAAATCGTACCAATAGGACGTCCTCCAAGAAATGGGCTCTCGCTGAGCTATAGCAACGGAAAACTCAAAAAAATCATTGCAGTCAGAAGATGACAGCAGAATTTTAAAGAAAAAAAAAGAAAAAAAAAAAAAAGAATTTTAGAGAAAAAATAATTTTTTTTAAAATTTTTTTTTTTACATCTCTGCTGAGAAGGGCAGTAATGTCTCAGAATGGCGAGTTAACATGTCAAACTTGTTGACTGTTTCCAAGTAGCACTTAAAAGAAACCTAACTGAAGTGGCCATAGATATTAAATATATGCTGGTTTCTCCATTTGCAGACTATATAGTAAATCTTCTCCTAAGGTAGATCTGCACATCTCTGCTGATGCCTGCCTTGGACTTAATTACCTCATACATTTTACTAGTATTTTTTTCTAAATTGGAATATTGTTGAACAAAATGACTATAGAGGGAACTAATTATATCAACAGGGCTTTAATCTGGTGATACATCTATATACCCCTTCCATTCCAGTAAATTGCTAGCTCCTGGTGTAATGTATTGCTACATTTATGCACATCGGGATGATTCTTTTTGATTGAATGTAGCAAATTAAGGTTTTGTTTTTAGAACAATGACATTTACAGCACACAAGGGGTAAGTGGATATAAGCTAAGAGAGAATGCATCAACTTCCCAAAGTGATGTGTTCCTTTTATCCCTTAACTATGCCAAGGTTTGAAAGTCATAATATGAATTTAATGATAACTTGATGACATATATCACTAGAGTTGCAGTGCTGCCTCCACAAGTTTAAATCCCAGAAAAGTAATATGAGTTTTTGCTGCTGGTAGGGTTTAGATAAGCTTTCATCCCTCACATATTCACTGTCAGCTCAATCTGATCCAGGCTTTAGACTTGATAACATTACAGTTAGCTCCTCTGTTTTTGCCGACTGTCTGCAGTGGCTTGAAGCATGGAGAAGATTGTATGATTCCACTCACTGGCCTTTTAACCTCTTCACCTTTCAACTCACGTGAAGGATGAAATCAACGCAAATGTATTTGTACAAAGTCTTAACCGCATCTTGTCCGCCCGTAGGTAATGTGGCAACTTGAGTTTATTACAGTATTTACAATCTTGTGAAATAGAATGGTTTTAACCCTTTGCAATTGAATTTTGGATTCAGGGTTTCCTAGGGGGCTTTCTCTTTCTGCCATTATACAGTGGCGCCATCTGTTGGCTAGAGCCAGTACTGCAGTATGTGACATGCTGGAGAGGCCCCCCAACAACAGAGCGGCCAGTAATCTACAGTAAGAATACCCTCCCAGACGTCTTCCAACATCAGAGCTTTGCAGCCTTCAATCAGAATGTCTTTATTAACCCTTTCCAATCCACTGTGACATCTATAGTAAAATACATACATAGTAATATAGTATGTTAGGCTGAAGGGAGACAATGTCCATCAGGTTCAGCCTGCCCCCCCCCCCCCCCCATTGTAGGCTCATGCAGATAAGGACACTATTGGTTGTCATTATAGGACTACCATAAATGCCACATTATGATTGCAGTCAGTTTGCAGTTGGTGGTTTCAAGTAGGATCTACAGGTGTGCTGTCACGTTATATTGAAGGGTTGCATGCTTTGGGTGGCAGTAGCAGTGCTTCATCTTTATATATTTTCCTGCAGGCACATTTAGGCTTCCTGTCCACGGGCATTTTTGGATTGCGGTCCCCGCGGCGATAATCCGGCTGCGGGGAACGCAATGCACGTTTCCATAGCATTGCTATGGAAAGCGCAGCACCTTTGTCCATGGGTGGAGAATCATAGCGATTCTCCGCTCGCGGCTGGCAAATCGCAACATGCTGCTAATTACCGCGATTCTCCGTGGTCAGCCTATCTTTCAGATAGGCTGACCGCGGAGATCTGTCTGCAGGCTCCTGCTCCTGGCGGCGGCTCCCGTGGCGGAGATCCGCCGCGGGATACCGCAACGCCCAAGGACAGGCAGCCTAATTCTACCATTCTACAAATATGGCTTTTGTCTCTCTTCTAGCCTTTTTCTTTCTTTGTTCTTTTTTTTTCTGCCTAAATTTCTCACGTGTACAAAATGAAAATCGAGTTTAGTAAAATCAAACATTGTGAATGTTATCCAACTTTATGTGCAGCTTTACATTCTAAATCGATACCTAACCCCTTGACAGTTGAGGATGAGCTCTTGGTTCTGCAGGAAAAGGGTATCGTAGTTTTGGATGAACAGAACTTCTGATTCACATGGCTGTAGCTCCAGTTCTCTTAGAATGCTTTTGGTGGGAAGATGCTCAAATGTAAAATGACATCAAAACCATGTCTGTAGCACTTACAGCACTGGAACTACAGACATTTGAAGTGAGGTTGGGAATACTGAATTCACAGCTGTCACTTTTCAGTCAGTGTGTACAGAGGAGAGCGGGAGACGAGAGGGAAGGGGAAGGAGGATAAGCTAACAGCAGAGAAGACCTGTGATTCTCCTGTATATCTCTCTGCCCCAGGGAAGGGGTGACCAGAATTCTTGTAAATGGTATTACCATCCCATCAATCAGAGAACATATTTGCTCTCTGATTGTCACATATGGGGGTCTATTTTCTCATAAAAGAAGTGAAATGATGAGGGTTTGTTAATCTTATCTCTCCTCTACACCTTTTAACACAACAGACACTGCAGGCATCACTGACTGTAGCATTTAATTGCTTTTAGAGAAAAAATATTTTTTCCCCCTTTTACATAAGGCTTTGAAGGGAGTCTGTCGGCTTGAACATGCTGGTCAAACTGCAGGCAGCAAGTTATAGAGCAGGATGGCCTGAGCAGATTGATATAGATTTTTGGGGAAATATTCATTATAACTTGTGCTTTATTCATTTAAACCTCTGCTCATTCTGAACAGACTTATGGGCGGTCCTATCACTGATTGACAACTACCTCTGTATGTTTAGTCATACACAACCATAAATCAAGAATTATGATTTTGACCAGTAAATTTAGTTAGCTGAGCCACAAGTGTGCTACTGGAGTGTGATGCATAGGTTGGTAATGGGGACCAATCGCTCCCTCTCCCAATCCAGTAGGGGACTACTTCATGGTTCCCACTCTCTCAGCTGTCGCCACTGTGCTGGTTATTGTAACATACAAGTCTGGGCCAGAGCCTGGGGTATGCACACCTCTGCTGTGGGAGTTCTGACCCTTTGCTGATTACTACTTTATTTACTAGGTAAGCAAATCACTTACTAGTTAGTGCCCTGATGGGCTGGTGTTTTATTTCTGTTTGTTTGCACAAAGTCTATCTGCTAAAAGTTGTTGTATCTCAACAAATCTTCTGTTGCTAACATAAAATATGGACATTATATGGACTGGGTGAGCGACTGTCTCCTTGCCGAACCCCACATGCAGGGGTTTAACGGGTTAAGATGCACTTACAGGGTTTGTCTGAGTGTGAATATTTTTGAATATTTTTTTTAAGTGGCTCGGCATACTATAAAAGAGCAAAAGAATCAATGCATATCTCTCTCTCCTGGGAAGCAGCGGAGCGGATCCGGTGAATCCCCAACTGTCCATAAGTCAGGTGACTGCTGCAGCCTGTCAGAGGCCGCAGCATGCCATTCCAAACGGATTATGCCACCCTGGTTATTGTGCGCTGAAGACAAGCGAACAGGAGATGATGCTGTCCTCAGATTAGCTGACGTCTGGCTATCGCCGACAGTGGGAGATTCACCGGCGCAGTCTGCTGCTTTCTGAGGGTAGATGAGAATTAAGTATTGATTTGTTTATTTTATAGCATGCCTGGCGATTTAAAATAACTTTTTTTTTTTTATATACTCCGACAATCCCTTTAAAGGGTTAAGTCTGCATCAAATGTATTAACATGAGACATAAATTCAAAATCTACAATAGAAAAAGGGACATTTTCTGGAGGGTTTTTCCAATTTTAATGTCATTATTAGGGCGTTAAAGGGAGTCTGCCAGTTCCTTTTTTGCCAGTTAAACTAGTTACAGCTTTAGTTTATTGGACTGGAATAGATGTGCAAACATACCTTTCTGACCACAGGGAGAGGTAGGTTAATTGAGAAAAACTAAATATGCAGATAAAGTCCTAAGTGCCTAGTGGGCGGTCCTGGGTCCGGCAAGTGCCCAGTCTCTCTTTAGCAAACCTTGCCCTGAGCCGCCTCCTTGATCTTGTCTGATCACTCCAGCATTGTCAGTGCAGTAAAGTGACTTATGGCCCTTTTACATGGGTCACTTATCATTCATAATCGTTCAGATTCCCGCACAACCACAGTAATCTGAGCGATAATCGTCCCATGTAAACGCAGGGACTGAACAAGAATCATGAAGTCGTTAAGTGTGAACACCAGTCGTTCACCTTTGAATGAGTGTCTGCTTACTGTGAATGGAGGGGGGCAGGCTCCCCGCCCCGCTTCACCTCCATTTCAGCTGTGACCGATGCCAACGATACTCGCTCCGGTGTAACAGCACGGGTGTGAGTTTCACTGGGATGAGCTGTCGGGCATCATTTGCCCATCAGCTTGTCCCATGTAGCAGGGCCATTAGGACAATGCTATGTTTGACAGTGGAGACCAAGAGGGAAATCCTTTTGTTTATGGGATTGTGTCACTGTGTCTGCCTCAGGGACATCTCTAGAGTCACTCGGATGGAGTCATTATTTTCAGCGTGGTTACCCTGTATTATGCAGTAGGGCTTGTAGCACTGCGGGTTCAGTGGGGTGAGCTCTAATAGTCTCCTTACCTGCATCGTTAGGATCATGCCTGCTTTAATTGGCTCTTACATCATCTGCTTATGAACAGTGACATCAGTATATCATGCCTTCACACTGGCTACTGATTATGTGGTAAGACCATTGCGGTAATTACGTTATTTTCTCTCTTAAGGTCCTTTTAGATGAGCAGATTTTCGTTTGAACAAGCAAGCGACTCTACCGCTAACTTGTTCGCACGCATGCAGCCTGTTTAGGCAGGCAAATGCATAGTTGGCTCGTTCATGCGAGAATCATTTAGTCCCTTTATAAGCGAATACTGGGGCTGAACGATTACTGTTTAAGCGGACCAATAAGCGAATGAGCCAGGGATGATTTTTATGCCTGCAGGAACTGAACGACAAATAAGAAGCGAGCGATTCTGGTTTGTCACTCAGTCGTTGGCTCGCGTTTAGACCGAATTATTAGTTTCCGCTTGTTGAACGATAATTGTTCCGTCTAAACACAGCATTAGGCTGCATTCAGATGACCGTATATCAGCTGGGTTTTTACGCCCAGCCGATATACGGCGTCTCTCTCTGCAGGGGGAGGAGGCTGGAAGAGCCGGGAGCAGTGCTCTGAGCCCCCCCCCCCTCTGCCTTTTCTCCGCCCCTCTGCACTATTTGCAATGAGAGGCAATGAATGGAACGGGGGCAGGGCTAAGTTTGGGGAATTAGCTCCGCCCCTGTCCCGCCTCTCCTAATTGAAAATAGTGCAGGGGGGTGGAGAGGAGGCAGGAGCTCAGAGCACTGCTCCTGCTCTTCCAGCCTCCTCCCCTGCAGAGAGAGACGTCGTATATCGGCTGGGCGTGAAAATCCGGCCGATATACGGTCGTCTGAATGCACCCTTAGGGATATTGGTTTTCTTCATTCTGACTGTTGTTGTACAGCTGATTACTCTAAATCCTAAGCTGCCCAGCCTGTCTGTTGTGCTGCTGATTGCCAATTAGACCGGGCTCAGAGATTGCGTATCGCCCATTCCTATGCACTATCTTGGCGTGTATAATACGCCTCAAGATAGAACCTGCTGTGATTTATTTATTTATTTTGTATGTGATTCTGTGCAATTCGTGTGAGCGGCAACATGGTAGCCTATGGCAGATTGGTACAGCGTATTACGCACGCAAAACCCATGCACCTAATATGTTGTGACATACACCGGTGTTTGCCCGGCCTGAGGGTTGTACAACTATGAAGGCAGTGTAATTGTGACTTGTTGGTTCATTTATACAGACCTCAACATTTTAATTGATATTGGTTAAAATTCACTTTTAATATTTCATATCCTTCCACCTGATTATGGCTCATTGATTCTTGCCTAGTAAGATTTCAAGTGAGACATACCATCTTGCACTATTCCATGCATTAACTCTTTAGTCTTCTCTGTCTGTAATAACTGTTAGGCGTGTTTGGTTAGAAGATGGAGTGAAATATAAGCAGATTTGCTTGATAAATTACTGAATCACGTGAAGAAAATGACTTGTGTAAATGTGTGTAAAAGGCTGGGCTCACACGACCGTATGGTCATACGCTGCATAAAAATTGCAGCCTTTTGCCGGCCGAGGGAATTGTGCATCTCTGCATATTATCGCGTTTTTGTCTGCACATGTACAGCATGTTTTACGCACGCTGTCACGCAACAGCTTCATGTTTTTTGTTTTTTTTTCTACTTCTCATGTTTCCTTGCAACATGCATAAAAAATGGCTTACAAACACAATGTAATTACATATGTAATACTTTCCAGAACGCACCCATAGAAAACAATGGAGCTGTACGCACGTAATACACGGTAAAATAGAACATGCGTTCTTTCTTACGCCCATAATATACACAATTGTAAATGGACAATGAAATTCAATGTACTTTCATTGACGCCATTCACCGCGCGTAATACTCCATTCAAATACATTCGTGCGAGCCCGGCCCCGGTTTTAAAACAGGGTAACTGTACAGCAGAAATTCAATTTTTTTTTTTTATATTTTCATTGTAATCCATTTGTTTACTTTTGTGTTTCCATCTTTCATGCATATTGATAGCCTTAAAATATGCAAGCATTGCGCTGAAACGTCTCCAACTCTGCTTTCATGTGCTGTAGATGGCTTTATGAAATGGTTTTGTACCTTACTCCTATGTGACCTTCATGAAGGATATTCCAGGAAATTGGTAGAATGTAAATACACGCAAATGAAACATACTGAGTGTTTTCTTTGTATGTGAAGTGATTACAAATGAATCCTAGTACAGTAACGCACCCGCAAACAAAGCAAGATTGACCTTGTCCTTCACTTCTCAAGGTCATGTTTATAAACCTTTTAGCAAAATCCTCACGATTTTGGTTTTCATAGAACTGAGGCATTGTGTGATTCCTCCTCAGTGTAAGCGAGTACCGTAGTAATAAACATACACAAGTGTTTGCCTTGTGTTTGGTCTTTCATCTAATGATGATTACCTAATGTTACATAAAGTTCTATAGTATCCGCTTCCAGCATCTGCGGTTTTACCGCATTTGGCATACTATAATTTGTTCTTCAAATGATGTACTTTTGCTTTAAAGGGGTTATCCAGGGAATTACTATTGATTACTTATCAAGATAGGTCATCATTAGTTGATCGGATGGGGTTCGTCACTTGGGACCCTGACCCATCAGCTGAGTGGGCGCATGCTGTCAGCACTGCAATAACTCAGGGGTCGGAGTGGAAGCCTCCGCGCCGACTTCCGTGTAGTGGCCGGCGCTTGTAACTGCAGGCACGGCTCATTGAAATCAACGCGAGCTGTCTCTGCAGTTTCAAGCGCCAGCAACTATAAGGCGCAGAGGTTTCCTCCCCCACTTAAGAGCAATACTGAATCTCATGCGCTTCACTTTCTATCCATTTAGTTTGCAACATTATACCTTTGTCTTACACAGGATACCGCTGCAGCGTCAATAGAGCCTAAGGCTCCCTTCATACGATGTCATTTTGCTTCTGCGTCCGCTGGCCAAGTCCACACAATTTAAGCATCCTATTGAATGCTATGGAAATTCATAGATTTTGAAATCTACTTCATGGGGGAAAAAATTGACCCGTCAACTCTTGCTGCGGTTTCCACATATAGCGGCCGCATGAGCATTTACACCATTGACTAAATTCGCATGACAATCGGCAGCAGAACTCCAAGGCTCAGCCTCGTATTTCTGCTGTGGAGTAAAGTGTCTGATCCCCGTTGGTACTAGTGGTAAAGTGTCAACTGCGCCACTTTTACTAAATGTGAATGGTGGTGTACAATGAGGGTTATTTGGGGTATTCTAGTTCTTGGAGATCTATACAGCTACGTGTTGTACCTTGGTTCTAAAGGGGCTTATATGGGGGCTAAGTAAATTTGACTTTCTAGAATAACCTTATTATGAAAATTGGGTTTTTAGGGGCATTAAAGTACTAACTACTACGGAGCCTGTGCTCATTCAGAACTAGTAATTGTTTCTGCTAAGCATGGAACTTAAACCCCATCTGCACCTCAATAGTACGGAAAGAAGTTGGGGGAGGACTAAACACACATGAATAGTTATGAGGACAAGAGTCGGGGAAAGCACTGGTATCACTGTCAACCAGATTTCACAGGTTATGCCAGTCAGAACTGTGACAAAGCAAGAGGCAGAAAGTCTGCCCTACTATTAATACAGGTAATATGAACCGAGAATCATGACAGAAGCTCTTATCGCCTTTTTCCAGATTTATTTCTGCTTTCAGTGTGGTATTACAAGTCTTTGCAGAGAATTATGCACAGCAGTTTCCATAATCTATACAAATGCTGTTGCAGAAATTTTCATTTTTGTTCATATCTGCATTAAAAAAAAGTGACTGAGTTTAGTAAAATATACACCCGTACATAATGTATCGTTCCATGGGAAATCCTTCATTCTCAGCAGGTGCAAAGGGAAATGTTAATGTCATTTTTTTTTTTATTCTCTTGATCACAAAGTGAACTTTTAAAACATTAGAAGATAAAGTTGTCTTTTTTTACCCTAAAATTGAAGAGCGGAAAGAGAATGGGAAGCAATTTGGGATAATGCACAAACAATAGAAATGCTGAATTTAGTGACTTGGTTCAATTATTTTTTTTTTCTGCTGCTGATTAAAGCTTCTGGATTCAGCAATTAAAACTTTTAATTACTCTTAATAGCCATAAAACGCAATGACTACTAGAGGGTGTTAGGATTATGCAGTATTGCAAGAAAAGTTTCATGATAACATCAATAGGCCAAATTTTCTTAAGATTAAATATTAGCAAATTGGTTTGGCAATTATCAAAAACCTCATGACATATCATAAAAGCATGAATTAAATTGGCAATAATTGTCTTTAGAGATAGCTAAAGATAACATGATTGCATCAGATGGTAGTATGTCCTTGCTCAGCTTTTTTTTTTCTGACTGAATTCCATTGTGACTATTATCATGTTCTTGAAATAATTTACCGTCAAATAGAATCCACACAAGTATATCCGAAACTGAGCTCTGGCTCAACGTCGTTAAAGTTATTGTTGACTCTTAGAGGCACATAAGAGTCTAACAAGTTTTGTTTTTGTTTTTTTAAACTTTTTTTTGCTTTTCTTTTTAACTCCTTTTATATACTTTTTGTAAATGGGTACAATTTTTTTTTTTATCCAGGGACACTCTGGATAAAAGTGATGTAATGTTATGCTTAGTTCAGGGCCTGAGGGGGCAGTGCATGACTGAAGGGTTTGTTCGTTGTTGTTCTATCAATCCATGTGTCATGTACTGCCACCTCCATGAATTCTGATGATGTAGAAGGAGGGGTAAACAGAAAAAAAAAGTTAGATTAGGGAGTGTGATAGACCTCCCTAAAGAAATTTATATTTAGGATATGCTATAAAACTGGTTATTGGTGATTTATCTGATTGTGTGGGATAGCACATTCCAGCGGACTGGTGCAGCTCCGGGAAAATCTTAGACTAGAGTGGGAGGTTCGGGTGTTAGAGGAACTTAGTCCAAGTTGTTAGCAAAATGGAGGGTACGAGTAGGGTGGTAGACAGAGGTTGAGGGATGAGATATAGCAGTCAGTGCAGTGACTGTCAAAGGGTCGAGGCATTGGGGTAGCAGTTGGACAGAAATATGAGCCAGGTTGATTTGGGGGAATTGAGTTTAGTGAGGGAAAGTTAGATTAGTAATGAGTTACAGTAGTTAAAGGGGTGGTCTCGCGAAACCAAGTGGGGTTATACACTTCTGTATGGCCATATTAATGCACTTTGTAATGTACATTGTGCATTAAATATGAGCCATACAGAAGTTATTCCACTTACCTGCTCCGTTGCTAGCGTCCCCGTCTCCATGGTTCCGTCTAAATTCGCCGGCAGCTTGCTTTTTTAGACGCGCTTGCGCAGTCCGGTCTTCTCCATTCAGCACGAGCCGCTTCAGTGTGCTCCCCGCTACAGCTCTTCTGCGCATGCGCAGACGAGCTGTCACTGCTCGGGAGCGCGCTGAAGCGGCCATTCTGCACCATCCTCTGTTAGAGGAAGGTGCAGAAACTGGAGCTGCCCAGCGGAGAAGCCCAGCCCAGCAGCCCCGAGAAGCCTCCCAGGTAAGTGATGGGTCGGGGGGGGGGGGGCTGCCGCTGCGCCGGGCTGCGCCGGGGGGGCTGTCGCTGCGCCGGGGGGGCTGTCGCTGCGCCGGGGGGGCTGTCGCTGCGCCGGGGGGGGCTGCCGCTGTGATGGGGGGGCTGTCGCTAGGCCGGGGGGGGCTGCTGCTGCGCCGGGCTGCGCCGGGGGGGGCTGTCGCTGCGCCGGGGGGGCTGTCGCTAGGCCGGGGGGGGCTGCCGCTGTGATGGGGGGGCTGTCGCTAGGCCGGGGGGGGCTGCCGCTGCGCCGGGCTGCGCCGGGGGGGCTGTCGCTAGGCCGGGGGGGGCTGCCGCTAGGCCGGGGGAACTAGCGCTGGGCTCCGGAACCTAGCGCTGGGCTCCGGGGCCTTCACCTGGGCTGAGGGTCTAGCGCTGGGGAGCCGGGGGCTAGCGCCGGTTACCTGCTGTCTGGTCGGCGGCTGCGGGGCGTCTGGTCGGCGGCTGCGATGCGTCCGGTTGCCATGGAGACACAGCTGGCGGCGTCTCGGGAGCGCGCACGTCGGGCTGCAGCGAGCGACGGGGAAAGAGCCGGCGGCCATCTTGAGGAAACTTTTATAAGTTGCTGAAACGCTGGAACGGTAAGTACGAACCAGCTAGAAATGTCATTTACAGGGGGGCTTAGTAATGTGTGTTTAATGGGGGGGACTGGGCAAAAAAAAAAATTAACTGCTTCCTCGAGACATCTCCTTTAAGAGAAGAATGGTTCAGGGCAAAAATAAGGTGTTTTTTTTAAGTTTTTTTCTCCTGTTTTCACAGTGAGGAAAGGACAGATTTTTGAAATGTTCTTGCAGCACAGGTGACATGGGCATACATGAGATTGAATATATTAAGGAAAGGAAAGGTCAGAGTGAAATATAACTCCATAAAACAGCAGGCATGCTGCCTAGGAGTTACCCTGAAATGGAAACCTCTGAATAAGCAAAGTTAGTAGATGGCCGAAACACAAGAAAAGTTCTTGAAAGATTACTTTTTAGATAGATAAAGGGCATTATGTTAGAGACCGCAGACAGACAATTGTTAGTGTTTTTGCAATAGTGATGTCAAGGGAAGAAGTATATAATTGAGTGTCTTCACCATAGATGATGGTACTGAAAGCAAATCTACTGATAGTTTGTCCAAATACTGAGGCCTAAGGAACCCCAATAGCAATGGGGAGAGGAAAAGTAGTAAAGCCAGCAAATGATACTCTGAACACATGATCAGAGAGGTAGGATGAAAACCAGGAGAAAGCCGTGTCCTTAAGGCTGCCTGTCCGTGGGCGAGCTGTCATAGCGAGATCTGAGACAATAAATCAACCGTGGAGCTCGCATGACACGCTTTCCATAGGCTAGCTATGGAAAGTGCTGCCTGACGTCCTCGAGGAGAATTGTAGCGAGGGTGCCGAGCCCGGGGCAGGGGGCTAGGGAGCCCCGGAGGGTGCCGAGCCCGGGGCAGGGGGCTAGGGAGCCCCGGAGGGTGCCGAGCCCGGGGCAGGGGGCTAGGGAGCCCCGGAGGGTGCCGAGCCCGGGGCAGGGGGCTAGGGAGCCCCGGAGGGTGCCGAGCCCGGGGCAGGGGGCTAGGGAGCCCCGGAGGGTGCCGAGCCCGGGGCAGGGGGCTAGGGAGCCCCGGAGAGTGCTCACCACCCAGCAGCAGGGGGCTAGGGAGCCCCGGAGAGTGCTCACCACCCAGCAGCAGGGGGCTAGGGAGCCCCGGAGAGTGCTCACCACCCAGCAGCAGGGGGCTAGGGAGCCCCGGAGAGTGCTCACCACCCAGCAGCAGGGGGCTAGGGAGCCCCGGAGAGTGCTCACCACCCAGCAGCAGGGGGCTAGGGAGCCCCGGAGAGTGCTCACCACCCAGCAGCAGGGGGCTAGGGAGCCCCGGAGAGTGCTCACCACCCAGCAGCAGGGGGGCTAGGGAGCCCCGGAGAGTGCTCACCACCCAGCAGCAGGGGGGCTAGGGAGCCCCGGAGAGTGCTCACCACCCAGCAGCAGGGGGGCTAGGGAGCCCTGGAGAGTGCTCACCACCCAGCAGCAGGGGGGCTAGGGAGCCCCGGAGAGTGCTCACCACCCAGCAGCAGGGGGCTAGGGAGCCCCGGAGAGTGCTCACCACCCAGCAGCAGGGGGCTAGGGAGCCCCGGAGAGTGCTCACCACCCAGCAGCAGGGGGCTAGGGAGCCCCGGAGAGTGCTCACCACCCAGCAGCAGGGGGCTAGGGAGCCCCGGAGAGTGCTCACCACCCAGCAGCAGGGGGCTAGGGAGCCCCGGAGAGTGCTCACCACCCAGCAGCAGGGGGCTAGGGAGCCCCGGAGAGTGCTCACCACCCAGCAGCAGGGGGCTAGGGAGCCCCGGAGAGTGCTCACCACCCAGCAGCAGGGGGCTAGGGAGCCCCGGAGAGTGCTAATCACCCAGCAGCTTGTGCTTCGAGACTGCATGCTGCATCCTCTAAGGACTCAATGAGCTGTGTGATACCGACCAGTTAGTGACAGGAGTTACAGACTATATACATGATATAGGGGTGGATAGCCCGGTACTGCTGCTTGGTGCCAGGGAGGATTTGACCACGCTCAGTACTGCTTATCATTGATCCTCACCAACACTAAGATGATGTACTGTGTAATCCTTCTAAACATAGACAAGTGTTACTCAGTCATCTTTATCAACCGTTTAAAGTCTGTCTTTTCTACCCTGTGGTTCTCCATCAAGTCATAGAGGAAACTACAACTACCAGCATGCTGTGACAGCAGCAGATCTTCAGGACCTGCTGAGTTGCATCTTTCCCAAAATCTTGTAAACCCTTGCAGGTTGGGATTAGAGGCCTAGCTCAATAGAAACCCATTTCTGCTGCAGTTGGAAGGTCTGGGTAGCATACAACACAACTGATATGGTGTCAATGTGAAGAGGTTCGCCTGCTTTCTGTCACCTGTCCTGGTGTTTGCTGGCAGCCGCCTCCCATCGAATTCATATGGAGTAACACTTATATACATCCAATAATCCTCTTTGCATAGTCAAAGTCACCGCTACAACGCTTCTAAAGCTAGATGATGTTAAAAACTTTTGTGAGGTCCCGTAGTATTATAGAAAAGTTATAATACACCTTTCTATACAGTTGAGCAAAAACGGATACCAAATGCATACAGTAAGCCAAAAGGACACTCATGCGCCTGTAAATGACTCCTATTACCAAACCAATAAAGCGGAGCTTCACTTTAAAAGGAAATCAGCAGAATTCTTGCGCCCCCGAGCTAAACCGGACATGGAAGAATAAACTTTAATTTTGCTTTTAATGAGGGAGTGGTTTTCCAGGCGGACCAAGTTGTGCTTTGTATTAAAGGTGTAATCCTTGGCTTCGTTTCATTGTTACCTGTAGTTCCCATTTGAACTACGAAGCACAGCCTTTTCTGCAATGGTTAAAGAAGTGTTTGCAGTGATGTTCCCTGTGCAGTTCTCAGAGTTTGTGTCACAAAGATTGATGTGAAATTAAAAAAAAAAAAAGAGATTGCAGTCGCGTCTTTCAATTTTGCTTTGTTCAGTGCCTTAGAATTGCGTCTTTCCTACTTCCATTTAGGCAGTCAGGCAGCACCGAGGAGTTTTGCATGTTTTAATGGACAGCTGCTGCAGCTTTCCATTTGTTGTGCTGTAAAGGTATTACATTTTTCTACATGTTTCTCCGCTGACACTTATAGATCACTGACCGTAGCTGCGTTATCAGAATGAATGGCACAGCTTGTTCTCATATAGTCCCATTTCAGCCCTATTGTGTTCAGAGCACTCTTATGCTTTCACATCTATAGAAGTGTTTTACCCTGAAATATGTGGCGGACTTTAGATTTTCCTTAGTACCGCACAGATACCGAACAAGTACTAGCTGTTTGCAAGTAAAGTATTAAGTGTTAAATCCTCTCTTGCTCATTGGGATTGCATTACAATTTAGAAATGTATAGAAGTGGAGAGAGAATGGAAAAAAATTTAGGTTTTTAATTTCATTTAGTAGCCAGACTGCAATGTATTTAATACAGGGCCGTGACAAAGGGATGATTTCATTGGTAACAAAAAAAAAGGTTTTGTGCAACATTTAACTTTCCTCACATTCAGCACTTCCATTGGTGATGGAAGCGCTCATTGTTACAGGAGTCCCTGGGAGGAGTGAGCATGGTTTGCATTGCTCACCACTTGGTTGCCCCTGCTGTGGGCGCTGCACTGGATGGATGCTGACATTGGCATTGGGATGCGGTGCAGCCCCTTCAGCAGAGGACATGAACAATGTTCTCAGCGCTGGAAGCTGAAGCACCTAGAGTAGGTGCAGAGTAGTAAGAGGTAGAAGAGTTGTGTGTTTTTTTTAATTTACTTTTTATGGTCTGGTCTGACGTTTGAATATACAGGACTGGGGCTATATTCATTATGGGGTCTGAACTGGGGTCTGTCTTAATGATTAAATCTGATCTAGGGGCCAGAGCAAAATATTCAATAGGGGCCCCCCAGCAAAAATGTAACATTTTATAATTCTGGTGTCTTGTTTTGTGAAAGAGGGGCCTTTGGACTCAATCAGACTCCAGGGCCTAGATGCAACTGCTACTTCTGTATCCACTATAGGTATATCCCCGGCAAAAGATGTCTCAGCAGAAAACTCTGCAGTCTGAGAGAAATGGGCAAAATGGTCTGGGCTGAAGATAAGTCAAGTCAGTCAAGTTAAGTCAACCAGGTTAAATATTCAGTCTGTTTCTTATAGGCTAGGCACATACTAGCTATGAATATGAGAGGAGCTTTGGCGCAAGCCGCATTGGACAATATATGGACACAACACATTGACCTGCATTTGTACATCCTATTTCTTGTCCGTGATACAGACTGTTGGTCCGCTTGAAAAAATGTCAATGCGCATGTCCTCATAGTCCTATAACCGGGCCATGTGCTGTCTGTAAATTAACACGGACAGCACGGTGCCCCCAATACGCTGATTCATCTTAACAGAACGCGCATTCCTATGGAGAGTATCAGTCGTGAATTTTCTACATTTGTAGACAATTTGTCTAGCCATGGATCGGGGTAGATCCTCGTTTTTAGCAGCGCTTTTCTGATGTTACCAGCTTTACGCATCTCCATAAGGCTAGATTCACATGAGCAAGCGCAATATCTGGCCAAGAAACTCAGTATGCTGTATGCAGAAGACAAGTGGGACCGCTATCTTCTGCATACAGCTGTTGTCTTCTCCGAGCGCTCAGCTGGTATACCAGCTGAGCGCTCCGAACGGGGTATGCAGAGCAGGGGCATATATATATCCGTGTGTAGCCAGGTCTTTTCCCTACACTGCTCTCAAGTTCTTTCATCAGGTGGGAATTTAAAATCCCCGGCTGCTGAAAGAGCTGTATCTGATTGGCTAAGCGCTCAGCCAATCACAGGCAGCGCTCGGCCATTTATTGAGTTCAATGAATGTCTAAGCGCTGTGACCAGTCACAGGCAGCGCTTAGCTGTCATTCATTGAATGGCTGAGCGCTGCCTGTGAGTCGTCTTCGTACTCCGGCTCTGTTCACGGAGTGGATACCAGCTGAAACAATAGTATCAGATGTATCCTGCTGGGTCCTGATGATGAGACTGGTTGTTCTCTTTCTGCCCTAGGTGTCTCCACACACTTTTTGCGTGCTCTCCTTAAGGAGAGACCCCTCTTGACCCACATTACTTGTACTGCATGGGCGTCAGTGCAAAGTTCAGAACGCAAAGCAATGATGGATTTGCTGTGTTTTTTCTCCAATCCCCCCTTACCTCTTGAAAGAGTTCTTTAAAAAGTGTTATTTATACTCCAAAATGGTACCATTACAAATTTTTCTTGCATTGCCCTCGAAAAGGGTCATCAATTTTTCTTATGTATCCCAAAATGAGTTGTTTTTTTAATGTCTCTTCCTGTACAAAAAAAGAAAAACTCTGCTATGTTGACGGAAATATAAAGTTGCAAATATCAGAATGTGGTGACACAAAAATTACTGTGGTCTTAACGGCCAAAATAAAGGATCGGGCCTCTACCATGGAAACGTAGACGTAAATATTACAGAAAATGTTATTTATTTCTCCTCTTGCCAAACCTCCAAAACCAACTCTAGCTCCAGCCTTAAGACAGACCTATCTTCTCAGAATGCCTGGGAGATCAGCACTGCAGAATGTTGGCGGAAAGGGTTACCGTAGTGGTGGCTTCTAGGACTACTGATTGGATTCTGTGATTGGGAGGTGCAGGAAAAAGACCTGTCTGACCACACTACTTATAGTGTGATATGACTCTGGCAAGTGTTACTTTACTAGATGAGTCATGAACCAGTTTTTGCATGTTTTTGCTCTGGTCTGGTCTCTGCTTTTGTTAAAACCTTGGAAAAAAAAGCAGACATACATGTGGTTCAGTAGTTTAATTTTTTCCACGTTGTGTACCCAGTCTTGGAAAGTTCATATGCGCATACTGCCAGTGTTTAGTTAGCGAAGTATCGGTTTACATTACACACCAAGTAGAACATGTCAGTACAATGCTGTATCAGGTTTAACAGTCACACGATCAGTCTTTTTTTACTTACAGCAGATGTGTCGGTATGATCGATCTTCTATTTAGATTTATATGGGTATAAATCGTGCAGCCATTGATTGCTGCCTTATCCTGTCCACCGTTTCTGATATTTCCCTATGTACTGCAATTTCCTGCTTTGCACTTCCTTCCTGTGTGCATCCCTACTAAGTGCTGCTCTGCTATTGGTTAGCAATCCAATCCCAAGAGCTGACAAAAAAGCTGCCCCTGGTCATTCTTTCTGAGCATGCCCAAGCTGTAGTGCTGGAATGCCTGCCGCTCGCATCCAGGGCAACCTGGGAAATAAACTCTTCTGACGTGCCAGGAGAAGTTAATGGTTTTTAGAGCTACAGACAGAAAATCTAAAGCAAAACCACTTTGCAGACAGGAATAAAATTTGATTAGCATTCATTTGACAGCAACTTTGTGTAATCCCTTTAAGAGGGATCATGTTGGTACTACACTGATTTTATAAGAAGGGGAAAAAAATCAAGCACCCAGAAAGAGTTCTCTGAAGGGGATACAACTTTCTCTGTGTGATTTGATATAAGCAATTGCAGTATCGGAGCAAAAGGATAATTTACTGTGGAAAACACCTGAAGGGAGGCTCTAGTACCTTGTTGTACCTCCTCTAGCTTGGATACAAGATGTGATGGGACAGGCATAGAGGCTCTAGTACCCTGTTGTACCGCCTCTAGCTTGGATACAAGATGCGATATGGGCGGGCATGGAGACTCTAGTACCTTGTTGTACCGCCTCTAGCTTGGATACAAGATGTGATACGGGCAGGCATGGAGGCTCTAGTCCCCTGTTGTACTGCCTCTAGCTTGGATACAAGATGTGATATGGGTGGGCATAGAGGCTCTAGTACCCTGTTGTACCACCTCCAGCTTGGATTGAAGATGTGATACAAGTGGGCATGGAGACACACAGATGGCAATGTTGTAATGACATTCCTGTGACACCTTTGTTGTGTGCGGCCGAGCATTATCCTGCTGGAAGCCACCATGAGAGGAACACATGTGGCTGCAGGATATCCTGAACATATCACTGAGTGGTCATTGTCCTTCGTACCACCACTATGGAAGACCTACTGTTTTATGCAAGGCTCCCCAGACAATCACACCAGCAGGGGGCAGTGTGCTGCTCCACAGCAAAGGCAGGATTGAGACGCTCACCTGTAGGTCTCCAAACATGAACACGACTGTTGTCACTGCCCAAACTAAACCTGGATTTGTCGCTGAAGACAACCTGGTTCCATTCCGTAGCAGTCCAGATTCCTCGTTTGCGACACCACTGGGTCATTCCGTGTCAGTTCAACCAACGCTCCCGGTCGACCATCTCAGATTTCAATGAAACTTTGCACAAAGATAGACCCTGACCCTAAACTAAGATAGCCAGAATATTAGGCTTCAAAGTGCTTTGGTTCACGAGCTACAGGTCTTAATCTATAGGGTTGTCATGTGATTACAGCGCGCAACCTGAAAAAAGTGGCGATTTCAATCCATTGCCAAGCCAGTTCCAATGACTCTAGAGCAATGAAACTTCACACACTAGGAGAACGTTTGGTGCTGAATCCAGCTAAGCTCCTCAGACTGCCCCTCTTATCATCATTCTGCCACCATTGCATGTCAAAGTAGCTGAAAAATTCTATCGCGCAAAATAAAACTCATATTTTAAGCAGTAATAACTCATAATCAATGCAATCCAACTCAGCTATGAATGTATCAATGTGTACTCCATAGAAATGGTTCTCATTATTCACATTATGGACCCAAAAGGATGCATAGCTCTTAAGATACAATGAGTCAAAAATGGCAAAAAACACTTTTTTGCTAATTTTTCCCTTTTTCAAAGGCGAAAATCGGAATGTACTCCATTTTTATTTTTTTTCGTTTTTGTTCTATTTGGAAGAGAATTTTGTGCTCTACAAGATTCGATGTTTTTCATTTTGTTCCCAGACCTTCTAGATGGGAAAATATCAATGCCTGTGAAGGTCCTATGCACTTGCGGAGGTCAAATAATAAAATAAGTGTAAGTTTTGCATGGATGTATAATTAGTTTAGAAATCATGAGAAGGTAAATTATTTTTGGAATGAGACAACTTTTTGTGCTCAAGAAACTTATGTGATCAAAAATTGCATGGCGAGTTCAGGTGAGCCACAAGCTTCGGCCTAAGATGGTCAGAATATCATTGAGTGTTGCATAATGATTGTGGTAGATTACAGTGATCACTGGGCTTATTTAGCACTCTATCCATATTGGATACTAAGATTATCTAAGGCTAGCATTTGTGTAATAAATAGCTAGCTATTTATTACACAAATGCTAGCCTTAGATAATCTTAATATTACACAAATGCTAGCCTTAGATAATCTTAATATTACACAAATGCTAGCCTTAGATAATCTTAGTATCCAATATGGATAGAGTGCTAAATAAGCCCAGTGATCACTGTAATATACCACAATCATTATGCAACACTTAATGATATTCTGACCATCTTAAGCCAAAGCTTGTGGCTCACCTGAACTCGCCATGCAATTTTTGATCACATAAGTTTCTTGAGCACAAAAAGTTGTCTCATTCCAAAACTAATTTACCTTCTCATGATTTCTAAACTAATTATACATCCATGCAAAACTTACACTTATTTTATTATTTGACCTCCGCGAGTGCATAGGACCTTCACAGGCATTGATATTTTCCCATCTAGAAGGTCTGGGAACAAAATGAAAAACATCGAATCTTGTAGAGCACAAAATTCTCTTCCAAATAGAACAAAAACGAAAAAAAATAAAAATGGAGTACATTCCGATTTTCGCCTTTGAAAAAGGGAAAAATTAGCAAAAAAGTGTTTTTTGCCATTTTTGACTCATTGTATCTTAAGAGCTATGCATCCTTTTGGGTCCATAATGTGAATAATGAGAAACATTTCTATGGAGTACACATTGATACATTCATAGCTGAGTTGGATTGCATTGATTATGAGTTATTACTGCTTAAAATATGAGTTTTATTTTGCGCGATAGAATTTTTCAGCTACTTTGACATGCAATGGTGGCAGAATGATGAGAAGAGTGGCAGTCTGAGTAGCTTAGCTGGATTCAGCACCAAAAGTTCTCCTAGTGTGTGAAGTTTCATTGCTCTAGAGTCATTGGAACTGGCTTGGCAATGGATTGAAATCGCCACTTTTTTCAGGTTGCGCGCTGTAATCACAAGACAACCCCCTAGATTAAGACCTGTAGCTCGTGAACCAAAGCACTTTGAAGCCTAATATTCTGGCTATCTTAGTTTAGGGTCAGGGTCTATCTTTGTGCAAAGTTTCATTGAAATCTGAGATGGTCGACCGGGAGCGTTGGTTGAACTGACACGGAATGACCCCACTGGAAACTGAGGTGAAAGTGGGTTGGTGTCAAAGACAATGTATGTAATGGCCGCTGTGAGACCAAATGTCCCCCAGGCAAGCCCTTGGAAATAGTCCCAACAAACACTTGCCTGTAACAATGGTGCCACCTGTCTCTGGATTGTGGTCAGTGAAACAGTTGGAGCTTATGGGATAATCAGACGCTCTTCTCTACTGGTGGTCTGTCGAGGGTGTCCTGAGCCCGGTCACCTTGTGTGCCCTCACACATCCACTGGTCCCAACACACCCTACCGTTCTGGTCAGACGCTCCTCTCTACTAGTGGTCTGTGAGCCTGGTCACCTTCTGTGCTCTCACACATCCACTGGAACGAACACCTCCAAACAGTCTGGTCAGAATGGTCCAGTTGGTGGGCCATTTGTCAATATAACCATCCAGCTTCTCGCATTCCAATAATGCGCCCCTCCCAAATTATTTGTAAACTATGTGAAAATCTCTACAATTGCATCAGAGGAGTCTAGTGGTCAACAAGCTCCACACAAGTCAATAAGAGGTCATTACACACAAGGAGCCTATGAGAGACTTTTATAGGCCAAAGGTGGAACCACTTTTATGGCCTTTCGTGATAACACCGTTCATCTAATCACACCACAGCTAATTATTTGTATATCTGCCTGAGATGTAACTGCATGCCAACTTCTAGGCTTGATTTATTTTTTGACAAAGTGTATTACACCCATTTAGTATAACCCTACTAGGGGATCACACCAAAGTCATTATTATGTTTACCACAGTGAAGTCCTATGAAGTAGTTCAAATGTAATCTACCTACCTGTTTATGGCTATGCAAGTAAATATTCATAATCTCCCTATGTGCCACATGGTTGTTACCATTCTGAGTTCCATATTTGTCATTACCACCCCACATTATCTTTTATCCTGTCCCTCATTAGCATTGCGTATACTAAGTTACATCCCAACATGTAAATACAACCACTCCATGGAGGTCCATTGTTTCATCATGGATAGACTGCTCGGTTTTGTTTCCTTTGCCTTAATGCAGCAGGAAAACAGTACATAGACATCATAGCTGAGAATGGTAATCCAGATAGAATTATCAGGGGGGAAACAATGTTGCCGTTTAGAATTAGAATGTTGTAAAGTTCTGCCATGCTTGGTCACAAGCCGCATCATGTCCCTCACTCCTGCTGACTTCTACTGTTGTTTCTGCAGGCCTTCTGCAATTTCAGCAAAATATTTCGGATTTGAGCAAAAATAAATATTTCCACCTGATGCCTCCATGATACTGGTGATCTCTCTTTAAGATGCCCTCATTTTTTTTAGGCTTGTCTTATCTGCACAAGGTTAAAGGGCAAAAGGACATGCTATGAAGGGCTCTCTAGTTGGGATGTCCCTCTATAAGCCAGAGCAGAGGGCTGTATTGCTGGACTCCACACAACTAAGTGTTGCTTCGGAGTACCGTTGCAGTGTTACATTCTCCCTACAGAGACAATGAGCCAACAGCTTATCGAGGGTTAAAGAAGTTTAACATGTAATGTCATTTTTTAAACTGATAAGACGGCCGCTTTAAGATTAAAGTACTGTTGACGTAAAGTTGGCACCATATATTATGTATTATTGTGTTTTTGGTAAGTAAATTTAAGGCTGCATTCCCACGAATATATTTCGGCTCAGTTTTCATGCCGAGCCGATATACGTCGTCCTCATGTGCAAGGGGGGGGGGGGGGGAGGATGGAAGAGCCAGGAGCAGGAACTGAGCTCCCGCCCCCTCTCTGCCTCCTCTCCACCGCCTCTCCGCCCCTCTGGACTATTTGCAATGAAAGGGGGCAGGGCTAAGTTCCGAGAATTAGCCCCGCCTCTCCCCATTGCAAATAATGCAGAGGGGCGGAGAGGGGGCGGGAACTCAGAGCACTGCTCCTGGCTCTTCCATCCCCCCCCTCCCCCTGCACATGAGGACAACGTATATCGGCTCGGCGTGAAAACTGAGCCGATATACGTTCGTGTGAATGCAGCCTTAAGTTGCAAATGTTGAAAATTATTTGAATTTACATTATTTCTGTATCCCATCTGCCATCTCGTAAGCTTACCGTACCCCAAGTGGTACGATGCGCCCTATTTTGCGTACAATTTTGCACTAGTTTTTTTGTGACGTGTAATTTCTTTTTTTTTTAAACCAATAACTAATAACACAGTTGTTGACTTGTTGACTAAACTACCAAAGCTTGGAATGCTTCTGTAAGGCCGGGCTCTCTCAAACAGTTCTCACAGCGTGTGGGCTGCAGGATATACATGCGCAGTATGCGATGACCTTGCGTACTTGCTACATGCTGTCCATCGCCATGTACTATATTGGCATGTATGTACGCGCAGTACGCACCAAGATGGAACATTATGTGATTTTTCTTGCGCACATATGCAATTCGCATGAGCAGCAACGTGGCTGACTGTGGGATATTGCTACAGCGTATTATGCACGCAAAACCTGTGCACGTAATACGCTATTACTGTACATCTGTGTGAGTGGCTGAGCAGTCACAATAAACGGCACATGACCGCCTGCAGCTTCTTTCGGCTTCTGTGCGGCAGGCATTGGGGCTGCAGCGCTGGGCAGGGAGAGCTTAGAGATAGGCGAACATTCAATTTGTATGCATTTTAAAGCCTTTTAACTTTTTTTTTTTTTTTTTTTTTAAATCCTGGAAAAACCTCTTTAATGCTAAAATTATAATACTAAGCTGTTTTTTGTGACTTTGCCTAGAGTGCTTTTTACATGGCCCCACTGCCTCATTCTCCCAGTTCCCATATCCAAGTGTTGACAAGGTTTCCCTTGCGTTATTCCCTGAGCGAGCGTTTGTCATATCTCCGTACCTGCATGGAATCTGTGCGCACACAAGGGGCCATTCAGAGTTAACAACTCCTAAGCTAAACTGCTTGATGCTACTTAGCAATCTTACATATCCTTGCAATTTCAACATTTTATGAGCTGTTGTGTTTTTTGGTTTTTTTTGCTATCCGTTGGGCTAAATCAACTAAAAGTTTTGATGCCACACAAAAACAGTCTATAGAAAAGTTTTTAACCCTTTCCAATCCAATTTGTATCCTGGTTTTCCTAGAGGGCTTACTCTTTTTCTACCGTTATATAACGGTGCTATATGCTGACTAAAGCCAGTACTGCGTGAGGTGACATATTGGATAGGCTCTGACAGCAGAGAGGCTAGCAGTATACAGTAAGAGAACCCCTACAGACATTCCAACATCGGAGCTGTACAGCCTTAAATCATAATGTCTTTAGATGTCAGACAGTGGATTGGAAAGGGTTAATGTTGCAAGTAAACCGGGAAGCCACAGCAGGTCTGCTATACATGTGTAAAGGTCTTCGTATGGCTAAGTGTATGAACCTGTATACAAGGCCGCCTTTAGTATGGGTTAAACCTTCTGAATTCTTTCCTTGTCCTCGGGCTCTGTGCACATATTTCCATATATTTAATTCATGAAACATGACGCAGATTTACGATTGAGAATTTGCTAGCTAAAACTATCTTTTGTGCTTTACACCACATTTATGATAATTTTAACGCTTTCCGATACTTTTTTTTTTTTTTTTTTGCCGCACCTGACTAAAGGGGCATGGATTAACGGAAAAGGAGTGTGTCCTAAATGCAGCAACGTGCGCCAAAACCTTGTGCAAAATATTGAATAAACTAAGCCAACTAATTGGCGATATAGACTAAAAATGCACCTGGTTCACATCCAGCATCAGCCACCATGGCGGTCTAGTCTAAATTTGCACTGCCTAGGGGCTCCTGCTCACAAACGGATATTTGGTGCCGACTCCGCGGTCGGTGTCCGCTCCGACGTCTGAAGTCTGCACTTCATAGGTGAACAACTGCCTGCTAACATGGGCCGATGGTCGCCAGGTTTTTATGCCTGCAGAAACTGGACAACGGATGATGAGCGAAAAAAGTATCATGTTTGTCGTGCATTTAGACTGAACAGATTCTCGCTGGATTGCGAGATTGTGAACTATTTATCTGCCCGTGTAAAAGGGCCCTTAGTAAAACTGCCCCAATTTCTTTCTGCGTCTGCACGGTTTGACATGTAGCATGTGTTACAATATACAGCATCTGTCATTCGATTTACTGTACCCTTCCTAAAGGGGTCGTATGTCCATTTTTTTCACCGATGACCTGTCCTCTGGACCATCAAGACCTTTTCGATAGGTGTTTGCTTGTCATTTTTCTGAGTCGTTGTTCTAATGAGTGTTTTGCATCTTATTTCCAGTGTTCATGCAGCAGCGACATGGTGAAAATATCAATGGACATATTTGTAAAAATGTTTCAGCCTGAGAAGTATGAGATTTGGAAACAAGGTAAAGACATCTATACTATTGACCACTCAAGACCCACCATTGAAGCAACACCAGAAGTGAAGGCGTGGATGAGTAAACGGAGAAGAAGAGTGAAGAATGCCTTGAATGGGTATATTTGAACTATTTTTGTTTCTTAAATTCCTGTTCTTTAAAGAGGACCTGCCATGTTCACACGTCACGGGCCAGTTGTATATCTTTGTAGTCATGGTCCCACTAACTTCAATGTCTTTCTGTCATTTATCTTGAGTCAGTTGAATATTATGTATTTTGTATGTAGTTAATTGTCAGTTTTCCTATGTCAACACCCAGGACAGCTTAGGTGAGTAGGTCCCATTTACTTGGAGCCATTTTCCCGAAGATCAATAATGATTACCAGCGCTTGTAAAATATCATGTATTGGCCATAATATTACTACCGGAGTACGAGGCCTCTCTCGTACTGCCAAAACAGCTCTGGCTCCTCGTGACTTTGTCTCCCCAAGACCTCTGAAAGTGTCCTGTTGTATCGCTCACCAAGATGTTAGCAGCAAATTCTTTTGTCCTGTAAGTTGCAAAGCAGGTCATCATGATTTGAAATTTTCCATCAAATCGCACAAATACTCAGTTGGATTGAGATCTGGGGAATATGGCGGCCCAGTTCCTGAATTCTTTGTCACGTTCCTGAAACCACTCCTGAATAGGTTTTGCCGTGTGGCAGGATACATTATATTGCAAGTGGCTGCTACCATTAGGGAATACCATTACCATGAAGGGGTGTACTTGATCTGCAATATTTAGATAGATCATGTATGTCAAGGCAACATCCACATGAATGCCAAGACCCAAGGTTTTCCACCAGAAGAGGATCTGAAGCATCACACTGCATCCACCGGCTTTGTCTTTTTCTTATCCTGCTGCCTTGTCTTTGTGCAAAGCACGCACAACTGGTCATCCACATGATGTAAAAAAATGGAATTCCTCGGAGCAGGCACCTTCTTCTATTGCTCAAGGGTCCAGTTGATGCTTAGATACCTATTGTAGGATCTTTGGGTAGTGGAGTAGTATCAGCATTGGCACTCCAACCAGTCTGAGGCTATGCAGCCTAAATCTCAGCTAGTCGTGATGCATTGCATTTTCTAAGGTCTTTGTCATAGCCAGCATTAAAAGTGACTCTGGGTTTTGGGACAACATGTTGTCCAGGGCAGGAACCAGAGGGTGGAGGGGGGTATATTACCTGTAGACTATTTTCTCTCCATTTCGTTGGCTTTGGGTGCTGTTTTTGGATGCACAGGGTGGCTGCTACCATCCTTGAACTCCCTAATACACGCAGTACATTGGTAGTGTTAGGATTACCGATGCACTACACCTGTTGGAGGAGCTTGTACGCATTGTGATTTGTAATTATCATTTTAATGGTACACAAATGCTGGTAATATTTTCATATTGGTGTCTATA
The DNA here is from genome assembly GCF_035609145.1 of Eleutherodactylus coqui. Classification (NCBI taxonomy): domain Eukaryota; kingdom Metazoa; phylum Chordata; class Amphibia; order Anura; family Eleutherodactylidae; genus Eleutherodactylus; species Eleutherodactylus coqui. The sequence continues at coordinate 220,143,769 of NC_089841.1, forward strand.
AACGGTCTGCCATTCACATGTGGAAAGGTCTCTGCCTAGGAATGGATTCCCAATTAGTCATGTAAGATTGCTTAGGGTTATTGTTTGGTTCCAGTAGTTGCTTCACAATGCCAGTTGTTTGATCTGCAGGTTATCTGAAGAATTCCTGGAGGTGAAAGCAGGACTTTATTGAGTCAAATGACAAAATCCAGGGTCGGTCACTGAAAAGTAGCCCACCTCTGACAATATTGTGACAAGAAGAAAGAGCAACTGGATTGTTTTTTCCAAAGCTTTATTGATTTACAATAGCTATTGGAAGTGGCCCCCTTTACTTCTATGAACTTCTAGGCATGTCGCAACATGTTGGCTGATGCTGCCTGCAGCTCTTCAACAGTGATGTTGTGGATGGTATTTGTGATGTGTTTTTTTTTTTTTTAGTTCTTCCAGGGTATGAGGATTACACTTTCTAGTTTAAACATCCCCATAGATAAAAATTGCATGTGGACAAGTCTGAGCAATGTGGTGTCCATAAGCCCTTGCTCACAGTTCACTCTTGTGTAAACAGTTCATGAACCTGTGCCAGTGAGGTGCGGGACAGATTTTTTTGGTTTTTTTTAGATCGCTTTCCTAAGGCCTCTTTCCCACAATGTATTTTCACCGTGTGGCACGCGGCGAATAGAGTAAATGAAAGTATATTGATTTTCATTGATCCATTCACTCTTGCGAATATTTATTGCGTATTATATGCTCGTAAAAAAAAAAAAGCATCATGTTCTATTTTACCATGTATTGTGCGCATGCAGCCCTATTATCCTCTATGGGTTGCGTGTTGAATGCTGTACATATGTAATACATTGCCTATATGTGGAGTTGAATATGCAACGCTGCTACGAGACAGTGTGGGGAATTTAAAAAAAAAAACAACACACTGTCATATGCAACAATAGTCAACTCACACTGCGGTGGAAGGCTGCGCTATGCATGCAGCATTTTACGCATATGGCTGTGGGAATGAGAGCCCTAAGGCCTCATGTCCACGGGGAAAATAATAATTAAAATCCGCAGCGGATCACCCGCGCACGGATCCGCGCCCCATAGGAATGCATTGACCACCCGCGGGTAGCTAAATACCCGCGGATGGTCAATAAATGTGAATTAGAAAAATCATGGAGCATGAAAAAAAATGGACATTCTCCATTTAGGTGCGGATCACGCTCCGGATGGCCCCATTGATCTCTATGGGGTGCGGGAAATCCGCTGCGGGTGTTAAATGCCATTTATTTGGGTGCGTGAAATCTGCATGCGGATTACAAGTTTGGCTTCTTTTTCAGTGGCCTTGCATTTTTTTTTCACGCGCAGATGCAAAAATGCCATCCGCGTGCATACACGCGTGAAAAAAAACGCATCCGCGTGTCATCCGCATGCAATAAAATACTATTTTAAGCTCATCCGCACTGCATCCGCGGCCCAAATCCGCGTTACAAATCCGGAGCAGATTTGATTTTCCCCGTGGACATGAGGCCTAAGGCCTCCTTCACATGATCGTCACTGTAACGCTTCGATAGCCGCGCTAAGAAATCGCAGCTATGGGAGCATAAAATTGCGTAGACTAAGAATAGCTACGACCAAGTCGTGGCTATCTTTCGCAATTTCATCTTTCATCCACATGTCTGAAATAACGCTGCAGCCCTGAAATCCCTCGGTCAGCAGCAAAACTTTCAATTACTTTTAAATGCCTTAACTAGAAGCACCTGTCATTGATGAGCAGTGCTCGCCGCTGCCAAACTCCCTCCCCGTGCCAGCCAGCTCCTATAGGAGTCAATGGAGTCTTCTGTGTTGTGCCGTCAAAAGATAGGACAAGTCCTATCTTTTAACGTGAGAGAAATTGAGGAATTTCAGCGTTAAAAAAAATAAAATAAAATAAAAAAATTATATTTTAACACACAATTTTTTTAGGTGCGTTAAAACAAAACAAAACAAAAATTGTTTGTCTAAAGGAACCCATAGGAAGCCACTGGTTGTTTTAGGCTTTTATTTGCTTGTGGAAATTGTGCCACATATTTCTAGTAAATGATGTAGGGCCCAAAAAGCACCACCTTTAGAAACGTGTCGTTTTGGAGAATAGTGACCAAACTAAATTGTATTCAGGATTCCTTTGTACTGATTTCTCTCCTCTTCTTTTAATGATGCTCTGCACTGATTGACCAGCAATATGTTTCATCTAATGTTCTTTGATTATATTCATGCTTACCTTTGTCATGGCAAAGTCCCAAAGGTTATTTAACCCAACCTTTCCGAACTTGAGGAACTTTGATAGAGGCTTAGCAAGTCGTCGAATCAAACCATGATCTGTAACATAAATTCTAAACACTATCAGCACACAAAAAATGACATTTTTGTGCTATTTTATTAAGGTGAAAGGCATTTATATTAGAAGCTGTTTTATCTTATCCACGCCAGACATTCTAATCTGACAGCAGTATCTTCCATTACAGCCTTCAACATACCACATCTCGTTCTAAGAAGCTTAAGACTCAGGAGGACAAGAAAGTGTCAGCCATGGTAGTCGGGGCAGAAATCATAGCTACTGAAGCTGCTACAGATGGTTTCAAGGTCAATGAAAAACCCACAGAAAATGCAGTGCTAGTAAACAAAGAAGTGCCTTTGGGGGATGAGAAGAGCATTAGAGAAGTGCATCTGGATCACAGTTTATTGAATAATATCCAAGCCCCAGGTGAGATAAGGACTGATTAAGTTTCTTTGCTAAGTTGTAGGTAGTTAAAGGTACATTGTACCTTGTGTTCTGCGCATCAAACTTTGAAGTGCAGTAAATTCGGAGTTTCACTTGTAAAATATAAATATAAACAGCTTGTATCAAAATAGGAACCCCCCGTGGACATGTTTCTGTTAGTCAGGCAAGCAGATAGTATGATTTGAACTTTGCATTTAGAGTTCAAAGCATACACCACTATTAAGGCCTTCATGGTGCAGCCATTTTTGGTTTTTCTTCTTCATTTTTCCATTCCCACTTTTTCAAATATTCATGACTTTTTTTATTTTTCTAGTGACATACCCACATGTGAGTGAGTTATATCTTTCAATGCTACTATTAAACATACAATCTAATGTACTTTAAGACTTTAACAATCCTAAGTGGGGTGACACAAACTAAAAAAAAAGCCACACTTTTAAGGGATGCCTTTTACGGTTTCACTGTGTGGTAAAAATGGCATGTTATCTTTATTCTGTGGGTCAATACTATTACAGCGATACCACATTTATATTTTTTTATGCCTTCTTCTGGATCAACATTGTGGGGGGTTGAGGGGGTAATAAACTGAACTGGATGGACATATGTCTTTTTTAGGCCTTACATACTATATTACTATATAATTGCTTTCCCCCACCATTTTTGAATTTGCCATTGCTTAAACAGTAAACGGCAATATTTCAGTTTTGCAGTAAATCTTACTTCCTCGGGTGCTCTTATTAAAGGGGTTGTCCCGCGCCGAAACGTTTTTTTTTTTTTTTTTTCAAACCCCCCCCCCCGTTCGGCGCGAGACAACCCCGATTCAGGGACCTAAAGAAAAATCCGCACAGCACTTACCTGAATCCCCGCGCTCCGGTGACTTCTTACTTACCGGCTGAAGATGGCCGCCGGGATCTTCTCCCTCGGTGGACCGCAGAGCTTCTGTGCGGTCCATTGCCGATTCCAGTCTCCTGATTGGCTGGAATCGGCACGTGACGCGGCGGAGCTACACGGAGCCGACATCCTGCACGAGCGGCCCCATTGAGAAAAGAAGAAGACCCGGACTGCGCAAGCGCGGCTAATTTGGCCATTAGACGCCGCAAATTAGGCGGGCTCCATGGAAACGAGGACGCTAGCAACGGAGCAGGTAAGTGAAAAACTTCTTATAACTTCTGTATGGCTCATAATTAATGCACAATGTACATTACAAAGTGCATTAATATGGCCATACAGAAGTGTATAGACCCACTTGCTGCCACGGGACAACCCCTTTAAGCCCTGCCACAGGCCCCTGGCAGGGCTTAATAGGCAGACATCCGTGGCAGCCCTGGGGACTTTCACATGAAGATGTCATTGTGAGCAGGCCGTTTGAGCCCCGTGCTGGACCTTTTAAATGCCACTGTCAGAACTAACAATGGTATCTAAAGGGCTAACTGCTGGGATAGTTATCATCTCTGATCCTGACAATTGCAGCAGGTTCCGGCTGTCAAAGACAGCCAACACTTACTGTATATAGAGCGGGCTCACCTCAATGACATGCATGTACGGTGGATGTCAGGAAGGGTTAATTAAGAAGTCTGGTGATGTAACTAAAATAGGCTCAGCCCTGTGTAGAAGCATATAGAAACTCCTACTCCCCTCATCTGATCCCCGACAACTGGCGCTCTGACAGTGCCAGAGGTCCTGCTACACCTTTCTTCTTGCTCTAATGATGACCTCCTGTCATAGGGTCATGTGACTGCTGCAGCCAATTGCTGGCTGTTTTTAACTTGGGATCAGCCAGTAATTTGCTATCGGGGTCACATAAGACTATGATGGGCTATCATTGCTTTTGATGGAAGAAGAGTGCAGCGGAGAAATGGGGGCTGTCAGAGCAGACTTTAAGGGATTGGGTAAGATGAAGATTTTAACGAGTTTTAACTTTTTTACATGGGGCTGAAGAAATTTCAATTTTAATATTTTCTTAACAGACTACCCCTTTTTAATACTTTTTACTTGAATTTTTACTTATAATGTAATGGGATTCTTCTTTCATAGGAAGTTGAGAACCATACTTTAATACAGAACTTCTTTCAGCATTTAGTATAGTTACAATTAGAGATGAGCGCGTATACTCGCTAAGGGCAATTGCTCGAGCGAGCATTGCCCTTAGCGAGTACCTTCCCACTCGAGACAAAAGGTTCAGGTGCCGGCGCGTGGGAGCGGTGAGTAGCGGCAGTCAGCGGGGGAGAGAGAGGGAGAGAGAGATCTCCCCTCCGTTCCTCCCCGCTCTCCCCCGCAGCTCCCTGCCCGCCTCCGGCACCCGAACCTTTTGTCTCGAGCGGGCAGGTACTCACTAAGGGCAATGCTCGCTCGAGCAATTGCCCTTAGTGAGTATGCTCGCTCATCACTAGTTACAATATTAGAATCTGACTTACAAAAAGTGTAAGTTTATAATTCTCCAACCTTCCCGGAGTATTTCATTTTTCCATCACGGCGTTCGCATGTTCTGATCTGTGGTTAGCCACGATGAAGGCCGCATCTGTATCTCCTAAATCAATTGTGAGAGATGCATGAACTTGTTTTATTTGATCTGCAGGTTGTCTTCCCATTCTTTTGGCTCAAGACCCAAAACCAGAAGAAATAGATAGCCATGACCTCAGCTTGGCTGCTTCGGGTCTGGCAGAGTTATGTGGTTCTCTTGTCCAGTCTGCTCCGGTTAAAGTAGAAGACAGAACATACTCAGTGGGAAAGAATGACCCAAAAGCTTTCTCTGGAAAGACACAATCATATCATCTTTCCGAGGCCGAGATGTTGGACAAAGAAGAGACTAGTAGCTTTTCAAGTTGTGGTGATGAAGATGATGTCAGTGACCTTGAGGTTGCGGAATGTGGCCTAGAACCTGGGGAAGTTCCTGGTTTGATGAATGATGGAAACCAGGGCTCTGAAAAGAACAATTTGTGTGTAAGCGCTGATCATTTTGTTGTATTTATTTTATGCTCCGTCCTATTAGGCAACTGTTAACAGATCTTTAGCAGAAGAGCTCGAGCCTCGTTACTGTGGCAGGGATGGTATTCTACTCGCTCGTTGACTGAATCGGACAGAACATTAATCACTATAAACCAAGATGGATTTGATTGTACAGCGCTGACAGCCTGTCTGCTGTACTTGTAAAATTAACAACTCTCAGCATAAATCACCGGGCTACAGTGAGCATCATGTATGACAGCTCACCTGTCATGTGTTTAGCCGCGCCGTGGACATCACGCTTCCTCTTCTCATGTGCGGTCCATAAATCAGACCTACAGTATTTGCAATGTAAGGGAGACCTTTTTCTACCATTTAGTCAAGTGGCAGTGATCTACAGGTTGTTCTATTATTGTTGGAGTAATTGGTCTCCCTCTTAGAGTACAGGTGCAAGAAAACGGAAGTGAAATGTATAAATTACCTGGTTTTCTGCATTAGTTACAAAAGTCTGATTTGATATCTAAGTCACAATTTTAGCCTAGCACAGTTTCATAACACGCACGCGGTTGTACCAGTCAGGTGTTTTTATTGGCGTCCGCAACGTGAATCCGGGACAAATACTGCCCGTTACTGCCTATTGAGATCCACTGCCTCCGCGGAGGAAAAATCGCAGCATGCTCCATTTTCATGCATTTCAAGTCAGTGGAAGCCGTCCAACTCACAGCCAGTCCGCAATGAACATTGGGGACAGGTCGCAGTTTCCGCTTAGTCTCCTAGCGACTGTGCAGAAAAAACAATTTTGAAAAAAAAATCTGTACTGCGCATGTGCTAAGGGTGAGCCTCCGGGTCCATCTGCAGTACAGAAAAGACTGTGACAGAGCAGATACGCGCAGACTCCGCTGCCGCCAGAGCCGAATTCCGCATACAGGACCTGATCTGCATGGACTTTGAAAGGAGGAGAAGAATAAACACAAAGAACATAAAAACTCCATACAGATCTTGTCCTTTGAACAAATTTGAACCTAGAACTCCAGCACTGCAAGGCAGCAGTGCTAACAATTCAGACGCCACACTTCTTCTTTCTCCCTTCTCTGGAGAAGGAGAAGAAAAAGAAAAAACACACGAACAAATCATACAAACTCCAGGCAGATGTTGTCCATAGTCAGACATGAACATAGACCCCAGTGCTACAGCGCAGGAGTGCTACTCACTGAGCCACCAAGCTTCTTCCTTCTTCCTCCTCCTACTTATTACTACTTTGGAGGAAGAAGGGGAAGCAGAAGAAGATTGTCTCCGCCTTTTCCCTCACCATGGAACTCTGCCAGAGCAGCATGCTGCTTTGTCCTAAAATGTCTTCTAATAGAAGTGTACATGATACGACCCTGTCCATCAGTGCGTCCTATTGAGTTGGGAATGGTATTATTTCTCCTTAAGGAGAGCACCTAGAAGGCGTGTAAGGAGATGCCTAGAAGGTGAGTGAGAAGACTTATAAGGCCATCCGTACTCCTCTGGGAAATATGCAAATACAGAGGAGGGAACAACACCTCTACAGCGCCACTAACTGGAAGTCAGCATTCCTTCAAGTCAATGTTAGACTCTATATGCATGACTTATAACAATGACTGGGAATTGAAAACCAAGCCAGAATCCATACAGCTGTTTTGGGGTTTTACCCCACATAAGTGTGCAGTAGGTTTGCACCAGTTTCCTACCTGGACACCGGTCTGGATGGGTAGGAAACTAGTGCAAATGCAGAGCAGTATATATTGATGGATGGGTTTATATTACATGACCATTAGCGCTGTTCTGGAAGAACACTTATATGGTGAGCAGGTGTGGCTTCATAAATGAAGACAGCAAAGTGGTGCTACTAATTCCATCCTGTTAGCTAATTAATATAATGCCAAAATCTTACTGCCTTGTACTTATATAAAAGGTGGAAAGCGCCTTTAATGCTCACTTGCGTTTTCTCTCTGCGTTGTGTAGTCGGACATGAATAGTACAATGGCGTGTTAGCAGTTTAGCTAGATTGTAACTTGGATAACAATCCATGCAGAAATCCAGGTAACTCCAAAGGGTTCACTTCTTCCTCCAACTATGGCCTTTGGTTCTAGTCCAGTATTTGAAACCCTCAGAATGTTACTCACTAGCCCATGATTATAGGCTAGCAAAAATGGTTTCACAGTCTTGTTTCACACTGCCGCAATGTTCCTTGTTTTGTGGAATTCGATCTCGTTCAATGGGAGGTTGTGGTCTGGTGTTTGTGGGAAAGCTACACCCAAAACATAAGTACTACATTCATAATTTGCATGTTGCAGTCCTGGATATGTAATGCAGTGTTTTACTGTCTAGGAACCGTGGTAAAACCTTACACTTTGTTATTTTTTATGGTGCTTATGTACGTCACTATCTGTAATTTTGCTGTTTTATCATCTAGGTTTGGGCAGATAACAATGGGAAACGACAACAAAGGGCAAAAAGTTGGAGACTTCCGCTTGGCAAACCTCCTTCCAGATCACTAATGACGATTGTGAAACAGCAGGCAACTAGTGATGAAGGTATTTATGTCGTCATGTTAAATATTATGTCTCTAGCAGGTGGGCAGGATGTTTTGTGTCCCGCAGTTCCTACTATGGCGTGCAAATGTAACAAAGCCTCTGGAAAATATATTGGGTCTTTTACACCTCCGATACTTGAAACACATGGACAGTGATGCTGCAAATTAGGGCTATTGTAAGATGCCCATCGAGGGCTTTAAAGTTTGGAGCGATGCGGAAAGCGGCTTCCAGAGTCCTTCTAGAAAGGGTACATGATTGCAAGACATAAGACCTGTTATTGAGCTGCTCTGTGATCAGTGTTGCTGGGTGTTTTTCAGTGTCTTAGAGATTGTAGAGCAACTCTTATTACCTATACTGTGGATAGGTGATAACCTGATCGGTAGGGATTAGAGATGAGCGAGCATCACGCTAAGGACAATTGCTCGATCGAGCATTGTCCTTAGCGAGTACCTGCGCGCTCGGAAGAAAAGATTCGGCTGCCGGTGGGGAGAGTGGGGAGGAACAGAGGGGAGATCTCTCTCTCCCTCTCTCCCCCCTGCTCACCGCCGCAACTCACCGCTCACCCGCGCCGGCAGCCGAACCTTTTCTTCCGAGTGGGCAGGTACTCGCTAAGGCCAATGCTCGATCGAGCAATTGTCCTTAGCGAGTATGCTCGCTCATCTCTAGTAGGGATCTCACCGCTGTGAACTCCTAATCTGAAGAATGGGTGCCGCGTCCCCCCCCCCCCCTCCTTTTCACATTAATGCAGGGTCGCTGCACCCAAATGTAGTGACGCCAAATTGAATGGAACAGCATTCGCCTATGTGTGGCACCTCTCCATTCATTTCAGTAGCTCTGACGGAAATGGCCAGGTATAAGCACCCGACTATCTCCAACAGTCACATTGAAAATGAATAGAGTGGCACTGTGCATGCGTGACCGCTGCTCCATTAAATTTCCTCCTTACTGCGTGGAATGCAGCGAGCCCATAGTGAGGATGACAGAAGTTACAGGACCCCTAATCCTAGCAGCGTGACCTCCACCAATCAGTCTTTTTGTATATCCACTTGAATGACTCAGAAATGCATATTTGCGTATACCCAAAGTATGCTATAATTTATTTCTTTTTTTTTTACTGAAACACCCTCTTGTCGCAGAAATAAAACGGTATGTTCCTATTTTACGGAAATATTTTACCAAAATTTTTATTTCTACCCATATTTATATGATTAAAGGGTGTTATCTAACATTTTAAAATTCATGGCCTAACTTCAGGATAGGCCATCAATATCTGACCGGTGGGAGTCCACTGATCAGCTGACTGAAGCAGCTGTGCCATGCATGCTAGCGCCGCAGCCTCTTCACTGTTTACATCTGAGCACTGTTTGTACTCCGAATGCCGTATTCTTTATAGCGGCTGTTCTAAGTACTACAAGATTGTTTTATTCACTACCATGGGCGGCGGACCCCCACTGGTCAGATGTTGATGGCCTAACTTAAAGATAGCCCAGTAATTTGAAAACGTTGGATAACCCCTTTAACCCTTTCCAATCCACTGTTTGACGTCTAAAGACATTCTAATTGAAGGCTGTACAGCTCCGATATCGGAAGATGTCCGGCAGGGTATTCTTACTGTAGATTACTCGCTGTTCTGTTGTCGGGGAAGGGGGGGGGGGGCTCTCTGGCATGTCACATAATGCAGTACTGGCTCTAGCCAGCAGATGGCGCCATTGTATAATGGCAGAAAGAGAAAGCCCCCTAGGAAACCCTGAATCTAAAATTGGATTGCAAAGGGTTAATGGTAAAAGTATTTCATCTGAAAAGTTTTCTTGTTGCATCATGGAATGTGGTTAGAGGATGTAGTAAGCATCTCATCTAGTAATTTCTCATGCGTCTGTACCAGAAACGGGATTACCCCCATACGTTGTTGGATAATGAAGAGTGGGGGCATAGTAGAATGCTGTAGAAGTATGTCATGATTTTTGGAGGAATCGAGCTTTGGATCACTTTGCCATCTAGTGACCCTTATGCATCCGGGTATTTGTATACTGTGCTCATGTTTTCTCCATTTCAAAGTATGGGTTGTAACCAGATTTTCTTTGATCATTTGATTTTTTTTCTTTAAGATTATCAGTTAGATGACATTTTCAGTTTCATTTAAATGTAACATTTTTAGGCTTCAGGGACATGCACAAATAAGCTTTTGTGCAGAACTCTCTTAGTACTTATGACACCAATCAGTTGATTGCAATTACAGTGCAGAGGCACACGAAAACCTGCAAAGAATCTTTTTAGTTTCCTGTTAAAAAAAAAAAACAAAAAAAAAAAACATCCTTACTCCTAAAGCATTTTACCGTGCATTGATATACTCAACACCACAACAAAGTATACAGGTCACGGGAGGAAGACTAACGAGGTGGTCAGCGAGGATGCATCGTTTCTCCTGTTCCCCTTCCCTGCATGTTTTTATCTAATTCTTTATATGCTTTATGCTCTCACATGCTACTTCTGAGTTATGGAGGGGGTAACAATGCTCTTCACTGGATCATCAATGTGGTCACCTTTTGACTGTGGGGCATTTAGCTGATTTGGTTGCTGCCTATCAAGCTCAGGATTTGCAGATATTATTTATTAGGGGTTCTGACAAACTGTAATTACAGCAAGAAATCTCTTTTAAAGTTTTGAAGAAAAGTGAACGTGGGTTAGAATGTTATAATCTTCACTTTTGACAACTGGCACCTGCATGTCACACTTTACACTACAAGCCAAGTGTTCCTAGAAATCAATGCAGGTCTTGAAAGTCTTTCGTCAAGGGAAATTTACAATGTTTTTGGCATAAAGTACTAAAAGTGTTGTTAAACATTTTCACAATTCTAATTTTGGTAGTTTAGCACTTTAGTTTACATTTACATTTTCAGTCCGATCTCCAACAGAATCTCTGACTGGAGGTTCTGACCCGGATGAGAAACCGGCCCTAGAGATGTCTAATCAAAAAAAGGACCACTCACCTATTTGTTTTAGTGAATGATTGTATTTCCCATTGTCTAATAATTCTAGAGAGTCTTTTCTTAGAGCTCTGCAGCGTGTCATTCATTTTTTATTCCACCTAGAAGTGTGTAAATTGACAATTGGGTGTGACAAGTTGGGATTGTGTCCCTCAGAAAGGACCTCAACAAAGGAAGCCGTGCAAGAGCAGCTTATGGGATCATTACATGCAAAGAGCTCAGCCAAGATCACCCTCATTATGTCTCTAACAATGTGCTAATATACTTGAGACATGAAATCCATGAACTCAGTCCCTTACACTCAAGCTAATGGACAACCAGAAGCTGCTATTTCTAAGTGACAGTGTTAGCTAGTTGGAGGCCTATAAGAGAAGCTTATGGGCTCACAGTAGCTGACACACATTTACCTTCCCTGCCGTTCCTCCAATGTAAGTTTTCAAACCCACCACTGCAATGCCATCTGTGGACTGCACAGGCCCTACGGAGTCCTCTCATTCTGTGAGCACCATGGAGTCCAACAGAAGCATTCAAAGGAGAGTTTGACCGCGGACACCGAGGGAATAGAGGTGAAGGCAAGTATAAAACTTATATTCTTGGACTCTGCGGGTTGCTACTTTTAGCCCATAAGCTTGGCTTAGAGGTCTCACACTAGCGGGAAGATTCTCTTTAAAGGCACATGTGTCAAACTTAAGGCCCGTGGACTGAATCCGTCATTTTATGTGGCCCATGAGTAGGTCTGGACGCAGAAGGACTGGCTCTCCACTTTCCCCTGAGGACACAGCCAGCGTTTGCAGAGGGGGCAGTGCCATCTTGGATTCTGAGTTTCAGCATGCACCTTCATACCACTCTGTTCAGCAACTCACAGGCGGTGGCACAGTTTTGACAGTCCTACCCAGGAACCCTAGCCATCCTCCAAGGTAGGAATCTCAGTGTCAGACGTGGAAGGGGAGAAACACCAACATAGCGTGTTAGAGCTCCATAGCCATGTTAAGGAGTATTTACATTAAAGGCACATACACAGGGGAGTATGCAGTTTTGGTTCGTGAAATATGCAGTCCCATGGATTTCTCCTGCCTTCATGCGTATTCACGGAGTATTTACGCAATCCTATTGACTTTAATGGGCAATTTTGGTCCGTAATACAAATCAAAATTTTTTTTCACTAGAGAAAAATACAGTCGTGAAAAACACAAGTCTGAATACCCCAATGGTATTTTCAGATGTCCGTATCACTTGTGTAATATGGAGCGCAAATACGCCTATGTGAATGAGCCCCTATGAACAGCCATTTGAAGGGCTATAATGCTGCTGTGGCCCTCTGTGAAAATGAGTTTGACACCCCACTTTAAAGGGAAAGTGGGCCCCTGATACACATATGGTATGTACACCTCTGATGTCCCTATTGATAAGGGGAATGGTAACGCTAAGTTGTCAGTTTATTCACACATTACTAGGGGGAGTAACAGAGGAGCAAAAGTGTTTCAAAAATTGAAGAGATCAGCAACTGGAATGAAAAACGCCCTCCACCCCCACCACCCTCACGGCTATGCTGGTGGTCACCTTGAGAATGCAACCACCATTGATAGAGTCAAACATAGAGGAGAGCGCGGCCGCGACGAAAATAAATAAAAAAAAAGTAAATAGACATGCTGCATCTCCTGAAACCGTGGCTGCGGCGGCCGCCGCCGCGGTTTCAGCCGGGCTTGCCGCAGTGGATTGGCCGTCCCGTGTGGACGAGATTTCTGAGAAATCTCGTCCACATGGCTGGCTAATCCCGAGATTAGCGGCCGCGGGCGGATTTGCCACGGGCAAATTCCGCCCGGCAAAGCCGCGGCAAATCCACCCTGTGTGAACCCAGCCTTAAAGTAAGGAGGGAAGTCTAGTAGAGAATGACTTGTGTTACAAGTGCATAACAATAGCAGCTCCATAAAGCCTCACTAGAGCAGCTATATAGCTTCTTTTTATTTTCCAGGACTTTCAAAATTTTCAGGGAACATCAAGGAGCAAGATCAGGAGATCAGCAGTGTAAACAGTGGGAATTTTAGATTTATTTTTTTTAACTGTCAACTCACCAGTCCTCATCGGGATTTAGGTGGTTGACTCTCATCTTTCACAAAGCTGCAGTTTCGATAAAACCATGAAAGAACTACAGTACGTCAAAACCAAGCTGTTCTACCACAGCGGTGGACACAAGCGGACACCCTGTTATGTGTGGCGCAACTTTTTGAGAAATCGGGGGATCCTTTTTGCAGCACATTTGTGAGAGATGTTACACCTACTGCTGCTTTTTTAAATTCCGCGGCATGCAGCTCACATTTTACTTGATATGTTCATGCAAAATGGTTATTGCTGCTGCTAATGTGATCGCCCTATACCTCTTTCTAGAAAATAATCTTCTTTCAGCACAAGAGGAGCACTGGGGAAGAAAAAAAGCCATGTAATTTCATTATCCTTGGCTCAAGTTTCAATTCTGTTTATCACCGAGTTTGTAATTAATTTACTCAGTGTGAATCTTCATCTGCTCATCCGTCACCTACCTAATACCTGCATTTTAGGATGTAATTTATGTGAAGAAACCCTACATTTATAATCTCAGCCCAGTAGTTCTGCCTCACATAGCTCAGTTTGCTTTTAAGCATCTCTCCCAGAAAGGAGCGGCAGCCTGTGATCCATATCAATATAATCTTTTCATGCCTTGAGGGGCTGCAAGGAAAAGTGGGTTTCATTCTGACTGCAATATACAAATAAAATGACTTGATTAATATCAAAGCATAGTTGGCATTGAAATTAAAATTTAAATGTGTAGGCGGCTGGAGCAAAAATGACTAGTTTACCGCGCTCGGAAACTAGCGCTCGCCACTATGTTCTCTAATCTTTTGTGAATTCAAAGAGCAACGTGATGCAATTCTAATTGAAGTGGAGATAGGACTAAATAGCCAAGAAGAACACGGATGCAGTTGCATTTTAATGATAAAAAAAACCAGGTCTTTTGTAACTGTTGTACACTAATGTACAATTTAAATGGAAGCGAAAAAAAAGATAAAAGCATTCGCGAGTCAGATCCGGTGTCAATTTATAACAAGGTGTCAACAGTGCCCATTGTGCTTTATTTATAACAAGATGTCAACCAATTTTTATAAACTAGCTTTAACAGCCTCATTAACATTGCCGTCACATGCTCCTCTATTGAGACATGCCCTTCTCTGTTGTAAGTGTGCTACCGTCTTTCCCTGAAAATAAGACCTACCCCCAAAATAAGCCCCACCTTTTTTTAGGGGGGGGCTATTTTTGGGGAGGCTTGAAATATAAGCCGTACCCTGGAAATGGATACATTACATAGCAGCCGCAGTCCGGGTTCCTCCTGCTGGTCTCTGAGGTTCAATAGTGCCACCACGCGCTCTGCACTCTTTGGTCGCCGACAGAGCATAGCTTGCTGGTCCGAGATTTATAAACCCCTCCTTCCAGGAATCAATGGTTTTGATTGGTTCAGTGAGTGCTGCTCTCAGCCAATCAATGCAGCTCTCGCTGAAACCAACACGACTGCTATGATTGGTTCAGCGAGCGCTGCTTTCAGGTGGGCAAACGCTGATTGCAGGAGGCAACTGAACTTATCATAGTGATTGAACGAACTAGTCTAGTTGCTGGCAGCGATCAACGGAGCTCCATCTGTGTTTTGCTGTTAACGCTCGGGTAATAGCGCTGACTGCCAGGCTGCATTTGCAGGTTCAGCTTGACAATTGTCAGGAAAATCGAACAGTGTCTGTCGTCACTAGTGTTGTTGTAATAACCACCTTATGCTCCTTTTACACTGAACGAGATTCAAACCTTTCTCGTTCGCCCAGGTGAACGAGCTGGTGACGTCGTCAGCAGATCGTCTGCATTCTCGTTCACTAATCATTCAGAGCTTCATGTTCCTCTTCTGTCTTTAAGCCGCTGGTTCGCGTTTAAACTGACCAATTATCGTATACTTGCGCTCGCTTGAACGATTTTCTGAGCGATATTCGTTCTGTGTAAACGCAGCTCTAAGCTGCCTGCGCATGTAGTTTTACATGGTTCACCTTTGCAAGTTGTGCAACCAAATAATGCATGTCGAGAACCGCTGCGGGGCACACTACTGATCAGGGTATGGGCACCCAGAGAGGGGTAATTTATTTTGAAAGTACAGCATAGTTTTTGTTTAACAAAAACTATGGTCATGTCATTTCTTGCAGATAGCACAAAGTTTGTGCATGGTTGCTACTAGCTTCTTTTAGCTGTCATAGGCCAAATGCAGACGGATCCCGCAGTGGAATCGACCCGGTGCGCGGCCGATGACCTCTGTGTACCTGTCCAGATGGTTCTTTTTCTGAGCTACAGATGTGCCAGCCGACGCACATGCACACTACAGAAAATACAGCGCCGTGGCTAGGCGATGACGTGGATGACGTGGCCCGTGTGCAGTGTCGGCTGCGGATCGGATAGCTTCCATTGACGTCAATGGAATCCGTCTGCGTGAAACCCGCACATGAATGGGGCATACTGCAATTTTCCCTCCACTTGTGGACATGGAAAAGCTATTTTCCATATCATGTCTATGGGCAGTATTTGCGGCAGAATCCAGAGACGGATGCCCGCTCCAGATTTCGCAATGCACACGTCTGCATTGGGCCTTAGACAAAAGTCAACTGGATGATGCCTTTGCTTTCACTAAAAACTGGAAATGGGAAGGATAGGGATATGAGTCAGTGAAGACAAGTTGTCCTCTCACCTTTATGGGTGGCGATGGAAGGATCATCTAATGATGTTGCATCTGAATGGTATTTATGAAAACGTTTGTCACCAGACATGATTTGTTGGTGATCATGGGAAGACCACAGATGGTTATTTGGGCGCTGGGTATACCTATTACAGTGTGAGCTACTGTTTGTGAATGTGTGATATGTCGACAAGCCTCTCTTATATGTAAAATAAAATCTCTTAAGATGCATTATGAAAGCCTGTGAAATAATTATAGCTGTTTTATGTTGCTGAATTCCTGCTTCCTAAAGCAATAAAAAAGTCATCCTTGCAGTTAGCTGTGAATTGATTCAGGATATTTATTGACCCATTACTATGACTTTTTTGTGTGTTCTTTCACATAAAACAGCAAGAACATTTTTTATCCAAGTTGCTGTTCCTCTTATGAGTTTTTGGCTTCTCAGCATTTTAGTTTTTTATCCACTATTAGTTACAGCGTAGTTTGTCATCTTCTGGTACTAGCTATTTTTGTTTTAGGTGTTTTTTTTTTTTTTTTTCCCAAGTTTGCTTGTTTCAGATTAAAGCAGTTGACGACATTTTGCTAAAATTTGTAATCTGCTATAAATGAGTGTGTTTTACTACAGTGGGCTCTATAGAACTTCTGTGCATACCACACTCTTCATCTCAAGGGACTGTTTGTATAGCACCAACTTATTCCACAACGCTTTCAGTTACTTATTTATTACCCTTCAGCAGGCTGGGTACTCATTTTACCGATCTCGATTACCTGAGCCGGCTACCTGAACCAGCCATGCAAGGATTGAACTCGCAACCTTCAGGTCGTGAGCGAGAGCTTAGGACTGCATACTGCTTCCTTAACACTCTGCGCCACAAGGTCCCTGGCGCCCATGAAACCAGTGGAATGTTTTCTTAAACCATGTGACCATCACCATCTTTATTCCACGGCTTTTCTCCTCCTCTTCCCAATTCCATTTACTGCTGGCTACAGGCTCTACCGTAGGGACGGGCTGCATCTTAATGGGGAGGGTGCAGCTGTGCTGGGGGAGAAGATGGCTAGAAGCTGGGAGGAGTGTTTAAACTAGGGACTGGGGGGGGGGGGGGCAAAATGAGAAACGGGGGGGGGGGGGGTAGATAGTGTAAAAAGCGATGGGAATGGGTCTCGGGCAGGGGGTGGGATTAGAACTGACAGAACAGCCAATAGTACCATTAGTAGCACAATGAATATTTTAAAAAATAGCCATTTAAATTGTATGGCAACAAATGCAAGAAGTCTAATTGGTAAAGTGGGTGAGCTTGAAGAAAGGATGACTGATGCAAATTACGACACAGTGGGAATAACGAAAACATGGCTTGATGGTGAGTGCAATTGGGCGGTGAATTTACAGGGTTACAGTCTCTTCAGAGACCGTGGGGAACGGAAAGGAGGGGGGGGGGTATGTCTGTATGTTAAATCCTACCTAATGCCAAGGCTATGAGAAGATACAGGTGCAGGATATAAAAACATAGAATTTCTGTGGGCAGAAACACAGGGAGAAAACAATAAAATCCTGATGGGGGTTTTCTATAGGCCACCAAAAGCAGTAGAAGAAACTGAAATCTTATTATTCAGACAAATAGAAGAGGTGTCAAACCGCAATGAAGTAATTATTATGGGGGACTTTAATTATCCGGATATAATATGGGAAGACGAAACCTGCAAATCTCACAATGGTGATAAGTTGGAGATACTAAAAAGTAGCATTTAATATAATAATTTAACCAGACATAAGGTATATTCTGAAAGGAGTACATAAACAGTGATGCAGCAGGCAAACACAATTCTGGGATGTATTAAGAGAAGCATAGAGTCTAGATCACGTGAGGTAATTATACCCCTCTACTCTTCCTTAGTCAGACCTCATCTGGAATACTGTGTCCAGTTCTGGGCACCCCACTTTAAAAAAAGACATAGACAAACTGGAGCAAGTTCAGAGAAGAGTTACCAAGATGGTGAGCGGTCTGCAAATCATGTCCTATGAGGAACGGTTAAAGGATCTGGGAATGTTTAGCTTGCAAAAAAGAAGGCTAAGAGGAGACTTAATAGCGCTCTACAAATATCTGAAGGGCTGTCACAGTGCAGAGGGATCAGCCCTATTCTCATTTGCACAAGGAAAGACTAGAAGCAGTGGGATGAAACTGAAAGGGAGGAGACACAAATTAGATATTAGAAAAACCTTTGACAGTGAGGGTGATCAATGAGTGGAACAGGTTACCACAGGAGGTGGCGAGTTCTCCTTCAATGGAAGTGTTCAAACAAAGGCTGGACAATTATCTATTTGGGATGATTTAGTGAATCCTGCACTGAGCAGAGGGTTGGACCCGATGACCCTGGAGGTCCCTTCCAACTCTACCATTCTAGGATTACAGATCAAAACATTGCTGTCTAGCAAATTTTAGTATAGCAACAGTGCTGTTGTCTTGCAGACTCACTACAAAAGCATAGTGTAGATTGAAGATCATGGATATAGCATGGATATAGTAATATATAGAGGAACTTAAACTGATAATTTCTACTATTATTCTTAGAACTTGAAATTGACCAATAGGAATCCAGCAGGCCGCAGCTTAAAGTGCTGAGATTGTCCTGCTGATATTTTACTCCTTCCTGTCACTGTGCTGTTCTGTTTCGTTGATGAACTGGTGTACTACATAAAGAATGGGTTCACAGTTCTAGGAAGAATTGAAAATCAAATCTGCAGAAAATCCAGTGTCAAAAACAAATACCAATTGTTATGTTTTTAGTCATAGATCTTGGGGCAAATTACTGCTGATCTCCTGCAACTTGCACCGCTTTCATTGCAGAGACAACTGACGCTTCATATCTGTATATAGATTGATATGCTGCAGATGTGAAATCTGCACCGCAGGTCAATTCTACAGCGAATTTTGTGTGGATATTTTCTGCATCATGTGGATGATTTCTTTAAATGTCATCCATTTTGCGGCTACTGCAAAGGCCGCCTGCATACGGGCCGATTTGTATTGCAGAATCTGGAGCGGGCATCCACCTATGGATTCCGCAGCAAATACTGCCCATAACATGCTATTGAACGCCTTTTCTGCTCGCGGAGGAAAAATCACAGCATGTTCTATCTTTGCGCAAATTCCTCGCGGACGGCTTCCGTTGAAGTCAATGGAAACTGTCCGATCTGCAGCCCTTCCGCAATGATATTGTGGAAAGGACGCAGATTACGTGTCATCGCTAGGCGACGACGACGGGGGGTGGGGTGGGGGAGCAGTACAGAGAAGATAAAAGAATGTCAGGTACGTGCGGATGCCAGCTGGGCAAGTTTGGTGTCGGATTCTGCCAGTGTGCAGCTGGCCAAATGCAGTGGTTTTTATAGCATGCGCACGTTGTAAGGCTGTTGCCATGGTGTGCCTCCACTGCCCACCCTGCTTACCTGCTGCTGGAGCCATGGTCAGGCAACACTGTCATCAACTTGGGGGCCCTGCAGCGAAGACAAAATTCTACTAGAAAGGGATCAAGGGTGAAAACTGGTCTTCTCCGAGTGCTAGCCCAAAGGCAAATGTGTGTGGGGCAAGGGGAATCCACATTCGACTGTCTGATTTCTACTCTAAAGCCTCATTTACATGGCAGATTGTGTGCATGGATTCTGTGCTGAAATCTGCATGTTTCCATATCCTGACATGTTTAATGGTAATCCATGTCATAGTTGATATGTTGTTGATATGTAAGTTTTATTTATTGCCTGCAATGCAAATATCAAGTCATTGAATGGGGTGAAATCCACATGTGGATCTATAGCTTGTTGAAATGCAAATCTGCGGCAGAAATAAGAATGAGTAGACCTGCTATGCAGAACGCTTTATTATAATGAGAATAAAAAAATTGTGCAGTGATTTAAAGGACTGCTCTTCTGAAAACACATTTTCCATCCCTGCCCCTCTCATCTGATTGTTTCTCACACTCTGAAGGTCTCCTCTGTGTATTACAGCCGCCTCCATGCAGTACAACTCTTGTCTGATGCTTATCATGATGGTGAGATTTTAGTTTTTCACTTTCACATCAATCCCATAATCCATAAGTATAGCATTAGCTAGAAGCCATACCATTTCTGCCTGCTGGATGGACAGTTTAATTACAAGTACCTTTTATATTCACCTAAATAAGCTACCATAAATATACAGTCATAGCAGAGGAGACGAGCGCTCATCCTCCTGACTGTGTGACAGGAACTGTGTGATCAAAATCAGTCATTGCCCCCCTCTAGGCAGTTTCTGCGGTAGGATCCATGTAAGAGCTTCACCCAGACTAGTTTCTAGTCGTTTTCTGAAACACATAAACCGAGGTAAATCTGAGCTACCCAGAATTGGGCTCACATGGCCATCTCAAGACAAAGAGGCCAGGAGTCTCAGATATAGAAATGAAGAACTAATTTAATACTAGAGGGGGCTAGCTACATAATGAATGAAAAAAAATCCCAGATGAGACCCTTTAGGCCGCCTGCAGACGAGCAGGTCGGATCCGGCGGCGAGAATTCTCGCCGCGGGACCCGACCCGAGCGCCTGCAGTGACAAGCGCGTACTCACCCGCGCCTGGCGGCCCCCGGCTCTTTCATGTGCCGGCTGCCGCGCAGACTGGAGCTGGCGTCCGGGTGAGTGCGAGCCCCGCACAAAAATAGGACATGCCGCGGTTTGTTTGCCGCGCGACATTTCGCGCGGCCAAACCGCGGCCGTCTGCACAGGAGTGGGTATTGTAGTGCACTCCTATGCAGACTTTCAGTGGCGGAAATCCCGCGGGAAATACCTCCGCGGGATTTCCGCCCGTGTGCAGGCGGCCTTAAGGTCTATTTATGTAAAACTCGGAAACCCCTGTTAAGACCCAACACAATAAGGTATTCTAGGGATAACATTTGGGTGCCCACAGGTATGCTTGGGAAGGGAAGTTTGTTCTTCGATGTCCATGATTTGATTTAGCAGAATATCTCCCTAACTGCTTTTGGGCAATGCATCTACATTTTTCAAATGAAGTCTTAATTTCAGGATTTGATGATTACTGGATAATCTGCGTTTCAACAACGTAATACTCTGCAAATGAGGGAGAAGTAATGTATGCATAGATTACAAAAAACAACATAATTCTACGTGTTTTACCTTTTACATTCACATTGTTTGAACAAAGAGGCATCATTTTCCTTTATCTGCTTTCTTTGTAAGTTATAGCAGGAGAGTTGCTTGCGTTGACCTTTATCTTTCTGCTTTTGTTAGAAATTGTAAGTGAATCTTGTAATGTGGCTTATATTCTGCTTTCATCTTGCTCATTGCTCTACCAGCTTTTATTGTTCTGTCATAGTCATTAATAGGATTCTCTATGCTTTTACCTTTTTTGCTTTTCTTAACTACAAAGTATTGGTTGTCAGACCCAACAGAGCTTTACATTTTCTACGTATCTGTGAAAGCGGTAGTACCCTTACATTCTTGTTAATTTCCTTAAATTGATACTTCCAAGGTTTATATTTGAAGCTTCTAGTAATTACTATGTAATGACAAGATCAGAGCGCCCGAGTTCCAAAGGAAGTCTACAATCAGCCATTTATTAAAGGGAACACAGGCTAGATTTTAGGAGTTTTGGCTAGTGCCAATGGTCACATGCCTGTGTGTTGCGTAATACTTGTAGTTTACGGAGTTGAGTCTTAATCCCTTTTTATTCTCTGGAATCTAGGACAATTTCTAGATAAATATTCAAAATGTTTATGAATATATCTTATAGCCTATTTGTAGTCATGCTCATTAGTGCCATGCAGAGTTCACTTCAAGAAACTACTACATGGATTTCCCACCCTTCCCTCAGTATGCCTCACAGCAGTGAATTCAAACTTGGAAGCCCACTGCCTAGGTTTTCTTGCTGAAATTGGGGATTTACCAAATTGCCATAATCCGTGATCAGGACATGGTTGAACACAAGTGTCATTGTGGGTTATGGTTTTCCTACTAATAAATATGAATAGGGAAGGTCTGAATGATTATAATGAGATTTTTGCCAATTTTGGCAAAAGTAATAACAGGAGGGCAACCATGTTAGTTTACCAGAAACTGATTGTGTCGTTTGACGGGTGCGGACACCTTCTAGTTGGTACAAGCAATGCTTTAGATAACACTCAGGACCTCAGTTTACGTGTTTATATACCATATTTTCTAGCGAATAAGCTAGATTAAAGATCCATTTGTTATAGGAATATAGAAATGAGTACATTGTTCACATATGGTAAATATGAAAAATTATGCCAGAAATTAAAGGAAGTGGTTCTAGAATTTCAAGCACAACTACGCAAAATGTAACATTAGTCAAATGACATCATAAACTCTATGGGAACAAGGAATCCTCTTGGATATTCAGCATAGTAAGAGAGCGTTACTTCACCACTAGGTAAAGAGGCATATATGAAAACAAGATATGCATAGTTGTATGATTTTGGTGGAGCTTGGACCATATATATTCTGGGACTGTAGGGGATCCAGGGATAAATTAAAAAAGTAGGGGCGAGAGCGGGCATCCCTGCCTGGTACCCCGGAATATGTCTATGGGCTGAGTGGTATGTCCGTTGACTGTCAGAATGGTTAAGGTATTGATTTGGATATACCCAATAAAGTTGAGAAAGTTTGGGCCAAACTGTCTCTACCGCAAGGTGGCCTGGAGAAAGGGCCAGGATACTTTATCAAATGCTTTTTCTGCGTCTAGACTTAGTAGTAATGTTTGTGGGGTATGTGGGTAGCTGCATCACAGAAGGGGAAATCAAGAATTAAAAACAACCACAGAAAATTGCCGTTACTTACTGACTGAGGAGTGCATATAGATGCATCCTCCTCTCACCATGCAGGTAGCTGACTACCAAATGGCGGAGCCAATAACACCTGTGAGGCGTCATTAATAGGTTGCTGGTCTGCATGGTAGTATGTGGGTAGCTGGCCTCAATTGTCGCTGCCATTGCTGTTCGTTTGTTTTTAGTAGCATGTCTATTGCTTATAAAGCCCCCTTGAGAGGGATGTATAATTGTTGGCCAGAGCAACTCTATATAGGTTGCTCTATATAGATCTTCGAAGTAGTTGGATAACATGCTTTCTATTTTCTCCTGTTTTGAGATTTTTGCATTCGTAGTAGGGTCGGTTAGGGATAAAATCATATAATTTTATTTTTGTATCAACATGGCTTTGTGAGTATTTTTCAGTGGTACCGTTTAATACACAGTACCATATAATGTACTGAAAAACATAAAAAAAATTTCTAAGTGGGGTGAAAGTATTGCAGTATATTATATTTCAACAAGCATTCTATTAATCCATGCCACAAGCACAGCCTGATAGGCAGAAATCTATGGCTGGCCTTGGGCCATTTTCAAGATCCCTTGCCTGCCATGATGTAGTAATGGTTGATTGCCATCTTGATGGAGGTGAACTGTTCAGGGGTAAAAGGGGACCTACCTCCCCTTTTTCAGGATGTTTAAATGCCATTGTCAGAACTGACATCTAAATGGTTAACTGCCGCAATCAGAACAGTCACCACTCACTGCTGCTGCCAACAGCCATGTATGGAGCAGGTTGGACATCATCCAAAAAGTTTAACATATACATTTTTTTTTTAACTGCACGGGAGCGTGAGAGTGATTGATGGGCAATGGATGGCATCTGTCAGGGGCATTCATCTTAACCATCCAGGAAAAAAATAAAAATAAATCTATCTGTTAGGGTGGTTTCATACATGCGAGGAAAATCACGTGACTTTCGCCTGATATGTTAGCCATTAAAAAAGCAGTTTAGGAAACCAATGATTTACGATGGTTTCCTTCCCATCAGCAATGCTTTCACTGATGCGATGTTGAGAGATTAGAAAATAAATCGCAGCATGCTCTATCTTTCTGTGATGTACGAGGTTTTAATTTATTTTTATTTTTTATTATTCTATCACTCATGTATCCATATATAGCCTTCGTTTTATTTCACGGTGTGATTTTAACATTAGAAGGTCCCATCAACTTTTGTGATAAAAAAAAATTCTGTGATTTATTTATTTATTTTTTCGCGGGTGGCAACGATGCGAGATTATTCAATGGATAGCGCTGATCTAAATAAAGTAAATAAGTTAGAGTTTTAGCTCCCCTTATGGATAGCATCCATGAGGGGGGGCTGAAACTACTCTCCCCTATCCTCTGCGATGTCCCCCCAATAATCTGGTCCAGAACGGACACATTCGTAGACGACCAGATCGGCGCGGGAAGTTTGAAATCTCCTGCTACCCGGCTACTGATATCCAATGGTATAACGGCTATCATGGAAAAGTTGTAATAAGTAAAATAAAGTTAGTTTCACCTCCCCTCATGGATCGGATCCATGAGAAGAGGTGAAAATATCCACCCCCCATCCTCTGCGATGTTCCCTGGCAATATGGTCCTTCCAGGACCTCACGTCGCCTTCTGCACATGCCCCCGATGTTTCCATAGATAAATAAAGGAGTTAAAATTTTTAAAAAGGGGGAGGAAAAAACTAAAAGGGGGGTGGGGGGAAGGCTGCATCACTTAAGGGGTTAAAGGGTTTTCTGGGCATAAAATGACAATTCTGAAAATGCTGAAATCTAGGAGATACAGCTGAATAGCAGCAACCTGTACCTTTTAATCTGGCTCTCCAATCCCTTTTTTCATTGCCACTAGGTTTACATGCATGACTTCCGCAGTAAACACAACAGCAGACTTGACTTCAATGGAAGTTGTCCGCACGGAAGCCACACAGAATCGCAGCACACTGCGACTTCTCCACGAGCGGAAAATCGCAATCTGCTCGTGTAGAGGAAATCACGTTTTCCCATAGCATGCTATTGGCTGGAACTGCTGCGGAATCTGGAGGCGGACGCCCGTTTCAGAATCCGCAGCGCACATCCACCTGTGTGCAGGCGGTCTTACTTGCTAACACAAAAAAAAATCTACCTTTGCAAGCTTTTGTCTGTTAACTTCCCTAATGAAGGATCCTCTGTGCTTCGGAAGCTTGCAGATAACCAGTAAAGGTATCCCCTCTATAATAAATCTGTCTGTTTTACATGGCTATTTCCCATCACACATGGTTTTCCAACTAACACGTACCACACGATTTTTTTTTGTACTTTGTTACATTTTTTTTTTTTAACAAATCACAAAATAAATCCCATTCTACTAGCCTCATCTTCCCAAATTACAATAAAATACACTCTAAGATCTTGATCCATAGTCAGGAAGGTTTTTTCTTATTTTTTTCTTTTACCACTTTCATCTCTCCCATCACCTTTTATTATGCCATCATGAGTATTTAGGGCAGCTCTCTGCTCTTAGGCCTTGATGAAGTGTTAGATGAGAGCCTTTCAGTAAGTCACAGTGAGCAGTGGTAAAGTTATTTGCAGTTCTGTATAAGAACTATGAACTAGAACATAGGACTACATGGCAATTTAGCCTTGACTTGTCAATCATATACGTGCCCTTCTATTTTTCTGTTTTGATGAGAATATGTAAATCCAGCGGGCTAATTCAGGAAAAGGTCCCATAATTTAATCCCTGCTATCAGGTAGGTATTTCTTGCTGATTATATAACGCCAACATTCTACAGTGCTGTATAAGGCCTCCTTCCCACGAGCGTGACGGGGTCCGCCGCGTAATATTACGCAGTGAAGCCCGTCACGGCGCCCCCCAGAGCCCCTATACTTACCTGCGGGAGATAGCGTGAAATCGCTTCCCCGCCCACCACCGCCGCGTCACCGCCCGTCACCGCCCACCACCGCCGCGTCACCGGCCGTGTCACGTGCACGGCCGGCCGTGTCACGTGACGCGGCTGGCCGCGTCATTTGGCGTCATATGACGCGCGGCGGTGGGCGGGAAAGCGTTTTTTCACGCTATCTCCCGCTGGTTACAGCGCGTACAGCCCGTCCTCACCCGCAGAAAATAGAGCATGCTGCGGGTGAGGACGGGAGAAATCGCGGTGCGTAATTCCGCGCTGGAATTACGCATCGTGAGCATTGTGCTATTAGGTTCAATAGAACCTAATAGCTGTGGGCAACGCAGCGGATTTTCGCCGCGAATTACGCGGCGGAAATCCGTTCGTGGGAAGGAGGCCTAAAGATTGTCCATTGCCACCCATATGTTCCATCTTTTGTCCGTTCTAATTTTATTTTATTCGCACTCCCATTGGAAATCATTGGTTCTATCTAGTGCGATCTTTCTTTAACACGCGAATAAACACCCGTTAAAATGCCCGTGTGACTGAGTCCTAAGGCCAAATTTATAGAAAGCAATCTTATCTTTCAGCATTTTTTTTTTAAGTTGTCTTTGAATCAAGCATAGCAAGAATACAAGACAACAGTGCCTAATGCCTCAGTGACTGTCCACACAGTTTTATGGTGGTTACTAAAGGCTTTTTTTCAATACATACACCTTTTCATCCCACTGCATTGGAAGCCTACCCTGGGTCTCCGATACCAGAGGGGAGTGGCCTCAGCTGTCTGACAGCTGGGCTCCAACTGTAACAGCAAAAAGTGGAGAAACATTCTTAACATGCCACAGTCAATGCAACCGCACCATGTAAAAGGCAACAGCGAGAGGGGTCTTTCTCTATCACCCATCAGACCTTCACGATATGATCGCAGGTGCTGATTGCTTGCTAAAGCATCTGAAGGTAGAATTTCATAGACTAATATAATGCGCTGCAATACTGAAGTATTGCAGTGTATTTTACACAAATTATAAATGCCTCTCTGGTATTGTTCTGTCCTGCCTGCCACCATCCGCAGTAGGCAGGCAGTCATTCATAAATAACGACTGCCTGTTTAGGCGGGCCAATCCATTGTTCAATTTTATGCATGCAGAAACTAAATGACTAACGAGAAGCAAACTAATTCTCGTTCATCGTCCAGTCTTAGCCTGCATTTATACTGTAAGATAATCGTTCAGCTTCTCGCTGGATGCGGTAATCCGAATGATTGATCGGCCCGTGTGAAAGGACCTTAAGGCTTATTTGAGGGATACGTTTTCAGGAGATGGTGGCTGGGGTTAGGAGGAAACCAAGAGACAGAGTTTCAGTTCCAAAATAGCCTCGAGGAATCAAAGTAACAGTATACAAGGGATTCTACAGAGCTTAATAAGGCCTCATGGGAAGGGCTTCATGCAACACACAATAGCTTTATTATGGGAAAGGCATTGAATTTAGACAAATTCTATGGAAACGGAAGATTTTTCTTGAAGCCGGACATTCCAATAAATCCCTGGCTCTTTTTCGAAAGAATCAGAAGATTTCAGCCGTGTCATAAGTCATATCTGGTATCAAGGCTCCGTAAAATTTGGTCTAGCTGTATGAACACCTTTGTGACTTGAGTAGGTAACTGAATTCTTAGATTATTAGGATTTTCTTGACGTAATGTTTTCTGACACATTAATAGCACACGTCTCCTGTCCATTGGTGAATGTGCCTGGGCCTATTCTCAGAATTGTTGGAGGGGTTCAAACCAACACTAATTGGAGTTTATGCCATGTCCTATTTAAACATAATTAAATGCTTTGTTTGGGAAATTTGATCTCCTATTTCAATATTCTAAGACAATTACTAATGGTCAAATAGGAGTTCTATGTTTATACTTTAAAATTACTTTTTGTATAATGCGGTGCTCTCCAGTTATGCTCTGTAGCTAAAGTGATAAACCTCAATGTTCCCAGGTCCTCCTGAGAGCCCCACAGCTGTCCTCTTAAGGAACCTATTTGGTGCTTTTGGCAACCTATATATTGGAGTAATTATGCTCTAAAATGATATTCCTCAGCTATACTTTTAGCCCCAAAGTGTGTAATTTTGAAAGACTTCTATATTGGTAATAAATTAACCATGCTGAATGTAACTTTAATCTTATTCTTTCTGTTTGGCCAAAGAATTTCAAGTGTGTCCTGGTGAAACAAGTGAAGAGAGTGAACCCTGGGCAAAACCTCTTCTTCACCTCTGGCAGTCCAAGATATATAGTTTTGCAGCTGAAAAGGAGTATAATGAATCCATCTCCAAACTGAAGCCATATTGCGCCATTTGCAGTCTATTTTTGCCTTACTACAAGGTAAGTTACTATTTTTTTTACTGCAATTGTTTATAAACTACATAATCAAAATAGATATCAATTTAACATAGTGCCTAAGATTTCCATTATTATCCCCTAATGTTACTTTATATCCCGTAATGGTTATGTAGTCGTATCATGGCACAAAAAGCAAGACTATTCAGTCAAGAGGCCTACATCAAGATAAAAACTTGAAATGAAATACGTTACCGGAGCCGGTCATGTGATCCACATTGCTATGTCACTGCAGATCTTGTTTCTCATTACAGCCTGCCCGTAGGCATTTTAACTTATTCCACAAGACTTCTGCTTGATTCACAACCTAATTGCTTGTTTGGGTTGGCTGGTTCATAGTAATTGGTTGTGTCAACCCAAACAACCAATCAGGTTGCAAATGAGCAGGAGTCTTGTGAAATAACTTAATATGCTGCCCGGACGCTTTTGCAGTGGCGAGTAGATCGGGGACCAATAGTGAAGGGTGGCAATGAGGGGCCCTTTTACTACTGGGGTTGCAAAAGGGGTCACCTATTACTACTGGGGTTGCAAAAGGGGTCACCTATTACTACTGGGGTTGCAAAAGGGGTCACCTATTACTACTGGGGTTGCAAAAGGGGTCACCTATTACTACTGGGACCACCAGTGTAGGGAGTCGCCTAGGACGACTGGGGCCACCAGTGTAGGGGGTCGCCTAGGACGACTGGGGCCACCAGTGTAGGGGGTCACCTAGGACGACTGGGGCCACCAGTGTAGGGGGTCGCCTAGGACGACTGGGGCCACCAGTGTAGGGGGTCGCCTAGGACGACTGGGGCCACCAGTGTAGGGGGTCGCCTAGGACGACTGGGGCCACCAGTGTAGGGGGTCGCCTAGGACGACTTGGGCCACCAGTGTAGGGGGTCGCCTAGGACGACTTGGGCCACCAGTGTAGGGGGTCGCCTAGGACGACTGGGGCCACCAGTGTAGGGGGTCGCCTAGGACGACTGGGGCCACCAGTGTAGGGGGTCGCCTAGGACGACTGGGGCCACCAGTGTAGGGGGTCGCCTAGGACGACTGGGGCCACCAGTGTAGGGGGTCGCCTAGGACGACTGGGGCCACCAGTGTAGGGGGTCGCCTAGGACGACTGGGGCCACCAGTGTAGGGGGTCGCCTAGGACGACTGGGGCCACCAGTGTAGGGGGTCGCCTAGGACGACTTGGGCCACCAGTGTAGGGGGTCGCCTAGGACGACTGGGGCCACCAGTGTAGGGGGTCGCCTAGGACGACTGGGGCCACCAGTGTAGGGGGTCGCCTAGGACGACTGGGGCCACCAGTGTAGGGGGTCGCCTAGGACGACTGGGGCCACCAGTGTAGGGGGTCGCCTAGGACGACTGGGGCCACCAGTGTAGGGGGTCGCCTAGGACGACTGGGGCCACCAGTGTAGGGGGTCGCCTAGGACGACTGGGGCCACCAGTGTAGGGGGTCGCCTAGGACGACTGGGGCCACCAGTGTAGGGGGTCGCCTAGGACGACTGGGGCCACCAGTGTAGGGGGTCGCCTAGGACGACTGGGGCCACCAGTGTAGGGGGTCGCCTAGGACGACTGGGGCCACCAGTGTAGGGGGTCGCCTAGGACGACTGGGGCCACCAGTGTAGGGGGTCGCCTAGGACGACTGGGGCCACCAGTGTAGGGGGTCGCCTTGGACGACTGGGGCCACCAGTGTAGGGGGTCGCCTAGGACGACTGGGGCCACCAGTGTAGGGGGTCGCCTAGGACGACTGGGGCCACCAGTGTAGGGGGTCGCCTAGGACGACTGGGGCCACCAGTGTAGGGGGTCGCCTAGGACGACTGGGGCCACCAGTGTAGGGGGTCGCCTAGGACGACTGGGGCCACCAGTGTAGGGGGTCGCCTAGGACGACTGGGGCCACCAGTGTAGGGGGTCGCCTAGGACGACTGGGGCCACCAGTGTAGGGGGTCGCCTTGGACGACTGGGGCCACCAGTGTAGGGGGTCGCCTTGGACGACTGGGGCCACCAGTGTAGGGGGTCGCCTTGGACGACTGGGGCCACCAGTGTAGGGGGTCGCCTAGGACGACTGGGGCCACCAGTGTAGGGGGTCGCCTAGGACGACTGGGGCCACCAGTGTAGGGGGTCGCCTAGGACGACTGGGGCCACCAGTGTAGGGGGTCGCCTAGGACGACTGGGGCCACCAGTGTAGGGGGTCGCCTAGGACGACTGGGGCCACCAGTGTAGGGGGTCGCCAAGGACGACTGGGGCCACCAGTGTAGGGGGTCGCCTAGGACTACTGGGGCCACCAGTGTAGGGGGTCGCCTAGGACGACTGGGGCCAATATAAGGGACGCTATTACCACACGGCGTGGATTTGCTGTGGAATTCACAGTAGCTGTAGCAGCAAAGTGGATGAGATTTTGAAAATCTCATCCACATGCTGTGTAAAGAACCTGCACAAAACCCGTGCAGAAATTGACATGTGGTGAGGGATTTTATTCCGGTGCATGTTAATTTTAAATATAATGTATATCAATAGCCCATCCAGTGCTGCAGTGTTTCTCCTGTTTCTCCCTGTATTTTAATTTATTTATTTTTTAACGGCCCTGTCCTTTATATAAGGATGGAGGTAACAATATGTTGTGATAAGCCACGCCCCAAACCCCTCCCTTGACCCTACCTTCTATCCTGCTTTGGTGCTACATGAGAAACTTTTGCTTCAAAATGGCTCCATGGCTGAAAAAGTTAGAGCATTAAAACCCTTAAAAAGGCAGTTGAATCTTTGGCAGGCTTGATGCTACCATGTAGTATAAGGTAAGCCAACTATGTGAATGGACACTTAGCAATGCTACTTTAAGCTCCTGGATGCTCATCTGTCCTCAAAGGCTGCCAAGTGGCAACATTTCCATTAGAGATTGTCCAGTTGGGTAACAATCCAGTAAAGAAAAAAATAGAATTGCGTAATGTTTGTGTGTATTCTTTAAAGCTACAGTAACAATATATAAAATCAAAGATTAGCATATGATTACAAACACGCTGTAGAAAAAACATATGCCGATGTTATGAGAACAAAGTGCATCAAAGATGTATACAAATCTCATTGACATACAGCAGACTCATTTATACACCTCAAGGAACAGAGGTAACCCAACTGGAGAACCCAAAAAAATTATACCCAAATAGCGTGACTGATATAATTTAAAGGGGAAATGTTCCATACTGCGGGGAGCTCTAGCACATCTACACAGATCAAGTCAGTTAATCAGGTGCCTCTAATATGGCTACTTTCACACCTGCGTTGGGGCTTTCAGTCATAGCTTCATCTCTGTTCTGTTTTTGGAGCAGAGAAACTGAATGAAAATGGAAATAAATGTTTTGGTTTTTTTTTTTTCCTCGATGATTTCAATGGATTTAAAAAAAAAATCAATTTTTCTCCTTTGCTGGAAGAAATAGAGACGTCTGCAGCAGTTTTGTTCCGGTAGAAAAACAAAACCATGACTGAACAGAAAGAAGCGAAGTGAAAACATTTTTTTTCTTCCTTTTTAAACCCATTGAAATCAATGCGAAAAAATGAACGTTTATTTTGTTTTTTAATTCTGTTTCTCTAAAAACTGAACGAAGAAATGTAATTTGACTGAAGTCCTGAAACCCTGTAGCAGGGCTGTTTATCCAGAGGCTCAACATCTTAAATTAACAGGGAGGCCATGTGTCATATACGCCAGTTTACATATGGGTGCCACAGTGTTGACCTCATGGATCCAGGCATTTCTAGTCTGTCTTTTAGGATGTTTCCAACTGAACAGTATCTCTTTCTGGCATAAAAGCCCCAGAAGTGTATATAGGGTAGGGCCCGCTACATCTATCAGGATTAATATTCACGATAGAACAAATATCAGAAGTTAAAAGTGAGCCGTTTTTCCATTTCATTTAAGAAAATTACTCATTTAGAAATTAATAGCAGCAACACATCTCAATAAAGTTGGGACAGGGCCATGTCTGCCCTTGTTTTTACAACAGTCTGTAAATGTGGAAGTGAGGCGATGAGTTGCTGGAGTTTTGGGAGAGGACTGTTGTCCCATTCTTGTCTGATGTAGGATTCTAGCTGCTCCACAGTCCTGGGTCAGCTATCAGATTTTTCGTTCCATTATGCGCCAGATATTTGCTATTGGTGAAAGGTCTGGACTGCAGACAGGCCGGTTCAGCAGCCGGACTCTTCCTCTGCAAAACCATGTTGTGATTGATGCAGTATATGGTTTAGCACCAATGCAACCCCAGGCTTTTGAATTGTGTGCTGATAAACTGGATGTCCCTCTTCTCTTGGGTCCGCAGGACACCGTGTCTGTGGTTTCCCCCCAAAATTTAAATTTTTGATTTATCTGACCACAGAAGAGTTTTCCAATTTGGCTCAGTCTATTTTAAATGAGCTTTGAGAAAATGTCTGCGTTTCTGGATTGTGTTGATGTATGGCTTCTTTGCATGGTACAGCTTTAGGGCTTATTCAGACGACCGTATATACGGCGTCTCTCTCTGCAGGGGGAGGAGGCTGGAAGAGCCGGGAGCAGTGCTCTCTGCCTCCTCTCCACCCCCCTCTCCTCCCCTTTGCACTATTTGTTCAGTATTAGGCCTCATTCTGTTCAATATATTTATCAACGACCTGATAGAGGGGCTGCACAGTAAAATATCAATATTTGCAGATGACACAATTATACAATATAATTAATGCAACGGAGGACAACGTAAGACTACAAACGGACCTAGATAAGCTGGGGGCTTGGGCAGAAAAATGGCAAATGAAGTTCAATGTTGATAAATGTAAGGTTATGCACATGGGCAGCAAGAATCGATGTTACCAATATTCACTTAATGGGGTACCACTAGGGAAAAGTGATATGGAAAAAGACCTGGGGGTACAAGTGGATAGTAGACTGAACTGGAGTAACCAATGCCAGTCAGCTGCTGCAGAGACAAATAAAGTTTTGGGATGCATTAAAAGAGGTATAGGGGCGAAGGACGAGAACATTATCCTTCCATTATATAAGGCACTTGTCAGGCCTCACATGGAATACTGCGCACAGTTCTGGTCACCGGTGCTCAGGAATGATGTTACAGTACTGGAGGGGGTTCAAAGAAGGGCAACTAAACTTATACATGGAATGACGGGACTGGAATACCCAGAGAGGCTATCCAAATTGGGATTATTTACTCTAGAAAAAAGACAGCTAAGGGGTGATCAAATAACCATGTATCAGTACATGAGGGGACAATACAAGGATCTCTTCCATGATCTGTTTATACCCAGGACTACGACGGTGACAAGAGGACACCCGCTACGTTTAGAGGAAAGCAGGTTTCATCACCAACACAGAAGGGGTTCTTTACTGTAAGAGCAGTGAGACTGTGGGACTCTCTGCCTGAGGACGTGGTGATGGCAAAATCCATAGAGGACTTTAAAAGGGGACTTGATGTCTTTCTGGAGCGGAAGGATATTGCAGGATATAAATCTTAGGTTAACTGTTAATCCGGGTATACAGCAGGGAGGAACTATTAGGGGTTGATCCAGGGAACAGTCTGATTGCCATTAGGGAGTCAGGAAGGAATTTTCCCCCCAAAAGGGCTAATTGGATTTTGCTCTTGGGGTTTTTTGCCTTCCTCTGGATCAACAACAGAGGAGGATAAACAGGCCGAACTAGATGGACATTGTCTTCCTTCGGCCTTACAAACTGTTAATATGTAATATTGCTCAGTTTTGTTGTGTTTTCTTTTTGTTTTGCTTCTAAAACATCAACTTCAAGAAATGACGTCTTGCTGCCGACTATTGTAACTTCTTCATTTATGTAGCAGTAAAGCTAGCATCTGTTTTTAAATGCCAGCTTTCTTTAAACTCTCACTTCTTTTTAGTCGGAAACTTATAACGATGACGTTCAGTCTTACTGGGACACTGTGTCAAGTGAAATATCACCACTAGAGTCCAGAACAAAACCTCTCATCCCAGAAATGTGCTTCCTGTACAGTGAAGAGAACACCGAATACGCACCTACAAATAGCTTTATTGATGGCGATGGAAAAAGTCAGCTTATTGCCTGCACAAAGTGTTGTGTTCAGGTTCATGCAAGTAAGTGGGTCGCTACCAGCTCATTTTTCTTTAAAGGTGACTTATTGGATTCGACCTACCCTTAAAGGGGTTTGTTCATGACTAGAATGAAAAGCTGTGTATGGTATTGCATCTCATCCGGATTCTGGTGAATGGAGATGAACTGCGATACCAGACACAGAACATGGACAGATGGGGTTCTTTGTCAGAAAAAAGCAACAGCTTGTTTTTTTTCTAGTCCTGGACCAACTCCTTTATAATGGTAGCCCTATATGCCCTATTGTAGAGCTTAGCCCCCTATATAAGCCACAGTGGAGAGCTACTCTGTACAATCAACTACCATTCTGACTGACTGGTGCTGTTCTTGTATTCCATTGATGGCTGTTCATCTGATTGGCCACCATGGAGCACTACATTTCCTCTGCATCAGCTGTTTGCTGGGGGGCTGCTGAAAGCGGTGCAGGGGCAATAGTTTTGAAAGAGTTGCCTGGAGTGCGACAAGCACTAGATCATAAGGGATTTCAGCAGGCATCAGGCCAGTTACTCAGAGTAAGGCCACTTTCACATCCGTGGAAATTGCGCAAGATTTGTGCGGTGCTAGACGAATTAAATCTTGCATGATTATGAACCCCATTATTTTGAATGCGTCATATATAGAGAGCAGCGGGGGAGAGCGGGGAGAAACGGGGGGGGGGGGGAGAACTCTCTCTCACTCTCTCTCCTCCCCCGCCGCTCCCCCCTGCTCACTCCCGCAACTTGCCGCACTTCCCCACCGGCACCCGAATCTTTAGAGACTAGCTGGCAGGTACTCGCATATGGCACTACTCGCTTGAGTAGTTTGCCTTAACGAGTACGCTCGCTCATCTCTAGTCATGTACATGACTAATTTTTTTTATTTTATTTTCCTGCGGCGTGGGAAAAAAAATCACAGCATGTCCTATTATTGGGTGTTCTTCATTGTTTTAAACGGGACCAGAAAACGCATCGCTCGGTGTGCTACGTGCATGCAGGCGGGATGCGAGGTGTCCCATTGAAAACAATCGCAACTGTACTTGAGTGATTGGAGGCGTTTTTGACAAAAACTGCCTTGCATCCCCGGGGACATCGCACATATACGATATCAGGCCGAGTTTCACAACCCAATATCGCGCTCACCCGCGTGAAATTAGCCTAAGCATGGAATATATGTTTTAATAATTAATATTTCCTACTTGTTTGCTGCTTTTTTTTTCTAATTTTCCTGCTATAATTTTATTTTTTGCTTTTACAGAAAGGCTAGCCT
Source organism: Eleutherodactylus coqui (assembly GCF_035609145.1). Lineage (NCBI taxonomy): Eukaryota > Metazoa > Chordata > Amphibia > Anura > Eleutherodactylidae > Eleutherodactylus > Eleutherodactylus coqui. The sequence continues at coordinate 220,179,173 of NC_089841.1, forward strand.
ACTGCCATCTGATAATTCACTTCTCACATACGGAGTCTTGGGTCCCATTTCTTTCAGTCAGTCTCCGATCTCATGTGGGAAAACCTTTTGAAAAACTAAAATTCTTGATATTTGTCTTAAATGTCAAGGACGTTCTGTGGTGTTTTTTTCCTTTTTAATCCTTTCATGTTCTTGCTCCATACACCGCTGAGTTTCTTGAAGATTCAGAGACCAGAAGGGGCAGAATTCATTAATTAACTGCGCTCTCTCATTACAGGTTGTTATGGTGTTCCTTCCCATGAAATTCATGATGGATGGATGTGTTCTCGATGTAGAATTGGAGTTTGGACAGCAGTAAGTTGCATCATTTATTTTTAGACTTTAAGCATGACAGACTAGCATGAAGCAAGAGATATTCAGCATCTAGTGGATTAGAAAACTGCTATTGTACAAAGAGAGATTCTCTGATTCCTTAAGTAGCCAAATAATTACTTGAATCGATAACGCACGCACCAAAATTACGCTGGAACTATTTGACGAGGGTGACTGAAGCTCCAATGACTGCAGCCCGCAGAGAAATGCTATATTACCCAGATGACCGGCAACAAACAGTGCCGCTTTTTGACTTTTTTTTTTCTATATGAAATATTTTAAATAGATTGTTTTATTCTTTTCTGGCAACTCTTGTAGAGGAAAATGTTGTTAAAATTAAATTGCATTGAGATTACAGTGTAGTTTGTGCTTTAACCCTTTGCAATCCAATTTTGGATTCAGGGTTTCATAGGGGGGCTTTCTCTTTCTGCCATTATACGATGGCGCCATCTGCTGACTAGAGTGAGTACTGCAGTATGTGACATGGTGTAGAGGCCCCCGACAACAGAGCGGCCAGTAATCTACAGTAAGAATACCCTGCCGGACGTCTTCTGACATCGGAGCTGTACAGCCTTCAATCAGAATGTCTTTAGACATCAGACAGTGGATTGGAAAGCGTTTAAAAAAACCTTTTGCATAGAAACTTTTTTTTTTGGGGGGACTATTCAGAGACTGACTAAATATATTCTTTCAGAAATGAGTTATAATATAAATTGGACAGCGCCTTAAAATAGCATGGAGATATATACAGGATAAAGAAAGCCAAAATGGCTAAAATGAAGAGTGGACTGATGCCTAGAGGGGGGCTCCCGTGTTAAACAGGAGCCCACCGCTATCACCCTACGTCTGGCAAGCTCGGGTGTATTCCTCCTTCAATCTTGCATGTGATCCAAAGGGCTTGGAGAGCAGAAACAAGGAGATGCCCCAAAATGCATGAAATGGGGAGGTATATAGAGGAGTAGCGAGAAAAAATCCTTATGTGCTCAAATTGATGCTTGAAAAAGGCGTCCTGTATGCTGAAACGCGTTGCATATATTATTGGACTTTGTTGTATGACGCATTAGACTTCTGTCTGCTGTAACTTTTAATATTAGATTAAAATACCCTCCATATATTACCTATGAATCATTAACCCTTATTAGATCTAAAAGAACTTTATCGCTTCTCCATCCCCAATTTGAGCGAATAAGGATTTTTTTCTCGCTACTCGTCTTTTAAAAATGAAAATGCCTTTTGGACTCCCCGTAAACCATTTACTGCTTAAGCCACTGTTTTAATTAAGGAAGTTATATATTTTTAAGCCTCTCTCTACATTTGCATTATGGTTTCCATTTTTAACCCTTTCCCTCCCCATGACGTAAGGGTACGTCATGGGAGCTGGGTAATTCCCGCAAAATGACGTACCCTTACGTCATAGGGATAGCGGGAGATCATGACAGATCTCGCGCTATCCGGCAGCGGGAGATGCGCCCCCCGCTGTTAACCCCTTTCCTGCCGCGGTCTATGTAGATCGCGGCCTGAAAAGGGTTCACAGAGGGAGCGTGCTCCCTCTGTGAAGTTGCCGGGGACTTACGATATAAACGCAGAGAGCCCGGCTGGTTGCCAATGCAACAGGACGCCAGATACCGAAGTCCTGTATTGCCAGAGCCTGTGATCGCTGTATAAGCAATAAGGCATGATAGGACAGTAGTCCTGCAATGCCTTATCACAGCGATCATCAGTGCTGTGCTTTAAGTCCCCCAGAGGGACAGAAATAGTGTAAAAAAATAAAATAATAAAAATGTACAAAAAAACCTTTTTAGGTGCTTTTTCTCATATTGGCATAAAAAAAGGTAAAAAAAATATTAAAATCCCGCATATTTGGAATTGGCGCGTCCGTAATGACGTGTACAATAGGTTGAACACTCTTTTTATTCTGTACGGCAAAAAGTGTAAAAAAATGCTAAAAAACAGAGGCAAATCCTGCTGTGTGACTGAGGCCGGAGTAGCAGTCTGCTCAAGTCACATGCTTTCCAGCTTAGGCGTTGCAAGCTTCTCCATTTTTTTTATCCAGCTACGGGGTTTAATGTCTCTAATAAAACAATGCTAAATATATAAATCAACTGTATATGATTGGGTTAAAGGGATCTTCCAGTCTTAACTATTGAAGACCTGCCTCCAGGATTGGTGATCAATGTATTAACACACATCCAAATTCAGCATTGATACATTTCCATATTATTTGTCTGCCTTTTGTATGCATTCCAGCCAGATCTTTAATTCACAATTTTGTGTTGTGATATGGATTTTATTTTTCACACATTTTACTGACTTTAACATTTCATTTGACATCAAAAGAATCAAAAATACAGGTATGCCGCTATTCCTTTCCCAGCTAATGCTTCCAATAATGGCAGGATCTCAGCTCTCATTATTCTAAGAACAGACTACACAGCAGCTGCACAGCACAATAGGTATTCAGTGTGTGCTTGAAATATGGTAGCAGATGATCATATGTTGTATATCAGAACATTCATTTCAGGATCTGCTCAAGGTCAGGCGATCATAATTCTATTTTTGCACAGCAGAAAGTGTCAGCTGTGACTTAACATGTATCTCCTCTACATTTTTCGCTTACTATTCCACAAAGTTGAGAGAAGAAAAAAAAGGACACAACTTTTTATTTTGTTTTACAGTAGATTTTAAGCACAGCGAACTAAGCATTTTGGTATATGTTTGAAGTGACTGTCCTGTTTGAGTATTGGTGGGGAAATAGAACGGTGCCGGCTAAGTCTGATGTCTAGTTTCAGCCCTCGGCTGAGTATATAGAGTTATTACCGCCTTTTCCCATTTTGCTAGGGTGGTGAATCAGTAGTCTGACCTCTTGGCAACATTAGTAGAGCTGCCAGAAATGGGGCCCTCACAGGATATGTATACTGAGCAATGTAGGCTACTTGTGTGGATTCAGATGGGCACAAGTCAGCAAAGCTGGAAGAGCCCATGACATCTAAACTACCTCCTCGTACTGTGCTTCTGTCCAGAGGTTGCTCTTCCCAGGCACCTGCTCATGAATGCATTCACAGAGCAGACATGGAGTTAAGGTTGGGACATCAAAAAATGAAATATTGCTAATGCTTTGGCGATACTTGTCATCGATATTGTTATGTCCGATATATCGGTAACATCGATAGTTTAAGGCGATCTAATACGGATTTTTGTAAAGATGAAACGTGTCTTGTGGTCCGGTGACCAGATCTTTGTTCTTTACATTCTGCCCTTTCCTTTGTGTTGTACAGGATGTAGTTTTGCTCTCGGCACTAATGAACTTATAACCAAGTTCTAGAAACTTTTGGAAAGTGTGAGGTGACTCTGTCACCAATAAGGTTTGCTGCAGGCAAAACGACTCTCAGAAGAAGTGGGGTCTTCGGCCCCTTTTCCACATGCATTCATGGCGTTAGACGCAGGCTCTGAACACTTGGGTCTAACGCGATGGCTGTGGGCAATGCTTTCTAAATGAAAGTATTTCCACATGCAGATGGAGGGCTGCGCTGAACGCATGAAGGTCGTGTCCAGAAAAGGAGACGCTGTGTTAAGTGAATGGAGAGGGATGGGGAAGCATGAGCAGAAAAAGTTCCTGCACTGCCCCGCCCCCCTGCTGGCCGCTCTGTGAGTGAGCCAGCAATACTAGCTCCCATGTGACAGCAGGAGGGCGAGGACCTGCTGGGACAAGTGTCAGGCATTGTTTGCCCAACTTTCGTACTGTGTAAATGGACCTTTACTACAATCAATATATTAGAATTAGAAAGACTAATTTCAAGAATACTGTACACTATTAACAATGGTTATCTCAGAGGTAACTAAACAATGTCAAGCCAATTAGCAAACGACACCACTCTGGTTCACTAAAGATATTAGTAATCTAGTAGAAGAAAGGAAGTCTGCCTGTAAGAGGTTTAAAGAAACTGGAAAGGACCCGCCAGAGAATTGTATAAACTGAGAAAGGAGGAGGCAAAACATATTCATGCTGCTAAAGCACAAAAGGAGGAAGAATCGGTCAAATCCATTAAGGAGGGGAGAATACCTTTTTCAGGTATATTAGTGACAGAAGAAGAAAATGTGGAATTACAAATATTAAAAATAGGGATAATTATGTTACTTTACTTCAGGCTGTTGCCGGCCGTTTGTATGGCTTCTTTTGTTCAGTATTTTCAGAAGCTGATTTTCTGTGATTTGGGAATAGTATTACTTCTAGTTGTAAGGGCATTGATCCATTGCTTTTGGAGGCTGATGATGAAAGGGGACATTGTAGTTCACTAAGAACTCTGCCATAGGTGCCATCTGGGACCCACTGCCTTATTCAACGTTAAACATGCAGTCTGTGATTGCCTTACCTCTAACCGATTTGTTTAACTGGTCGCCACTAACAGGCCATGTTCCTGATGACTGGAGAATGTCCAATGTTTTACCCATCCTTAAGGGATGACACTGAATCCGCGACCTTTCCACAATGTCAGATGCGGAAGGGCGGTCGCGTCCGCATAGAATCCACGCAAAAATGGAGCATGCTGCAATTTTTTTTTCTGTGAGCGCAAAGCACAATTGATTTCCGCTCGTGTGCAGGAAGAATCCCTTTTCCATAGCATGCTATGGACCGTATTTGCTGCGGAACCCGGAGGCAGACGCCTGCTCTGGATTCCGCAATGTAAAGCGCCTATGTGCAGGCGGCCTTAATCTCATTGATTTCTTTTACTATTTATCAGAAGCGGTGGATGAAGGTGATGCTGTGGATATTGCCTATCTGTATTTCAGTAAAGCCTTTGAATACAGTTCAATGTAAAGAACTCATAGATAAGTTCTTGAAACTTGGACTTAATCCTTTGATAGTCCAGTGGTTTGGAAGTTGGTTAAAAGACATATATCACTGTTGTTAATGGAGTGTATTCTGAACATGAACAAGATAGAAAGTGGTGACCACAAAGGTCTGTCCTGGGTGCTGTTCTTTTTTAATATATTGGTAAGTGACATAGGAGATGGTCTTGTAAAAAATAAGGATACCTGTTTGCTGATGGTACAAAAGCGTGCAATAGGTTTGATATTCCTGGTGGTGTCTTTGAAGGTTTTGGCCATGGGTGTTTTATGCAGCCCCACTGGTTCACAAAGTAGGCACAGCCAGAGTTAACGGAGTCTGCCTTTCCTTCCGAGGTTCTAGTAGCTGGAGTTGGATCCAGGGCTTAGTGGAACGTAAGCCCAGTGGTGTGCTAGAGTGCAACTCTGCATGGTCAGTGACAGAGGTTTGTGCCGAAAGATCATCCTAGTGCAAAGTGTGCTGCTCAAAACTATTGATTCCATACAACTTGTGTCCGTAATCACGGAGGTACTCTGGACTTAAGTGGAACGAAGCAAACGAGAAGAACAAAGTTCTGAATAACAATATTGCACAAACCTTCATTCGAAGACTAGATTGACATAGGACCTTTGCTTCACGGTACCTTCAGCAGTACAACCGTTCACTCACAGAAATGTTTTTTGTTATCTAAAGCACCTGGTGCGCCGCGGCAGCGAGGTAGCATACAGAAAGTTTCGGGGATTCCCTTATATCATGAGGACACTCCCTAGAGAATACACTGAAGGCCTTAGGCCTGTTCCTCCTAGCCATTTCCATGATTATTTGGTTACTGCCTACCTACATCTTTCTAGTTTTCCTAAGGGACGTTTCTGCTTAGTTTTTCTGTGAATAAGTTTAATTTGTGTAGCCTGGAGGAAAGAATGGAGAAATAGGAGTATCATCCAAACTTTAAATATGATAAAGTATAAATAAGGTTCTGGAGGGAAGTGTTTTTAGTAGGAAGCGAACCATAGGCACAATCTGGGATTAGTTGGAAGGAAGATCAGAAGTAATATCAGAAAATATTTTTTTAATGGAAGAGTAGCAGATGCTTGGAACAAACTTTCATCAGATGTGATTGGAAAATCAATAGTTGATTCAAGCATTGCCTGTAATTAGCATAAATCTTTCCTAAGCAAGAAATAAAAGGGAAATTCTATAAGGTCAGACTAAATGGACCATGTGGTCTTGTTCTTGCATCAACCCTTTGTTTCTATGGTTAACGGCTGCGATTGGAGGCATTTCCAATTGCAGCTATTGTGTTCAGGTGTTGGCTGTCAAAGACGACCGATACCCACCACTCCATACAAATCCTGCACACATTTGCATGGCATGCATCATGGATCTCGCCAAGGGGTTAATAGGTTGGTCTTTTCCTTGATCATTCACCACAGTTACACCCAGATTTTTACTCAATCAACACTTTCAGTTTTTAGTCTATTATATATTTAGTTGAAAAATATATATATATTTTTTTTTAATTTTCTTTGGCCTTAAACTCTAAGTATTTGCTGCCTTTTACATAGCACTTTTTTTCCTATATAGTCCTTTAATGACTCGTCACTACCTTCTCGCTTTACTAGAGGAAATACTTTATTTTTTAACATTTATTGCACTCCTTGTAGTTTTTAATTTAATCACGTTGGTTTTCTCTGGGTTCTAAGGCTAAAGTTTCTACTAAGGCTTTCCTTAATGATTTCCATCATAAGTGCAGGAAAAAAGTAGTGCGGCATGCTGCACTGGTAAAAGAATGGAAACTAGATGGAACTGGTAGTCAATAGTCAGTCAGGTGGTGCTGGTTTCTATTTGATGGATCCACATAACATTTTTTTTTTCCATCTGATTTGAACACATTTATTTCTTTAAGATTTTTTTAATACTGTAAAAAATGGCCCATTTGTTTTTTGTATTTTTATTTTTGAGGCCTTTGAACAAATTTGTCATAAAGACTGTATTTACACAATTCTCGGGAACAACTCGCAACATGGGCGAGGCAGTGAACGATCTGCCTTGTCATTCCCTTTATTACCTGTTGGTATTTTATTTTTAAATGAAATATAATTAATAATTGCTCGATAGGAGAACTTCTTTTTTTGGACTTTTCCTTGGTCCAAATCTGAATTTCCTGAAGATCAGAAAAAGATCTCTTGTAGGGAAAACTCTTCACAGTCCAAAAGTTATGTATTTTTTTTTTATGGTTGGCTAAATCAAAGAACGTCCTATTTTCATAATAGAATCCATCTGTCCAATCTACACTTATTACCTTGTACCGGTGGCATCTATTATAATAGTTTTCTGTTTCATGAAGGCCAAACACTGCTCGATAGAATGATTGTTTTACATACTGTGTAGTGGTAAACCTTTCCTTGTAATGTTATTGCTATGGACCTATTTGCCTTTGTGAACATTGGAATTGTTAATCTTTCGAATTGGCCAATGTCCTTTTCATGCTTAAGTTAATATAAACAAAACCGCGTCGCAAAGCTTGTCAAATACAAGTAAAGAGCGGCTCTTTTCTGAGAATTTGGAAGCTGTTCTATGTGATAATTTTGTTAAAGAGCCATTAGATAATAATTTGTTCTACTACGAATAATGAGCGTGGTTTGCCAGCATTAGGTTTTACAGCACAACTTTGTTCAAAATCAAAGTTCTCTAATTTTTTGTTAACTTTCTCATTTTAGGAATGTTGCCTTTGCAGCCTACGAGGGGGCGCTCTTAAGCAAACTACAGAAAATAAGTAAGTCTTGAATAACATTTAGTTTTGTTTTTTTTAAAAAGTCTTTTTGGTTGTCTTATGTGTTTATTCTGATGGATCTACCAAGACTACTACATTCCATAATTCTCTCAAAGTGCAGCAGTGATTGAGATGGCTTACTATTTTTGGTAGGGACCTCGGTCTATGGACAGATTAAGGGGGGGGTGATCATTTAGCAGACAACGATCTCGTCCAACACCCCCACCCGGAGAATGTGCTAAGGTTTAGCACCATGTCTGTATTCATTTGTATAAGGAGTTGTTTTCTCATTATGTATTACACTTATTATTATAGATCTTATTATACACAAAATTGATTATCTGCCCTGACTAATATGGAACTATGGGCACCGTCTTTTGATAACTGCTCTTTGCACAATATGTGTTTTTGTGATTTTTTTTTTTTTTTTTAATTGTACACAGTTTAGTAATTTTAATATAGGAATACTGGTTTCGCAGTAGAATTAAAATGTATTACAGGTTTCGCAGTAGATATAGTGATATAGGAATACTAGATTATGTATGACTTTTATCACCTGACCAGTTCATATGACTGATCACATGGCCGGACTCCTAAATGGGGTTCTATTGAAGGGAGCAGAGAAAGTTGTGTCACATTTTTATGCCTAGATGAAACATGAGAAAAAGTATATTTCTGCTGCTGTCAACATATATAGCAGTAAAGCAGACACAAAATACGCTTTGGTGTGGCCTCAGACGTCCTTCATAGTTTCCAGTCTGACCATTACAAATTATTTGCATACCTTAAATGGCTAGCAATGGGGTTTGGCCAAACAGGCACAGCTCACAAAGTTACAAGCTATACTCTGTGTCCTTCTGTTCTCAGATGTCATGCTTCCCAAGGATTGCAGCTTATTTAGTTGGTGCTTTTTTATGTTAATATAAAACCAACCAGGAAAATGGCCAACACACTGTGTGTTACCAGCCTCAAACGTCGTTAAAAGTAACCAGTCCCAGCCACTATAAAAGTCACCAGTCCCAGGCCTAACGTAGCTAGAAGTAGTTTTCTGCAAACTACAAAATTAACTTTTAAGTTACATAAAACTACACTAATAAGGGAACTAAAATAATTTTAAAAAAAACATGAAGAAAGCAAGGGGTAGGGGATGTGTTGGAGGTGGTAGAGGAAAGGCCAAGTTGACGCTTCAAACAGCTCCCACATTCTGCAGGAGGCGAGGCAAGGCAAGCTCACTGTCACTCTTTAGAAGTGGTTCTGCAGTGTGTTACATCCATAGCACACAGAATAGGTCATAGAGTGGATGACACAGCATGCCTCAAGTACCACCACCTCCTCTTCCTCCAAGTCATACACACACTGGAGTGAGTCTATACCAGTTAGCCATGAACATTCCCCCACTCGCTCTACTTCACCCGTGCCAAATCACCTGCCCCCTCCGAAGCTGTTTGATCATACAGTGTTGTGGATGCCAACTGAGCAGTCCAAACAACCAGAGAGAGCCCAACCATTTTTTTTCTTCCGAAGAGGAGGGTGGGTCAGTGCGCGTGGTCCACCCTTCACAGTCAATGTGTCCTCAGGAGGATGTGGAAACAGAGCTGCCTGCACACTGTGCTCGCTGTAACAGAGTCCACTCAAGAGGAGGAGGACAGGGAAGAGGAGGTGGAAGAGAGTGAAGTAGTCTATCTAAGAAGGAGAAGCAGAGAGAGTCTTCACAGAGGACTAAGACGGAATAACACCCCAACCATCCATGAGCACAGAGCCTGACTACAAGCGTTGCACAGCTGCTTGCAATGGAAATGCTGGCCTTCAGGCTAGTGGACACACACATCTTCCGCAACGTGATGCTCCATACTAACCCAAAGTAGCAGATGCCCAGCTGCCACATTCATCCTTGTCTATCCCCTTCTCCACCTCTTCATGCCACATGTCAACACCCTCCACATCAGCACAGATTATTATTTATTTTAAATAAAGACCACATACAAATCTTCTCCTGTGCTGCCCGATTCTGGCTCCTCCAACTGATCACATGATGCCGACATGATGAAAGGTCCTTCATGATGAGATGGAAATGGATATATAGTTATACATAGATATTTATATTACACATAATACACCATATTTTTTGGACTATGAGACACACTTTAAGTATGAAAGAATCTTGCCAAAATTGTGTGTGCGTTCCATAGTCCGATGTTAGATGGGTCCGGCAGTGCCAGAAGGTCCTGAATCTTGTTAAAAAGTGTGTCTTATCATGCAAAAAATATAGTATGTATGTAATACATATATAATCTATACAGACTCGCACAGCCCACACACCTATATCTCTCTTTAGGCTTTATTTATACCTGAAAAAACTTTGCTATTGGTCTTGTTTATTTTCTACAACAAATATGCACTTATTGGAGCTAATGAAACTCCTTTGTCATTGTCTGTTACAACCTTATCATACTCCAGCGTATTTTCTTCATTAGTTGTAGAGAAAGTCTTGATTGCTTAATTTTTTTTGTTTTCTCAGAAACTTACAAAAGATGCCAAATAATTACTTTTTAACTTGACTAAGGAAATGTTAGTTTGTGTATTTGTCTGAAAGGTTTATGCCTACTTAAGGGGGTTAATCGAGCCCCTTTAAAAAAAACACACTTAGTCAGGCTGGCTCAGTTGCATGTTCACCTCTCCCCATTAACTACAAAGATTGGGCATGTTGGACTCCAGCATATCCAATCCTCCTTTTTCCGGACATTAGGGAAAAGTTGTGAAATCTTCCTGTGCATATGAAAAGGTCTGCTGGTCCCGCAACTAGTTGACAGATGTTCATCTACTGTTTATGGGCACCTTTAATCATCTAATGTTTAAGACACCTTCAGGTTGGCTAACAAGGGACCCAACGATTCCTACTAAACCCTTTACCAATTTATCAATCCGAGTTGAAATGCGTTGACCAACTCCCTAGTTATTAAAGTATGCCAAAAACGTCTCCCAATACGTCAGTTAAAGTAGCGATCCCCTGGTGTGGCTTTCAGATGCATTGGCGCATTGGCAAGTGTTTTCCATGGTTTTAGTGGGAAACCTCGAATTCCACTCGTGTGCATTGAACGCCGTGCGGTGTGTTTTTCTGTCCCATTGAGAACCATGGGCAATGCGTTTTTTTCAAGAAACGCGAAAGAATAAGACATGTAGGTTTTTTTCCCGACTCCCCCCCCCCCCCCCCCCCCCCACACCTCTAAACATCACTCATGTATAGGACTATATTCAAAAGAATGTGGTTCATAGTTGTGCAAGATTCGTGCATCGCAACGCACAAATCTCGAGCAAATTTCTTAGTTGTGTGAAACCGGCCTAAATGGAGAGTTCATTAGATAATAGGATTCCCTTCGCTTCCCATTCACATTTTGTAACAGGACACCACTAGTCAATATAGAACAATGTAGTAAGTCTGCTCACCAGAAAATGTCCTGCCCAGATCCACTCATGTAAGGAGACTGTAAGGGAGGAAAACACAGCCAACAATGCTGCGAGGAAAAAAAAGTTGCAGCACGTCCTGTTTTGGGGCGATTTTCAATAGACCTGGAAAAAAAATCCCATTGCACTTGCATGCCACACAATGTGTGTGTTACTGGGATGCAACTTTTCTATATTTTACTATTGGAACAACATGCAATTGTCTTGCGTATGAAAATTGCCCTTTTACTGCAAAACACATCATAATCGCAGGCTTACTAACCAGATATCACTCTGAGTTTCTCGGAAGAATATTGTATCCTCCCGTGTGAAAGCACCCTTATTGGGGCACGTTCAAAGATTAAAACACAACCTGAAACCTCTTGCTTGTTTCGAATCAGTGGGAAAAAAGTTCTTAGTCATAGGGCATAAGAACCACTTTATTACAGCTCTTCTAAGGTCAACACCTCGGACTTGGCCATTCCAAAACACATATAGTATTCATTCTTTTCAACCTTTCATTAGTTGATTTACAGCAACAGGAAATGTTTGGTGAGGTGATTGCTTCTACCGTTTATTACATTTTAAGGGTTGGCTTAGCTTTTCTCCATGCTCTGTGGATGCATAATTAGTGTGCACTATAAAGCAGGGGTCCCCAACTCCAGTCCTCAGGGACCACCAACAGGTCATGGTTTCAGGATATCCTATGGTAAGAACACATGTGGCAATGTCTGAGGGGCTGACAATAATTACATCACCTGTACAATACTGAGGAAATCCTGAAAACATGACCTGTTGGGGGGCCCTGAGGACTGGAGTTGGGGACCTCTGCTATAAAGGACATGAATCGTACAACTGTTAGTTAATTGCATTTGTCTACCATTGTGGCTCTGCTAACAATCGGATCACATTGGATCAGTAATCAGCGCAGGATTTTAGATCATTTTAAAGGGTTTACTTATTTGTTCTTGCAACCGTATATATTTAGTTGTTTCTGTTTATGGTCACACTGCATTACTACTTTGCAGTAAATTCTGAAAGGATAATTCGAGTTACAAACAAAATTTTGAAAATCACGCTCCACTTCTTGCTTCTATCAATCCTATTTAAATCTGTTCTATATGCTTTAATTAATATCGCTAGACTAATGGTCCTTTTACACGGGCTGATAGTTGGGCATCTGTAAGTACCCCATGGTGGCTGGGTCAGAGGTGTAAAATCTGTACCAGGGCCTGAGCTGCCACTTGCCATTTATAATACTTGTTTAGTAGCAGAGGTATCTTTAAGGCCCTTTTACATGCAATGATTATCATTCAAAATTCGTCCAAATGGCAGAATATTCATCACATGTAAACGCGGGCATCATGTAGTTTTTGTCTGAACAATTGATTTCAGTTTACTTAGTCTATTCACACCTCTGAAAGACTGAGCAAATATATTCCTTTTGAACGCATTTTAATCATCTTTTAATAGATTGCAGGATGTTCTCCCCAGTGCATGTTTATACTAGCCCAGAGGAGAACAATGTAATGTGCTGGCAGCTTGGAGGAGAGAAATGGAATGTTCTGTCAGCTGCTTACACAGCTGGCCGTGTATTGAAACACACACTGGGCTCTGCAAACAACTCCTGGAGGTCCTTTTACGTGCAAATCATGATGATAAAACATTAATAGCCATTAACACTTTATGCAAATAGATATCTAAATATTTCAATCTTTCAGTTCTTTGAAAGATTGTTTGCGTGTAAAAGGTCCTTTAGCATAGCAATGGAATAACAGCCCAGGTATGACTACTGCCTTTGCGTTTTCTCTGTACCAGTTCTGTTTTATAAGTTTAAGAGGGGCCTGGATGTCTTTCTTGAGCAATACAATATTATATGTTATCATTAATAACTTCAGAAGCATTGGTAATCTGGCGATTATTCCGATTGCCAGATTAGTCAGGAAGGTTTTTTTCCCTTAAATGGGGAAAATTGGCTTCTACCTCATTGGTTTTTTTGGGTTTTTTTTTGCCTACCTCGAATCCACATTGTGGGTTTATAGGCTGAATTGGAATGACATGTGTATTTTCGATCTTTCATACCATGACTAGGATGCTAAGTGGTAACCATAGCAACATTTGTCACTGCAGAACTTTTTAAACAGATCAGAATATTTTTTATATTAATTGCATAAATACTTAGGTGAATTTTTTCTTCTTTAGATGGGCACATGTAATGTGCGCAATCGCTGTCCCTGAAGTGAGATTTAAAAATGTGATGGAACGATCCCAAATAGACACCAGCGGAATTCCTCTTGAGAGGTTAAAACTGGTGAGTACGCAACAAGTATGTTGTTTGGATGCCTAAGAATAGATACAAGACTTTTACAACGAATTTAAAAAAAAGACTTGCTTTTTAATGTTTCTCAAGGCCAATGTATTGTTAGCTTGAAAAGTGCATTTCCCTTCTTGTTTTATAAGCATATTTCAATAAATCAAATGCAGTTGTTGAATAGGTTCACGTCGTGCCCTATCTTGAGCACACAGCATGGGAAAGATCCAAAAATGTCCTGCTTGTGAAGAACAGAGGTTTAGTATTGAATTGTCTTGTGATCGCATAATGGAAAACACAATGTCAATCAAGAATAAAACGATGTGTATCAAAAATGTTCAACTAAAAAGCAGTAGTCCAAAAATCCATCTACCCAATTAATATATATGTAAAAAAACAGAGAAGTGGTATAAAAGTTGGGTATAAGGGCTTGGATACAGCAGTTACTCGAGCGAGCATCGCTCTTCTCGAGTAACTGTTTACTGGTCCGAGCGTGCTCGGGTGGGGTGGGGGGCAGGGGGAAGAGTGAGAGAGACCCCCCCCCCCCACACACACACACACTTCTCAACCCCGCCCCCCCCCCCGAGCACGCTCGGACCAGTAAGCAGTTACTCGAGAAGAGCGATGCTCGCTCGAGTAACTGCTGTATCCAAGCCTGCTCGCTCATCTCTACTCCTACCCACTAGTGTTTTGTTTTGTTTTTAACGCTGCGATATCGCTGCATTTTTTTGTAATGCAAATGTCAATGGGACTTTCTAATGTTAAAATCGCATTGCACAAAAATCTCAAGTTTGTGCTTTGCGATTTTTCTGTGATGTGATTTTAACATTAGAAAGTCCCATTGACGTTTCCATTAAAAAAACGCAGTGATATTGCAGCGTTAAAAAAATGCTAGTGGGTAGGAGCCCTTAGTGTAATATGTCGACACTGGAAGTGTGCACGTGCCCGGGCTGAGCTAGAGGTAACGCCCAGGTCACGCCCACAGCTCCTGGTTGGCTGCGGCATACCCAGCTTGACTGAGCTGCTGAGAGCTCGGTGCATCGCTTACATGCCACGATCTCTGTTGATTGCGCCGTGTAAAGGGTTTTCACAGAGGGAGGGAGCTCCCTCTGTTTATCCACATCGGACCCCCACGATAAAAAAAAAATTGCGGAGGACCGAAGGGTTGTCATGGCAACGGGACACCATATACAGGTGTCCTGTTTTGCTATTAGCCCCAACATTGACGAGCTGCGGCAGCAGGAGAGATGGCTGTCAGTGATGGCTGGTCTCCCGCTGCATTAGCTTGAGGGAGCATCAAAGCAGTGACACCCCTCCCACCCCTTCCCAGCTGTTAACTCCTTATATGCCGCGATCTACATAGATTGCGGTGTGTAAAGGGTTTTACAGAGAGAGTGCGTGCTCCCTCTGAGGTCATCAGACCTCCACAATAAAAATCACAGAGGGCTCGGCGGGTCACTGTGGTAACAAGATGCAAGATACAGGCGTCCCGCTTTGCCATCACCTCCACCGAACTATCTTTCTCTTGGCAGCTCTGTAAATGCGTATGCGTTCCGCAGCCAATCGGGAGCTGTGGGTGTGACCTGGGCAGCAACTCTAGTCACGCCAACAGTTCCAGTGGAGACACATTACACTAATACCTAAAAGTTAGAGGTGCAAACCATTTTCTTCCTCATCGGTGTATGCAGCTCAGTCCCCATTCACTTGACAGAATTGCAGCTCTGTCCTTATTGAAGACAGCTACTAAAAAATGTTACAAAAATGTATCTTGCAAAAAATCGGCTGATCGTTGTGAGTGCCAGCACTTAGACCCAACCTATATAATTATGCTGCCTTTTGACTGAATTGCTTTGTAATTATGGAAAATGAACTATATGTAGACTATCCCAATCTATATTATTGGTTGGCATGTCTAAGGCCGATTTCACATCTGGGTCGGAATGTCTGACCAGAGTTTTCATCACAGATGTAGCTGAAAATACCGGTAGTGCTTTTTTTGCTCTGTCCAAAAGCCGTTCAACTGGGCAGAAAGTAGGTGGACCCCATTAAAGTCAATAGGGTCCGCCCAGCGCTGTTCAGTTCCGTGCAGAGACTAAACCGTTCAGACACAGGATTCCTGCTCCCCGAACGGAGCAGGAAAGCAGAATTCCCACCGCAGATGTGAGGCTGTGGTCACACGGAATGGAATTCCAGTGGAATGGCCGCACCAAAAAACTGCGAGAATTCCGCTGGAAAAGCGCCGCTTCAAAACCTGCATCCCTCTAGCCATGGGTTTTGGAGTGGTTTCGCTGTCGGCATACCGCTGCGGCTTTCTCATAGAGAGGAAAGAGTCCACTGCGGAAAAGAGAAAGTAATTGACACGCTGCGTAATTGAATTCTGCGCCGCATGTCAGTTTTCATGTGGCTTGGCCACAACGGATTGGCCACAGCGTGTGGACAAGATTTGCCACTTTACTGGCTAATCCCGGGGTTAGGAGCCGCGGGCGGAATTGCCGTGTGGACTTTCTGCACGGAAATTCTGAAGCCATTTCTCCCCGTGTGACCCCAGCCCAAAGCGGTTACTGAACTGCACATTGCTAAAGCGTCATTGCAGCTTTTCTAAAGCTCCTCATGCTCTGCAGGCTATAGGCTGAAATCACATATGACCTGCTTGGCTCGACTGAGACAAACACTGTTTGCCAATAAATAACAGCCATAAAGTGTGGGTTTATCTCATTGGCTCATTGTTTAAAAGTACTTTTTTAAATCCTCTTTAAGGAAATGATGAGTAGCGTCCGTATGTGTGGCGAACACAACAAACCCCCGCCAGATGTTCTCGCGCTGTCCGTATTTAACCGTATAAGCATTATGTTTTCGCTTTATATAGGCAGGCAATTTTGGGTGTCCTAACAAAAATGTGTATACAAGGTGTTTTTGTTATTTTTCTCCGGTGCTGCTTATTATTTTTACATTTGAAAATCCCATTTCTCTGTCAAAATAGAGGTAGAAAATGAGTTTGAGAATAAATGGCGTTGCCCCTGGGCTTTCTGTGACCTCAAATTTTGTATTTGACAAGTGAACCGAGTCTAAGCACAAGTGTTCTCTGAGCGACAGACATTATTTTGAAAAGGGATTTACACTACAATGATGACTGATCTATAAGCTTTTCAGTATTTGGCCAGTGCCACCCCATTCTACTTGGAAGCCGGTGCACTCAGAGCTGCACCTAGAGGGAAATAATAGCAAGCTTGAAAGCTACAGATTGTGGTTTTGAAAGCTCCATCAATTCTGAAAATGGAGTGGATCAACTGTATTGTTTTAGCTAGAAAATGGGTTAAAAAGTCAATATACAGCTGTGTTGTTATTTTTTATTTGCTCACCTACTTTTTTTTCTTAAACCTTGCGGATGCAAATACAAGCACATGTGATTTACAACCTGCCCATCCATCTAGGCCCTTATTAAAATGAAATCTATCCCACGATCTACATGTTAAACACTGGAGAACAGATTTCGGTAGTGGCCTGATTAATACAGCATCAGTTACAGTTCACTATGGTAAAAGTGGCCAAATATGTTGTGGTCATTGAGAGAACGTTTTCAAGTAGAGGGGCGCAGCAAGGAGGGAGCAGCCTTGGCACCTGCACTAAGCCTAGTTGGGTGGAGATGTGGATAGGAGTGCAGGACATGGGTGTCCGAAAAGTCTAATATAGAACACACACGTGTAAATGCGTGTTTGATGTACACGTATGTGTGAGTATTGTATGGAATCCTATTGCAGCACATGTGTGTGCAGGATAGCAGCACTATGTATGTATGTGGTAGAACAACCCACTAAACACTTGTACCCACAGGATAGTTGATAAATGGATAACATCTGGGGGCTTCTTTGCTGTACCCCTCCACCCCCTAGTGGTTACTTGAGTGGGGCCCCCATTGCTACTTGCAAATCACTGGGGTCCCAGTGGTTGGAATCCTCAATGATCATTCATTAATCACCCGTCTTGTGGATAAGTAAGAAAAACCTCTTGTGCGTTGGCACCCTTTTAATTTGCTTTGAGCAAATAAATCCTAATTCCTTGATGTGTCCACTTGTAAGGGAATTCAATTTTGTAATCTCTTATTAAGCCCTGCATGACCAGAGGGAAGGAGTGGGGTGGGGGTGCGGGGGGGGGGGGGGGGGGGACACTTCCTGCTCAGAACAAAATGTAAACTTCTGGAATACTTTATTCTAAAGGTGATGTGTTGTTTTCTTTAATTTTTTTCTTTATGTTTTTTTTTTAAACTTTTTTTCAGGACACATGGGTCTTTCACATTATTTAAAACTGGAGTGGATATTCATTTTGTAGGTCTCTTTAGGGAAGAATGGTCAAATTATTTTTTTCTCCTTTTCCTATGCCATTTTTAATGTAGTTTATTTAATTATTAACATTTACCCCAGTAATTAATTCTCTAGGGCTCCCCTGTCTGATGACTTCACATATGTGTATATTGTGTAATGTATAATGTTGCTATAGTGGTGAAAACCAGAACCCTATTTTAGCTATAAATGCAATGATTGGATCTCAATAGAAGAGAGTAAGGCCCCCTACAGACTGCAGAGCCGGAATCCACATGTCAGCATACCTGGTCTGTCACAGGGTAATCTGTATTGCACCATCACACGTGCGCAGTACAGGTTTTCTTTTTTAACCCACGACTACGTGGCATCTGCGACTGGTCCACAATGTGCATTGCGGACGGGCCACAGATCGGAAGGCTTCCATTGACTTCAATGGAAGCTGTCTGCACGGAATCCACGCTAAAATGGAGCATGCTGCGATTTTTTTTTTCCTCCGCTTGCGTACACCATAATTGCTTTCCGCTAGTGTGGAGGAAGAATCGATTTCCTATAGCATGCTATGGGAGCTATTTGCTGTGGATCCGTGGTGCGGACGCCCACCATGAATTCCACAGCAATATCCGCCGGCGGGCAGGAGGCCTTGAATTGGTGGATGGGGGTTTCATGTTTTGAATTATTATTTTATGTTGTTCATAATATACATTCTGCATGATGGGATTATATTAATGCATGAGCACCTAATACTCATGCAAAACGTGTCCATGCCATGCAGGATGTCTAAAATTGGTGTATGTGGCATTGGTTTGCAGAAGCTTACTCTTCTTTGGAGGGAGAACAGTTTTTATTCCTTTATGGTTAATTATTTTGTTTTCTTGAACATGTTTTACGAGTCATTATTTTTCCGCTATGGGGGCACAGGTTAGCAGGCAGCACATTATCGGTGTTCGCTGCTGTCCCCACATATGATAGGGATCTATTGGTAACAGGTCATTAGATCACTTTTAGCAGTCATTTGTAGCCTCACACATATAAAAAGACTACAGTTACACAGGTGAGTGCGATATCGGGCCATGAAAACTGTCTCGATGTCATGCTTCATAACGTGCGACGTCCCTGCAGATGCGAGGCCTTTTTGTGTGTAAAACCGCCTCACATCACTTTGGGGAAGTAGGGGAGCGTTTCCCATTGTTTGTCTTCGGTGGATAGGTATTCCATTGCACTCACATGCACCTTGCATGCCAGGCGATGCTGTGGCGCCCCATTAAAAACAATGTGCAACGCAAGGCGTTCTGAGATGGGACATACAGCGATTTTTAATTTTTTTTTATTTTTTTTTTACCGCACAGCGATGCAATGCGGAAATTTTTTTTTATCTTGTATGACCCCATTCAAAAGAATGGGGTTCATATTTGTGCGTCTCGCAACCCACATGCATGATTTTCTCAGCCGTGTGAAAATGGCCAAAGGATACACATCACATCCTCTCCGCATGCCTCCAAGCCAGTATGTATGCAGAAGGACGCCATCTCCCGGCTCGTTACAGCAGGAACGTATTGTTGCTCTGATGCCGGGACCGGAGGATCGCAGACTTGCTGCTTATTCAAAGATCCTTCCAAACCAGGCGCCATTATCAGGACCTGAGCTCATCGGTTTCCGATGTCCGTACCTGGACTAGAGGCTATTGGTTACATCCATAGCACGATCTTTGAAGAAGCATAAAGCCTGTGATCCCTGTGACTGTAAGCTAACTAGCACAATGCTAGCGGCTGGATATTTGTGCAAGGTGGTCAGGACGGGGTTAATAACTGTTCCCCCTGGAAAGGAGGTTGATGGTCAATCAAATCTCTTGAGCAGATTTTAAAAACTCTGTATAGAAACTAATGGGTTAAAGTGAATTTGATGATACCTTTTCATGTTTTCCTACAGAAGGATGACAGAAGCTCATCATTTTTTCCCTTGCAGTAAAGAGCACAGGCCCTTTGACAGTGATGCATGGCACTGCTCTCATGTATTGCCAAAGATGTAAGGGTTTATTGATTACCATGCTACATTTCAGCTAGTGCTGTAGGAGCATTTAAAATGAATACAGCTCTGAAGTATGTTTTGGTCACACTTTGAGTTGATGTGTAGAAAAGACGGTGCATGGTAAATGATGGTACTTTCACAGTCTGTGTGTAGGTACTAACCATCAGATACTAGGAACACTCCGCAAGACTTGTTGGGTTGGAGGTACACTGACTCTTGCCAAAGTCGCCTAGATCTGGTGTGTGTATTTGTATGTAATATATGGTTGTGTGTATGTGGTGCATATCCTATATGTATATAATACAGGGTGTGCACGGAAAAGTAATCCACCTGTGATCCCGCCACCACACTCTTCGGAGGAGGCCATAGCCCGTTCATTTTAACTCAGCAGTATAAGAAATGAAAGCCGTGATAGGTTGATTTGGGCAACGAGGACAGATTTTCTTTTAGATGGCCTTCATAAATCTGCACCATGGGTGTTCTTCCTGCTACAGTAAATGGTTTTTGCCAAAGGCTATGTGCGAAGCAAATCAATTAAGGAAATGCAAGAGGCTTTTCATAACGAGTACCCAGGTACAAAATTACCTGCTAAACGTTGTATTCAGAGCTGGAACCAAACTGGGTCTTATCGAAACCTGAAGAAACCGAGCCCTCTGTCAGTCCGGGTGTCCGAAGTGGTCCATGACATTCAACAGCAGATTGCAATTAGCCCTCGAAAATCAACTTAAAGCCGGTCCAAGCGAGTCGGTGTGTCAAGAACGACGTGTCGGTCAGTGATGAAATCTCTGAACCTGAAACCATACACAATAATGTGTGCAGGAACTCAATAAAGCTAAACGCATAAATTATTGTATGTGGTTGCTGACAGATTGGTGGAGGACTTTTGAAACCATTGCTGTACTATATGGTGGATGAAGCATGGTTTCATTTATCAGGTGAATTCACAGAATATGAGGTACTGGTTTACAGAAAATCCCCAGCTGACTCATGAAACACCACTATGTAACCAAAGAATTGGCATTTGGTACGCAGTGTCAGGAACACGAAAAGTGGACTCCATTTTCTTCAAGTCAACTGTGAATTCTGCAGTTTCTCTGGACATGTTTGAACAGTTTTGTGACTAACTAACAGCAGAAAAAAGAATGTACCGCTTTTTCTAAGAAGATTGGACAACATGCCACACCTCCTGCAACTCACTGGCTTGGAGGGGGAGGGGTTCATGAGCTGTTTACAAAAACGTTCACTAGATGTGTCTACTTGCGATTTTTTTTGGGGGGGGGGGGGGGGAATTAAATGCAGAAAGTGTATACCAGTAATCTGTAATCCCTGTAAGAACTCATGGTAAACATCAGAAACACTATCCACATTATCACCGTTGAAGAGCTGCAGGCAGTATCAGACAACATGTTGCGACGTGCCCAGAGGTACATCTCTTGTAAGGTCGGTAAATTTTAGTAAAGGTTTGGAAAAAAAACAATCCACCTACTCATTCTTCCTATCGCAGTATTGTCAGAGATGGGTTACTTTTCCATGACCCACCCTGCTGTTTTTCTTACTTCATTTTTATTTGTATATATTTCACCTTGTGGGCACGTGTGGTGCAAATGATAAATTACTTTTTGAATGATGCTGGCATGAAGTTTTTGGAAATGCTGGATACTGTCTGGGCACGATGCTGCCTGACAGGCTAGTCCTGCAGTCCTTTGTTGACTTGAACAAGTCTGTTTGATAGATTTGCTAGCTGCTTCTGAAAATTGAATCCAGTGGTGGTTTTGTACTAAAAATTGATTAAAATAAGCGCTTCCAGTTATAAAAAAAAATGCATCTCCAGAAGGTAAAAAGCCTTTTTTTTCTCCTTTGTTTCTCCGGTGCTGCACAAGTCTTAATTATAAGTATCATAAATTGTTTAAAAGAAAATTGTATGAACGTTAACTTCCGAATTTTTATGACCAATAACTGCAATGTTCTCTCCAGAATTGGAGGCTGTTAGGGAAATTCTCCTCTGCTCTGATGGCTAGACTAACTGCGCTATTCTTTCCTGTAAAGATAAATATAAAATCGACAGAAGCATTCTGTCTGTGGTAACTGTCAGGTTACACAGTGGATCTGTCATTTGTTATGCCTTCTGTAATAATGAAAGCCAAGATGCCAGTGTGAACAGAACTTAAAATGCTATTTTTTTTTTTATTCCCCTGGAGACTGCGTTGCATTTTTAAGGGAAAATTGATGTGGTCACACTTTATTAATTGGAAAATTACATGTTCGTATGCGTAGATGGTATTACCTGTTCCCATGGTACTTCATTGTTAAAACTTAATCTTTAATGAAGTTTAATTAGAACATTTTAGATTATATGAAAATTAAAAAGAAATGTCCCTGCTTCGGTGTCTGATGAGGTTAAATGCACCTAAAGTGGATTGTGCCATGTTTCAAAAGTAATCCCCTTTGCAAAGAGTAGGGGGATAACATTCAGTTTGGTGTGGGTCTGACTGCTGAGACCTCCACTGATTCAGAGAATGGAGCTCTGATGTGTTCTGAAGGGAGTGCAGCGGTAGTCGCACATCTGCTCCAGTCATGGAGGGGCATTGTCTCTCCTTAAAGGGGTTCTGTCACTAAAAAAGAAAAACTCTATACTTATCTATTCCTTTCCCGTCAGTCTACTTACCAGATCTTCTCTTGTAGTCCGGGGGGTCGCTTCACCTTCAGCTGCCTGATTCCTCTCCTTCCTGTGAGGTTACGTACATTGGTTGGCAGTCTTCTGCCTGCCAACCAATGTATGTCACAGCTCACAGGCCAGCAGGAGGACTGCCTATCTTCAGAGATTGCTCATGCGAGCTGTCTCTGAAATAGATTATAATTCCTTTCTAGGCAGTTAAACTACAGCATAGGGATGTGATCTTCAGTGACCCGGCCAGAAGGAATTAGAGGAATGCAGCCTTCATAACAAGCTGGGCCCAGCATGCGGTGAGGTGACACTGCAGAAGCTCAGCTCTGAGAAGATGTGCTAAGGAAACTGACAGGTAAGGACTAGGCAAGTATATATATATATATATATATATATATATATGTGTATGTATGTATGTATGTATGTATGTATGTATGTATGTATGTATTTTTTTTTTTTTTTTTATGACTAAACCCCTTTAAGGAGAGTACCTAGAAGTGGGTGAAGAGACTTATAAGGCCATTAAAGCTCCTCTGGGTAATATGCAAATAAGGAAGATGTAACAATGCCTCTGCAGCGCCACCTATTGGATGGCAGCATTTAAAAAAAAAATCAATGTTCAACTCTTTAAGACCTGTATAAAGGATTGTACATTGATTTTGAAGGAATGCTACAATCCGGTAGGTGGCGCTGCAGAGGCATTGTTCCATCTTCCTTATTGGCACAGCTGCTCCTTTCATGTTAATGAGACCACCAGGGATAGCGGAGTACTAAAACGGCTATGTCCTGCAGTGTGTATGTGTGACTGCTGTTGACCTCTCTTTAAGGCCGCTTGCAGACGGGTGGAAATTCCGCGGCGGGATATCCGCCGCTGGAAGCCTGCATAGGATTGCGTTAAAAAACGCAATCCTATGCAGACAGCCAAGGTTTGACCGCGCTAAATCTCATGCGGGAAACAAACCGCGGCATGCTCTATTTCTGTGCGGGGCTCTGCGAGCCCCGCACAGAAACACCACGCACCCACCGCCGACTTCGGTCTGCGCATGCGCCGGCTGCCCGTCAGCCGGCACATGAAAGAGCGCGGGGCGCAGGTGAGTACGCGCTGTTCTCTGCAGGCGCTCGGGTAAGGTCCCGCGGCGAGAATTCTCGCTGCCGGATCCGACCCGGCCATCTGCAGGCAACCTAAGTCTTGTTTAAACCCGGTTCTTAGGATTGGTGAAGTCCCAGCAGTCAGACCCCCACTGAACTGAAAGCTAATCCCTATCCTATCCAGCAGATAGTGCTTTGATGCCTGGGGAGAGTCCTGTAAATACAGTTCATCAGAGCGAGTGAACGGGTGGTGATAGGAGAGACAATTGCAAGCCCCGAGGGCCCCTGCTTTCCAGATCTATCCTCGGTGCCCTTTCCTGGACTGTCTGGCCATGCTCTATACTGGTCACATTTAGTTTTTCATTTAATAAATTCCTTTTACATATGACCAGATAACTGTGATAAACTGCAATTACATAGAAGTGGAATGCAGGTTACTCAGATACTAGAACAGACTGCAGTCATCCTGGGAATGTTTGCCCTTACAATATTTCCTCTCTAGATTTAAAGAGCCAGAGCACAGCATTTCCTGATCAACTGACAAGTGATCTATGATGACTACATATTCTGTTCAGTGACACCTCTCTGGTGCCAGTTAGTACAGTTCATCTTCAAAAATTCACTTTGACCTTACTATTTTATCTTTTTTCTGAACTTGATATTAATCTTCGCCTAACTTGACCTTTTTACAAAAGCAGCTCTGATCTGTGCCTATCGTCTGTGAATGAAAGCTGCCTACCTGCTATGACTCTGGCTCTGTATAGGATTTGATGAGGACAACGCCTGGTGGACTTGATGGATGTACGGAAAAAGCTCTGGTCCTCTTATAATCCACAGTATATGGAGAGCAGCATATGCGAATGAAACAAACAACCCCCCAAGATGCACAAAAATTATAGTTAGAAGAGATCTTGCTGTGATAACATTTGGTGATTGATAAACGTGGTTTTACGGAATAAAGAAGATTTTACCTCTTCTGGGTGAGAACTTATCATCTCAACGGAGGACCACCTCTACACATTATTGGCCATCTTGGGACCCTAAGAGAGGAAATAACACCCAAATACAACTGGGAACCTCCCCCTTCAGAGAGCAAGATCACTTCTAACTATCTATCTCTGTATAGTAAACTGTTGTTGTTCCATGAGTTTATTCTGAGTATTGAGATTAGAGTATTCAATTTGGCAAAGACTATTACACAATATGGGGTTGAGAATGAAAAGCCCTTAGCACCCCAGACTATTCTTAAAACAAGTCTAAAAGCAATTCAGTAAGGCAAACACTTTTATTCTAACACAATTACTTTGTAAAGGCCCTTTTACACGGGCCGACAGTCTCATAAGCACTGATGTCACTGCTAAGGTCGTCACCACTCGTGTGGATCATTTAAACTGAAAGACTTGCCACTGGCTCACGGGCTTCTCGTCCGCTTCTCGCTCAGTGTTTCTCCTCCCATGGGAAGCACAAGTGAGCAATTCTCCCCCCCCCCAGCATTCACACTAAACGATTATCACTCAAATGTGTTCGTTAAAATGAATTTTGAGCGATAATCGTTACGTGTAAACGGGCCTTATGGTCAAAACGTTTACGTCCAACCTACAATCATGCATTTCTCGCCGCATATTTGTCATATAAATGAAAAAAAATTCTAATCAATTCTAATCAGACACTTGACTGATGCTATACATTGTAATTATGTACTGTGGGATTATTTGTGTAATGGTGTAGCTTTCCCCTTACAAAATCTGTAATTGACTATTCCAGAAATAGGACTCTGTAGATTATACATCCCATAGAGATTTACACAATGACTGTGCTGTTAAACTTTTTCTTGTCAATAAACCCACCTTTATGTAAGAAAAAAGGAAAATGTACATGGCAGATGAAAATACAGAAATTATATTTTGCTCCTATTAAAGCTCTTTGAAATCTAATTCAGAGCAGCGGTGGATAATGAAACCCATTAAATGTTGTTTGAAGTATAATACATTGCCATTACTTTAATGAACACACATTTCAGATGGACAGCTATATAAATAATAGAAAAAACTCAAACTAGGACAAGATACTGGTGACAAATCCTCCTCTAGGATTTGGTACATAACCAGTTCCCTTATGGTCCTCACACACTTAAAGGGGGTTATTTCAGGGGCAGACGGTGCCGAGGGTCCCCCACACATGAGAAAAATGTTATATAGAAGATCTGGAAAATGCTGGGAACGATAGTGTAACAAATGGCTAAGAACTGATGTTACCCTAGACCAGACATTAAAATATCACATACCACATATACAAAGTGCAAATACCTTTACCATTCATATGATCACTGAACAAAACCCACTACTAGTTTACACACTTTTTTGCTGTTTATTGCCCCCTTTACATCTTTATTGAGCCACATTGGTTTTCTCCTGTAAGGTATGAACCTCTCACAGTGAGTAATTAGAATGTTTTTAAACGTTTCCCATTTATTGTCTGCACCCTTATTTCTGAGGACATTGTCCCAGTCAATAAAGTTAAGGGCATCTCTAAGTTGATTGGATTTGGCCTTCCTAAAGTTTTTAGTATTTTTGTAGCTCCCCTATAAAACTCTCTCTTGAAGCACAAGTTGAAATGTAGTATATTATGGTCGCGATTTCCCAGGTGCCCCCCAATCTGCACCCTTGTTATTTTGTCAGGTCTGTTGGTTTCTATTAAGTCCAAAATGGCCGTCCATCTAGTTGGGTTCTGTACGAGTTGAGTAAGGTAATTATCTTTAGTAATTGACAGAAAGTTGTTACCTTTATGAGATACGCAGGTTTCGGCTTCCCAGTGTATATCTGGATAATAATTACCTAATTGATTTTTGAAGCAAATAGATCAAGCAGCAAATCACAATTTTCAGTAGCTCCTGTTATATTTGGTGGTCTATAGAGAACCCCTTTGAGGATTTTATTATTTTCCCTCCTTGTATTTCCACCCATAGAGATTCCACATGTTCATCTCCCACCCCTATATCTTCCTGTAATGTGGGCTTTAATTACTTAGGTGACTCATTTTTTTGTTATTTACGGGTTAAAAAATGTCACTTTTTTATTAGCAATTTAAATTTTATGATTCTTTCTGAACTTGAGAGTGCAAAGTTTTTTTAAAATATGTAGTATAGTTTAGGAGATACGATGCTACAGCCGCCGGCCCCATTGAAAGCAATGGGATATAAGCCCTACCCTGAAAATCATCCCTAGCTTGTGTAAAAAAAAATGAAAAATTTATATATATTCACCTTTCCACTGTTATCAGGGTCTGGTGAGTCTTGCAGCTTGGCTCCCCTGGCTAGCTTGTGTAAAAAGTAAAAAAAATATATATATACCCACCTCTCCGCCGCTGCCGGGGCTTGGTGCGACCTCCCGCTTGGCTCCCCGGCTCTGTACTGAAGATCTTTCAGCCGACGAGGATTTAAAATCCCAGCTTTCTGAAATCCCAGTTACCTGAAAGATCTTTTAGCCAATCTCAGGCAGTGCTCAGCCATTCATTGAATGACAGCTCAATACTGCCTGTGATTGGTCACAGCACTCAGCCTATCACAGGCAGCGCTCAGTCATTCATGAATTCATGAATACCCGAGCGCTGCCTGTGATTGGCTGAGCGCTGTGACCAATCACAGGCAGCACTCAGCCAATCAGATACAGCACGTTCAGGAAGCGGCAGTGGTGGTGAGGTGAGTGTATATATATATATTTTATTTTTACACACATTTGTGATGATTTTTGGGGAAGGGCTTATATTTCAAGGCCCCCCACAGTGTTTAGTGATGAGGGGACTACCCACGGGGGTGAAGGAATCCTCGGTCACTGCTGTTACCGCAGTGGCAGCAGATCACGATCATCGCCCATTGATTTCAATGGGGCTGGGGCCGCTCTCGCACGTAGCGATGTCATGCGTTGGAGACCAATTTAAAATGTTTCTCCCAAACGCATGCCTGAAGATGGAGTCAGGCTAGGGGTTAAACAGGATTTAACATAAAAACAAACTCCTCCCCCTTTCTGGTTTTTAGGCTCTCTTCTGAACAGACTGTAACCCTGTAAGTTCACCGCCCAGTCACAACTTTAATATATCCAGGCCTCCATTATTCCGACAATGCTGTAGTTTTCCTCAGACATTATTACTTCTAGTTTGTCTACTTTATGGATTAGACTTCTAGCATTCATTACCATACAGTTTAGAAGGTTTTGGTTATTTTTTTTAATTGCGTGTATTCCTACTAACTGTTCTGCCCTCATTACCTAGTCCCCAGGTCACTGTCTATTCTGAATTTTGCTTTATAGCCTGGCTACAGTAATTAAATTTAAAGGTACAGTTTATACTTTTTATGCAAACGTAAAAACAATCGAATACCCCATTTACACTGACAGATGATCACTCAAGTCACTCGAACGACAGTTTGAGTGATAGTTTTGAGCGATCATCTTTGCATACTCTATAGTAGCTAAGTAGCTACTATAGAGCTATACAGTCACAGTGGGACACTGCCGCTATCTCTCGCCGAACAATACAGCTGTTTTACATAAGCAAACAGCTGTAGTGTTCTCTGCTCTTACTGACCGTGCCCCGCTGTGAATTCACAGCAGGACCCAGGCAGAGAGAATCTTATCAGTGCAGCAGGCTGTGATAACAGCCTGATCCGCTGATAACAGCTGATCGCTTGATTAAAGAAAACTTGAAGTGAGCGATCAACGACTCGTGCACGAAAACTGCATGATTTCAGTGCATTTAGACAGAACGAGAATCGCTCAAAAGGTTCTTCTGAGTGAATTCTGAGCGATTCTCGTTGTGTTTAAGGCCTCATGCCTATGGCTGTGTTGGATTCCGCCAGCAGAATATCGCAGCGGAGTCTGACATGGCACCCCCCCAAAGACCCCATACTTGCCTCTCTGGATCTGCCGCCCGAGTCCTGTCTGGCAAGCCAGCACGCATGCGCAGTACAGTGTGTATGTACACACTGGAACAGTGGTGACTATGAGGAATATATCCACCTCGTCCTCTGGATAAATACCTCATCTATATTGCTGCCTACCTATACTTAATGGTGGTGCTCGAATATTTACATCTGTTTCCACTCTGATAATGCATCGGATATTCAAGGCTCTGCAGCAATATACTGTTCAGCCTAAGTGGGTTTATAATCATAGATATTAGACAAAAAAATCTTTTTTCAAGATCTTAAGATTTGGGCTCGGGTCAATCTACACTGATTTTTCAGGTACAGTCTGACGCGTTTCTGATGTTTAGTCCAACTCATCAGGAACCACTTTTTATAATACAAGAAAAACCCAATGAAGCAAGATTGTTTGGTGAGATATTACTCACAGTAGACACTCAAAGGTGTCAACTCGCTTTCGCTGAATAGAGTCCAGAAAGCATTAAACGCTTCAGGCGTGGGAGCATATACCATTCAGGTACAACAGCTCTCAAGCTGAGAGAAGCCCAGCAGACTAGCTAAAGAGAAACATCCTGTCTTATAGTAGACAAAGTGATTTTTCTCGTTTTCTCTTTCTGAGACTCTCTGCTGCTCATCTATGCTAGATTTCTATCGGTAATGTTTCTACTAACTCAATAGTCTAGACCAGTGATGGCGAACCTTTTAGGGACCGAGTGCCCAAACTACAACCCAAAACCCACTTATGTATCGCAAAGTGCCAACATGTCAGGGGGCGGGGCCTATCACAACGTATGATTTTACCCCCGTCGTTATAAAAAGGACAAGGCTGTTTCAGAATAGACTGGGTGCAGATTCTGACTGCTTTTTGGACGCGGAAATACTGCAGAATGTCCTCAGCGGAGATTTCTGTGGAAAATTCTGCAGCGTTTCTGCATCTAAAAAGCAGTCAAAATCTGCACCCTGTCTATTTTGAAACAGCCCTGCCCATTTCTGCCGCATGTAAACATACCCCAGCGGTAATAGTGACATCCCACAGCAGTAATAATAGTGACCCCCCCCCCCCCCATTAGTAATAAGAGTGACATACCCCAGCGGTCCCCCAGCAGTAATAATGCCCGCTCCCCCCCCCCCCCAGCAGTTCCCCCAGCAGTCATAATACCCCCCCAGTGGTCCACCAGCAGTCACAATGCCACCCCCAGCTGTCCGCCAGCAATAATAATGCCCCCCTCTCCCCAAGCGGTTCCCCCAGCAGTCATAATGGCGCCCCCCCAGCGGTTCTCCTGGCAGTCTGCATGCCCCCCTTCCCCCCACAGCGATTTTCTTGGCAGTCACCATGCCCCCCCTCCCCCCCAGTGATTCTCCCAGCAGTCATAATGCCTCCCCCGAACGATTCTCCCAGCAGTCATTCCTCCGCTCCCCCGCCAGCGATTCTCCCAGCAGTCAGAATGTCTCCCATCCCCCCCCAGCGATTCTCCCAGCAGTCAGAATGTCTCCCATCCCTCCCCCAGCGATTCTCCCAACAGTAAGAATGTCTCCCCCTCGCCCCTCAGCTATTCTCCCAGCAGTAAGAATGTCTCCGCCTCGCCCCTCAGCTATTCTCCCAGCAGTAAGAATGTCTCCCCCTCCCCAGCGATTCTCCCAGCAGTAAGAATGTCTCCCCCTCCCCAGCGATTCTCCCAGCAGTAAGAATGTCCCCCCCCCCCCCCCCCAGCGATTCTCCCAGCAGTCAGAATACCCGCCCCCTGCCCCACATACTTACCCCTCCTCCTCGTAGGAACGCCGCTCCTCTCCTGCTTGCTCTCAGGTGCACACTGAAAGCAGTGTGCTTCTGTTGGATGCCTTCTCCCCCTGCTCTTGCGGAACCAAAGTAGGAGACGTCGGGGGACGGGGGAGGAGGATCCTGGTGCACACCGGCATCAGCACAGATAGCAGCGCTGAGTGAATGTCAGCAGGGGAGCCGCGGCCCCTGCAGGCATTCACTAAGGTGGTGAGCGGCCGATGGCGGCGCGTGCCAGCAGGAAGGGGTCTGCGTGCCGCCTCTGGCACGCGTGCCATAGGTTCGCCACCACTGGTCTAGACTAATACTTTGAGTATAACTAAATAACAAAAGGCAAAGAGCGCTGACAGAGCCCCGTGCCTGGATTGTAGGCAGGAAACCATAGGTAAGTTGGCCTGGGATTCAACAGAAAAGAAAATACAGGATTTGGCATATTTTGCATCATAGGAATATAGCAATTTTTCATAAAATGTTTATAAACCCGGGAGCCAACCTAGAAATTGACTTAAAAAAACAGCCTGGAAAATTGGTATGGGGAGGGAGCATGAATGGGGGCATGATGCATTATTATTGTGACATTATTATTATGCCTAACACACACCCGCCCCAGGCTGATGTCTGGTTATGATTTTGCAGGTGAACTCTTTATGTTCGCAGTACCCCCGTTTCCCTGAAAATAAGACATACCCTGAAAATAAGACATAGCATGATTTTCCAGAATTTCTGAATGCAAAATGATTTTTCAGGCTTTTAGTGGATGCTTGAAATATAAGCCCTATTCCAAAATTAAGCCCTGCTAACAGTTAATTAAAAGTGTCAATTTAAATAGTGTCCAGGCAGCTATACATGTAAAAAAGTTAAACCTTTTTGAACAAAAATTAATATAAGACACGGTCTTATTTTCGGGGAAACACGGTCGCTATGCAATAGTTTTTTCTGCCTTTTCCTTCCTACTGAAATTTTTGTTTAGGGTTTCAGTCATTTCTAGAAATGTTTGATTCTCCTTAGATTTTTTTCGGTACATACCCTGGTGCACTAAGGGGTAATAATGGCTATACCAAGACATGACTACAATTGTGTGTAGTCTACAGTATTACTATTTTGATCACATGCTAGGACTAAGAGCTGCTGTGACAGCTTGAAACGCGTCAGATGGTCGCACCATTGCATGTCCTTCCTGTTGGGATTTTATTATGTCTCGCTAAAGCCGTTATTTAATGGATGCTGTATCTTTTTCTTGCTGTCTTCCGCATTTGATTCCGGTCAAGTAAGTGCATCCTGCTGGTGAGTGGAGTCGCTTTCTTTGTAGGAGGTCACAATATACCAAAAATAAACTATCCCTGTCTCAATACCTGCAACATAGAAGACCTGCAAATTTCCCTTAGGAATTACAACTTTCAAGGGACCCAACCCCCAAAAAAGCCTTTTTAGCGCAGTTGTTTTCGGCTGAACTGCTGTTTTCCACTGTCAGAGTGAATAAAGTTTGTCATACCTTTTTAAGAGTTATCCGCTTGATGCTCAGTTGTTTGAATTTAGCATAAAAGCAGCTTGTAATCAGTTTCAAACCACCTTACTATTTCTTATTGCTCCTTGACTTCGTTTGTAACTTTAGGGGGTAATTTATATTTTGCTGCTTTGACTTTACTGTGAAGAGGTTTTGTTATGGCCTTAGGCTCAATACTGGGAGTTTCTAACTTTCATTCAGTTGAGTCCTTGGAGAAGTGACTCATCCGGTTTACAGGAACGTAAAAATCAGATATTGTTCTAAAGCAATTTTATATTGTCCTCTTACATTTTTGTACTAGAGTGTTGAATCAACATAATATTTTTGCCCAACGTGTACTTATTTTAGATGTCTGGATTACTTAATTGAATGCCACCTTTAAAGCTGTATACAGTAGCTTGTCCTTTAACGCTGGCTGTTCTCAATATATACTTGTGTCCATCATTACCATTTTGACAGGCTATGCTGAAACAAATTAGACTGGTGTTTAACCCTGAGTACTGGAAGATGTCCTGCCGAATGTTTCTCTCTCTATGTCATGGGGACCTATGGGGTGATGGGGGTCATTCATACTACATGGCTTCCTGTCCTCTCTCAGAATGGTGTGTTATAGAACACAATATTTGAGGGAGGAGCGCTGGATGTTATAGTTAGGCCTCATGCCCATGAACGGAGTGGGATACGCCCTCGGGTTTATGCCGCGGGAGTACCGCTGTTGTAAGCTAAACGCGCCCACTGGTGATCGTTGAAAAACGTGCATTTTTCTGCTGTTACCATTAATACTATTTTAATGGAGACCTCCCGCGGTGTAAATCTGCGGAAAATAGAACATGCCGCGATTTATTTTCACTGTAGAAATCCGCTGTAAAATTCCCTGTGTTGGCATTGGCTGGCAGAAAAGCTTTTAGATTCAATAGAACCTAATAGCTGCGGATTTACGCCGCGGGAACCCCAGAACAAATCAGTTTGTGGGCATTAGCCCTAAGTCGTTCTCTGTGATACAGGTATGTGCAGAACATCCCTACTACTGCATCTTCGCCAAGACCAGAATGGCATCTGTGGGGATTGTAGCAGAAGCCTGTCACAGGAAGCGGAGGATGTCTACAAGCCTGGCATGTGCTGGGTGCATCATTAGAGTGCAGGAAAATGCTTAAGCATTTGAGAGTGTTATGACAACTGTACAGTGCTATAGGAATCATTTGAAAAGTGACCAGACAACCTCTTTAAGCTATACAGAGGAGAGCATTCCCCATCATATATGCTAAACGTGCCTTTAACCCTTTGCAATCCAATTTTGGATTCATGGTTTCCTAGGGAGCTTTCTCTTTCTGCAATTATACAATGGCACCGTGTGCTGGCTAGGGCCAGTACTGCAGTGTGGGACATGCTGGAGAGGCCCCCAACAATAGAGCGGATAGTAATATACAGTAAGAATACCCCGCCGGACATCTTCCAACATCAGAGCTATACAGCCTTCAATCAGAATGTCGTCAGACAGTGGATTGGAAAGGGTTAAAAGTACTGTAAGAATGCAGCTTATTCTATTGGCGTGATGTTTAAAGAAAGTAATACATTTTTGCAGGTCCTATTTAACGGCGTTTAAAATTCAACAACGTATTGTACTTTTTTTTTGATTGTTTACCAAGGTCCATAATACCATATTTTTCAGGCTAGGAGAGGGACTTTTTATCAAGAGAAAAAACCTTGCTAAAAAGTCTCTGCGTCTAATACTCTGAAATCAAGGGGTTCATGAGCAATGTCGGACCCCCTTACTACCTCCTTAATTGGCTACTCCAGTGAAAGCACATTTTTCCATGACTTCACCGCTGACATAATTGTTTGTCACATTCTGGACGACTCCTATGCATATTGTACTCGCTTCCTTGCAGTACAGCATCCTGTCTGATACTTACTAGACATCATATTTGTTTCACCCTGTCTTTTCTTCCTCTGTGTGGTTCTAGCAATCCCATAATCGTTACCTTCTACAGTCCCTAAATCGATCTTGCTCCCCCCCCCCCCCCCCCCCCCCCACGGTGCTCGGACGAGTAATCAGTTACTCGAAAAGACTGATGCTCGCTCGAGCATCAACCTTAAACACGCGTGCTCGCTCATCTCTACTAAAGACCTTAATTATATATTCAGGAGGATGGACTATCATCTCCTTAATTATAACTGCGTGACAGGAGCCTCTAATCATCAACAGTGTAATGTCATCATACAAGAGGTCCCAATGACTGAAATAATGACTCCTGGCCAAACCTTAGAGACAAGTAAATCGCAGGTGGTCACAATAAGATCACAAGACCCACCTGTGGAGAAGGACTCCAGGAGTGTTCAGGTATAAAGGAATAACTAAACAAAGTAATATAAGGTGGCTTGTATTTATACATTAATGTCTAGTTACATAATGAATGGGGGGGGGGGGGATGGATTTACCAAGTAGCTCATCAGTGATCCTACAAAGTGCTGATAAAACGCTCTGCCTGGTCATTGAGAGCTGTGCAGCGAAGCATATTGTGGTTGCACAGTTCTCTCCCTGACACTGATCTAGGCAGGAGAGAAAACTAAACCTCAGCAGCTACTCTGGGGGAAAAAGTGGAGAAAATAAGGGCTGCTAGAAAGCAAGCAGACCTTCCTGTAGTGCAGCTTCTCCCTTTAGTTGACAGTAGGCACAGAGGACTAGCATTTAACAGAAAATATGAAATATCCTAAAAATAAGCTGAAGGACCTGCCATAGAAAGTCAACCTATAGTAAAATGACTGACTTTACAGGTGCTGCGGGAGGTTATTACCATTAATAAAATCTGTGTGTGTATATTATAATTTATGCAGATAAGGAAGATGGAACAGTACCTCTACATCGCCACCTATTGGATGGCAACATTCCTTGAAAATCAATGTCAAACCCTTTAAAAAAGTCTCTCTATAACAATGATTGGGAAATGATCACAAGCCAGACAACTATACACATATAGCTGCTTCAGGGTTTTTGCATCTCCTTAGTGTGCAGTAGGTTTCTGACCTGGATAGTAAGATGCCTATGACATGGGTCAGGAAGGGTATCGTCTCTCCTCGAGGAAAGAACCTAGAAGGTGTGTGAGGAAACACATAGGAGGCGAGTGAGGAGACTTATAAGGCCATGCAAGCTCCTCTGGGAAATATATGCAAATAAGGAAGATGGAACACATTGCAGCATTCCTGCAAATCAATGTCGGACCCTTTTAACAAGTCTTTATAACAATCTTATTTCCAATCATTGGGCCTGACATTGATTTGTATGAGTGGGTCCAGTCAATGCCACTAAAAAATTCTGCAGAACATAATGCAGCTATCACAAGTTTGTGTTCTTCCAGCAATGGTTGCAGGATGTTTGTTCTTTAATGTCTCTCAACTGACATGCCAACCTCCATCCTTTCGATGATAAAGAAAATGTGACTTATCGGAGATGGCGACCCTTTGCCAATCAATGGTAGTACAATTCTAATACTACTGTGAAACCATTTCTTCCGATGCACTTTTGTTATAGGCGCAGTGACCATCCATCTTATTTGGAGCCCCATAGGCAGTAAGGTTCGCTAAACTGTTTTATGCACATGCCTGATAGCACTCTGGTTCATTTTCATGGTGGGCTGCTCCAGTCTCGTGCACCTTTGTAGCGGACATTCAGCTCTCACATCAGTGGCACGTGGTACTCTGCAGTTACCACATTGGCTATTCCCAATAGTGCTATTTGTAACCTCACTATATACTTTCACCAGAGTAGCATGCGAACCGTTCGCAAACTGCGCTGCTTGAGAAGTACTGCCACTCTTCGCCCAAAGGCCAATAATCATCCCTTCTTGCAACTCTGATAAATTGCGCCTTTAACCTATAACTAGTCAACAGCCTATAGCCAGCACTTCCTTCATAGGCTATGTGCTGCCTACGGTGAAAATATGAGGTGGTCATAATAATGTGACTCGACTGTGTATTAAATGTGCATTGGGTATTATGTGTATGTAGCAGTTCTGTTTTAATGTGTTTAGCCAAATGTAGTAAGGGAACTACCGTATGTGCACCATTGTTTGAATGGTCAGACAATTTAGATTTAACAGGAGGTGATAGTTAAGGCCCTTTTACGCACAATTATCACGTGTAAATGTGCGCCCATCCTGTGCTTTTCGTCCATTGCTGACTTCAGGTCTGCATGAAAGCCTTGTTCCTCAGGACGATAAGATAAGACGGGCTACATGCTGAGTTCTTTGTGGGCAGCCCTGATAACAGCTGATAACATTATTTAACAGCTGTTGTCCCGCTGGAGAACAATAGTGATGTATTTAGAGAACAGACCACCCGCTGTTCTCTAAATACATGCAATGAAGTACCAAAGGGCTGATTTAGCCCATTAGTACCTAATGCAAAATGATCACTCAAAACTGTCAGTTTCTGTTGAATTTTGAGTGATCATCTGTGTGTGTAACTGCACCTTTAAAGGGGTTAACCGGAAATACCTAACAAAAGACATGCTCTCCTTTCCCTCCCCTACTGCTCTCCTTTCTGCCAGCGCCAGGTTCCCAAAGCTTTTTCTTTTCTGGGTGCAGAGCAATGACATAATGAAACCATATCGCTAATCACTGGCTAAGTCAGCTAGTAATTGGCTACAGTAGTCACACGGCTGTGGTGTCAGCAACCTCATCGCTGGCTCCTTGCTCAGGAAGTGAAGTTCAGCAGAGACCCAACAGAACGGGAGCCGCAGGAACGTATGTCGTCTTGTATGTTCATACTGCAGGTTGAGCCGTTTTTTTTGAAGAAACGGATGTTCCCGGATAACCCCTCCAGCTGTAACCCCCTTTTTCTACACTAGAACGCTAAAATTAGTGACCGTACCTGTCTACTACCTTAGGCCATCAAGGAAGTTTTAATCCGTGCAGAATTTTTAAGTTGTCTAAACCAGGGTATGTCTTATAGCACTAAAGATACGGTAATTGCTTGGCTATGTGCTCACAAATATGAAAATTAACAATTTCCTACCTATGATATTTTTTTTTATACTTTTTTAATATTCATGGTGAGTGAAGGTATAACGAATATACTTTAAAAATGTCACCTTGTCTCAATTAAACGAATATGGTGTCAAAGGGAACCTGGAACCTGAGCAGAGCTACCCTGGCAATGGCATGGCCATCCTCCTTTGTTTATATACTGTATACTCTGCCACCTAGTCATTTCTGTATTATTTCAGATAAGATGTAGTGTTCTCTTCCATTACTTCTGGCAGTTTGTTTCCCCGGGAGACTGAAAAACTTATTCACACTTCTCTATGAATCTAGCCCAGCAAACTATTAAGCATGCACAGCAAATTAGGAAACTGTCTTTCTTATTTAAATATCAAAGAATGTTGTTGAAACCCAGTGAAAGCGTAGGAATCTTTACATGCCAGGTATAATGCATTTACATTCTCTACTGTTTGGGATAGCAGATATTGTACTTTGGCACTAGTAAGTAGGAAACTTGACAATTCATTGGGATTACCTGTGTGCTTGCTATCATGAATTGGCCTCTAATACATTCTCTGTACAATGTGCGCTTTACCGCATAGTCATTATCATTGCATTTGGTGAGTGACAAAAGTATCAAAAGTTAATGTACCATGTTATGAAATGCAGACTTGGCAAGTTATCAGAGAAAAAGTTGTGACTGGTATTTCGTTCTGTGCAGTTTGAGGAATATATTTTCGTTTTCTCTCGCACTAAAAGATGACGCTCGCCTGGAGTATTTTCTTTGTTATATTGCAGTTACTTATTAATATTTCAAAATGCTGCTGACTCGGATGAGAGCTTTAAAAACAACGTGACACCGTTACACCTACTACTATCCCAGATACCTGTTAGCAGAGTGCGGTGTGCTCTGTTGTAGAGCTCGGTCTAAAGTAGGATGAAAAACCATGAAAAACTGAAGGAACAGAAGAAAAGATGGCTAGAACAAAACTAACCACTATAGGACCACAGATTTATCACTTTATTTTCTTTAATCCAAGCCTTTCAAGAGCCTTAAAGGGGTTGTCCCGCGGCAGCAAGTGGGTCTATACACTTCTGTATGGCCATATTAATGCACTTTGTAATGTACATTGTGCATTAATTATGAGCCATACAGAAGTTATAAAAAGTTTTTTACTTACCTGCTCCGTTGCTAGCGTCCTCGTTCCCATGGAGCCGACTAATTTTCGCCCTCCGATGGCCAAATTAGCCGCGCTTGCGCAGTCCGGGTCTTCTGCTCTCTTCAATGGAGCCGCTCGTGCAGAATGCCGGCTCCGTGTAGCTCCGCCCCGTCACGTGCCGATTCCAGCCAATCAGGAGGCTGGAATCGGCAATGGACCGCACAGAAGAGCTGCGGTCCACGGAGGAAGAGGATCCCGGCGGCCATCTTCACCGGTAAGTATAGAAGTCACCGGAGCGCGGGGATTCAGGTAAGCGCTCCGGTAAGCTTTCTTTAGGTCCCTGCATCGGGGTTGTCTCGCGCCGACCGGGGGGGGGGGGTGGTTGAAAAAAAAAAAAAACCCGTTTCGGCGCGGGACAACACCTTTAACTTTTAAACGTTTCCATTCAAATATCCATATTGTGGTTTTTTTTTTAATGGTACAATTTATATGGTAAATATTATTGCGCCCCCTCTTTTTTTTTTTTTTAAGGCCTTCACCGTACAGGATAAATATTGCGATATTTTAATAGGTAGGACCTTTTACATGCATAATGATGACCAAATATGTAGGCTTTTTAAAGTTATTTTTTTCTTTTAGGAAAAATGGAAAAAGTATTTAAAGGGAGAAAAAAAAATTCTTCCATACTGTTTTTTAGTTTTTTTGTTTTTTCTAGAAGCCTTAACCATGCTGTATAAATATTGTATTAGTTGGGGCTTACATACATATATGACTATACTAAATATTTGTGGGGTTTTTAGTTAGATATTTTTTATGAGATAAATACGAAAAAGTTTTTTATTTTTTTAGCTTTTAATAGTTTTAAACTTTTTTTTACGTTTTTTTGTTGTTTTTTTTAAACTTTGTTTAATTCTTTTACACTTTTTTTTTTAAATTTAGGAACCACAGAAAACCTAAACTTGTGATCAGTAGATCACTTATATACAGCAATACTTCAATATTATAGTATATAGCAAATTTTGATGTTTTGTTTTGACCCCTGCCTCAGGCAGCACTTTATAGGCATCTAGGCATGGCAGCCCTGTGAGCCTTCAGTAGGCTTCAGGATGCAATGCTAACCCATTGGCACCCTCCGATCAGGCTGTAGGAGCTGCCAATAGGTAGCGGGAGAGGGTCTCCCCCTTCCCACTGACGATACCAGCTCTTTGAGGCAGGAGTCTGATGTATTCATGCGACATGAGCTCCCCTCGCCTCACCGGCTGCTGAGTGTCAGCTTACTGTCAGTCAGCAGCAGGTGGTAACTTGTTAGCTGCACCCAAACTAAGCCTTCTGCAGACAGAAGTAGCACATTGCCCGAATGTGTAAAGCTGCTATTACATGAGGGCTACCGCCAGCACAGCTGCCGCCCGGCAATTGTTGGGAAAACGCGAGTGTTAGCGGCTCATGGTTGTGCTATTGTATAATAGCAAACTGAGCATGCATTCACACATGCTGATTTCATTCAAGTTTTTTAATTACGTTTTTAAAGCCAAAACCATGTGAGGATCATAAAAAATGTGAAAAAATAATGAAAAATGCATTTTTTTTTTTTTTTTGGATCCGTTTCTGGTTTTGGCTTTAAAAACTGATATTTTAAAGAATCTGGACAAAAATTTGCATTTGTAAACACATCTTACTAGAAACGCAGTAGGTGCATTCATGTGTAGGGCTGATTTAGGAAGAGCTAGTCATATAGATCAGTTGGTCTCACCTGTGTTGTGTAAGACACAAAACTACTACTGCTGCAGAGCAGAGCTTTCCTGTAGATACAGCCCATCCCAGTCCTACTCTTCCCAGAGAGGTCCCAGGGGAGATGCAGATATGCACAGTGGGTATAGCCGGATATGACCATGCCGCGGTCCCTGGAGATTTAACAGCCGAGATTAGCTTAATGGAATGCTTATTTATAACACACTCAAAACTCAATCCGTTGTAGTACAAGCAATTTGTGACATTTAGGTTTTCTTTCAAGAGTTCGTACTAAAGTTACTCGGCTATCTGAAGGATTCTGGTCAATTTAATTAGAGAGTTATAAACTCCATGATGAGAAGACGACCTGGTAGTCACCATGAATGTAGCGTCACAATAGTCTAATATTCAACATAATATGGGCCTAATCCGCTATGTAGGTCAGAAGAAAATATTTTATGACAGGTACTTCTCTGGTGTATACCAATGTCATACTGTAGGAAGCGTGTTGCCACAGATATCAAACTTTCCAATATGTCCAGTTTTTTTAACTTCCTGGCATGTAGGATTTTCCATTGCTCATCTCATTGGCCACACTAATTGCTGGCTGCTGCCCTGAATGTAGACATTTAGAATATTGACTATAGGGCGACACCCAACATCACCTCTCTTTGGATACTGTGAAACCTCAGTACCCGGTTCAAGACCTGCTTAACTTTGTCCCCTTGATAGCCAGGTACAGTTTTGTGTCTATTTTTTTTTTTTTGTAAGTGCATTCGGGTTTGAAAGCTATGAAAACTAATGTTTCCTCAATTAGTTATACAAGTTTTGCATCTTTCTTTCTGTAATACCTGTGGCCTTATTTTTATGCATTGTACAGTGACCATTGAAATTAGTGGGTTGTCTGTGCAATCCAGGACATGATAGGTCCTTCAGAGCTAGAGTTGCTCTTTTGTAGTCTATATCTACTTGAGCTAATAGATGACGATCCTGTGTAGGGAACCCCCTCCCCCTCTGTTAACTCAGAATTCACTAATGAGTATGTGAAAATGGGTTATCTAAGGCCTCACGTCCACGGGCATAATTGAATTGCAGAATTCGTGCATGTCACCCACACGTTCGATCCGCAGTTTAATCAGTCCATAGAGCAGTGTTTCCCAACCTTTTCAGCCTTGGGGCACCCCTGGGGAAAAAAAATGTACGCAGTGGCACCCCTACCAAAAAGGGGGTTTGTTAGGGGTGTGGTCAGGGGCGTGTCCAGGGTGTGGCTTATTACTACATGATTTTTACCTCCATCGTTATAAAAAAGACAGAGCTGTTTAAAAAAAAAAAACAAACACAGGGAAGAGCGCTGGATGGGCTATTGATATAAATTATATTTAAAATGAACATGCTGCGGAATTATATCCCGCACCACATGTCAGTGTCTACATGGGTTTTGTACAGATTGTTCCCACACCGTGTGGATGATTTTCAAAATCTCATCCACTTATGTTGGTGGCCGCACTCTTAATGGCGACCCCCTAGTGCTGCCCCCAGTAGTAACAGTGCCCCCCCCCCCCCAGTGCTGCCCCCGGTAGTAACACCGCCCCCACCCCCCTAGTGCTGCCTCCTGTAGTAACAGCGCCCCCCCCCCCCCCCCCGTGCTGCCTCCAGTAGTAACAGCGCCCCCCCCCCCGTGCTGCCTCCGGTAGTAACAGCGCGCTTCCCCCCCGTGCTGCCTCCAGTAGTAACAGCGCGCCCCCCCCACCCCCCCTAGTGCTGTCCCTGGTAGTAACAGCGCCTCCCCCCCTAGTGCTGCCCCGGTAGTAACTGTGGCCCCCCCTAGTGCTGCCCCCGGTAGTACCAGCGGCCCTCCCCCCTAGTGCTGCCCCAATATTAATATTAAGCTCCCTCCCCCCAGTAATAACATTAACTTCCCTCCCACTAATCTTAACCTCTCCCTCCAGTAACATTAACCTATCCCCCCAGTAAGAACATTTACAGCGGGGACCGCAGGTGGGAGAGGACAGCTGGCGGCAACGACCCAGGGGAGATTGAGAGAGTGAGAGAGGGAGTGGAGTTGGGAGACGACTGGCAGCAGCCCTAGTAATATGCCGTGTGACAGCGGGGAGCGGGGGTGGGACAGGACTGCTGCCGGGAGCGAGGCCGATGTGTTGTAGTGCTCACCTGCTTCCTGTAGCTGCTGCACCTCTCTCAACGCTAACGCTTTCCCCGGTACCCAGGCACACAAGTCTGATGACGAGCAGGAAGCTGGCGGCCAATCAGCATCATGGGGCGTCAACCCCTGTCAGTCTTGTCTCCACCAGGACTTCCTCGTGGAGACAAGATACAATACCAACGTGATTTCCAGCCAGAGAGCCGCGGCACCCCGGTTGGGAATTCCTGCCATAGACAATCATTGGGCATCCACAGGTATTTAATTACAGAATGCATACGTGGGAACAAAAATCGCAGCATGCTCCATTTTTCTGCGGTTCCCGCACAGATGGCTTCCATTGAAGTCAATGGAAGCTATCCGATTCGCAGCACACCCGCAGCGGACACTGCGGACATGCCACAAATCCCACAGGGAAGTCGGAGACTTTAAAGAACAAAAAAATTCACTGCGAATGTGCAGCGGTGTGCCCGCCTGCCCAAGCCCACATTGGAGAAGATGGAGAGACCCACGCAGCCATGCAGAGGGTCCGGACAGGTAAGAAGTGACCTCTTGCCGCGGGCAGGGTGCAATTCTACTGCAGGCTCCTGTCCGCGGAATCCGACCTGCCCGTGGACATGAGGCCTAAGCAGGACAACGCCTTTTAAAGAGAATTTGCTGCAAACCTCACAACATTCACCAGGCATGTATGAACACAATTATGCATGCAGTATAGAAGAAATGTAACAGTAAAATATCTACTGGAGTTGCATAACAGAACGAATTTGCATATTTAAAAATGTTGCCATTTTTTTCCATCTGAGTCATTACATGCTTCTCAGCCAGCCATACCTTATGTCACCGCTTCCCTGCTTTATGTGTTTAGCATGTGCATATCCATCCCATGTCCTCAGTCCTAGATTACAAACCAGATGTTATTTCTGATACTCAGCATAATTTTGTGGAATCCTTCTGTTTCTCGGAGGAGTTTTACCGTGTAATTGCTATTGGCTCGGTGCGCAGTGACTTTCGAATGAAATGCAAAGTTTCTCTGAATGTTCATAAGGAAAATATTGAGCGCTAATCAAACTGACAGCTAAATATTGCAAACATGGCAGCACTGTAGTGTCTTACTGCTGTAGGAAATAAAATGCTGTTGCCAACAGATCTTTTTTGTCGATTCTTCAGAACACGTCCAATACAAATCAGCATTTTTATTGCAGTTATGCTGTTATGTTTAATAAAGATATTTTTATGTACTGAATAAAAAGAATGATTAGAACCAAATTACTTTGGAATGCAGAATAAAATGGAATGAGCATTGGGCTTCCTCCAATCCTATATGGGCATCTTCATTTTGATAGAGGTTTACCAGGAAGCTGAATGACAGCAGATAGACCAGTTTCACACAAGCCTATTGGAACACATCCGTAATACGGACGGCTTACACGTCACATTGCAACCTTAATGTCATCGGTATTTCACTGTTTTAGCTGTTTGCGCCGCCTTATTTTTGGTCACTAGGTTTTTTTTTCTCTACTTGGCAAATACTTAAAACATGTCCATTAAAAATAGGACTTTGTAAATACTGTGTTTACCCAAAATAAGCCACTGCCTTATTAATTTTTGCCTCAAAAGAGGCACAGTCTTATTTTTGGGGGTGTCTAAAGACTTACCTAGCAGCCGGCGTTCGGGTCCCTCGCGATGGCCTGCAGGAT
Organism: Eleutherodactylus coqui; assembly: GCF_035609145.1. Classification (NCBI taxonomy): domain Eukaryota; kingdom Metazoa; phylum Chordata; class Amphibia; order Anura; family Eleutherodactylidae; genus Eleutherodactylus; species Eleutherodactylus coqui. The sequence goes on from NC_089841.1 coordinate 220,222,893, forward strand.
GCCGTGTCCTCCTTCACGCTGACAGAGCAGTTCTTCCTGGAAGTGGGGCCTGAATACCCCGCCTCCAGCAAGCTAATGCTCTGATTGGCTGACGTGCTGCTCGATTAACAAATCACAGCCATTCGTTGAATGACATCAAATGGCTGTGATTGGTTAATCCAGCGCCAATAATTTTTTTTTAATAATCACATTTATTATGCACATATTGTTAAAAGGAGAGGATTATCACCAAAGGCGATCAATGCTCCTGCAACGCCTGAAATGACAATGACGAGACTTGGTGCTCTTGCTGGAAACATACCTGATGCAAACAGATTTTGCTTGTCTAAAAAGCAGGTGGACCACCTATATGGTTCCCCAGCATACCATTGGAAAACTGGAGGTCTCATTCTGCTACGCAGTTACTTTGGAAGGTCAGATCAGTGATGTTTGTTAACCATGACCAGGACGACAGGTGGCACATGATCTTGGACCATGAGGGCTCTCAGTATAGCATATACAATGTTTGTGCACCTGCTGGTGATAAGTTTCAGGTTTTTTTGTGTCATCTGTAAACTTAAATTGCACAAAACCGTACCTCACACCTTATCCTTGGAGGGAATCTAAACCATGTTCCCTCCACAGTAGAGGGCAGGAAAGGAGCGACTAGTAGATTAGCTGCCCGTTCAGGCAATGGCATTCTTTCTCCTTTTATAGAGATGATAGGTTTTCTAGATGCATGGTGTATTTTAAATGCTGATGAACAAGTTTTTACTTTTTATTCCTCAACGCATGTTGCATGGTCATGCATTGATTAAGTAGTGATTCTGTGTTCAGCAGAGTTACTGAGGCTGACATGCTGGACTCAGTTATCTCTGATTACACACCTGTATCATTGCATGTCCAAAACACATTTTCGAAGGATTCAGACTCCCTGTGACACTTGCCTGCCTTCCTGGTCAGAGATGATGCGTTTGTGGAAAAAATTGAGGGATTGATAGCTTGAATTTGATCATGACAATGCAATCCACAGAGAAAACACTTGTTGTACTGGGAAGCGGCCAAAGTGTTCTTTCAGGGAGATTACGGAGCTATATGGCCACCAACCGCACATCAGGGAGGCTGAATTGCAAGAAACCAGCACTAAACTGCGCAGAGCTTACATGGCTCTTCTATCATTCCCATCAGAGTAGCTGGGTGTAGTTTGGAAACTTGCTTAGTCTAATTTCGATATGTGGATAGACAGCAATTTATCCGCGAACCTTACCCCGGCTTCTGTGCACACACCTATCACCAAAATGGCGGATGCATGCACAAAAGCCACAGATTGCCAGAATAATTTAAAATCTCACTGCACTTGACTACTAAATGTAGCAGAGAACCTGGAAATTTCATTGGGGGCCGCATTACGCGGTTCTTGGTCACGTGATCACTGTTATTCTTCTGGCTAATAAAGGTAGTCGAGAGCTTGGAGCACCACCCGAGGGCCGCGGTGAGCGGTCTCTGGTCACGTGATCGCCGTTATCCAACAGATAATGGCGATCACGTAAAAGTTAAGACAGTTAAAGTTTGATGCTCCGTTGAGTTTGGGCCCCATTGTGCAGCCATAGAGAAGATTAGGGCCACAATAGGTATGTCTCTAAACACAGGACAAACGGGGTATCCATTTTGCGGTGAAAGTCTTTATTCATATGTGTATTGTACAAAAAAACCTATTTTTAAAATGACACAATTGCCAATAAAAACAAAAAATAGTAATCGTTTTCCTTCTGCTTCATTTCGATTCATTCAAAAACAGTGGGGTCAAAACTCACAGTACACCCCTACATGAATTTTTGCCGGTTCTCTGTCGTTTTGGCCACTCAAGAGCTCTACAAGTGTGTGTAATGGGGCATAAATCCCCTCCAAGCAAAATGTCTGTTCGTTAAGTCACCGGCTGCTCCTTTTGGTTTTGGCACCGTTGTGCATACGGACATAAGATTAGGGCTGCAAGGGTTATGTTTGTGAACACGGGATAAAAAAGGGGATGCATTTTTGGGGTGCAAGTGTCATTCCTATGTATGCTGTACAAAAAACCCTGTTTTTAAAATGACATAATTGCTAAAAAAAATAAAAATCTTAATTTTTTCCTTCCGCTTTGCCTTGATTCATTAAAAAAATGTGACTAATCACTGTGACAGTAGGGTTCTTTTTAAACTTAATTATTTACACTGGGAAGAGCCCACTAACTAATTTTAAACATAAAATATAACTTTTATTCACTCTGTTAAAAATTGAGCTCACTGACAAACATACACAGATATATATCAATCTAAATGATCAATTTACGATCAGTAAAGTATCAACACTGTAGTTCCAATATTAATAGATTCTGTTGGTGGACAAAAAGTATATAAATTATGCACGATCAACTTGTTTTTGTGTATCGTGCAGAAATTAATTTATTCTCCCACAGTCGACGCGTTTCTTCAGTCACCTCCAACCTGTGACTGATTCATCAGGATGGGGAGACAGTATATTACAGAAATAGGTCCACTTTGATGATGGATAGTGAGGATGTATTAATCACTTATCAAAAACTCCCTTTTTTTTCCTTTTCCTGTGGATTTTTATATAGTACGGGAGTTTTCTTTTCCCCAAAAATTTGATGATACTTGTGTTGCAAATGGTCTGAATTATGATATTAATTGGTTTCAGCTCAGTACTTGAAGTATCCAGCCCAGATTGATTTAGGTTTAATCATGGTTAACGGATGCCATCCGAGCTAGATCTCTAACCACATTAATGATATCATTCAGGAATCATGTGGTTACGATAATACACGGACTGGCATCCAACTGATGTATGTATCTTCACTGTGACTCTGTTAGACTAATGGTCATCAGTGTGATCTTATTCCATAAATTATTCTAGTAACTTACTGGGGTACTTCTGTGTAGCTGTCCCTGATGTTTGTTTATAAACCATCAGTAAGTAGCTAACAGATGTTACATAGCTACTTGAAATGTTTTTATATAGGCGGTCATAGACACAGTTGGGCCTCTATATTATGAGCCCATTGATAAACTGTGTTATAATTAGTGTCCTTAGTGCAGCTTTAGGTTAGTCTAAGTCAAAAGAGCTAGATACTTTGGCTCAATTGCAGTGACTGAACACTAAAGCTGACTTAGTTTGCTGCCCAGATCACTAAAGAGAGCTGTAACATAGTACTGGAATCGGATGTGATATCTGATAGCACCCTGCAACCTTTCCCACACAGCACAGCATATGCAACCGCTGGGATCAATGTCCCACAATAAACTGACAGACCTGGTATCCTCTGGTTTGCCAGGGTTTAAGTATACCAAACTCCTCCCCTCTCATTGGGGGCTCGTCTCTGTTTGCACCTATCACAAGATATCCGGCCCTGAAGTGGGCGTTCCCAACTGCTGCAATCATGTGACCACTTGTGTCCCATGACTCAAATCATGTGGCTGCGGATGTCATGTGACCTATTAACTCACAAGGCGCCACACAGGTCCTTAACTATTGCAGAAATTCAGCATTATATCCTGAGTACTGCTGTCTTGCTTGACAGTTTGTTGTTTATGTCTCACTAGCTGTCTGCTTGTTCAACGCCCATACTCACTGTCCCCTTATTAGTTTGAAATCGCTCACTTTTAACTGAGAAACTATCTCCAGCTGTTTTATTATATGAATGATGTATTAAATAGGCGATGCTATTGTTTTATGATCACACTACCTAGCAAACCATTATGAGCAATAAAACATTAGAACAGGGCTGTCGTGTCATTTCTATGATTTGTGCAGTGATATTTATTTGGAGTGGTATCTTTTAATTGTAGCTCAAGCTAACAGCAAATGAACTGATTTTTCTTGCTGAACAAGATAAGTGTTTCCATAAAAAGACTACACCATTGTCTTAATTAAGGTTTTTTATTTTTATTTGATCCATTCATCTCAAAATGTTGCTATTATAACCTGTGTGTTATTACAACCATATTTATTTTACAGATGTATTTTTGAGGTCCTCACATTATATTCATGGTATCTATTAACACTTAAATGAAAGGAGCAAACGACAAACATTCATTCAAGCCATTTGGAGCCACTGAATTCAAGCGATGGATCCATCTTGATTCCTTCTGAAGTAGATCACGATCTACATTGCCTCTACGTGCCGTCAAACGCAGGGTCTCAATTCCTCTAAATACCACCTTATGGGGATCATTCCCATGTACGTCTCGGATGTGGTTTGCTAAACTAGTGCTCTCATTCCTGTTTATGTTTCCTATATGTGAGAGCACTCTTCTTCGCAGTTCTTGTATCGTCTTACCTACATAGTCCTTTGGACAAGGACATGTTGCGACATATACTGAGGTACATAGACGATGTGCTTATACTGTGGTCAGGGGATACTGATTCCTTTCAAGATTTCGTCAACATGTTGAATAAAAACGATCTTGGGTTGAGGTTCACATCAGAGATTAACTCCCAATCAATCACGTTCTTGGACCTCCAAATTTCCAAAACCTCGACTGGCACCTTGGCAACTACTATCTATAGGAAGCCCACAGCTACCAACAATCTCCTCCATTATCAAAGTCACCATCCATGGGCCCTTAAAAAGGGCATTCCAAAAGGGCAGATTTTGAGGACAAAAAGAAATTGCTCTGAACCCCAGGAATTCGAAGTAAAAGCTAGAGAAATGGCGGATAGATTCACAAGACGAGGTTATCCAGAGAACGTGATTAGAGAGGCGCAAACGGCAGCGGCAGTAAGAACAAGAACTGAGCTCCTATCAAGAAAAGTGAAAGAACAGGGTGAAGGTTTAATACGGATGATAGCAACATACGATGAAAAATCCGCCAAAGTTAGGGGAATTTTCCAAAAATATTGGAACATTCTAAGAAGGGACACTGACCTCACAAGATGTTTATCTGAGCAACCCTCTATTACATACCGGAGGGGGAGGAGCGTGAGGGACAGATTGGTGCACAGCCACTATATTCCCAAAGTGGACCCACAAAACTGGCTGGATCAACACCCAATTTCAGGCTCTTTCAGATGTTCGGGCTGCAAAGCCTGTCCTTTTATGGAGAGGACCAAAACCTTCACTGGTGCAGCAACGGGTAAAACCTACTCTATTAGGAGCTTCATAAACTGCAGAACCACAGCCGTTATATATGTCGCAACATGTCCTTGTCCAAAGGACTATGTAGGTAAGACGATACAAGAACTGCGAAGAAGAGTGCTCTCACATATAGGAAACATAAACAGGAATGAGAGCACTAGTTTAGCAAACCACATCCGAGACGTACATGGGAATGATCCCCATAAGGTGGTATTTAGAGGAATTGAGACCCTGCGTTTGACGGCACGTAGAGGCAATGTAGATCGTGATCTACTTCAGAAGGAATCAAGATGGATCCATCGCTTGAATTCAGTGGCTCCAAATGGCTTGAATGAATGTTTGTCGTTTGCTCCTTTCATTTAAGTGTTAATAGATACCATGAATATAATGTGAGGACCTCAAAAATACATCTGTAAAATAAATATGGTTGTAATAACACACAGGTTATAATAGCAACATTTTGAGATGAATGGATCAAATAAAAATAAAAAACCTTAATTAAGACAATGGTGTAGTCTTTTTATGGAAACACTTATCTTGTTCAGCAAGAAAAATCAGTTCATTTGCTGTTAGCTTGAGCTACAATTAAAAGATACCACTCCAAATAAATATCACTGCACAAATCATAGAAATGACACGACAGCCCTGTTCTAATGTTTTATTGCTCATAATGGTTTGCTAGGTAGTGTGATCATAAAACAATAGCATCGCCTATTTAATACATCATTCATATAATAAAACAGCTGGAGATAGTTTCTCAGTTAAAAGTGAGCGATTTCAAACTAATAAGGGGACAGTGAGTATGGGCGTTGAACAAGCAGACAGCTAGTGAGACATAAACAACAAACTGTCAAGCAAGACAGCAGTACTCAGGATATAATGCTGAATTTCTGCAATAGTTAAGGACCTGTGTGGCGCCTTGTGAGTTAATAGGTCACATGACATCCGCAGCCACATGATTTGAGTCATGGGACACAAGTGGTCACATGATTGCAGCAGTTGGGAACGCCCACTTCAGGGCCGGATATCTTGTGATAGGTGCAAACAGAGACGAGCCCCCAATGAGAGGGGAGGAGTTTGGTATACTTAAACCCTGGCAAACCAGAGGATACCAGGTCTGTCAGTTTATTGTGGGACATTGATCCCAGCGGTTGCATATGCTGTGCTGTGTGGGAAAGGTTGCAGGGTGCTATCAGATATCACATCCGATTCCAGTACTATGTTACAGCTCTCTTTAGTGATCTGGGCAGCAAACTAAGTCAGCTTTAGTGTTCAGTCACTGCAATTGAGCCAAAGTATCTAGCTCTTTTGACTTAGACTAACCTAAAGCTGCACTAAGGACACTAATTATAACACAGTTTATCAATGGGCTCATAATATAGAGGCCCAACTGTGTCTATGACCGCCTATATAAAAACATTTCAAGTAGCTATGTAACATCTGTTAGCTACTTACTGATGGTTTATAAACAAACATCAGGGACAGCTACACAGAAGTACCCCAGTAAGTTACTAGAATAATTTATGGAATAAGATCACACTGATGACCATTAGTCTAACAGAGTCACAGTGAAGATACATACATCAGTTGGATGCCAGTCCGTGTATTATCGTAACCACATGATTCCTGAATGATATCATTAATGTGGTTAGAGATCTAGCTCGGATGGCATCCGTTAACCATGATTAAACCTAAATCAATCTGGGCTGGATACTTCAAGTACTGAGCTGAAACCAATTAATATCATAATTCAGACCATTTGCAACACAAGTATCATCAAATTTTTGGGGAAAAGAAAACTCCCGTACTATATAAAAATCCACAGGAAAAGGGAAAAAAAGGGAGTTTTTGATAAGTGATTAATACATCCTCACTATCCATCATCAAAGTGGACCTATTTCTGTAATATACTGTCTCCCCATCCTGATGAATCAGTCACAGGTTGGAGGTGACTGAAGAAACGCGTCGACTGTGGGAGAATAAATTAATTTCTGCACGATACACAAAAACAAGTTGATCGTGCATAATTTATATACTTTTTGTCCACCAACAGAATCTATTGATATTGGAACTACAGTGTTGATACTTTACTGATCGTAAATTGATCATTTAGATTGATATATATCTGTGTATGTTTGTCAGTGAGCTCAATTTTTAACAGAGTGAATAAAAGTTATATTTTATGTTTAAAATTAGTTAGTGGGCTCTTCCCAGTGTAAATAATTAAAAAAATGTGAGGTCAAAATCTGCAGTACACCCCTAGATGAATTTGTTAAGGTGTCTAGTTTTCGAAATGGGGTAATTTTTGGGTGTTCTCTGACGTTTTGGCCACTCAAGGGCTCTACAAGTGGGCCTAAAATGCCTTCAAGCAAAATGACTGTTCTGAAAGCCACCGTCTGCTGCTTTTGGTTTGGGCCCCGTTGTACATACGGACAGAAGAATAGGGTATGTTTATGAAAACAGGACAAACGGGTATTCATTTTGGGTTGTAAATCATCATTTTCATGTGGATTATAGAAAAAAAAATCCTGTCTTTAAAATGACATATTTGCAAAAATATGAAATTTTATTTTTTCTCTTCTAAATTGCATTAATTCCTGAAAAAAAAACTGTGGGGTCAAAATACTCACGCCCCTCCCCCTCATTGAATACATTAAGGGGTGTAGTTTTTAAAATGTAGTAATTTGTGGGGGTATCTATCATTCTGACACCTATGAGCCTTTGCAACCTTGGCTTGGTGCAGGAAAGCAAAGTGTTCCTCAAAATGTTGATAATCAATGTTACATTTGTACGTCTCCTAAATGGTTAAAAAAACTAAAGTTTTTCCAATGTGAGCCCAGAATAAAGTAAACAGATGGAAATATATATCTTATAAAAAAAAACTTCTATATTATGTTTGCACATATTTAAGATATTGCAGTTGGAAATGTGAAAAAGATATATATATATATATATTTTTTATTTTTTTTTTTAAATTTTTTTTAATTTGCCCAATTTTGACGCTTTTAATAAATATACACATTCTATCTGTCTATTTTTACCGCCTGAATGAAGTACAACATGTGGCGAAAAAACATTATCAGAATCACTTCAATATGCAAAACTTTTACGGTGTTATTCCTTGTTAAAGTGACACATGTCAGATTTCCAAAATTTGGCATGGTCAAAGCGCAAATGGGCTTGGTCACTAAGAGGTTAATTCTTGTGAACTCTTTGGATGTTTCACAAGCATTCCATTTTGAAATCTTTGAGGGGTTCAGTTATTGAAAATTGGTTAATTTTATGGGGGCTTCTAATATATACATTCCTCAAGTTACTTCGGCAATAAACTGGTCTCTGAGAAATAGGTTTTGGCTATTTTCTTCAAAATTAGAAAAATCTCCTCTATACTTATAAGTTCTCTGCTACCCTTCCCCCTCCCAAAACATAAAAGGATGCTAACAAAATGATGCTAACATGAAGGGGATATATGGTAAATGCTGTTCATTAATTATTTAGTATGGTATGACCCTTTTTTTTTTTTTTTTTTGCCAGCAGAGAAATTTCATTTAATACAATATCACCCTAAAATGACCACTAATAAAAAGTACAATGTGTCTTAAAAAACATTCTCAGAATTACTTGGATTAGTCAAAGAATTCCGAAGTTATTACCACCTAGAATAACACATGACAGCTGCTAAAATTGCTTGCTTTACTAGGACGGAGGAAAAAAGTTATAAAACCACTGCAACCCCCTCACCAACAGTCATCTGGGCCGTACTGATGTGGTGAATAGTCATAATGCCCTGGCTGTAATCACACTTATTTTGCTTTTGATTGACATCCAATTTAGCGTGTAAAGTCAGCTCTGTGGGTTGAAGTATAGCCAGGTCATCATGACTATTCACCCCCTGCAGCATTGCCCACATGCCATGGCTATTGGAGAGCAATGTGTAGCCGTTTTAGATCTTTTTTTTTTTTCCTCCTAGTCGAATGAGGAATTTCAACAGGGACATGTCTGGAAAGATATTTACTAAGTACTATAACGGCAAAGTGTTGGTTTGCTAACAAAAACACTCGCAGGTTCCCTTTTTAAACCTAAAAATGTTGCGATCCCTTAAATGCCTTCTACTCAACCAGTATTGTTTGCTAATATCATGCTGTATTCTTAATAAACCTTTTTTCTTGTCTCCCACAGAACTGTGTTTTCTGCAAACAAAGAGTTACAAACTCTCCTGGAGCTTGTATCCAGTGTTCGTATGGGCGCTGTCCCACCTCCTTCCATGTGACTTGTGCTCATGCTGCGGGGGTAGTTATGGAGCCTGATGACTGGCCCTTTGTAGTGTACATCACATGCTTCAGGCACATGATCAATCAAAACATGGTGAGAATGTATTTTTTTTGACCGTTTCTAATTATAATAATTTGAAGTCTTCCAGAGCGTGGTCACAACATTACAGAATGATGAGTACTTTGTGCGTGTTCCTAAATCTGTCACTTCTGTTTGTTACCAAGTGTCATGTGGAGGCAAGCTTAAGGCGCTTTTCAGAATATAAGCTATATAAAATCTTTGCTTTGAATACTTTAACATTTTCAGCTGATATTGCAGATGACCAAGTGGAAGAATTCAACCTTAAGTTAAGGTTCCTTTACACAGGCCAGTAGTCACCTGAATAATCACTCAAATGAGCAATTTTGGGCAACTCTCAGCCTGTGTACAAATGGCTCCTGACAGGGCACAGAGCAAGAAGCCGCTTAGATGTCGCTAGTTGATCTATTTCAGGTCACTGAAAAAGAACGACTACTGAGAGGCTTCTCACTCAGTATAAACAGGAACTGCTCCACCTCCATGTAAAGCACAGCAACGACCATTGCTGGTACATTTGTCCGGCTCTTATGTGCCCGACCAGTCATACTGCGTAAAGGTACCTTTAGCCATCAACCATTGAGTGAATTGAAAGAATCTATTGTAACATCGGCAAGAAAAGAGAAAAAAATGGACTAGAATGAGCGTTACAAACAACTCAAAGCAGAAGCTGTGAAAGGCCATATCTGAGGTCTATTCTCACAGGTCAAGATGGCCCAAAAACCTTTCATTGCACGTAACAGCACAATCAAAGGCAAATATGGGAAGGAACTTAATGACCTGAATGACCAACAGAGTATCAAGGATTGGTGGAGGGAATACACAGGAACTGTATGCCTGCAACCACATACCTGGACCATTTCATGAGGTTGAGCCTGTAGACTTAGAGCTCTCCATTATTAAGCCGAAAATAAAGCGCCAGACATGGATAACGTTCAGGCAGAGCTATTGCTGCCAGTACCAGTGAAAACCATTACGGCACTGCGCCAGACAGTATGGGTATCCACACAATTTTTTCTTGCATGGGTTTGTAACAAACAAGTCATGCCACACAAATCTAATTTTTTTCTGTGACAGAATTACCGACTGAGTTGATCAGGGAAATGCGGTGGATATAGTATATCTTGACTTCAGTAAAGCATTTGACAAAGTATCTCATACCAGCCTTATTCAGAAAATGACCAAATATGGGATTGACAAGGCAACTGTTAGGTGAATTCACAACTGTCTGATCGTACAAATAGTGGTCATAAATGGTTGCACATCCAAGTGGAAGAATGTATTAAGGGGGTACCACAAGGCTCTGTCCTAGGCTCAGTGTTCAACATTTTTATAAATGATCTGGATGAGGGAAATGGATGCGAAACTGATCAAATTTGCCGACGACACAAAGCTAGGAGGGATAGCTAACTCTAGGGAAGAGAGGGTAAGTATTCAAAAAGATCTAGAAAAGCTTGCACAGTGAGCAGCGACTAACAGAATGGTATTTAACAAGGAGAAATGCAAAGCCCTACGTATGGGCAAGAAAAATGAAAAAAACACTAACGGAACCGGAGGAATTGAGCTAAGCAGCAGCACATGTGAAAAAGACTTGGGTATACTAATAGATCATCGACTGAACATGAGTCAACAATGTGATGCAGCAGCCAAAAAGGCAAACACAATTCTGGGATGTATTAAAAGAAGCAGAGTCTATATCACGTGAGGTCGTTATCCCCCTCTACTCTTCGTTAGTCAGATCTCATCTGGAATACTGTGTCCAGTTCTGGGCACCTCACTTTAAAAAAGACATAGACAAACTGGAGCAAGTTCAGAGAAGAGTTACCAAGATGGTGAGCGGTCTGCAAATCATGTCCTATGAGGACCGGTTACAGGATCTGGGAATGTTTAGCTTGCAAAAAAGAAGGCTGAGAGGAGACTTAATAGCTGTTTACAAATATCTGAGGGGCTGTCACAGTGCAGAGGGATCAGCCCTATTCTCATCTTCACAAGGAAAGACTAGAAACAATGGGATGAAACTGAAAGAGAGGAGACACAAATTAGATATTAGAAAAATCTTGCTAACAGTGAGGGTGATCAACTGGTGGTACAGGTTACCACGGGAGGTGGGGAGTTCTCCGTCAATGGAAGTATTCAAAGAAAGGCTGGACTAATATCTGGGGATGATTTAGTGAATCCTGCACTGCGCAGGGGGTTGGACCAGATGACCCTGGAGGTCCCTTCCAACTCTACCATTCTATGACAATGGCCACAGGACTGGAAAAGATCTGTTTTCATCCCTCTACCAAAGAAAAGGGACTCCCAAAATTGCTCCAACTACCAAACAATAGCCCTTATTCCGCATGTAAGCAAGATCCTTCTCAAAATTGTACAGAAAAGACTGAGATCCATATTCGAAGCGGCACTCCATGATGCCCAGGCAGGATTCCAACGAGGACGCGGCACCTGCGACCATATTGCAAACCTGCAATGGACCATGGAAAAAGCTTGAGAATACTAAAAATATCTACATGTGCTTCATTGACTACATCAAGGCCTTTGATTGCGTTGGTCATGACAAACTATGGCACGCCCTACAAGAGCTAGGTGTATCGGCAAATCTAGTCAAGCTGATAAAATCACTTTATATCAGTCAAGAAGTCATTGTGAGAGCACAGTATGGGGAAACTGCTGTGTATACCCTGGACAGCAAGAGTAACAGAAGTCCTGAATTGTATAAGGCCCGATATCCCTGGAGGACAAAATGATCAGACTTGTGTATTTTGGCCATGTAACGTGAGCAGAGTGGCTAGAAAAATCTATAATGCTTGGATAGATCAGTGCCAAAAGAAGACCCGGCCGCTAAAGAGCACGATGGCTTGATACTAGCACGGATATCAAATAACTGATAGAAGCATGCAAAACCGAAAAACATGGGGGAAGCTCGCCATTAGGGCCGTGAATGACTAAACTGCCAACAAAGTGACGAAGTTAGTCGAAGCAAACCTGAGCGCAAAGTTTGTGATTATGATACACTTCTGCTCATGATACACTTTACCAGAAATCAAAATCAAATAGTAATGTACAGGGCACAATAAATGCAATTTCTAATACTTCACCATCAAGCAAGGTGTATCGTCCAATTCCTGCTGCACTTTTTATGCCAAGATCATCTAATCCATAAACTAAGTTTTATGAGTGTATTCATTTTATTGGCTATAGTAGTCACCAAAACTCTGCAAATGGTGAGCCTTTTTTATGCATTGAATTATAAGACAATTTATTCTGTTATGTACTTTTTTTTTTTTTTTTAAATTTCTTAGAGCATTGCTTGGGCTGACATTGGGGTGAATTTGCTGGGACATCCACTGGTGGGAAGATTGTCAACTGTCTTTAATGTCTTCCACTTGTGGATAAGCTTTCTCACGATAGAATGATGGACTCTAAATTGTTTGAAAATTACCTTATAACCATTTCCAGATTGATGGACAGCAACAGCTGCTTCTCCAAGATCATTGCTGATTTTAACTCGCACCTGAATGCTCCATACCAGTAAAACTGCCAAAACCTCTGATTTATAGAGGTGGTCACACTTGCTGATTAATCAAAGACTTTTGCTACTTACTCCTTAATTTCTATGGGAGTAGTAAAGGTGTGTTTTATTTTATCACACGATGCTTCTGCATTTAGATATGGATTTTGTTAAATGACACACTGTAATTTTGCCATGTGGAGTTTATCTGAGGTTGTATTTACCTAATTTTTAGACCTTCTAAAGGCCAGATGGGTTTTTTTATTATTGCCTGATACGTAGAATCATGGAATTTAAAGAAGATGTACATAATGTTAGTGACTGTATTACCGGCTTTCTGTTTCTCAAGTGTTGACTGTCATTTGGGGGTATGACAGCCTGTATGTGATGACTGTGTGAACTAGATATCATGTGTGAACCAGAGCCTAGTACAGAGGAAAGTACGGCAGTAGGTGGAGCCTCTAATGATGACACCCTTCCTTTTTCTGTCATGGCTGGGGAGTCAGAATCAACTAACTATAGTGATGTTCCTACAGTCAGTCAAAGAAATCCGGAGAGACGATCCCTTGTCTCACAATTTGTCTGATCTTGAGGTGAGGAAAGATTAGTTTTGTGCTGAGCAGCTTAACCCTTTCCAATCCAATTTGTATCCTGGTTTTCCTAGGGGGCTTACTCTTTTTCTGCCATTATACAACGGCGCTATATGCTGGCTAAAGCCAGTACTGCATGAGGTGACACGTTGGATTGGCCCCGACAGCAGAGAGGCTGGCAATTAACCGTAAGAAAACCCCGATGCATATCTTCCAACATCGGCGCTGTACAGCCTTAAATCATAATGTCTTCAGATGTCAGGCAGTGGATTGGAAAGGGTTAAACTCTTATTAGAGCCAGGGCAAATTTGAGGGTTATTGACAGAAAAGGGTGGAGACTGAGACTAATCTGTCTTTTTCCTTGGATGGTTATAAAAAAAAATTTAAAAAAAACTTGTACCAGGTAGTAAAAAGGAGAGCGGATCTTGTGGAACAATTAATTGTTCTGAAGGCATAGAGAAAAACTGTTAAATCTTGCTCATGGTCACATTATGGGTAGACATTTGGGAGTTGAAAAGATTGACAGAAAAGTGCAAAGGTTATTTTGGCCTGGGGTACACCGAGATCTGAAAGATTGAGTCCTGCTACAATCCTTCGTAGACCCTTGGTACCTGTATCCGTTATTACAATGCGATTTGAGAGAATCGCAATGAAACTATTGGGGCCTATTGTAAAATCTATCCTAGGTCACCAGCATATTTTGGTAATAATTGATTATGCTATTCGCTATACTGAAGTGATACCATTGCATAATACATCCTCTACAAACATAACTAATGAGTTTGTGGAGGTGTTCAGTTGAGTGGGATTACCAAAAGAGCCTTATAGACTAGGGTACCTTCTTTATGCCAAGCGTAATAAGAGTTTTATAAACTATTTAAGGTCTCACACCTGCGTACATCTGTCTAATACTCACATACTGACGGCCATGCGTAAGAAAGGTGTGGATAAAGATAAGAAAAAATTAGAACTTTCTTCTTCATGATCTTATTTTTGCCATTCGTGAGGTCCTTCAGTTTTCCACAGGGTATTCTCTATTTCAATTGCTTTAAGGATGATACTACAAAGGGCTTTTAGATATAGTAAGTTAGACCCTATAAAAGTGTCATTGAGCATGATTGATTCTCAGCATATGGCCCAGGCTCAAAAAGCACAACAAAGGGTATATAACCGCAGTTGTTTTCATACCAACTGTTAAAGTAAATATCTGGCTAAATGGCAAGGTTTCTTTGAGGTGTTGGAAAAAATAAATGAGGTAAATTATAAAATTCAGGAGACTTCGCAAGTTTAGCCTGTCAATTAAATAAAGCCATGGAAAGATAGACCCTCTCTGGCTGCAGACACTTTTTTTTTTTGTGTCTTATCCAGAACATTATTCTACCCTTAATGCCGGAAGTAACAATACCTGACATCCTGGCCAATATGTAAAAGGTAGAAGTGCAACGTTTCCTCCTTTTAAAATAAGGCGCTTTTTCTGAAATTCCTGGTTGTGCCCTTCTAATTAAACGTATGATTACTGAACCAGGTAAAAAGATTACGTTGAAGACCTACAGAATACCAGAAGTAAGAAGAGAAGTTATTTCTGAAAAAGTAAAGAAAATGTTGGACCTCGATGTAATTAAGGAATCCAGCAGTCAACAGCCCAATAGTGTGATTCCACAGTCAGACAGCAGTTGGAGGTTTTGCAATGACTTCCGTAAGCTAAATCCTATTTTTAAATTTGATGCTTACCCTATGCCATGAGTTGATGAACTCCTTAACAGACTAGGGAGTGTTGGGTTATATAACAAATCTAGATTTAACTGAAGACTACTGGCAAATACCACTTACTGAAAAAAACAAAAAAATCAACTTTTGCTGCTCCTGATGGCTTCTTTCACTATGTTGTCTTGCCAGTTAGTTTACATGTTGCCCCAGCAACCTTTCAGAGAGTGATGGATAAAATATTAAGATCTCCCCACAGGCCGTATACTGCAGCTTAGCATGATGACATAATTATCCAAAGTTCAGATTGGGAATCCCATCTACCCAGAATACAGCCTGTTATTTCCTGGCTGAAGCGGGGCTTACTTCTAATCCCAAAAATGTACTACTGAGTTAGAGGAAGCCAGGTACGTGGGTTGTACCATAGGATGTGGTCTTGTAAAGCCCCAAATAAGTAACATTGAAGCCATTCAAGCTTTGCCTTCTCCTGTGAAAAAAGCAAGTTTGTGCTTTCTTGCGAATTGCAGGTTACTATAGAAGACTTATTACAAAATTTCCCTCCACTGCTGCCCCTTTGACAGACTTGACCAAATGGTTAAGTAGACACAAGAGGCTGAACAGTCATTTTAAGCCCTTAAAAATGTTTCCTGTGATCAGCCTGTATTGATTACCCAAGACTTTAAAAAACAATTTGTATTACAGATGGATCTGATGTTGGCCTGGGAGCAGTACTTTCACAGGTACGAAATGGTGAAGAACATCCCATACTGTATCTGAATTGGAAGCTAAATGATAATGAAAAGAAATACGCCATTGTTGAGAGAGAGAGGGCCTTGCTATTAAGGGGGAGCACTGTAGGCGCTCTGATACTTCCTTCTTTGTTGACGATTTTAGTTGGTCACAGGGTCATGCCCTATTTAATTGAATGTGTGAAAATTAAAGAGAAAAACAGGAGAGTCACAAGATGGTTCTTGGCCTTGCAGAAATACAGTTTTACTGTAGAACATAGAGCAGGAGCCCAAATGAGAAATGCAGATGCTTAATCCCAAGTTCATTGCTTTGGGACCTCATATGTTCGTCACTAGGTGGAAACAAGGGTGGAGAAAATGTGACAATCCAGGTGGAGAAGTGATAAGTTGAGTGTATATTTCTTGAAGATTTATAGATTCATCTATATAAAGCAACCAGGGATTTATTCCAGTGAAGAAAGATTGATTCCCACTCCATCTGGACAGTCCTGGGCGCGATGGGGAGTCCTGGGCGCGATGGGGAGTCCTGGGCACAATGGCTCTTTGAAAAAGTCTGAAAGTCGGTCTTTCTCAGTCTGGGGAAAGAAGCGGGTTCTGTGGATGTGTGAGAGCACAACATGGCAAGTTGGATGAACCATGTTTGGTGCCAAGTATTAGGCCTACACTGTTACATAGGTGATACCTCATGTATACTTGGAGCCCGGAGAGGCATAGGTTTTTTTTTCTTGCTTTGTTTTATTTCTGTCAACTGAAACCTACAACAAGAACTGGCTGATGTCCGTGGCACTAGAAGCTGACATTGGACTACCGTTTTGTGGTGTGCCTGCTGCAAAGTGCTTTGTCTACCCCAGGAGACATCTGTCTTATTATCTGAACCCTTTATAGTATATGTATATTGTATACACCCAATGCAACAGTCTTATGTTACAAGTGGTCAACATAAGATAAGTGTATGACATGATACTCCACGTATTGGAATATTCAGATAACAACTAACCAAATATAAATTTAGAGTGCAGCACATTTCTTTGGAACATAATACACATGTCAGAGGGTTACAGACCAAAGATTGGTGTCTGCCCTGACATATGTTTCGGCCCAAAGCCTTCATCTGGGGGTGGCACTTACACATAGCAATCCAGTGCAATACAACAAATAGAATACACACTGGTGTGTGGCATGAAAACGCAATCCGCTTATAAATATACCTGGTCCACTAAATGGCATCGCACACATATCAAGCCATTGTTTCCTCTTCAGAAATCCTGTAATGTCAGATGTACATTTTGGTATTCATCATGATAGTATCTTTGTATTAGGGAGATTAAGTTTAAAGAAATTGAAATCTTTAGAGGAAACCTCCCTACATCTCCATAAACTGAGTTATGGTGCTGTAAGGGAAGGTGTCGGGAAGCCAGGTGATGTCGTTTTTTTTTTTTTGTTTTTTTTTTATGGCACTGCCACCAGGTGAGGATTGCGCGGCTTACAGAAATTTGACTCTTAACAGATTGCTGTGCATATGCTCTCCCATACAAGTCATTTAACCGGATAGGAAAGCGTGCGCATGGCAATCCGAAGAGTCAAATTTTCATGTGCCGCACCATCTTTACGGGGTGACAGTGCTGGTACCAGGGAATGGGTGACTATAAAAAATGCATTACCTGGCTTCTTGTCACATAGTGCATGTCATTGTAGGGTGTACTTGCAGCCTAGTAGGACAGAGCTGGGGTCCTGGTGTTGTCAGTTTAATTTGACTGTGCACCTATCATCTTTAACTCTGGTGGGTGTGTCAGCTCTTAGTGTACACTGGGGTAAATTAGGGAGGGTTTTTAATTTCCTCCTTGTCTGGGTTCTGTGCTGGTCAATTCAGTATAGTCTTCTGCAGTTGGTAGAGGACATCTCTGGATCTTCTGATAAGTACAGAGATTTATTGCTGAGATTTATTTTTGAAAGGTTTTGTTTTACTCATATTGTGGTTCTCCTTTGTCATCAATTATCAGGGTTAGTGAGTGGCAGAGGCATAAGGGTTGGATGCATCCTTATCAGGGTGCGCCATCCACTAGTAAGCAGGGGTTGTCACCCTCTAGTTCCCGTTGGGGAAAATTAGTGTGAAGTGAACACTGACCAGTTGGTGTTTTGGTTTACAGTTATTGCATGCTTGAAGCAAACGTGATACCTGGGTTCAAATCCCACCAAGGACAACATCTGCATGAATTTGTATGTTATCCCTCGTGTTTGTGTGTATTTGCTCTGGATGCTCGGGTTTTTTCCAACACTCCAAAAACATATCAATAAGGGGACTTAGACTGTGAGTTTCAATGGGGGAATCAAGTGGTATACAGCATTGCGGAATATGTATGTGCTATATAAATGTGTAAGATTTTAAATATCCCTGTGATCACGCAGACACTGCTCCTGTTTTTAACTGCTCGGGTCATTTAACCAGTTAGGAACCACAGTCTAAGTCATTTGACAGAGGAACTTCCCCTATCCCATCTGCATTGTGGGTATTACAAGTGGTTTGCCAATTAAATAAAGGCATACTGACAAATTTGTTCTCTTAGAAAGACAACTTAGTTACCAACCTGACTTCATGCTTTTGGAAGACCTCCAAAGGTGTTTTAGTAACGTATGAAGATGGTAAAGGCTACACAAGCATTGCTAAGGACCTGGGTGAATATCAGTTCATAATTAAGCAAATTTATCTACTGACGGTAGAAAATTCAGGACAGTTGCTTCTCTCCTTCGGACTGCACTTCCTGTTGTACTGACTCCAAAGACATAACCGCAATTCTGAAAGAGTTGAGGAAGAAAACCTAAGGGTAGTGGCAAAAGCTATGCAAACTGCAAAAACCTTTGTTCATGTGACTACTATTAATTAAATTAAACCCTAGACAAGAAAGGTGTTTATGGATGGACACCACAAAGGAAGCTGCTGCTGTCCAAAAAAAAAAACTTTCGACCTGCCTCAAGTTGGCCCAAGACCACCTGGATGTTCCACAATGCTGCTGGGGAAATGTTCTATGGACTGATGAGATGTGTTTTGGAATGGACAAGTCAAAGTCCTGAGCTTAACCCTATCAAAATACTATGGCTAACGCAAGATATCCAAGAAATATTGATTAACTGAATTGTGATATAGGTTCTTTCATGGGTGAGTGGCACTGTGCAGTCACCTCCCAACCCTCTATGAGAGCATGGCATCCTCAATATTATTGTAGATACTATCCTGAATGCCAATCCTTGTTTTTTGTTTTTTCTAATTTCTTCTTCTGGTTACTTCATGGTTCTCAGAAAAGCAAGGCTGAAAATAAAACAGATAACACTGTATCTTATGGGGAAAGTCCAATTGTGGAATCCATGAGGGGCATCCGTGAAGAGGCATTCAAAAGCATGTACTTTCACTTTGTCATTCACTCACTGATACGAATTGCGTATATTTTGCAGCAGACTGCGTCCTTTGAAGTCAACGAGGGCGTCGAAATTGTAGGCCATACGCAATTAACATCGTGTGTGAGCTGCGGCTACCCGCGTCATCTCTTAGCAACGGCACGGGAAATACAAATACTGAAAGTAAACCACCTAACAGAAAGCTGACTACTGTATCTCAGCAACTACACTCTATGTACTATACATTCTTATACCTGTATTCCGCAAAATGCTGATAGGTGAGAAGTACGGTAGTTGAAATTCAGAGTGAGACAAAAGTATCAAAGCTTTATGTATACCTGATTGTTTCTTCTTACAGGTCAATACAAAATTAGCTTTTTTTAATGTTACTGCTATGACTTGATTGTGCTTTTTCTTACACCTACTATATTTTTTATTAACATGGCACACCATATTCTTTTCTCAGGTCTGTTGAGCAACACTGAAAAACTACCATCTTACTGATCAAAAGTGACATTTTAAACTTCTATACATCCTTTTTTTCCTGACAGGAGTTTTTTTTTCTCGGGTCTTAGCGCAAATTAAAAAATGTTCCTGTCAGTATGTCATCTTTCACATATCAAGTGTTTTATATGTGAAGTTGTTTATTTTTCTTTCCAGCTTATCTGAATCCCTTCATGTGAACATACAAAATATCCCACAAGGTGTATATTGTAATCCTTCCAAAAGCTTCTACTCTAAAATGGGTTGCAGTCCATATGTAACCTTATTCTAATTGGCACCAGTTACCAGTTCATCCTTATGCTCTATAGTCGCTTCCTGTACAATGAAGTACGGATCTTTTAATGCCAAATGTGTCAATTCTATTGTATTCTGAGACAAAGTGAAAACACTTATAGCTGTGATGCTGAAACATTTCACTAATAAGTAGGGGCTGTGTAGCTACATTAGCAGATGTCTAGATTTGTGACAGGATGCCTAATGCATCATGGGATTTTGTTTTAAAAAAAAATAATGTTCATATTAACATTGGGCATTTTATTTATTTTGCCTTATTAGCATTAGATGGGGGTTCCTTAAAATTATTTCTAACTAAAGCTGAGCATGATATATAACTCTGGTTTATTGGGACATTATGACACATATCTTAGACGTTTATATTACATGATTTACCTACCTAATAATTTTGCCTGAACAGCGCTCAGGCATGGAGAAAAATACCTTGCACTTTAGCCTGAGCACTGTTTGGGTGGGTGGGGAGCTGCTATTCTAATGGCCGTATGTCCAGCTCGAATGAAGCTATGGCTGCAGTTTTAGTGTAAAGCCAAGAGTCTTTGCTTTCAAACAGGACTAAAATTACTGTGCTAGCCCCATTCTATCTGGAGATAGAGCTGGTTGATATGAGGGCTGCACATGTTAAACTTGCACTGCTCACTTCAGCCTTTGCTGAGGACAGCTGAGCAGGGGGAGAGCAAGATCTGTTATTATGCTGTCTGTGTCTGTAAGCCTGCAGAAGAACCCAGGGAAGCGGGCATCATGGAGATTTTACCATGTTATCACACCCTCCCTTTTTATCAGCCAAGAGAGCATTCTTGCTCTCTGATTGTTTCATATAGGTTGTTTTCTTTCATAAAATAATTAATTAGTTAAGCATTCACTCATGTAATCACTCCATTGCACCTAATTGGGCTATTTAGGGTTCCACAATCTGAATGTTTAACCTCCCAGATGCCCAAGTGGTTTGAAGGAGAAAAAAACCCCACTATGTTGATATCAACTGTGACTAATTTTCTTATATATGTTTGTTTTTGTTTCAGAGAAGCAAAGCAACCACGAAACGTATAACTATTGGACAGTCTGTGATTGCAAAACACAGAAATACAAGATATTACAGCTGCAAGGTTGCAGACATAACCTCTCAGACCTTCTATGAAGTAGCGTTCGATGATGGATCTATCAGTAAGGACACATTCCCAGAAGATATTGTTGTAAGTAGATAAAAGCGTTTTTGAGGAAAAAAGTGTGTATACAGATTTGTTATTGTATACCAGTAATTTTAGACGTCAAGAATAACGGGATTTCCAATAAGATTGCCCATAAATATAAGATGGCAGTAAGATTAGCCGTCCGTAAGAATACATTGTTAGACAAGTCAAGTATGGAGTTTTATATACTGACAACACCTGTCTATAAGGCAAACAAAGGATCCATTTATATTTATAATCCAATATGCCAGCTCCATCAAGAGACAGTCGGGCTGCCCCACATACATTAGATTGTTGGTAAATCATGACCACTTGATGAAATGTTTTTGGCCAGTTTTTAATTTGAAGCTGTAAGTTTCCTGGTTACACAAGTTTTAGGGACTTTCTATTTTTGGCTATAGCTTCCAGTTCCTTGTTTTTCTTGTTTACATAACTGCATCATATTTTTAACAAAGTGTTCATAAAAGATGGTATTCGGAAAAAGATCACTACACAAAGAAGAAGGTAAAATAAAATATGTAAAGTAAGAAGAGATGCTTCACGGTTTCCTGTAGAGCGTGTACCTAACACGTCTGTATATATTTATATATATACTGTGCGAATGGCATACCTACAGATTTGAACAATTGTAAGAGTTGTTTTTCGAGGGTGAACAGACAAGAATTTATTGTACTTTTCTAACAAAACAGAAAATTATTTTCTTAGGCAGTTTGTAAAAATAAACACCATTATGCAAATTTTTGTTAATGGAAAATTCCTTTAATCAAGGTATGTAATCACCATCCAGAAAATCATTTGAGAGGCTTAAGCCAGTATTTGTGTATAATCATCATTTTCTCATCTGCTTGTTTTCAAAGTACGTAATGTATTTTTTGGGAAGAAATCTTGCTAAAAAAAAAAATGTGTAGTTAGAGCCAGACGACCCCAAACTCACTGATTGTTTCCATAATAATAGGGCAGGGTGCTGATCAGGGTTGCCAGCTGTCTGGAAACTGCTGGACAGTCAATAAAAATATGGCGCACTTTTCCAGTGAAAAAAGTTCGTAGTTTTTTTTTTTTTAAGTAGTTGGTACTTGCGCAGGGTAATGTGATTGTAATTATCATTTTACAGCTGATGGGAAATGCTAATAAGGATTTCATATCAATTTCTTAATTATAGACATGTACTAGTTATAATCTTATTTTTCATTATGTCTGTAAGAAATGTTTGTCCATTAATTTTGGATTGGTTATTCGGAGAAAATTAAAATTTGTGCTGGCAATTCTGGTGCTGATACAACACTTGATGATACCCTCCCAGTCATCTCTATGACCCCATTTACACTGATAGATTATCACTCAAACAACAGTTTGAGTGACCGTTTTGGGCGATCATCTTTGCATAATCTATAGAAGCTAAGTAGCTACTAAAGAGCTATGCAGGCAGAGCGGGACACTGCTACTATCATTCGACAAACAATACAGCTGTTTTGCGTAAGCAAACTGCTGCATTGTTCTCCGCGGTTACAGATCGCATCCCGCTGTGAGCTACCAGCAGAACAGGAGCTGAAAGAATCTGATCAGCGCTGCTGACTGTGATAACAGCCTGCAGCCCTGATAAGAGTTCATCGCTAAATTCTAGAAAACTAGAATTGAGTGAGGAACGAATCGTGCACAAAAATTACACGATGTCCGTGCATTTAGAGCGAATTTTGAGCGAATATCATTGTGTCTAAATGGAACTTTTGATGCTGCACAGCAGTGATATGTATGACCACTTCACAACAGGAGGCAAAGAGGATGACAATGAGGAAGATTTACTAAGCAATAGAATTCTGGCCCATATTGTGACCAACTGGTGTACTTGCCTTGTTTCAGATTTATGATGCATGTTATACACAATTTCACCTCTATAAAAAGAGGCTGGTTTAAAATGCATCAAAATTAAATAAGCTAACTGCGGCATAATGTGTTGCATAAGTGAAAAATATCTAACATCTCTAGCAAGATGTGCTAAAACACACACACACACTGTGATAAATTTGGTGTTTCTTCCTGCTTGCTGTAGAGGTCTAAATTTGATTCCATAAACTAAATTTCATCCATTGTAATCAGCTTCTCGTTAGAGATTAGAACCCAGCATGATCTCTCCTCACCGTCGCAGGCTCCAGTGAAACTTCTGGGACCACCAGTAGAGATGAGCGAGCACCCAAATGCTCGGATCCGCGTTAGTCGAGTTAAGCTTTTTGTAAAATTCGAGAGCTCTACTCGAGTAACGAACCCCATTGACTACAATGGGAGACTCGAGCATTTTTGTATGTGGGACACCGGGTGCCGAGCTTTTTTTTCCCTAGGTTCGTCCCTCTCCCCTCCCCCTCCCCCTCTCTCCCCCACCCCCCCAGCACCATCGAGTACGCTAATACTCGAACGAGCATCAAGATCGGCAGAGTATGTTCACTCAACTCTAACCACCAGGTATTGCATTGTCACCTTCGTAATAGAGGTTGTATTACCTCCCTAATTAACACCCTGAAATTATAGGTTTATATAGGTGACCATGTTACGTAATAATACAATTCAAAGACCACTTAACAGTGAAATAGATTTTTACAATACAAGAGCTCAGCAAGTTACAGCGCTCCCATTGACCTGAATGGAGCAGCAATGCTAATGTATGATCTCTGTTCCATTCATGTGAGAACCTTGGGGTCCCCTACTCTTAGGATTAGAGGGGTCCAAGTGGTCATACCCACACTAATCATAACGTTATCCCCTTACCTGTGGATAGAGACAAAATTCTACCTTGGCACAACCCTACAGCCTTTATACAGAAATGCTAAAGTAAGTTTCAAGTTAGAGCAATCGATAAAGAACCAGACACCGTAAAAGTAATTTTGCAATATAGTAATGTCTACAAAGTATAGACTGCAGTAGTTGTAGAGACAGGGAGTGTCTGGTTGGGAAGCAGCCTTATTTGAGTGAAGTTTTTCTTGAAAGAAAATGTGTCATCTGAACGTAACCTATTGTATAAATCAAGTTTTTATGTTATGTTTTTAAAAAATATTGATTTAGTTATTTATTTTTTTACATTTTCAATGTCACAATCTAGATTTAAAAAAAAACTAATCCTAAAATCTTTCCGTTTTCACACCGACCACTAAGCATTATATTAGCCTGACACTTCCTGATATAATATACTAATAAATAGCTCATGTTAAGCTGTTTTTGCTCACAGATTAAAGATGGTGTATGGGTGCTATGGATTCATATATAATAAGGGTTATTATTTTGTTCTTTTTTATAAAAATGGATGGTAGGGATGTTTAAGTAAATAAGGGCATGTCCAGTTCACCAGCCACCCAAACAAATAGCACAAATAATGGACTTTACTAGACCAAAGAGGGGAACTAAATATATTTACAGAAGTTCAGCTCAAATAAAAGTTTGGCCAAAGACAATTAAAACCAAAACCTTTTATTATTCCATCTGAAAACTTATCTTGAAAAACTGACCATAATGCACACATTTTGCTGACGTGTTTCTGGCCCTTCTGGCGCCGTTGGTCATATAGCATGGAACCAAAAGCATGAAGCCATATTTGAAACAAAATAAACCAGAACCACCTGTATAATTAGTGTATCGAATCCAATGAAATGCCAAAAACCAGCAGGTGGACCTGAAGGTGACATGTACAGGTTGGGGTAAAAGTCTGGACATACGTGCTTAACTGATCTAATAATGAGAAAAGTGACACCTGGATGTGGACCTACTATTAAGACATGCCTGTTGGCAAAACCATCTAGATCTTCAATTGTGTTTTTCAAACCATATTTATTGAGGAAACTCTCCCACCAGGTTTTGTATTCAAACCCCCAAGCTTTGACAGCCAAGACCGTGTGTAACATCTCAATGGCCTTGGCATCCTCACTTTACAGCGCAATTTTTTTCTAACTCTTTAACAAATCACACTTATAAAACCATCGCTTGTCTGCAAGTACAGTGAGAAACTTGGCATGAAAGTATTGCCTGAAAAAGCTAAATGCGTAAAGTGACGTTCTCTCAACTGTAATAAAACCAATGACAAGCTGGTAGTAATGACCGATTACACTGTATAAGCCAAGGTGGAAATTTACGCTTCACTTCATTTATTTTTAAAGACTATTTTTAATGAAACCCTAAATGCCGTGCCGTTTGTATGTATTGTTTTCCCTGATCCGAAACTTTTTATTTGATTAACCCTTTCCAATCCACTGTCTGATGTCTGATTGAAGGCTGTACAGCTCTGATGTCGGAAGACGTCCGGCAGGGTATTCTTACTCGATCTTACTGGCCGCTCTGTTGTTGGGGGGGGGGGGGGGGGCTCTCCAGCATGTCCCATACCACAGTACTGGCTCTATCCAGCAGATGGTGCCATTGTATAATGGCAGAAAGAAAAAGCCCCCTAGAAAACCCTGAATCCAAAATTGGATTGCAAAGGGTTAAATGGAAACATGTCGGACAATTTGATATCCACATTCACCCTTCAGGCAGGTAAGGGCTGAAGCAGGTTCTGCAGCACAGCATACATTGTTCTCTTGACAAAACCCGTATAATTCACATTGTTCCGTAAGTCATTCGAGTCATGCTTACCTTTGACGAAGCAACAATGAACAAAATACTTTAAGGCCCGCTGTCCACGGGCGATGCGGTATCCCGCGGCAAAGCGCCGCGGGAGCTGCCTACCGGGAGCAGGAGCCGACGACGAATCTCCGCCGGTCAGCCCTATCTAATAAATAGGCTGACTGCAGAGAATTGGGGCAATTCGCAGCATGCTGCGAATTACCCGCCGCAAGCAGAGAATCGCAATGCTACTCCGCTCATGGACAGGTGCCGGTGCTTTTTATAGCAATGCTATGGGAAGCGTCGGCCATCGTGAATCAACGGTGCAAATAAACTGCGTGGACGGGGGGCCTTAGACAAAATGATTTTTTTCTTATTCTTAAAAAGAAAACCATATGTAAATGAATGATTATCCACCCATTTTTATAATGCGCAGTTATGCTTTCAATGAAGAATATATGCCCACACATCTGTAAGTTAGACTGTCCATTAGGATCCATGGTATTGTCACCAGTGTTCTCAGTAGTATATACATGCTGGGTTTCATAATCATGCTTAATATGATTGTTCCCAGCAAGTAATCTTGTAGATATGATACCTTTAATGGCTAACAAAAATACACGATGTTACTGCAAGCTTTCCAACCTACTTGGGTTTCTTCCTCTTCCTCTGTTTTGTGTAATTAATTATTTTTGAGTTGATATTTTTGTTAAAAATCACTAGTTCTCCATAGTTCTGTTTTTCAAGTTACAATATTATCGCGTTACAATGATTGTCCCAAAAGGTGTTATTTGAGGAAGTAAATGTCGGCATGATTGTGCGATATTATATGCCCATTATACACTAAATTATAACTGCATTAGGAACAGCTGGTGTGGAAATTTAGCGATCAGTAGTGCGGTACCACATGATGGGCACCTCACAATCTACTCTCAGATAATGTGACCTATCCTTTGTGCAGCAGAGGGTAACTTTTAGCAGGCATGAGTAAATGTAGTGACTTGAATGATTTTGACCTCGGGCAGAGTGTTGGTGCCCAAATATGTGGTAATTGTATTTCTGAAATGGTCATACTTGTTGACTGTTTCTGACCAACAGTATTAATCTTACAACACTTAATCAGTCTCAGATACTCACTGAGCTGTGGTTGGGGGAACGTTTTGATCCTGTGACTTTGAGGAGGGATGTTAAAGCAAGTATCAAAGATATATGAAAATTTGATGTGTTGTGGCAAGTACTTCTCAATCACAGCCAAGCAAATGCAAACTTTGGGCATTTTGTCCATACCAGAAGCACAGGATGACCAAGTTCTCACGCCACTCCTGCAGCAAGGCCATTTGTGGTGATCACACTGTTCCAGTTTGCAATGACTGCAAGGAATAATTTTGTTTAGTTTGATAGCTAAATTCATTAAATGTCCTTTCATATAAGCTACTTTTTCACTAATAAATACGATAAATAAAATATTGAAGTTTAATTGTGTTAGTCTGTGGGACTAATATGTAATGACAGTGTAACTCGAAAATCAGACAGACAGAAGATCACACAGCAACAGGTTACATTTGATTGATCCTAGAGGTGAGCGCCGGGTGGCACGTCTGTTATCTCAGTAACTATTTGCCACAGTGGACCAGCTGACCCACCAGTACAACTGTGGGGTAGTTAGTTTTCCACAATTACTCTGTTGTGTACATTATGTTGATTGGGGTTCAGTAGCCAAAGACTAACAAGGGTAGGGTACCCTTTATGACCCACCTCATCAACAACAACAAACTTCTTCAGGGTTCTGTGTAGTCCTCATAATGTACCAGAAAAGTAAAGTGGAAACCCCCTTAACTGGTGTCAAAAAAAGGAGACGTACATGTAGCACTGTACTGGGGGTGATATATTTGTGAAGTGTAGATGCCACCCAACGGAATCAATACTTAACACTTTATCTTATGAATACTACAGCAATCAAATATTTTTGCTGTTTTTTAACACGTTTTAGTCTAGAAAAATGGTTTTCACTAGAATTCAAATTGTTGCAAAGATATTTTAACTTATGTTAAATGTGTCACCAAAAACATGTCTGCAGTATCTTGAAACTATTTCGTTTTTTCTTATCCTCACGTTTAACCTTGTAGTTTTATTGCGTATTCATTTACTCTAATGTGGAGCAGGTGAATATTTAGCGGGTGTGTAAAAAAAAAAAACAACTTGAAACTAATTTTAAGCTTAGTGAGTTTTCAACACATTTGCAGAGCAGATGGTAGGGTGCTCTAATTGTTACTTAATTGCATATGACAATCTGAATTAAGGCACTAGGAGTTTAAAAATTTTCAAGACAATATTTAGGACAGATGTTTGTTTCGTATGTTATAATCTAAGCGTTTTTACAAACAGTAAAACATACTATTTTTAGCTTGTATGTAATACGAATCCCACTGTAATTGAAACCTTTATTTAAATGGGCACAAAGGTAGCACAGAACAAACATGTCTAAAAAAATCCCATAAATGACGCATGCAAGAGAAATCCTATAACGACAATAGTATTCTGGCCAAGGAATGTAATTGAGCCTAGTTTTAAACAAATGGTTCAGATGGGTTTATGGTTCTCATTTTTGGAAGCTACTTTGTTGTTACTTCAGGTATCTCTAAATCCGGCATACCCTCGTTGCTTGCTGCCTGTTGAGAAAACAGAAATGTTACCATCTCAACAAGTAGTTACTATTATGATAAATATTTTCACTATAGCCTTATCCATTTTGTGCCGTTTGTTTGTAGAGGTCAGGAGGCAGGGCTCCTGGCCCTCAATGCAAAATCTGTGTCCTCCTATCATTAGTTTTGAAGCAACAAGCCATAACAAACCTCACTAAAAGACCATGTGTAGGATATATTTACCACAGACTTGTTTTCAAGAATCCGCTCTGTTCCTGGAATTGCTTTTATGGAAAACCACACTGTGGTGTGGCATGTAAAAACGGCATTTGGAGCTCTTACATGTGGTTTTGTATGCTGCAAATGAAATCAGTGGGCAAGAAAATATTATGGATGTGACCTATTGTTTTCAAGGATCGTTAAAAAAAAGTAAAAAAAACAGTATGGCCCTAAGACATTGATGGATTTGGGGGCTGTGGGGGGTGGCAGCGGGGCAATCACACACCCCCTACAGAAGGCTTATCCCCTTACTTCTCTACTGTAGTACTGTCTTGTACTGTTCTCCGTCTCGGCAGCTCTTTCTTTCCTTTTCCCTCTGAAACGTGGGAGAATTTTTGATGCTGCATAAAAGATGCAGTCACCTGATAAATAAGAGTTTTCTAGCCTGTTGGCTCTTCATGACAACCTTCACGTGACACAATCAGGAGCATGAACATTCAATTCTCGTTACTGGCTTATGTAAAAGGCCATTAAAGCACATGTGCCAGGATGGATTCCCCTGTTTATATACCCAATTAAGTGTATGAACATTATAAAGCGGGTTCCCCTGTTCAGGATCCCTCGCTCTCTCAGAACGGAGAGTCACTCCGAAAAAGTGGCCTCTATCCTGGTGGACATTGTGTCATCCGGTTATTAAAGGATGGTCACTCATGTAAGTCGCCATGCTGTAATTCTACATTTCCACTGTAGTGGCCACAGCAGAAGAAAATGTCAGGTGGGCTGCAGCTTCACCCGGCAAAATTAGGTGTTTGACTGGCGTGCCAAGAGCAGGACTCGGGACCATTGGCTGATCCACCCAGGTCTCGCATTCTCAAATGGGTGACGCATTTCAGCTAGAGATAAGCGAACGTACTCGGTAAGGCTGATTTTCGCAATCGAGCACCGCGATTTTCGAGTACTTCACTACTCGGGTGAAAAGTACTCGAGGGCGCTGTGGGTGAGCGGGGGGTTGCAGAGGGGAGTGGGGGGGAGAGAGAGAGAGAGCCCCCACCTGTTCCGCGCTGCTACCCCCCGCTCCACCCCACAGCGCCCCCGAGTACTTTTCACCCGAGTAGTGAAGTACTCGAAAATCGCGGTGCTCGATTGCGAAATCGGCCTTACCGAGTACGTTCGCTCATCTCTAATCTCAGCACAACTCCTTGAAAATATTCCACTCCCCCTGAAATAAAATCCTGGATCCACCTCTAGCCTAATAAGAGTTCATGGCACATACTATGTTCACTTCAGTATATGATTTGGCCACGGATATAACTAGTGGACAAAACACCAGGGTAGGTCCTATTTTCGGGGAAACGCGGTAATATGAAAATCCGGAAGTCATAATTACCAAAACCTATATAAGCCAAAACCCACTTTAAAAACAAAAATAGCCTTTACCACTGGGGATATGATACATTATTCACATCCACCATACCCCTCATAAATACTTTTTATAGAATAAGTTACCTACTTAGTATTTTTCAGTGTATGAAAGAGATGTCTTATTGAAGTTGTGCTTGTTCTACCTTATTTTTTCCTCAGCAATACCTAATTCACACGGGCCTCCATCTTCGGGACCAAAACTTTACTCATTGTCTCTTGTTTGTCAAGAAAATATGCCTTTTTCCATGTAGCATAGCAGATTGTAATGAATGATAAGCCACCCAGCAATTTAACATTTTGCTTTTTTATGTAGAAGTAATTGTTACATTAAAATAATTATTTTGCAAAAAAAATCCCGAATTTCTGCAATTCTGTCTTGAATACATTTGATTATGCTGCGACTCAGTGCTCCCAGGGAACGTGTGTGGTGACAGGCAAATGAACGGTTTTCTTAGTCCTATCATGTTTTGCTTCTTGAAAATTGATTACCTTACACCTTTTCTTACAAAGCACAAGCTAAATTAAAAGTTGATGGCTGTCTTGGATAGAATTTCAGGCTATCTCACATATTTCCATTTGCAGAGATTATGTCTGCACTATAGTGTAAAATTATGTCTGGCTGCATTCCTAGATATCCAGGGTTTTGTAGGCTTGTTAATATTATTATAAAGCTCTGCACATGTAAGGCATGGCATCTAAAATATGATGTAGCTAAATAATAGCCCTAAAACCTGGTGGACACTACAAAAGGTGGATGGATGCTGTGAGATTACATGTTGTATTGGATATTTGTATAATAAAATATAGCATGCATAAATCTCATTCTATAAAATATGTTTATTAATGTGTATTATGGGCATTTTGGCCAAATTGGCCAAATCTTTTCTTGTAGGTTTTGTCACAGAAATATTGTACATAGTTTAGTACCAACTATTCTCCTCTGTGGCAAAGCTGATTCTTGCAGGACCCCATTTACGTAGGTAAAGGTAAAGTCCCCCTGTGCAAGCACTGAGTCAAGACGGACTCCTAAGGTGCAGACTGTTTTTGCGAGGTGGTTTGCCATTGCCTTCCCCAATTTAAGTAGATGTCAGGCTATGTTCATATCTGTACCAGAGGCGGTGTTCGAAGCCTCTGGGGCAGATCTGAGATGAAATCCCAGATTAAATAGCGCAGCATTGTGTTCAAGAAAGTTCCTCCTGAAAAGTTTCATTCTGGAAGCTGGATGGACCCCATTCTATTCAATGCAGTCCGTTTGGGGCCATCCAGGTCTGACCTATGCCAAATGCAGCACTTGCCATTTTTCCGCTGCTAGGACAGAGCCGCACAGCGGAGCGACCTAGTGCTGGTGTGAATCCAGACTTTAATGTCATTTTAGTATTAAAACATACACTTTGGGTACAATGTATTTAGCTGAAATTCAGTTGGTTACATCTATACAGAATTCTGCATCCCTAAAAGCATGTGCTCCATTGATTCAGTCAATCAGACATGCTTCCAATTACACTGTCTTACCGTCACAATTGTAGGTAGCATCGAGTTAAATTGCAGGTAACACAAAGCTGCAGTTTCCATGCTGTGAAATTGGTCTGTGTATTATTTCTACACAGCAAGCTGTCAACTGCTGCTCTTTCCTGTGCTAAAGAAGAGAGATCTGGAATCTGAAACACCATCCATCTGATTATATACTGTACTCCATGTTGAATCATCAGCTCTCAGAATTTCCCAATTGTACAGTAAATAGTGAGAGAGAGAGAAAAAATATCAATCATTTATAAACTAAAATACAGGGGGTGACAAAAATATGGAAATATCGTACAAAGTGCATGCCTTAAGTCACATGGGAGTATTAATCATATTTCACAATACTACCAGTAAATTGTAACTATATTAATAAGATGTAGAGACCGATTCTAAGTGGAGGTAATATTACACAGATTCTGCCGGGCGGATGTGAACATCTGCCTGAGCAACAAGGTTCCATTGGTCAGGGGTTTCCATATTTTTGTCCACCCCTTGTATAATTATAAAACGCTATGTTGAAATACAATATATTACTGTTGGAGGGCCTGTGAGCTTCTGTCTATCTTGGTAAATACTTGCATTGCCCATGAAATAATCAATCTCAAGCTTTTCCGCTTAGAACTGTGCATTGTGGTGTTCTTCTGCTATTCCCAAAAATGTTTGACTAAGTAGACAACTGAGTGTTACCATTCCCCCCGTTTAAGCATCATGTCGCTCACTCTGATGCTGTTGAAACATTGCTGACTTTGTCAGTATTTAGAGAAATACAGTATGGTCCCAAGTATATGGGTGCCATATTACAGTTCTGTACAACTTGCCGGTTATACTGCGCTGTAATATGGTTACGTGCAAGGCTATAAACCTGTTGTGTGAGTTGCAGTAACCATAAATCTTTTAATGTATGACAGGGTTTTGGGTACTTGCTGTGTCTTGGGGTTGAGTTCGGTAAACAAAACTCTCCCAAGGAAACGTGTAGTAGATGAAGACATATTGGCACTTTAATCCACACCATAAACTTTACCACTGGATGGTAACATGCGGATTCCTCTAGCCCCTCTCTTTATATTACTGCAGCAGTGGGAAGATCCTGGAGGACCCAAACAGCCCTACATTAACGTCTCTAACCGCGCAAGAACATCTTTTGTAGTTCTCTTTACTATTGAATTTGCTTGGATTCTTGTGTGGATTAAAGGGGTTGTCCTGCGGCAGCAAGTGGGTCTATACACTTCTGTATGGCCATATTAATGCACTTTGTAATGTACATTGTGCATTAATTATGAGCCATACAGAAGTTATCAAAAGTTTTTCACTTACCTGCTCCGTTGCTGGCGTCCTCGTCTCCATGGTTGCCGTCTAATTTTCGCCGTCTAATGGCCAAATTAGACGCGCTTGCGCAGTCCGGGTCTTCTCCTCTTCTCAATGGGGCTCCGTGTAGCTCCGCCCCGTCACGTGCCGATTCCAGCCAATCAGGAGGCTGGAATCGGCAATGAACCGCACAGAAGCCCTGCGGTCCACCGAGGGAGAAGATGCCGGCGGCCATCTTCACCGGGTAAGTAAGAAGTCACCGGAGCGCGGGGATTAAGGTAAGCGCTGTCCGGTGTTCTTTTTTAACCCCTGCATTGGGGTTGTCTCGCGCCGAACGGGGGGGTGGGGGTTGAAAAAAAAAAAAAACCCGTTTCGGCGCGGGACAACCCCTTTAAATTGTGCCCATAAATCTTCTCTTGCTGTATATTACTTTGAAGAGTGCTGTGTTTTATATACTGGATGTCCAGGGTGAGAACTGTCTCTCTACAGCCCCTGCTCCCGTGACTAGTAGTGCAACCCATTGAGGTATTCAGGGGCAAATCTGCAGCAAATTGCAGTACAAAAGGGGCGGATGGGGTCTAAAAGCACCATCCACATAAAGTTGGAATTTTCTGCATGAAAAACCTGCTTATTCTGTTACAAGAATCCCACCAACTTACACTGCACCTCTCACCTTACATTGTAGAAGGGTGAAATCAATGTGAACCCACATGTAATGCAGAACTGTTGTGCATCTGCAGCAGGTAATGTCCATCCATGTGGACTTGCCCAATATGTGGCATTTTGGTTAGAGATGGGCTGCACTTTCTCTACATTGACTTCAAAAAGCAAACCATGTAAATCCCATTTAAAAACGGCAGTTTTCCATAGAAGCATATTCTGAAAAAAAACGGTTTCCTTAGAGTTGGGGATATTTGGAGAATCGCCACACAGTGCACATTGCCAATTACTTAAAGCATATCTGTGACAGGGTTTTCAGACATCTCAAGGCTTACATCAATTTATCAAGCAGTGGTTTTTCATTTTCATAAGAAGCATTTTGGAACATAATTGTTTTCATTCATCCAGAAAGCTATAGTACGTGGAGCTAACATTAAACTGAGCAGACAGCTAGCATTAAGTGCATTGGGTGAATGGAATTTCTGATACTTGAGTTTCATCCCTAGGGACAATCTTTTTTACTTTAGAGTGCTGAGGTTGAGTCACCTTTTGTATCTCTGACCCAGCATTTATATGTTCTCCGAGGAAGAGCTGAATCTGTATGACAGTTCTCGCACTGGATCACATCCCTTATTTATGCAGCTATATCATTACTGATTTTCGCAATCTTAAGAAATTTGAAGCCCCTACCGTTCCAACGCGGCGGTGTAGGAAGTGTCTTCACGTACCGCAACAATTACCAATAGTAATCAAACTTTGAATCCACTTTAAAAAAAAAATAATAAGGAAGCAAAAGGTCATTTTTCTCCATACGCTGCAAGAATGATTTGTGTTAGCAGCACCGTATGTAACACTTCTTGCAAGAAGCAGTAGATTTTCCGAAAATGCTAACAGTTTAGACACTCCGGCAATAGTTCACATTCCTCAGTGGCCTCTATCCTATCTTTTGACTTGCATTAAAATATATTTGCTATCCATGCTGAATGTGGAAGGAACGTCGGCGAGCACATTTGTAATTCCACAGAAACAGCACCAGATGTCCACAGAGAGTCAAGAGAAAAACAAAACCATTTGTTATGCAAATACAAGATAGGAGAAGGCGCAGTAGATATAAACACTATAATTTAGGAACTGGTGCTTTAAAATAAGCATTTTTTTCTTAAGGGAAATTAATAGCAAGTTGAATTATTTGTTGCTGAGCCAAGACCGATGCCACAGTGTCCCCCCATCAAACAAATTTGTCAAGCGTCTGACGTGTATCTATATGCTTTATGATACAATGTATGCACTGTGCAGAAGAAACGCAGCTCTAAAAGGGAAATGGAAACCTGGAGGATTTTCTGTTTGTTGCAATCAATATTATTGTGTCTTGCCCATGTAAGCATTAAATTGTGTTAATGAACAGTATTTTTTATCTATTCAGAAATGTAACTGAAAGAGCAGTATGAGATTAGGCTGTTTGAGATGTTACCTTGTGTCTTCCTTAAATCCCTTCACTCTTGGTAGTCTCTTGTTCTGTATACCATAATATTGAGAAATAAAATACATTTATTAAGACACCGATTTTATCCCATACCATTAAAACCACTGAGATGTGAAGTGAAGAACATTGATTATCTTGTGACAATGTCCTGGCAAGGGGTGGGATATTTTTATATAGCAAGTGAACAGCAGGAGACATGTGCAACTGTAAGAATATGGGTAACTTTGACAAGGGCCAAATTCGGATCGTGAGATGACTGGGTCAGAGCATCTCCAAAATCGCAGATCTCGTGGGCCGTGCCTGGTAGTATACAGTAATTAGTGCCAACCAAAACTGGTCCAAAGAAGGATAAACTGTGAACCTGCGACATGGTTATGGGTGGACAGTGCTTATTGATACGTGTGGGAAGCAAGGCTCTCTCTTCAGATACTACTCCTTAGAAGAGCTACTGTAATATATATTGCTGAATAACTTAAAGGGGTTGTCCCGAGGCAGCAAGTGGGTCTGTACACTTCTGCATGGCCATAATAATGCACTTTGTAATGTACATTGTGCATTAATTATGAGCCATGCAGAAGTTATAAAAAGTTTTATACTTACCTGTTCCGTTGCTGGCGTCCTCGTCTCCATGGTGCCGACTAATTTTCGCCCTCCGATGGCCAAATTAGCCGCGCTTGCGCAGTCCGGGTCTTCTGCAGTCTTCTATGGGGCTCCGTGTAGCTCCGTGTAGCTCCGCCCCGTCACGTGCCGATTCCAGCCAATCAGGAGGCTGGAATCGGCAGTGGACCGCACAGAAGAGCTGCGGTCCACGGAGGAAGAGGCCATCTTCAGCGGTGAGTAGAGAAGTCACCGGAGCGCGGGGATTCAGGTAAGCGCTCCGGTGAGCTTTCTTTACCTCCCTGCATCGGGGTTGTCTCGCGCCGAACGGGGGGGGGGGTTGAAAAAAAAAAAAACCCGTTTCGGCGCGGGACAACCCCTTTAATCCTGTCTATGATTGAAATATATCAGAGCTCAGAGCTGGCCTTGTAGACTTTTTATGGTGCCCATGCTGACTCCTCTTCACTGCTGAGAGTGAGCATCTAAATTGGATCATGGAGCAATGGAAGAAGAGTCCTAGTCGGAGGAATCATGTCTTTTTTTTGTAGCTTGCGGATTCTTCAGTATGTGTGCTCCACTTTGCTTAAGAAGAGATGGCACTAGCTTGCACCATGGGCAGATGGCTAGCTGGTGGAGGCAGTATGACAATCAGGACATTATTCTGCGGGGACACCTTGGGTCCTGGCACTCATGTGGGTGTTACTTTTGATCTGTAGCCCATACAGCCCTTTATAGCCATAGTATTCTCTAATGGCAGTGGCCTCTGTCAGCAGGGTAACACATCCTGCAACAATGGCAAACATTGTTCAGGAATAGTTAGAGGAACATGAAAAGGAGTTAAAGGTGTTTTTCCTGGGCTTCTAAACCTCTGTGGTCTTGTGATCAGAGGCCTTGTGAAGTCTATGCCTCGACACGCCAGAGATGTTTTTGTGGCAACGGAGGAGCCTTCGTATTAGCCAGGTATTGTTCATGTCATGGTTGATTGGTGTAAGTTTATAAAGTTAGTCATTTTATAAAATACGCAACACTCTGCTTCTAACAGCAAAGGCGTATATGTCCAGCAGGACACACAATGTGGAGCAACCACTCAGACCTGATTTAATGAATTAACATAGAATCCTTATGGTAGCTACAGATGGAGCAGCTTTGACGCTGATGTGGCCTAAAACCACGTTGTCGTACAGCTGCTGCAGTTTTTAAATTGATTGTGGCTGCATAATTTTGCTGTTTAAACAGTTGTTTCACCCCAAAAAAACCACACGATTTTTTGGATGAAACCAATCATGTGGCCACCTAGCAATTTAAAGATTGCAGTGGACGATGCTGATGCGGTTATTTGCTACATCACTGCCATGTCAGTTCGTTCCATCTATCTTACCCTCCTAGATTGTTGTAGACTCTTCATTTTTCTGTATTCTCGTGTTATAGAAAAGTTTTTTTTTCGTTTCCTGTTTGTCTATATTTACCCTTGGCACTCGTTTCATTGATGAACTATGCCATTTACTGCTGCATTGGTGA
Organism: Eleutherodactylus coqui; assembly: GCF_035609145.1. Taxonomy (NCBI): domain Eukaryota; kingdom Metazoa; phylum Chordata; class Amphibia; order Anura; family Eleutherodactylidae; genus Eleutherodactylus; species Eleutherodactylus coqui. The sequence goes on from NC_089841.1 coordinate 220,260,227, forward strand.
AAGTGAGTTTTGCACTAGCAATTGCTCATGTTTTTGAACTACATTTGTAAGTCAGTGGAATAGTTTGTGGCACCACAATGTGTCAGGTTTGTTGAAATCTGAACTCTCCTCCATATAGCTGAATGTTTTTTGGGGGTGTTTATTGCAGCATGTTTATATATTTTTGCAAGCCAAATTAAGATGAATGGAACAGTTGCCGAAATTTCTGAAACTTTTCCGCCAAATGTGACTTTACATAGCACTCGCATGTAAAACTGCTGCAATATCACAATAGCCAAACAATACGGTGCTAAAATATAAAATGAGTAATCTAACTACATATGAATAAGTATGGTATGTTAGTTGGATACTGTGACAAGCACAACAAACTAAGAAATAGTTGATAAATTGCTTGAGTAAAGCTATTCTCACATGTGTGTTCAGAAAATGCCTCTCAAAATCATGGCATTTTTACTGCGACTTCAAGCAGCATTTTTGAACACATCACAGCGTTTGACAGCGCCTTTTTAACCCCTTCATGACATGGCCTATTTTGGGCTTAAGGACGCAACAATTTTTGGCGGATTTTCTTCTCCGTTTATCAAGTGTCATAACTTTTTTATTTTTCCGTCGACGCGGCCGTATGAGGGCTTGTTTTTTGCGTGGCGAACTGTAGTTTTTATCGGTGCCACTCTTGGGTACATAGACTATATTGTAAAACTTTTTTTTTTTTTTTTTTAATGATAGCAGGGAGAGAAAACGCATCAATTCTGCCATAGATTTTTTTATTTTTTTTTTACAGCGGTACCCATGCAGCATAAATGAGACATTCCATTTTTTCTGCGGACCGGTACGGGTACAACGATACCAAAATTCTTACATTTTTTTTAGGTTTTCCCACTTTTCTGCAATAAAAACCCTTTTTCTGGGTAATCTTTTTTTTCTTTTTCTAAATTGCTGCATTCAAAGTCCTGTAACTTTTTTATTTTTTGATGTACGGCACTCTATGAGGGCTTATTTTTTGCGAGACGAGCTGTAGATTTTATTGGTACCATTTTGGGGTACATACGGCTTTTTTGATCACTTTTATTGCGTTTTTAGTGAGGCAAAATGCTAAAAATTAGGGGAGGGGTTAAAGCACCGCATCATTATGATGGGTGATGAGCTGCATTAACCTCTTTAGTGGCTCGCCCAGAAAATCTATAATTAAATGTGCTGAAGACTACCTAAACCTGCCACTGAAGGGGTTAAATGCGAAAACGCCCAAAAATAAAACAGGTAGCGCTCGAAGCCTCATTAAAATCCAATGCGAGCTTTGTACTATGGTTGGCTTGCGCTAATTGCAGTTTAAAGCAGTGAGTGTGGCCTTACTTTTCAATATGTACAAACCATAAACTGTCATTTTTTGAATTCTTTTTATTGTACACTTACATTTTCTATACTTTTAATATCGACTGGTACAAACCATTTTAAGTTTGACGTTTTCTATGTTTCTTCTTTAATAGAACAGAGATTGTGTTAAGCTGGGTCCACCTGTACAAGGGGCAGATGTTCAGGTAAAATGGCCGGATGGGTTACTTTACGGAGCTAAATACCTTGGATGCAACGTTGTCTATATGTACAAGGTGAGTGCAACTTCTTATCATGATTAATTGCATCACTGAGAACAATTTAGTGGATGTTACACTGTGACCATAACTATAAGCTAGATCTGTACTGGGAAACTAGTTAGATTCTGTGACAGTGCGTTCTCTCTTCTTTTGTGTCTTTTAGACTTTCCTTTTCTGAAAGGTGATGTTTCCATGAGTTATGATGTAGGGTAGTTTTCATTGATAAGCTGCTTCAGTTTGTTCCATGTGTTGTCGTTACACAAAAAAGGAGTCTCATAGGTTTCTGAATGATATGAACAAAGAATAGATGGGTGCTATAAGAGCCAGTACTATTACTAAAAGCTATAATAACTGTCAACACGATCAATAAAATTCATATGACATGAAAGTCAAAAATGAGTTTGACGAAAAGATATGTAATTAAAGTTAAACAACCAAATTGACCTGGTATCCTAAAGTAGTGTTAATATTGTATCTATAGCGACAAAAGAAGTATCATGGCAGACGTCTCTACTGCGCCTATGCTAGTTTTATGTATTCGGTGTGTTACAATGCAGGGAGTAGTGACATTTCTGGTCATATACCCCTCCGTAGAGTATGCGGCCATCTTATGAACGTTGAGAGTTGTTGGGGTGGGGCAAGGAGGCTGCCCGAGGGTGGTTTTTGCTTCACTAATGCAGCACAACAAGACCGACTTTGGAATAAATGTGTAGTAGTAAGTGTCATGTATTCACATTAAAAACTCTTTATATAAATGTAATCCTAAAGTAACCGACTCCTTTAATCATGTGCCCAGCTCAATGTAGCCACATGGCACTCTGTTTGTGCCCATTCCATTTGCGCTGTGGCTTCATCAGATGCAGGATGCATACATGCTATGCAGTGTTGGATATCTGCCTGGGAAAGGAGTTGTCTGGGACATGCATGTATTCATGCAGATGAGGGGGCAGTGATATTAATCCCCCCCTGCAGATTACCCTGAACTCTGTTTGCTTTACAGGAAAAAGGACATTACATTTTTGGATTAACAGAGTTTGTTCTACTTCAAACAGCTGTAGCTCTGGTTCTATCCATGCGACCAACAAGCTGTTGGCGATTCTTGGTTTAAGATGAGATCAAAAGCTTGTCCTTAGTACCGATAGACCTGCAGCTACAGCCATTTAAATTGGGGTTGGCAATGCAGAATTTATAGCTGTTCAGTCTGTGTGCAAGGCAGAGAGGAAGGGTAGTGGGAAAGAGCCGACAGCAAAGGACGGTCTGTGAGTCTCCTGCCTGACTCCCCTGTCCCAGGGAGGGTGAAATGGACTTTTGTTCATGTTATCACCCCCATCCTTGTCAATCAAAGAGTTTTTCTGGTGAAAAAACAAACAAACCCCAAATATTGAGTGAGAAGAGGAGTCTTTGGAAATGAATACTTTGTGTAATTGGTGGTTATTCAGCATTTCTCATCATTTAGTTCCTATGCTTGTATTCTTTTCCAAGACACTGCAGATTGGAGAACTGACATTTTATCAAAATCTGCCAGTGAGCATAAACTGACAGCTGCTTCTCAGACCCTCCCCAGCCTGCTGCCCTGTTTTATAATGAGCATGCTGTGGGGAGGGGGGGGGGTCACATTACACAGTGAGGGATTTGTGAGACACTGGGTCTTTCTGCAGTGACAGGAAGAAATTAGCACATAGTTATTTGTAAGTTCATGTGAGTCTTCCACTCAGGAAAATGCAGCCTATACTTGGGGCAAAGCAAGTGTAAGTCTTTCTGAATGCATCAGATTGTGAAAACTAAAATAAAAAAAGTTCATTATTTATTCTGCAGGGACTTGGTAAGATATGTGTGTATTGATTTTTCCTGCACAACATTTCCCATAGCATTTAAGTATTTGAAAAAATTGAAAGGACAAAAAAACGACACGTACCTGGTATTTCCACATCCATAACAACCCGTATTATAAAAAATTGCATTATACATCCAGCTTGAGAAAAAAATGTCTAAAAAGCCTTTTTATGTTCATCTAACTTCCCTCAAAAATGGTACCAATAAAAATTACAATTCATCTGCATAAAACTACAGTAGTAGAGCCCAATAAAACCTATATGAATTTGGTGTTGTCATAATCGCAGTGACCAGTAGAATAGAGTCAACATTATATTTATACCACATGGTGAACAACGTAATAATAAATCACAAAGAACAATAGAGAAATTGCTTTTTTTCCCACGGTTCCCCAGCAAAAAAAAATGCTTCTCCATTCATTGGTACCTGTAAATGTAACATAGTATGCAATGCTGGAAAAAGATTTAAGTACGTCCAGTTCTGCCTATTCCCCCCACTTCCCCAGAGGAAGGCAAAAAAAACCAAACAAACAATGAGGTTGAAGCTAATTTTCCCCGTTCTAGGTAAAAAAAAAAACTTCCTGACTCCAATCTGGCAATTAGAATAATCCCCGGATCACCAACTTATCTGAAGTTATTAATGATCAAAACATACAATATTGTATCATCCAAGAAAGACGTCTAGGCCCCTCCTGAACTCTGAGTTTGCCATCAAATATAAAATCTAGAACTTGTCCCGCAAACTACAAGGTCTCATGCAGCTACATTGCCAGAAATCCTTTTTATAAAGGGGTATCAGCGCCAGAACACAAAAGGGGAAATGAATGAATCCTAAAATTGTCACTAAGGAGATACAGAGGGACTTAATCTGACTGAGTTATGCGCCAATTATTTTTGCTCGAGGCATAAATTCAAAATCTGCAATTAAAATAAGTGACTTTTCTGGAGGGTTTTTCCAATTTTAAAGGGGTTGTCCCACACCGAAACATTTTTTTAAATTTTTTCAAACCCCCCCCCCCCCCCCGTTCGCCGCGAGACAACCCCAATGCAGGGGTTAAAAAAGCACACCGCAGAGCGCTTACCTGAATCCCCGCGCTCCGGTGACTTCTTACTTACCTGATGAAGATGGCCACGGGGATCTTCTCACTCGGTGGACCGCAGGGCTTCTGTGCGGTCCATTGCCGATTCCAGCCTCCTGATTGGCTGGAATCGGCACGTGACGGGGCGGAGCTACACGGAGTCGGCATCCAGCACGAGCAGCCCCATTGAAAAAAGAAGACGACCGGGACTGCGCAAGCGCGGCTAATTTGGCCATTAGACGGCGAAAATTAGTCGGCTCCATGGAAACGAGGGCGCTAGCAACGGAGCAGGTAAGTGAAAAACTTCTTATAACTTCTGTATGGCTCATAATTAATGCACAATGTACATTACAAAGTGCATTAATATGGCCATACAGAAGTGTATAGACCCACTTGCTGCCGCGGGACAACCCCTTTAAGTATCATGGGGAAAAGAATAGGTGAGCAAACCGGATCTTTTTACTATATGCTACATGTAGCATACAAGTTCTAAAATGCATACCTGTGATGTAGGAAGACAATGTAAATATGTAAAGGAATGTGCAAATCCAACCATACAGCACATAAACATGATGTCTAAATAAACACAACCTATGCACAGAAGCTATGATTATGGTCACAACAGTTGTAAAAGGAAAGATGATAAAAAAATGGTGGAGATGAAAGGTCCCTTCATTCCAGCTCTTCACATTCTGTACAGCAGAGTTGGGCGAGTGCCAGATGTCCAGGTAACTAATGTGTATTGGTACTTGCGGATACTAACCGTTGTCTGTAAGGCTGGGTTCACACAGGGCGGATTTGCCGCGTGGAATTTCGCCGTGACAAATCCGCCCGCGGCCGCTAATCTCGGGATTAGCCAGCCATGTGGACGAGATTTCTGAGAAATCTCGTCCACACGGGACGGCCAATCCGCTGCGGTAAGTCAGGCTGGAACCTGACAGCCACGGTTTCTGAATATGCAGCATGTCTGTTTATCTTTTCTTTCCGCCGCGGCCGCGCTCTCCTCTATGGGAGCACCGTCCGCAACGGAAAAGCGAGTGGCCGGGCCGCTCCAAAGCCGCCGCAGGTTTTTCCGCGGCGGTTCTCCCGGCGGGAATCTCGCGGTTTTTGCTGCGGCCAAACCGCGGGATTTCCGGCGGGAATACGCCCCGTGTGAACCCAGCCTAAGAGTTCTGAAAGGCTGTCCACCACAAAAATCAAACTGACTGTAAGGCTAACTTTACAGCGGCGAGCGTGATATTGGGCCAACGATCATGGCTTAATTTTGCTCTCGCCAACATGCGATTTCTCCGCAGATACGAGGCATTTTTGTTTCTCCCATTGTTTTCAATGAAGAAGCATTGCACCGCATGCACCTAGCACGTGCTGTGATGCTGCCGCCGGCACCATTGAAAACAATGGCAGATGCAATGGCACGCACAAAGATAGAATGTGCCATGATTTGTTTCCCGCATCGTGGTGCAATGCGATGCAGTAAAACATCACATATCATATTCGGGCAAGATTTGTGCATCTTGCAAAGTGCAAATCTCAGGCGATTTTCTCGCTAATGCGAAGCTGGCCTTAGACTGATGTAACACTCATTTTTTTTTTTTTTTTTAAACTTAAAAATGCCGCATTTTTGGTGATTTTGATTATAGCATATTTGTTGCTTTTCTCACTTTTTTAAAAATTTAAATAGCAAAATAATCCTATATCCCGATATTGGCTGTATATCAATATAGCAAAACCCTACACACATTCTGTTTTTCTTACTAGCTTTTTTAAATCACGTTTTCCGCATTTTTTGCCTCCATGACCGTTTTTATTTTCAAAATCACAACAATCCTTGACATTTTTCCATAGGCTCCTTTTTTATAGGTAAGAAAAATAGCAGAAAAAAAAACGTGACCAAAAAAATCTCTTGTAAAAGACATAGGCATCATCCAAAAAATGCCTGCAAATTTTTTTTCCCCACCAAGAAGTGCCACGCACATGTATTAAAGTTTGTACAATAGTTTCTGGCATACAAAAGTCACTTTGTTTTGGCTTTTACACTAGGCTTTAACTCGTTTCAGAAAGGGGGTGTGGTTTAGCTTTAGTGGGTGTGGTCACACACATCCTGGCATGTTTACTATAATGTGCAGTGAAAACTAATGTATATTGTAGCAGAGACCTATGCCAACGTGGAGTTGACATAGGTTTCCTTTTGGCATATGAAGGTGCTGCCAGATGCACCAAAATGTATTAAGGGGCACAATCCTCTTTTTGCATTTGTGGTAGGAAGACTGGTGCATAGTGTGCTTGTAGTGGGGCATGAACTGCCCAAGTATTGGTCCCAATGTCTGAAGGAAGCCTTAAAGCATTCAGTGAGGTTCAGTAAAGTGAAGGTGGAACTTGGAAGAAACCATACTCCTGGTCATAAATGTGCCGTTTTAGATTCTCATTACATACAAGCAGGCAAATCTTTGGTCATTTAATTAAAGTGGAATGTGAAATGTTTTTCAGTGGAACTTTGGCAAAACTGTTCATTGCACGGAATATAGTTTTGACGTATTTGACTATTTTCTACACTCTGCCGGATTACTTTTTTATTCTCTGCATAAAAGGTTCATCTTAGATTAAATTTCCACTTAGACAGGAGGAAGCATTTTCTGTTTTTGAAATGAGCATTTTAGAACGCAGCGTTGTAGACATTGGTTTAGTTAACGGTATCTCATGGCACGTCACTCAGGTTGTCTTCACCTTATACACGCAGACAGTCTGAAAAGAGCTGAAAGCTATTCAATTAATTTCTGCTAGCAGTTGAATTGCAAGCAAACATAAGAAAGAAATTAAATAAAGAATAAAAAAAGTTGATGGATGGGTATGCAAAAGTTTTAGCTGTAACTACGTTAAAATGTGGCACTTTTAAATCCTGATAATACAGTGTAGGTTATCTTTGAAACAGACTGTAAGGTTAATGGAATTTTCAGAGGCAGAAAGACATTTAACCACTTAACGACACAGCCACCCCCCCCACCCCCCACCCATTTTTCCTTTTTTCTCCCTAAATCTTAACTCTTAATTTTCTATTGACCTAGCTGTCTGAGGGCATGATTTCTTGAATGGTACTGTTTAATGTACCCTATAATATACTGAAAAACTGTTAAAAATTTCTAAGTGGAGTAAAATGGAAAAAGAAACACAACTCTGCCATCTTTGAGAGGGTCTTGTTTTTACAGCCTACGTAATGTGACAACAATGACATAACTCTTCTGTGGGTCAGTATGATTATGACTATTCCAAATTTTTGTTTTTTGGGATGTACTGTTTTTAAAAGATATTTTCTGCTCCCATCTTCTGACAGCCATAACTTTTTTTTATTTTTCTGTCAATTTTTGTTAACCACTAAACATGCATCTATGATGCAGCCAAAGAGATTCCACCCAGTTAACAGAGTTTGAGAGGAGGCACATTATTGGAATACAAGAAGCTGGATGGTCGTATTGATGAATTGCTGTAACCTGGATTGTTCTGACAAACCTCTTGATGTGTCCAGTAGATACCTGAGGGCACACACAAGGCGACCAAGCTTAGGACGCCCTCAACACACCAACAGTAGAGAGGACCGTCCGTCGTCCAACAAGCATGAGCAGCTCCAACGTTTCATCGTCTGCCATCAGGAGATCAGTAGCACCATTTTTATAGACCCCTGTGTCTGTCAGAACCATTTCCAGCTGCTTGGCTGGAGGACATTTAGTCTTATAGTGCCCATTACATTATTTGTACTGCCTTTGACACCCACCATCACCTTCATTTGCAGTGGTGTCGTTCATGGCAACCCTGGGTTCCTTCAGAAGGCTCCAGGCTGCCATGGCAAACAAATGGCACCTCACAATCTCTTTGTGGTGGTAGGGAGTGGGGTGCTGTTTGGGACCCCTGAACATCGATTGGAACATTTAAGTGCTGATGTCAGAATTAATAGCGGCATTTAAAGGGTTAACAGCTGCGATTAGCGTGAACACTTCATAGAAACCTTGCAGGCCCGGGCCCTAAGTGTACGCCCTGGGGCATTAAGGGGTGAAAGACCAATTTTAGTGCCAGCTATTTATTTGCAGAGCTAAACTTGGACCCCTGCAGAGTTGGCTTCGGACTGCAGACGGTTTCCTTCCTTCTGTTCTGTGACTAAATACTTCATTGATATTTCAAGGAGTTCAGGTCATCATTGTACTGTTAAAGAACAAAATGCTAGATGTTATACAGGGGACTATCCAGAATCAAGTAAAAGACATGATAATACAAAATCTGCAATAAAATTTGCAACAAATTTGTTTTAATTCAAGTAGTTTATCAGAAATATGGCATTACCCCTTAGAAGTTACATGTTTCCTCCATTTTCACAGGCACAAATTAATAAACTAATGAAATCACAAATCTGAGAATTATTTTTAGTTCCTGGATGCAAATCCATTGCAGTCAGTGACTGCCTGAAGTCATGGACATCACCAAATTCCAAGTTTCTTCCCCTGAGATACTTTGCCAGGCCTTTACTACAACCATCAGGTTTTTCTGCCTTCAGTTTTGTCATCAGTGAGTGAAAAGCGGCTCAATCGGGTTGTGGTTAGAAAGGATTGCACCTAATCTGGAGTACTTTGCAATGTTTCTCTTTTAATATTTTTACATACTTTTTACTTTTCACTTCACTTTTGCCTTTTTTTTTTGTATAGGTTGAATTTGAAGATGGGTCACAAATAGTCACAAAGAGAGAAGATATTTACACAATGGATGAGGAACTTCCCAAGAAGATCAAATCTCGTTATGTAAGTTTCCTTAGCGATTGTCTCAATCATTGCAGAAGTTCTCTAAAGGGTATAACGCATCATTTATTTGATAATTGCTAGTATTATTTACCTGGCCCAATTTTTTTTATTGTGGTGTAAAGTAGTAAAGCATAAAAACTACCATATTTTTCGGACTATAAGATGCACTCCAGGTTTACACAACAAAAAAATAGGACCAAAAATATTTCCTCCTAATTTGAAGTTTCCTGGAGGTCCAAGGAAGTAAAGAAGTTACTGTCACTAACTTTAATGGTCTAGGGTAGTGCCTTTTTTCTTGGTATTCTGGGGTAGGGGAGAGGAATAATAGCCAACAGTCCTGGTTCATGCTGCCCAAACCACAGGGAGCATGAATCTGGAACAGGTATGTATATTACGGGCATGTATGTCTTATTGTGAAACACAGTGGAATTTCAGAATAGACAAACTGTGAAGATCTAACTTGGAACAGAGCTTCATCATGTTGGGGCCGCATCATCCTCTGCCTGTTCATAATTATGTGACCAGATGACAGAGCGGTCACGCTAGATGATGATGTCAGAAAGGTCCTTCAGATCAGGATCGTTCAGTTCTTTAGAGCTTGTTTACACATGCGTTAGGGCTTTCTGTCTGTTTCATTTTTGGAGCAGAGAAACTGAATTTAAAAGGGTTTTCAAAGAGTCAAAGCTTTCAATTTGAATTCATGTGACAAAAAGACCTGATCTAGTGCAGATGTGAACGAGCCCCAACTGCTGCCTGCTTTATGTGCCATGTTATGCAGAAGTTGGGAGGTAACACTTTTTTTGGCCACAGGTCCTTCTAGAAACACTTTTCTCTTGCCCCACACTGATCAACTGATTTGTCAACAGAAGAGAGAAGTGTGCAGTTGCAGAGTCCTGTCAGTTATCCGGGAGAGCACTTTATCACTATTTTTCCATTAAGGAATTGGTCAGGGCAGTCCAGCACTGCCAGACCCTCCTCACTTTGGAATATAAAATAGCCTCTAACTAATACTGTGCTGAATAGAGATGAGCGAGCGTACTCGTTAAGGCAAATTACTCGAGTGAGTATCACCATTTTCGAGTACATGCCTGCTCGTCCGAAAAGATTCGGGGGCCGGCTGGGGTGAGCGGTGAGTTGCGGGAGTGAGCAGGGGGAAGCGGAGGGGAGAGAAAGAGAGATCTTCCCGCCGCCCCCCGAATCTTTTCGGGCAAGCAGGCATGCACTCGAAAATGGCGATATTCGCTCGAGTAATTTTCCTTAATCAGTACGCTCACTCATACCTAGTGCTGATGCATCATGGGATTATGTGAAACCAAAAAATGGCACCATTTAGATGGTGTATATTAAGGCGGCTGCACTGGATGGAAGTGGCTGCAATATACAGAGGAGACTTCTAGAGTGTGACAGACAATCAGGTGATAAGGCAGGAATGTGTTTAAAGGACCACTTTGTCAAAAAACACATGTGGTTAGAAAATTCAACTTGCCTCACAAAAAGAGGAGTCCTGACATGGCTATATTTATGAAAAAAACATAAAACCACTATGGTTCTTAGAATGTAACAATCAAAAAAATCCATTTGTTATTCAGGTGCAAAATAGGTTGGTTATGGAGGGGGGGGGGGGGAGGGGGTCAAGTTCTTCCATTTTCTTTGCATTTTGAGGCTGAAGCACCCAGGTCTGGCCTATTTTTGCTTTTACACTGTTGCAGTAAAGGTACACAATAAGGGTTACTGGACATAAATGTTTCCCTTTTGAGGATCTTACCTCTATAAAATAAAACTTGGATTACGGCATTGTAGTATTGTCAGCCAGATGCCAATTAAAATGTCCCTTTTTTTTATTTTTAATTTTTCTCTTTTAGTCCAAAGCGTCAGACATGAAATTTGAAGATGCATTTTATGGGGAAGAAGTGATTAAAGGGGACAGGAAAAGGCAGAGAGTTCTGAATGTAAAGTTCAAGAATGAATATGTAGATGATCCTGGATATCGCTCCTTTCTCAAAAGTTCATTCCAAAAGAAGAGCCGCAAGGGACAATAATGGACTGATACCACATGCAGTTGAACAGACCCAAGTGTGGAAAAGATTTGTTACAGCATTTGCACTACACCCATAAAGAAATACGTTGGACTCAAAGGGCATTCTGGTTCAATCTCCTTATCACAATTCCTGTTCACACATGACATCTTGATAATCATGGGCTTGATGTCTAATATTTGATAGTGGTTCATTCTAAAGCAACTTGTGTCTGGGATAGTAAGGGAAAGTCTTCACAGACGCATTGCAAGCCAGGAATACCAAGTGCTCTGAAAATATACCTTTAAGGGTTTTTCTGGGACTCAAGTATAGAAGACCTATCCTCAGGATAGGTCATCAATATCTGATTGGTGGGGGTCTACCACTTGCAACCCCAGCTGATCAGCTGTCTGAAGAAGCAGCAGCACTCATGAAGCAACGCATCACTTTAATTGGTCACATAGCCGGAGAGCCAAGTGAATAGGATTGAGCTGCTATACAACAGCGCAGTGCCTGGTACGGACTAAAGTGGGCGCAGTACTCGAGTGCTGCTGTCGCTTCAGTCAGTTGATCAGTGGGGATCCCGAGTGGCACACCCCTCTTTCCATCTGATATTGATGACTTATCCTGCACGCATTGACCTCTTGGTAGTTTTCCATGTAGCCCATTTTACCACCTTTTGTTTTTCCTAGAACATTTTGGTTCATGTAACCTCCTCAACAAGAATTGAGGTAAAAAGCTTAAAAGAGTAAGAGAGTCTTAAGAAGCATTGACTTGTAACTACTCTAGTCACTCAGGGCTGCATGTTGTCAGAATATATAAACTGATGATCTACAACAAAACTGTATATGTGGGTTGGCTTACCAGCATTTATTATGTAAAACTTCAGAATGGTTAGCAGAACTTTTGAAGGTCAACATTTAATTTAATGCACATACTTCATATGTATGGTTGAGCCGCATAAGGTGAAAACTCCTCTTTTCAGTGACTTTTGTGTATGAGGACTCAGTCCACATGTTTGAGTGAGGCAGTTCACCTACAGTGCCCTTTTCAGTATGCACTCCACATGTATAAGTTAGTTTTGTGAAGCAATAAAAAAATGTTTCCTCTGACAAGTGGAGAAATTCATGTCTTTGGAATATGCTTATTACTACTTTACTTCTGGTTTTACAGAGATTTGTTGAGCAACTGATTCATTTGTATATATCCAATTTCAGAAACCGAGTGGGGGATGGTAAAAAAAAAGTCTCATTAATAAAATAATGTAAAGATGTTTTTGTTAAGAGCTTCATATTTATTCCTTGCTTCATAATTTTACTGTTGGAATGGTATTGGTCACACCATTATGTCAAGCTTCCACCTAGCCATTTAGGACAAATCTTCATTTAGTTAGGCCTTTTTTTTTTTTTTTTTTTTTACTCATAATGAAATCTTCAAAAACTACCTTCCTTGGGTGCATTCACACAGGCGATTTTTCACGAGCAAGGTCCATCTGATAGCGATATGGACGGAGCTTGCACAAGAAAATAACACATTGATTTCAATGTGTTTATTCACATGAGCAATTTTTTTTTATTGTCTCCCGCAATGTTGCTGTGAGAATGAAAAATCACTTCATAAGCTATTTTTGGACGATTCCTTGCCAGGAATTGCCCATTATTTCCTATGGAATCTTTAAAAAAAAAATATCGCATGCCATGCATGTGAGTGCGATGCAATTTTGACCTTTTGAAACTTTTTGGGTTTTTTTTCACACGTGTGAAAACCGCAAGTACATAGATGCAGTGCGAAGTTTTTTTTTTAAGCAAAAATGTGTCGCACTCACACCCAGAATCACAAGTTTAATAGGTCGATATTGGTCCAAATTGCTCGGACCGATATTGCATTCGCCTGTGTGAATGCACCCTTGCTCAGGAATGGCCACTATTAGAGATGAGCGAATATACTCTCTAAGGCACATTACTCGAGCGAGTAGTGCCTTAGCCGAGTATCTCCCCGCTCGTCTCTAAAGATTCGGGGGCCGGGGTGGGTGACAGGTGAGTTGTGGGGGGAAGAGAGGGAGGGAGAGATCTCCCCTCCGTTCCTCCCTGCTCCCCGCCGGCCCCCGAATCTTTAGAGACGAGCGGGGAGATACTCGGCTAAGGCACTACTCGCTCAAGTAATGTGCCTTAGCGAGTATACTCACTCATCTCTAGCCACTATGTATTGGCAAGTGAAACTAAATGATGATCAGGCTGAACGTATGATTTCCATTGTTGTTTTTGTGACGGATTTGGCAACATAATCTGGCATAATCCTAAATGGGAAAGTGCCCAACTCATCAGGAAAGATTATACTAGGTATACATCTCGAAAGGCCTCACATTTAAAGGTGTTTATCATTTGCAAACCACAACAATTCACTGGCAATTCAAACTCCGTGAATTCCTGCATATTCAAGAAGTGTTGAGTATGAACTGGCTGAATGCCAACAGTTCAAGTGGGTACCACCGCTTCACTTTTCGTGGAAAAATAAATAGGTGCAACACTGAAAAGTTAAGCGTGTAGCTTTTGGTCTAATGTACCAGCACTTCTTAATCACTCTCTGCCATTATCTTTCAGCAATGCTTTAATTGCTTTATTTTTTTTTTACTTCCCTTGATATTGTTTTTCATTCTTTTCTTCTAGTACACTATGAATTTGATGTCATGTGAGAAGTATATATGTTTTTGTTTAAATTTTTGCAAAAAAAATTAAAAAAATTTTCTTAAATGTCCTGTATGTTTAGCAAATGAGTATAAGAAACTGATTTTCAAGTGCTTTTCAAAAAAATATATTACCCTGCCACAAACCGATAAGCATATTGCTAGTTTTTTTTCTTCCTTTTTTGGTGGTAGTGGTGGGGTGACTAACCGCTACACATTACATTTTAAAGTGACCAGAATTATTATGCCAAGTGCCACCCAAATATTTGCATGATTTATACACCTGTATGCAAATGTGCTATAAAAAAAACCTATTCTGTAAATATCCAAGAACTGTAGCCATATGGAAATGGTATTACTGGAACCAGCTAAAATGCTCTGCAAGCACAATTATTTAAGTATATCTCTTTCTCCCCTATACATTTATTTTCTTATTATTTATGTAGCAGTTCTGTAACTGTATGAATTCCATTTTCTTAACGTTCAGCCCTTAGGTAAGTTTCTGCACAAGAACATTTTTGTCCAAGAAATGTTATTGTTTTTCCTGACTTCTAAAACTTGTATAGAACCTTTTCCTCCACTTTATATATATGTTGAAAAAGAGTTTATGAAATAATATATTGATGCTTTTCTTTTTTTCTTCTGTAATTTAAATTAGTATTTATGGTTCTAAAATGAATTGAAAAGTGAGTGTGTGACTTTTTTTAGTAGCTTTTTTTCCTTTTGTTATGTTTGGGTGTTTAGCAGAGTTTGTAAAATGCACCATTAAAAGAATAAAACTGCAACATTTAGTAGTTATTGTAATTAGTTTTGTTAGGAAATACAAATGATTAAATAAAAATGCGTCTTGGCAATATTTCATTGCATTGATCTGACCGGTTTAAGGACACGAAGTTCTTACTGAAGTTGTAACCTTTTTTTTTTACAACAGAATAAATAATTTTACTATTTTGCCCATTTTGTCACCGTGTATCTCCTTTTGATTGTCATTGATATACGTTGTCTGTCATAACTCAGCCTTATCGTTTAGGCCGACTGCAGACGGTCGGGTCGGATCCGGCTGCGAGAATTCTCGCAGCGGGACCCGACCAAGCGTCTGCAGAGAGCAGCGTGGGCACTCCTCTCCCGCGGCCCTGGCGCTTTCATGTGACGGCGGCCGGCGCATGCGCAGAGCAGAGCCGTTGGCTGGGGAGTGACGTTTCTGTGCGGAGCATGCCACGATTTGTTTGCCGAGTGAGATGTCGCGCGCCCAAATCACGGCCGTCTGCATAGGATTGCGTTTATTAACGCAATCCTATGGCAGCTTCCAGTGGCGAAAATTCTGCAGGAAATCCCGCCGCGGAACTTCCGCCCGTCTGCAGGCAGCCTTATTTGAAGCAAACCAGTAACTGCTGTGTGAAACTTTATATTTGATATGAGAGCTTGGTATCGTTGTATAAGACATGAAATGTAGAGCTGCCCATAGATGCTCAAGTAATGCAGACGGTGTTTGCTGACAAGCCTTTGTGTTCATATTCAGTATTTTTAGCTCAATGAACTAAAACAATATTTTCTGAATGATGGAAATCTAATTAATCAGGAAGTGTAGTGCAGTTGTTGCTTGGAGTTTAGTCGAATGTTGCTTGGAGGATGGTCATCGTAGTGTTTAGATGGTAACTGGCTGAACATTTCCTCTACTCGAAATAAGAAAAAATCCCATCAAGGAGAAAATGTGCCTCATTTAAGATTATGGCTGATTGGAGATGTACAAAAATTTGTAGCGCAAAATTTTTTTTTTCTGTTTTCCACTGAGAACAGAATGGTAACATTATTAATAGAGATGAGCGAGCACCAAAATGCTCGAGTGCTCGTTACTCGGGACGAACTTTTCGCGATGCTCGAGAGTTCGTTTCGAGTAACAAACCCCATTGAAGTCAATGGGCGTCCCGAGCATTTTTGTATTTCGCCGATGCTCGCTAAGGTTTCCTTGTGTGAAAATCTGGGCAATTCAAGAAAGTGATGGGAACGACACAGCAACGGATAGGGCAGGCGAGGGGCTACATGTTGGGCTGCATCTCAAGTTCACAGGTCCCGCTATTAAGCCACAATAGCGGCAAGAGTGGGGCCCCCCCCTCCCAAAAACTTTTACTTCTGAAAAGCCCTCATTAGCATGGCATACCTTAGCTAAGCACCACACTACCTCCAACAAAGCACAATCACTGCCTGCATGACACTCCACTGCCACTTCTCCTGGGTTACATGCTGCCCAACCCCCCCCCTCCCCCCCACAGCGCACACCAAAGTGTCCCTGCGCAGCCTTCAGCTGCCCTCATGCCACACCACCCTCATGTCTATTTAGAAGTGCGTCTGCCATGACGAGGAACCACAGGCACACACTGCAGAGCTTTGGCACGGCTAGGCAGCGACCCTCTTTAAAAGGGGCGGGGTGATAGCCCACAATGCTGTACAGAAGCAATGAGAAATAGAATCCTGTGCCACCGCCATCAGGAGCTGCACACGTGGGCATAGCAATGGGGAACCTATGTGCCACACACCATTCTGTCAAGGTGTCTGCATGCCCCAGTCAGACCGCGGTTTTTAATTCATAGACACAGGCAGGTACAACTCCCTATTGTGAAGTCCCTGTGGACCCACAGCATGGGTGGCTCCCTGGAACCCACCGGCGGTACATAAAAATATCCCATTGCATTGCCCAACACAGCTGAGGTAGTAATGTCGTGCTTAATGCAGGTGGGCTTTGGCCCACACTGCATGCCCCAGTCAGACTGGGGTTCTTTACAAGTGGAAACAGATGCATTTATAATTCCCTGTGGACCCACAGCATGGGTGGGTGCCAGGAAGCCATCGGCGGTACATAGAAATATCCCATTGCATTGCCCAACACAGCTGAGGTAGTAATGTCGTGCTTAATACAGGTGGGCTTCGGCCCACACTGCATGCCCCAGTCAGACTGGGGTTCTTTACAAGTGGACACATGTAGGTTAAACTCCGTGTGCACCTACAGCATGGGTGGCTCCGTGGAACCCACCGGCGGTACATAAAAATATCCCATTGCATTGCCCAACACAGCGGATGTAACGTCAGCTGTAATGCAGGTGGGCTAAAAATTCATTTGATTACACTGTAGGCGAGGGCCCACAAAAATTGCTGTATCAACAGTACTAATGTACATCCAAAAAATTGGCCATGCCCAACCAAGATGGCAGGTGAAACCCATTAATCGCTTTGGTTAATGTGGCTTAAGTGGTAACTAGGCCTGGAGGCAGCCCAGTTTAAGGAAAAATTGGTTCAAGTTAAAGTTTCAACGCTTTTAAGAGCATTGAAACATATAAAAATTGTTTAGAAAAATTATGAGTGAGCCTTGTGGCCCTAAGAAAAATTGCCCGTTCAGCGTGATTACGTGAGGTTTCAGGAGAAGGAGCAGGAGGAGGAGGAGGAATATTATACACAGATTGATGAAGCAGAAATGTCCCCGTTTTGGATGGTGAGAGAGAACGTAGCTTCCATCCGCGGGTGCAGCCTATGTATTGCTTACGTATCGCTGCTGTCCGCTGGTGGAGAACAGAAGTCTGGGGAAATCCAGGCTTTGTTCATCTTGAGTGTAAGCCTGTCGGCACTGTCGTTTGACAGGTGGGTACGCTTATCCGTGATGATTCCCCCAGCCACACTAAACACACTCTCTGACAAGACGCTAGCCGCAGGACAAGCAAGCACCTCCAGGGCATACAGCGCGAGTTCAGGCCACGTGTCCAGCTTCAACACCCAGTAGCTGTAGGGGGCAGAGGCGTCACGGAGGACAGTCGTGCGATCGGCTACGTACTCCCTCACCATCCTTTTACAGTGTTCCCGCCGACTCAGCCTTGACTGGGGAGCGGTGACACAGTCTTGCTGGGGAGCCATAAAGCTGGCAAAGGCCTTGGAGAATGTTCCCCTGCTTGCGCTGTACATGCTGCCTGATCTCTGCGCCTCCCCTGCTACCTGGCCCTCGGAACTGCGCCTTCTGCCACTAGCGCTGTCGGATGGGAAGTTTACCATCAGTTTGTCCACCAGCGCCCTGTGGTATAGCAACACTCTCGAACCCCTTTCCTCTTCGGGAATGAGAGTGGGAAGGTTCTCCTTATAGCGTGGGTCGAGCAGTGTGTACACCCAGTAATCCGTAGTGGCCAGAATGCGTGTAACCCGAGGGTCACGAGAAAGGCATCCTAACATGAAGTCAGCCATGTGTGCCAGGGTACCTGTACGCAACACATGGCTGTCTTCACTAGGAAGATCACTTTCAGGATCCTCCTCCTCTTCCTCCTCCTCAGGCCATACACGCTGAAAGGATGACAGCCCAGCAGCATGTGTACCCTCACCAGTGGGCCAAGCTGTCTCTTCCCCCTCCTCCTCATCCTCCTCATGCTCCTCCTCCTCCTCCTCAACGCGCTGAGATATAGACAGGCGGGTGCTCTGACTATCCAGCGACATACTGTCTTCCCCCGACTCTGTTTCCGAGCGCAAAGCGTCTGCCTTTATGCTTTGCAGGGAACTTCTCAAGATGCATAGCAGAGGAATGGTGACGCTAATGATTGCAGCATCGCCGCTCACTACCTGGGTAGACTCCTCAAATTTTCCAAGGACCTGGCACATGGCTGCCAACCAGGGCCACTCTTCTGTAAATAATTGAGGAGGCTGACTCCCACTGCGCCGCGCAAGTTGGAGTTGGAGTTGGTATTCCACTATAGCTCTACGCTGCTCATAGAGTCTGGCCAACATGTGGAGCGTAGAGTTCCACTGTGTGGGCACGTCGCACAGCAGTCGGTGCACTGGCAGATTAAACCTATGTTGCAGTGTCCGCAGGGTGGCAGCGTGCGTGTGGGATTTGCGGAAATGTGCGCAGAGCTGGCGCACCTTTCCGAGCAGGTATGACAAGTGGGGGTAGCTTTTCAGAAAGCGCTGAACCACCAAATTAAAGACATGGGCCAGGCATGGCACGTGCGTGAGGCTGCCGAGCTGCAGACCCGCCACCAGCTTACGGCCGTTGTCACACACGACCATGCCCGGTTGGAGGCTCAGCGGCGCAAGCCAGTGGTCGCTCTGCTCTGTCAGACCCTGCAGCAGTTCGTGGGCCGTGTGCCTCTTCTCTCCTAAGCTGAGTAGTTTCAGCACGGCCTGCTGACGCTTGCCCACCGCTGTGCTGCCACGCCGCGTGACACCGACTGCTGGCGACGTGCTGCTGACACATCTTGATTGCGAGACAGAGGTTGCGTTGGAGGAGGAGGAAGGTGCTTTAGTGGAGGAAGCATACACCGCCGCAGATACCACCACCGAGCTGTGGCCCGCAATTCTGGGGGTGGGTAGGACGTGAGCGGTGCCAGGCTCTGACTCTGTCCCAGCCTCCACTAAATTCACCCAATGTGCCGTCAGGGAGATATAGTGGCCCTGCCCGCCTGTGCTTGTCCACGTGTCTGTTGTTAAGTGGACCTTGGCAGTAACCGCGTTGGTGAGGGCACGTACAATGTTGCGGGAGACGTGGTCGTGCAGGGCTGGGACGGCACATCGGGAAAATTAGTGGCGACTGGGAACCGAGTAGCGCGGGGCAGCCGCCGCCATCATGCTTTTGAAAGCCTCCGTTTCCACAAGCCTATACGGCAGCATCTCTAGGCTGATCAATTTTGCAATGTGCACGTTTAACGCTTGAGCGTGCGGGTGCGTGGCGTCGTAGTTGCGCTTGCGCTCAAACTGTGGCACTAGCGACGTCTGGACGCTGCGCTGAGAGACATTGCTGGATGGGGCCGAGGACAGCGGAGGTGAGGGTGTGGGTGCAGGCCAGGAGACTGTAGTGCCTGTGTCCTCAGAGGGGGGTTGGATCTCAGTGGCAGGTTGGGGCACAGGGGGAGAGGCAGTGGTGCAAACCGGAGGCGGTGAACAGGCATCGTCCCACCTTGTGGGGTGCTTGGCCATCATATGCCTGCGCATGCTGTTGGTGGTGCCTCCCCAGCTGATCTTGGCGCGACAAAGGTTGCACACCACTGTTCGTCGGTCGTCAGGCGTCTGTGGAAAAACTGCCACACCGTAGAGCACCTTGACCTGTGCAGGGTGGCATGGCGCGAGGGGGCGCTTTGGGAAACAGTTGGTGGATTATTCGGTCTGGCCCTGCCTCTACCCCTGGCCACCGCACTGGCTCGGCCTGTGCCCACACCCTCACTTGGCCCTCCGCGTCCTCGGCCGCGTCCACATCCTCTAGGCCTACCCCTACCCCTCAGCATGCTGTATTACCAGTGATTTGATTTCCCAGGCAAGAAAGAAATTGGCGCAAGGCTACACTCAACCGTAACTGGTTGCGTCTGATTTTTGTACGTTGTCCACGCAGCACACACGTACACGGAGACCTTAGGACTGACACAGGCAGGCCAAATATAATTTCTTTTCCTTTTTTGCAAAGGGAAGCACCCACTGCGTATATTCAATGAACAAGAAGTTTAATATCTGTGGTGTGGCCCTCAAAAAGTGTCACACAACTATAGTGTAGCAGAGTTATTAACTCTAGCAGAGCAGGTATTTGCCAGTCAGGAAAGACAATGGCGCAAGCCTGCAGTAAAGCGTAGCTGGTTGCGTCTGATTTTTGTACGTTCTCCACGCAGCACACACGTACACGGAGACCTTAGGACTGACACAGGCTGGCCAAATATAATTTTTTGTCCTTTTTAGCAAAGGGAAGCACCCACTGCGTATATTCAATGAACAATAACTTTTAGAACTGTAGTGTGGCCCTGAAAAAGTGACACACAACTTTAGTGTAGCAGAGTTATTAACTCTAGCAGAGCAGGGATTTGCCAGTCAGGAAAGACAATGGCGCAAGCCTGCAGTAAACCGTAGCTGGTTGCGTCTGATTTTTGTACGTTCTCCACGCAGCACACACGTACACGGAGACCTTAGGACTGACACAAGCTGGCCAAATATAATTTTTGGTCCTTTTTAGCAAAGGGAAGGACCCACTGCGTATATTCAATGAACAATAACTGTGTTGTGGCCCTGCCTACACAATTCTGTCCCTGTAGTATCAATGGAGGGTGCAATGCTCTGCACAGACGATTTTTAGAAAAAAAAAAATATGCAACACTGCTAACAGCAGCCAGCACAGTACTGCACACGGTTAAATTTGGCCCTAGAAAGGACCGTTGAGGTTCTTGAAGGCTACACTCACTCCTAACACTCTCCCTGCCTATACACCACTTCTGTCCCTAATGCCGGGTGCAATGCTCTGCACTGCCGATTTTGAGAAAAAAACCCACTGCTAGCAGCAGCCTGCACACAGGTAGATGTGGCCCTGAGAAGGACCGTTGGGGTTCTTGAAGCCTACACTGACTCCTAACGCTCTCCCTACAGCAGCTCCAGCACGATAGTACTTTCCCTCAGCTAACTCACAAGGCATGTGTGGCGAGCCGCGGGAGGGGCCGACTTTTATACTCGGGTGACATCTGATCGCCCCAGCCACTCACTGCAGGGGGGTGGTATAGGGCTTGAACGTCACAGGGGGAAGTTGTAATGCCTTCCCTGTCTTTCAATTGGCCAGAAAAGCGCGCTAACGTCTCAGAGAGGAAACTGAAAGTAACCAGAACATCGCGTGGTACTCGTTACGAGTAACGAGCATCCCGAACACCCTAATATTCGCACGAATATCAAGCTCGGACGAGTACGTTCGCTCATCTCTAATTATTAACTCACTTCAATGGTTATTTGTCTGAACACAATGTCATCAGTATGTAGAGAATAAAATAGTGTCAGATTGCACTTTCAGTATTAAATTCAGCAATACATAATGGTTCTAACCGGCCATCGCAAAAGTTTCTTGGGAAGATGACACACTTGATCAGCAGAGAGGATAGTTGAGTTGGGCTTGGGTACAAGACAACTGACCAACCAGGCACTCTATATCCACACTCAGATATTTAAATCTGCAGCAAGGATATAATATCATACATCAAGTAAAAGAATGTAGACTATGTGATTGCCAACTAGATTTGGGGAAAGCATATACAGTAGAGTCTTGCATGTAGAAGTTATATATTGTCTTCACCGATATCTTAAGACAAAAACAATGAACATCCAGCATCGGGAACCTTGTAAACTATATTCCTCTTCATTAGACACTCATGTTAAGAAAATATATACATAGGAGTTTCTGGTTTAGATTATTTTTGGCTTATTCTAACTTTGATCTTTTTGGATACTGTGGGCCACCTGTTCCATTTGTTACTTTGTTTGCATATAAACCTGCTCTTGTTCCACTATATTTTTTTGTACATTGGAACCTAAAACTGCACACACTATATTGCTTGTGAGGTCTAGCTAAAGTTTAAGAGGTACATTCTCATCATGTGCATTTGACACTTTTGATGCACCCCATCTGTCTTGGCAGCAGCTGTCTGACACTGGAATCTATAAGGTGGCATGTGTCACCTATAGGGTTCCATTGTAAAAAAAACCCATAGGTATGTATAAGAACTTATAAGTTTTTGCTGGATACCATTGACTGACCTAGCATATTATTATGCTAGTGTTTCTGATCTCCAGCGCTCAGGCACCTCCAACAGGTCACGGTTTCAGGATTTTCTTAGTATTGCACAGATGAGGTCATTATTGGTGCCTCAAATTGCCACAAGTGTTCTGTCTATAGGATATTCGCAAAACATGACCTGTTGCGGTTACTTAAAGGGGTTTCACAGTCACTCTGTCCTCCTTGGTTACTGCTGACCTGGATCTGTGACTGCTACAGCCACCCACTGGCCACATCAATGACGTTCTATAGCCAGTGACTGGCTGCGAAGCCCTATAGCCCGGTCAGCAGCAACAAGAAAGGACAGTGGTTGTGAGACGATTTTAAGTTGTGGGAAAACCCCTTAAAGGATCGGAGTTGAGAAACCATGTACTATGCTATTCTATCCTATATTTTTTATTTCTTTAGCGGTAAATTGGCTAGAGAAAAATCAAAAGCACACTCTGGGTTACATTAGCTTGATGAAGAGCAAATGTGCACATTTAGTATGTACATGGTGAACGAAAAGTACATACTAAATGTGTATCACAAACATGATGTGAAGCTAGCTTTAAACTGCTAAGTACTTTGCAGATGATACCAAAGCGCTCTTCCCCCCACTCCCCTCTGCAACCCCCAGCGCCCCCCGAATCTTTTCACCCGAGTAGCCAGGTACTCAAAAATAGCGATGTTCGATTACGAAATCGCCCTTAACGAGTACGTTCGCTCATCTCTAATCTTAAATACCAACTTTTTTTTGTGGTTCAGTGTGATGCTTTGGAAAAATCAAGATATAGCATCCAATGACTTACCCCATTTCTGTCTATAATTTACCACCTTGTACACTGGTCGCTTTATTAGTGACCACAATCTAGTATTGAGTTGGCCTTTGGCCTTCAGAACAAAAGCAATTTTTTATGGCATATAGTCACAAGTATTAAAGAACGCAAGCTTGTGTTGGATGTTTTTCATTGCTCACAACATTCTCTGCATACTCTTTTCACAGTTGCTTAAGAACACCCCACAAAGTTTTTGATATTCTGGCTCAGGCTGGTCTAGCACCACTAATCATGGCTTGTTTAAAGTCACATGTTTTGCTATTTATTCTAATTTGAATTGAAACAAACTGATCCATCAAATCTTGCACAGTTGATTTTATGCTGCACTCCATGGTCACATCTATTTGTATACGGGGAAGCTCCAATCTGCTGCTGGTCAGATTTGTTTGACAAGGCCGATTCTTCATAAAACCAATGGCGATGTTACGCGTTTATTTTTATTAAAATGCTCCTGAGATATTAGAAAACCTTCAAACATTTACCAAAAAGTAGGTTAAACTTAGTAGAGCGATGCAGATTTAGTGGTGACTTTTTCTAGATGTCCTCCATATTGTATTAGCAAATGTCACCATGGTTTCCAGTTACTTTTTCTGCTCTGTAGTCAGACGATTGAAAACTTCTACCACATTTCTAGATAGATCCAATCTTCGATACACTGTCAATAAACAGGAAGTAAATATTAAAGATTCACCTTCTCTTCTAAAGTGATCATGAATTACATGGATGGTGAGATTGTATGATGCTGGAGGGATAATGTTGGATGAGGTAGACGCCAAGTGTGTCATCAATATCACTCTAGACCTTAAGGCCCATTTAGAACCAACGATTCTCACTCGAAAATCACTCAAAGCAATCTTTTGAGCACGAATCATTGGGTCTAACTGCACACGTATTGTGCAGTTTTCGTTAACAGGTCGTTTATCGTTCTCTTTCAGCAAGCTTAAAGAAAGCAATGAGTCTTATCGGTGCCGCGCTGATTTCTCAGCAGGATACCACTGATACTATTGTTTCAGCTGGTATTCCGCTCAGAAAACACACCTGGAGTATGAAGAAGACAGCGCTTCAGCTGTGTTCTGCATACCCTGCTGTATATCAGCTGTGCGCTCCGAGAAGACAACAGCTGTATGCAGAAGACAAGCGAGCGCTCCCGGCTTGTCTTCTGCATACCCCACTTGGAGCGCTCAGCTGGATACCAGCTCTGTGCTCCGAGAAGACAACAGCTGTATGTATTAGATAGCAGTCCCACTTGTCTTCTGCATACAGCATGCAACTTCATTTATGCAAATTGAATGCTCAAAACTGCTCAAATTACCATTTGAGTGATCATCTTGCCATGTAAATGCACACAACGATCATCGCTCAAAAGATGTCTTTTGAGCAAGAATCGTTGTGTCTAAACCAGGCAATACAATTCTGTAAGCTTTTTGTACATTGCAGGGATAAATTGATATGCTAGTACCCCACAGCAGCAACACTCAATATAAGTATTCTTCAGAGGTAGATTGGTCCCAGATGATAAATCTTGGTTTACCTTAAAACAAGCTATACAGCAAATTAGAGAGGAGACTATGAAAAATGCCATAGCTTGCAGCCAGGAGATTTAGAGCATATTGTGTTGTCTGTGGCTATTCAAAATAAAATAACCAGACTTGCTCCTCCTGCTTACAAGTAGGTGATAATAACTGTTGATTAATCAAACAGGAAATTCTTTTACATAAGGTAAACATTCAGGCTACTTAGTGAATTGGGAGAATAGAGACTTCCAGCAAGGCAGACAGAGGGAGTGACAGGAGTAATGGTCTGGTATCTTTAAGATGTTTTATAGCTTTAGCTCGTGATAAAATTTAAGGTGTTACTATAGAAGAATTGTGGAAGATCTACAAGGATAGGGGAAGAAAAAAGTGAATAGACAGTAAGGAAAGAGGTGCCCACGGCAACTCTTACCTCACCCACTCCAGAGTCCCCAACGGAATTTTCCATATACCGGCATAGGGCCCTCTGTTGCTAGGTCCGAGTTCTGGAGGGCCAAGAGTAGGAATGGGGTGAAGATCATATGTGCGATGTTTTTTAGCATGAGACAACAGACACAAAAACCTCCCGGGTCCAGCGATATGTCCGCAACTCATGAGGTTTTGTAGCCCATGTTTCCCTATGGAGCCTTCCTCTCTGTTGCATTGCATGGAAATGCAGTTTGTGTGGTGCGATGCAACTTTGACAGTAGGAAATCCTACTGTCAAAGCTATAATCTAAGTCTTGGCTGCAGGCAAAAATACATTACCTTAGAAGCGCTGTCAGCCCAGCTGCAGCTTCTCCCCAGCTCCCAGCGCTGATCATTATCTTCTCTGCTGGCTGGGGATTGAAAAATCCCCATCTCCTGGAAGCGCTGGCTGTGATTGGCTGATGCTTAGCCAATCACAGTCAGATCGATGAACCAATCACAGCCATTCATCAAGTGCTGGGGCTCTGATTGACTAAGCATCAGCCAATCACAGCCAGTGCTTCCTGGAGGTGGGGATTTTTCAATCCCTGGCCAGAAGAGAAGATAATCAGTGCTGGAGACCCAGGGAAAAGATGCAGATGGACTGACATTGATTCTAAGGTAATGTATGTGTTTTCTTTTTTTCCTTCTTCAGCTATAGTTTATTTTGAGGGAAGGGCTTATATTTCAAACCCCCTCCCCCCTCAAAAAAATCCTTGTATGTGGTGGTACAAAGTTACAGTATCACAACGAGAAACAGCATCGACATCACACGGACCAGCAATGTGATACCACTGCAACCTTCTCACGGCGATGCCATGTCGCCCGTGTGAATGATGCCTAAACAAGAGGTACACAAGCAATTGAATCGGCTGTTCCAACATAAGATTGATCAAGTGAGGGATATCAATCCCACCAAGGCCCATCACAACCTGAAATTAGTTGGTATATAATGGAATCAAAAACATAGTGAAATTTTGCCAAAGGCTAGAAAGAAAATATTTTACTTTGCACCACCACATAATAAAACTGGGGCTCAGAGGTTCAGAGACCTTTTTGGATTTTGGAAGCAACACATTCAGCATCTGTCAGTTTTTGGCTCCTGTCATATAACGTCACATGGAAAAGTAGGAGTGGAATGATGAACAACAGAAAGGTTTTGAGATGGCAAAGGCTAAACAGCAGGCTCTGGATGTGTAGCCTTTGATTGATGGGGAAGTGGAGTTGAATGTGTGTGGGTGACGTATTCAAATTGGAGTTTATGGTAAAAGCAGGGAAAGAAAAAGGTACCATTAGGTTTTTGGAACAAGAAATTTCCAGAGGAAAACAGTAGATACACACCTATTGCAAAACAGTGACTCGTATGCCATTAGGCCTTAAGAGAAACAGAACAACTTACACTAGGTCATGAAGTGTCCATGTGGTCAGAGATATCCACTATGTAATGGGTAAATAGGACACACAAGGTTATGTACAAGAAACTAGTGTCATTAAATGGAAATACTACATACAAGACAGCGCCAAAACACGGATAGGGGGGATAGCTACATCTCCTAACTGTAGTGGCCAAAAATCGCCTTTGTCATTATTTGTTGGCGTTTAATTTCAGCAGGGCAAGCAGGTATTAACCACTAGTTAACCTGCCCTTCAACTGAGCTATTAATAATCTAGCTGGCGCCTAGGTAATTATCATTGGTTGCCCTGATAGGACAGCAGCAGCGTTGAGCCAAGCAACCTGATAGGCTGTCAAGCTGTGAGGTGACAGGAGCGTGGAAGCTGTGATTGGCGCACCCTTTGCCTAGTTACACCAGAGCAACACACGGGAGGAAAGAAAATAGAAAAAACGTGTGCGTACGCTGTGCGCTGACAGTTGGTCCAGTGAGATGGTCATAGGAGGAGAAAGGAGAGAGAGGTTAGTTCAGTCAGAGGAGAGAAGAGGGAGAGAGGTGTCCGGTTGGTTGTTCCTGTGAAAAGACAGAAGTTAGTGTTTGTCTAGCAGTAACTCAATGGCTGTCTGAGAGGAGTATAGCCAATATACTAGATAGTGGAGTCTGTTCAGTGTGTAGGAGCCAGAGAATAGTGAGCGAGATCAGTTTGTGTACAGTCAGCTGTCAGTCAGTGAGTGCAGCAGAGAAGTCAGTGTCTGTGTAGGAAAGAGGTTCAATAGAATAGGGATGGTGAAAGATATCAGTATAGTGGAGCGTACTCATAGGAGTGGTCATTGGGACGCAGTCATCGGATAGTGGCAGTGGTCCGCAGCACGCCAAAAGAGTCACCAGACCCTGTGGCCTACTGCAGCAGAGTGACAGCTCCGATCCCTGGGGAGAAAGGGAGCAAGCGATTGGCAAGGGGGTTTGGTGGTACTTATCCCTCTTCAGCAAACAGCATCCATTATTGGAACTTCCATGGAGGTTTACGTCAGGAGGCCCCTTCAGCAGCAACCCCACCTCCCCCTCACAATCAGGAAAGAGAAGGCTCCAAATTTCCCTTAAGGCCAAACTGTCTACCACCGCCTGCATGGAGGCAAATTAATGTGGAGACCAAGAGTCAAAGCCATACCTAGGCACAATGACAAGGCTATCAAAGGGAAGCCCATACAATTAGCTCACCAGTTTGTGGATATAAAGAAGTAAAGGTGTTTAATCGCTACGGATTGACTGTACACCAATATAATTTCTGGTACAGTACAATCTCCATCCCAACTAACAGATGAACAGAGAAAACATGCGTGGTTTATTGATGGTTCAGCTAAATATGTGGGAAACCAAAGATAATAGAAAGCAGTTTCCTAGAATCCCCCACTACTAACAAAATATTAAGGTACATTTAAACTGCAAATATGATCACTCAAAAGATGGCTTTTAAGTGATCATTTTGCATAAACTACTACTTGATACTAATGCCTATTAGTACCAAGTAGCAGCGTATGAGCTGCCAAAAGCTGTAATCAGCGTACAGACCTCCCGCTGTTCGCGGATTACTTTTGCTTTGATCTGCTGGCGGGGCTGACAGCTGAGGACAGCTGAGACAATGCAATCAGCTGTTATCAGCTCTCCCCTGGGCAGAATACAGTGTGCGGTCCTGCTTATCAGCTGTTCTGCCGAACGATGGTTTTCAGGAAGAACTGAATTCCATCGTTCGGCTGAACACTGAAAGATGGGCACATTTACACACAATGATTATCGCTCAAAAGATGGCTTTGGAGCAAATTTTGAGTGATAATTGTTGTCTAAATGGGATTTTAGTCACTAAAGTAGAGGGAAAGCGCAGCCGGTATGCAAAATTTTATACATTGTTCCAAGCATTGAGATACAAAGGTATCCGTGTCATGCACATACTGATTCATAGTCTGTTGCAAATAGGCTAAAAATGGTTGGTACACCTATGCGAAGAAAGTGTGAGGAAAAAAGTGTGGAAGGGGATTTGGAGTTTGGTGCAAATAATTGGGGTAATGCTGTTTAATGTAGATGCTTATTGTGCTTCAGACACTCTAGAACACTGGTATAATTCTATTACAGATGAACAATCAAATGGTAGATGTGGAAGAGACTCAACAAAACCATACAGGTTTAGCCAAGTCGGACAATCAAAACTGTGGATACGTGGGAGAGAAAGCTACTTACAGGTGGGCACAGAGTAGCGGTATATCCCCTTATACCTGATGTTATTAAAACCATAAAACCATTATACCCCAGTGTCCAGTCAACAACGAGAATTACCACACATTGTCAAAGGACATTTGTCTTGCCAAATGTGGCAAATTGATTTCATTGGACTCTTGCCACAAAGGAGAGTTGTTAATGTACAATGTATATCTGTGGACACATATTCTACGGAAAAACAAATACCTAATGGAGCCAAAGTATATTTCCAAACCTCCAATGGCGCCCCCAGAACAGGTAGATAACCACTAGTTCTCATAATATAGTGTTCATTATGAAACCATGAAAAGTGAGAGTATGTTCCCTCTCACACATTAGTTACGGTAATAATGCATTTCACTTACAGAGACAGTCATTAAGGAATATGCTGCTGTATATGGTCCTTTTGGGAAAACTATGTATCCTGTAAGGAAAAATTTACGAGTCACAGATTAGTTATTAGAATTAATGGATCTATGGGAGTACAAGTTTAGGAAATATCATTAATCTCTTAAACAGTTGGATATGTACCCATTCAGCAGTTGCTGCAACAATGCCTTAGGTAGCTGTAGCTTTAATCAAGAAAGAATTGCTATGGGAAAACGGGAGTTCCCTGCTAATGCCACATTCACGGGCTCCACTCCGTCGGTGTCCTATACGATGGTCGGGAGGCCACACATCTACATGTTTTATTCTTGTACAAGACTTGCACAAAAATAGAACGGGCTGGGATTTTTCTGTCTTGCAGCATCATTAGAAGAGAAAAATCACCCAAATAATGAGCTGCATTTTTGTAGTTCTAATAGAGAGTTCTAGTAAACTGGAGGATCTAATTTAGTAGAGAGATAACCTGGTTAAAATTACTGAAAGAAGAAACGTTTAGCCTAAATGTTGGAAGGAATCCTACCACCACCTTTTCAGGAAAGCAAACATAGGGTTCTATGGCGGCCAAGACCTGTAAACTCCCCTACCCTTTGGGCAGAAATTGGCAACAAGGACACAGTCTTTAAAGGGGTTCGGCCACAGGTCACATGACTGTGCTGAAAGCTGATTCTACCTCTTCCTCTGAGGCAGCATACACTCACGAGCTTGTACTTCCAGCCAGGGCAATGTACGTTACACCACCAGTGTCATAGCATTTATTCTCTCCCTGGAAATGCAGAATCCTCAGCAGTCTGTCAAACATTGATAGGGCATGCACACTTGTAGTGTAATTTCGCACATGAGCTATCAGTCTGCACTGCAGTGTAGGGAAATGGGCGGAAGTAGCTCTCTAGCGCTAGTACTCCTGGGCATTGACCCCGCTGGCAATATGGAGGAAGTGCAGCAGATGTAAACTAGATAATGAAGAAGAGAAACAGAAAATAAATGTGTTCTATGTATTTTCTATGCAAAACTTACCTTGTCTCTATCACAACTTATGCTAGGCTGTATAGTGGAAAAGGGGAAGTGCCGCTTTTAATTACAAATCCCCATTAATGAATGGATTTCAGGTTGATTTCTTCCAAGGGCTCAAATAAAATGGTAGAATTTTCTTTAGCTCTTGAAAGAGCACGCAAAGCCACATACTATGAGGCCATTCTCTGTAGGAAGCTAGTGGAAGTGCTCCATGACCATTTAGCAGTTGGACAACATGATAATCAGTGGACTAAAAAAGTATTTACTCCTCTTTTCATTCTGTTATTGTTTTAAGTGTTAATTAATCACAACATGTCTGTGCCTTTTTATACGTATGTGTGTATGTATATATAAATGCCTCTTCTGATCTATTCCACTTAAGCCTGAGGAAGAACCCTGAGTAGTTTTGAAAGATCGCTATAACATCATGTATTTTTGTTAGCCAGTAGAGCAAAATGTGATTGTTCTCAGTAATGGAAACCAAGTCATCTTGTAGATATGATACCTTTTAATCGCTAACACGGTACTTTTTTATTGTTTTTTCTTAATATTGTTACTCCATTGTCTTCATTAACAAACCATGTTCACATTCAATAAAAATACAACATTTGTACATGTAGCTCATATTTTGCACATACACTACTGTAATTAATCATGACATGCTTGACATCACTTGAAAGTAAGACAGCGCAGAATCAATACACAACACCCATACATGTATAAGTGATATGATCAGAGTATCTTCCCTTGATAAAATCAGACATTTTTATTTATGAACATACCGTTTTCAGTTGGACTAAAGCAAATGTTTTGTAAGCTCCCGGCAAAGTTAATAGCTGAATGACCAAACTGCTGAAGCTTTTTTCCCCTGACACCACAATTGTAGTTTTAATTTCTTTGTGTTATATTGGCTGCTTTTTTGTACCATGAAATCACTTAAAGTCCCTATCGTCTCTAAAAGTTGCTTAGCTGTGACAATTGTAATGTACTTCTAATTGAACTCAGAAGGAGTTGCACGGTATGTTTAAAAACACTACCAGCAGTTTGACTGATAAGCTGGATGCCTGCCACTTATCATTTGCTATCTGTGCAGAATACAGCACAGACCTTTCCCGCTTAGCTTTTCCACCCATGCAGAAAAAAATACAGCGGAGTGGAATCCTTCCTGCTGCTGTTTGGAATGTGATCTTTTTTTTTTTTGTTTTACTCTTAAGAGTTGGAAATATTATTACCAATTTGATGTGCCACAAACGTAACCTTCTACCGGGTGGTTTAAGGGATCGCTAAACTGCAATTCTGAATTTGTTAGATCTAAGCCATAAAAGTATAAATAAAAAGCTCAACGTGTCGGACATTTAACTGCATCTGAGTTAAAAAGTAAAGAATTACAACCCCACAGAATTACAGATAGTTAAAGTCCCTTCCACATCTGTAATACAATGTCCTAAAGGTATCTTCCATCTGTGAAAATAGATAACAAAGCTTCACTTCATTCTTTTCAATCTTCCTTTTCCAAATCGGAGTCCGAAGGACTAAATAAGCCGTACTTGTTAGCAACAGTTTTTGTTTATTGATACTGAAAGGTTTAGCGTTGCTCCACTTTCTGTTTGTGTCCTGTGTTGATCTAATTTAGCAGATGCACCAGCTATAGTACCTAAGTTAACCCTTATAGATTTTAAGGCTTTGTGCACTTTGCCATAGTACAGCTCTGCCTTCCACAGCCATAATTCTAGAACAGCCATAAAGGTGGGGGGGGGGGGGGGGGGGGGGGGGGGGGCTTTATAGAGGCATACAGAGGTTGTAGAAAATACATTTTAGCATGCAAGGATGCACTTTGGGGGGGGGGGGTCACCATCATTTTGAAGGGGTGCCATTATTTTTGGAGGGGAAAATAAGTTGTACTGTTACCGTATGTGGCATAAAGGGAGCATTAGTACTGCATGGAGCACTGAGGGGAGCCCTTTTTTGAGGCATTGGGGGTAGTGGCAGCATGGGGGGGGAGCGTACAGAGATAAGTCATAGCTGGTAGCTGCTAAAATAGCTGAAGATGAAGAGGAAGTCAACCTTTCAACATGACAACAACCCAAAGCATACCTCCAAATGATTGGCTTCACCAGAAGAAGATCAATGTTCTGGAATTGCCCGGTTGGACCCCAAGACCTGAATCCCATTGAAAAATCTGTAGACTGACCTGAAGAGGCTGGTACACACAAGATGCCCTCGCAATCTATCAGATTTGGAGCACTTCTACAAGGAAGAGTTAGCAAAGATTGTGAAGTCAAGATGTGGCATAGTGATAGTTACCTACCCTAAAATACTAAATGATGTCATAAAGTCAATGGGTACATTAACAAAGTATTAGTTTCAGGGTGTGCATACTTATGTAACCACATGTTCATCTCCCTCACATGTATTTTTCCGTAGTGTGGGCTTTAAACAGGATTTTACATAAAGACAACACCCCCCCCTTCCTTTCTGGTTTTTATGATCCCTTTTGAACGGACTGTAACCCTATAAGTTCAGTGCCCAGTCACAGCTTTCATTCAACCATATCTTTGTTATTCCCACAATGTCAAAGTTTTCCTCAGACATTATTACTTCGAGTTCGTCAACCTTACTGGTCAGACCTCTATCATTAGTCACCATACAGTTTAGAGGTTTTTGATTATTTTTTATATTTAGTGTATCCCTAAAAACTATTCTACCAGTTCTAACTATACTAGCCCTCCCAGCGCTCTACCTCCATTCTCATTACTTAGTCCCAGATCTCGGTCTATACTATCTTATCCTCTATCCCTTTGATTGCCCTCCCCCAGTCCCTAGTTTAAAAACTCCTCTAACCTTCTAGCCATCTTCTCCCCCTGCACAGCTACATCCTCCCCATTGAGATACAACCTATCCCTACTGTAGAGCCTGTAGCCAAATGCAAGGTTGGCCCAGTTCTCCAGGCACCCAAATTAACATTTCCTACACAAACTCTTGAGCCTCTTGTTTACCTCCCTAATCTTTAATCTCCCTCTGCCTTTCTGGTGTGGCACGTGGTACAGGTAGTATTTCAGAAAATACTACTTTGAAGTTCCTTGCCCTAAGCTTACATCCTAGTTTCCAGAGATTGTTTTTAAAGACTCTCCACCTACCTCTATCTTTGTCGTTGGTGCCATTGTGCAACATGATGGCTGGATCCTCACTAGTCCCTACCAGTAATCTGTCAACCCGATCCCTTATGTGTCGAACTCTAGCACCAGGAAGAGAACACACTATTCAATGATCCCACTCTATCTCACTAATAATTAAGTCTCCCACTACCAGGACCTGCCTGGTCTGCCCTGCACTCCTATTCTTACTGGAGCAGGCATTCACCTGGTAGTCAGAGGCCATGCCATGCTGCAGCAGTGGTAACCCTGTAATGGCATTCCTCTCATGTGCCAACTTTGCAAACTTGCTGGAGTGTGCCAGTTCAAGACTAGTCTCCGTGAAGCTCTTCCCTCTACCCCTCCTTCTAACTGTCACCGAGCTAGCTGCTTGATCATCCTGCACTCCCATACTTCTATCCACCTCCACATCTGCCCCAGCAAATGTCTGCTCAGAGAGAAGCAAACCCCTTTCCAGGTTGCCAATGGAACTCAATGTTGCAAGCTGCACATTTAGATCTAAGATCTGGATTTTCAAATGCTCACATTTCATGATGTAGTATGCACCCTCAAATAGCTGTTCAAGAACTGCCTACATGGCACAATATTTTCACTGTTCAGAATTGTCAATTATGGAGCACACTCTAAATGGGGTTCATACAGATACTTTCATCTAATATCTATGTTCCTTTTTGCATATAAGTAGTGAACAAATACAAGTGACTCTTCCAAAGTCACTGAATATAAAGTCACTGATCTCAAGTCACACACCTAAATGGAGTTCTGTCATTAAAAAAAAAAAATTCTATACTTACCTATTCCTCCCCAGGCAATCTCCTTACCAGATCTTCACCTCACTGATCTTCTCCTGGCTCCTCCAGTCCCCTGAGTCACGTCACCTCCAGCTGGCAGGATCCTCTTCGTCCTGTGATGAGGCGTACATTGTTGGCATTCTGCTCCCTGCAGGGCAATGCCGAATCCTTGGCAGCCAGCTTTAGCGCAACTGCACATGCGAGATGTCTTGTCGCGAGTGTTTCATATATAAAACACTGGCGGTGAGATATCGCGCATGTGTGCTAAAGCAGGCTGCTGAGGATTCAGCATTCCCTGCAAGGCAGTGAACGCTTCATCACTTGTAGCATTTACTGCCCTGCAGGAAGTGAACTGCAGCTAATGGACGTTCCAAAACAGGAAGAGGAGGATCCGGCGGTTGGCTGGAGATGGGGAGACCCGGGGACTGGAGGAGCCAGAAGAAGATCGTGAGGAAAAGATCTGGTAGGAAGACTACCTTGGGAGGAATAGGTAAGTTTTAAAGGAGTTTTTGTTACTAAAAAAAAATCAATAAACAGCACATTTAGAATATAGCACACACTCACACTTACACACTCTCTTAACAGATATATAAAGAAATGATATCTGTAATGCTCCTGCTCCTCCTCCATTTGGAAAGGACACAGGAATTTTCGACAGATGCAATTTACCCCACCTGATTGGGTAACCCTTAATTAATCACCTGTGCAAAGCAATCCAGATTGAAACCCACAAGCGGACTATATGTGCTTTTAAATGTAACAATGATTATTAATTAACCCTCCAATATTCCTTATGAGCAGATTGTATTTAACCTCCAGGGAAAAAACAATATAGCTGCAATATATAATCTAAAAGAGAACTATGACTTGATTTAAAACACAAAACAAACAAATACAAATAAAACAGGGAAATATGCACTCAGCAATTCCACTAATCTCAAGTCACACACTTAAGAAACAGCACACTTCAGAAAACAACACACTTAGAATACAGCCCAAGAACTCACATATGATTGTTTTATATAGCGCTTACCTGTAATGCTCCTCCTCTCTTTGGAATGTGGGGTATATTTTTATTCCGAAGGTCTTATATGTGATAGCGTTATTTTTAGGGGCACAGTGTGTTGATGTGTGGCAAACTCTGCAGAATTGAGTCATGGTTGGAAGAAGAAGTCATGGAGATCTAGACCAGTTGAAGAAGAAAAGGAAGAAAATGACTACAATTAGAATTACTTCTTAATGTCTATGTTTATTCTCCCACTGACTGCGTCTGATGAGTGCTATAACAACTGTAGGGTGTGCAGAGTGATGAACGGTAGTAGCATTCTTGCTTATGAAAGAACTCCCAGTATATCCTTACCATTCTTAAGGTTATACTGAGTTGTAGTTTCACATAGAGGAACCTTATATGTGAGTAGGTTAACCAGATTTTGCCATTGATCTCTGTACTAAACTTGATACTAGTACTGAATTTATGTTATGAGTTTGGTTTTAGTAATGAACTTGCGTTATAAGCTTGGTTCTGGAGCTGTATTTCTGTACTGAGATCGGCTATGGTGCCATATGTATGTTACGTACTTGGTTAAGGTGCTGTATTTATGTTATAGCTTGGTTCTTGTCCTGTAATGAGCTTTCTTTTGGAGATGTATTTAGATTATGTGTTTGGTTCTGGAGTTTTATTAATATATATATACACACTTCAAGAACCAAGCCCATAACATAGATACAGACACAGAACCCAACTCATTGCATCTTATTAGCTTGGTTCTGATACCATATTTATGTTATGAGTTTGGTTTGGTGCTATATTTGTCATACAGGCTTGGTTCTGGTGCCGTATAAATGTTATAAGCTTTGATTTGGATTTATGTTAGGATCTTGGTTCTGGCGCTGCATTTATGTTATAGGCTTCATTATAGGTTTGATACTTGTGATGTATTTATCTTATGAGTTTGAGGTTAGTGCTGGATTTATGTTATGAGCTTCATTATGGATTTATGTTATGAGCTTGGTTCTGGTGCTATATTTAGGTTATCGGATTGGTTATGGATTGACCAAAAAACAAAATAAATGTGTAAAAATGCCCAAATATTCAAAAATACATCAATCTTTATTGTTAATCTCCCTAAGGGCTCTGCCCTGCCGACCCCGAATCTTTTCGGACGAGTAGGCAGTTACTCGAAAAAAAGCGATGCTCGCTCGAGTAATTGCCTTAACCGAGCATGCTCGCTCATCTCTAGTCAGGTCCTATTTTTTTTCACAGCACAGACCTTAGATGCGAGCTTTGCACACGCATGTCCTATCTTTGTTAGGTGCAAGCTTTTTGCACGTCTACAGAAAACCATTGGTTCTATGAGACGCGATCTTTTCACGCGCCTACTATGCGCCAAAATTACGCTCGTGTGAGCAAGGCCTAAAATCTACATAAAAACAGATGATAGCCCATAGTAACCAATTACACTATTCCAAAACATAGCAAGAATATTTTCACATCGTACAAAATAAGCAATCATACAAACAACTGCCTCGGCTGTTATATGCACTACCCTAATAAAGTGCATTAAGGAGCAGCATATAAGAAAAAAAGTACTTAACTCATATGGATGGATTACACAGAATGGCGTCCTCCCCTAACTTGGTTATAGATTTATTAGCTTGGTTCTGGTGCTGTATGTATGTTATGGGCTTGGTTCTGGTGTTGTACTTAAACACTTAATTTGATGGAGAGGATAGCAGAGAGATGAGAGATTCACCCTGTGGCACCTTGTCCCGTATGTCCTGGGAACCGCTGTTCAAGCTCAAACCTTCCTAGACCAGTAGTGTTATTTTCTGACACTTCTTCGCTAGTCTGTGCAATTGACATTGAGTTTATACCTGCACATAAAAAAATAGATTTATCCTGTCTGTCAGGCATGTTTGAAAGAAATGTTCCCACTGACCTCATGCTTGCTGGAAATTTTGTCTTTAAAGTAAGGCTGTGTGCCCTAGGCTGTACCTCGATGAATCATTATTGGAGAGCATAGGATTTTTGCACAAATTTACATTTGTCCGTTCGCCATTTCTGTGAATGTATTGCTTGTCTGATGGAAAACTGGCAGCAACAAGACAATATTTAGAAATGGGCTGCATTATCTCTTGCTATTGCCTCTTATTACATCACAAGGATTCTTAAGATTGGACCTTATCTATAATTGCCAATTCTCATTTTAAATATTTTTTGCACATCACACCATCAGATGTTCTTTATCGGTATCAGGTACATTTCAGAAGTCCTGCTCTGCATTTAGCAGTTGTGTATCAAACTGTGAATTATCTTATTAGACTAATAACTGCTTGAAATAACAAACATGTTTATACCTTAGACTTAAAACAGGATACAATTCCTCACCTAAATGTAATATCGCAGGTATAGCTGTAAGGGACTCTACACATATGCAGCTATTCACTACGCCTCAGGTTATGGACATGCAATTAAAAAATATTTCTCTAGATCAGTGAGAGAGCTGACTTATTGTACAGGTTTTTAATTATGCTTTTTGATTTTCTGTTTTTTTTATTTAAAGGAGCTCGGTCATAAAGAACAAAAAAATATATATACTTACTAGAGATGAGCGAGCATACTTGCTAAGGACAATTGCTCGAGCGAGCTTTGTCCTTGGCGAGTATCTCCCCGCTCGGAAGAAAAGGTACGGTTGCCGGCGCGGGTGACAGGTGAGTTGCGGCGGTGAGCAGGGAGGGAGCGGGAGAGAGATCTCCCCTTCGTTCCTCCCCGCTCTCCCCCGCAGCTCCCCGCCCGCCACCGGCAGCCGAATCTTTTCTTCCGAGCGGGTCGGTACTCACTAAGGGCAATGCTCAATCGAGTAATTGCCCTTAGCGAGTATGCTCGCTCATCTCTAATACTTACCTATTCCGCCCCAGGCAGTATTCTTACCGCATCTTTTTCTCACCGATCTTCTCCTGGCTCCTGCAGTCCCCCGGGTCACATCCCCTGCGGCCGGCCGAATCCTCTTCTTCCTGTTATGTAGTGTCCAATCGCTGCAGTTCACTTCCTGCCATTGGACACAGCACTTTGTGCTGTACTGTACTTGCTGTGTTACACAAAGCCCCCAAATACCACACTTTAGAAATAATGTGTTGTTAGAACTATAATTACCACTTGCAAAAAAATAGTGACATGCAAGATAGCATACCTGGAAACAATAGTGTTAAATGGTGACCCCCCAAAATAATAGTGCCAAACAGATAATACCCCGTTTTGTGCTCTTGATAAAAGTGATGCTGCAAAGGACATTAGTACACTACAGAGTAGAAGTGCCATGTTTAACACCCCTACAGTAATAATGAACTTCTCAATGCCCTTTAACAGTAATTCTACCCCATTTAAGCCTCAAATAGTGAGTGTTCCTCTTAGTAGATCACCCAGTAATTGTGCTCCCTTTGTGACCCAAACTAATAATGCCTACCGCTGTGCCTGCTACAAAGTAAAATGCCCCCTTTGTGCCATGTACATAGATAGTAATTAGAGATGAGCGAGCACCAAAATGCTCGGGTGCTCGTTACTCGGGACGAACTTTTCGCGATGCTCGAGGGTTCGTTCCGAGTAACGAACCCCATTGAAGCCAATGGGCGACCCAAGCATTTTTGTATATCGCCGATGCTTGCTAAGGTTTTCATTTGTGAAAATCTGGGCAATCAAGAAAGTGATGGGAACGACACAGAAACGGATAGGGCAGGCGAGGGGC
This sequence comes from Eleutherodactylus coqui, assembly GCF_035609145.1. NCBI lineage: Eukaryota > Metazoa > Chordata > Amphibia > Anura > Eleutherodactylidae > Eleutherodactylus > Eleutherodactylus coqui. The sequence continues at coordinate 220,299,265 of NC_089841.1, forward strand.
TACATGTTGGGCTGCATCTCAAGTTCCCAGGTCCCACTATTAAGCCACAATAGCGGCAAGAGTGGCCCCCCCCTAACGATGTTAGCCCATTGAATTCAATGGAGCCGGCAATACAGCAGGTTCCACTGAAAGCAATGGGCTGCCCGACAGCGCTGGATGAATTGTCGGGAAGGGCTTAAATATATAAGCCCTTCCCTGCAATTCATCCAGAAATGTGTTACAATAAAAATATATACCGTATATACCGGCGTATAAGGCGACGGGGCGTATAAGACGACCCCCCAACTGTCACCTTATACGCCGGGAATACAGCGGAGCAAAGAATAAAAATCATTACTCACTTCCCCCAGCGTTCTGCGGCGCTGCTGCAGGATGTCGCTCCCTCCTGGTCCCCGGCAGAGCATTGCTTTCTGGACGCAGAGCTTGAAATCCCTGCCTCCAGAAAACACACGTGCCTTCAGCCAATCACAGCCAATGACAATGATGTCATTGAATACCATAGCGAGCCGCGGGAGGGGCAGATTTTAATACTCGGGTGACACCTGATCTCCCCAGCCACTCACTGCAGGGGGGTGGTATAGGGCTTGAACGTCGCAGGGGGAAGTTGTAATGCCTTCCCTGTCTTTCTATTGGCCAGAAAAGCACGCAAATTTCTCAGGGAAATAAATGAAAGTGACTCGAACACCGCGTGGTACTCGTTACGAGTAACGAGCATCTCGAACACCCTAATACTCGGACGAGTATCAAGCTCGGACGAGTATGCTCGCTCATCTCTAATAGTAATGCTATCTTTACAGTAATAGTACTGCCTTTCTTCCACAATACAGTAATAATGACCCCTCTGTACCAATCAATAAAAGTAAATATGCATCCTGTATGTGCCCTAAAAAATTATAATATCTCCTGTGTGCCCCACAAGCAATAACAACTCCAACCACTGGGATAGGTAATATTGCCTCCTTTGCTCCCCAGCAAAAGAAAATGCATTTGTGCTCACCTAATCTCACAACAAATGGAGCAGCTAAAGTGGCCTGTGACTTACAAAACAAAGGATGGCAGGACTGGCCTTAGGTATGTGGGGTTTGTGCAAGCTGCATAGGGTGCATCACTCAGACACTGCTGCCATTAGGAAGGCTACCGGGTGCCTTCACAGATCATCCCCCCCCCCTCCTTGAACGCAATTGCCTCATCCAGTGGTCGGCACAATTTCCTCTTTGAATACTTGCAATATAATGCTTGTATCCCTTCCTTAGTATCATCTCTCACTTCCCTTGAAGACAGCTGTCTTGCTCAGTTGGTGCTTTGTAACATGTGAGAGCTGTTAGTAACCATATATGACCGCTCTTGCTGAAGGTGTTACAGGCTGTAACTTACAGTACTATAGTTTATAGTAAGTGTACAGAGAGGAAATGGTGCTGACAGTTGCCTTCGAGGGGAGGAGGAGATGATACTGGGGAAGGAGATAATACCAGAGGGGGGAGAAATGATACTGGAGAATGGGGACAGACAATACTGGATGGGTAAGGTGATACTGAAGAAGGGTGAGGATATCTGGGAAGAAGAGAGGTTACTCCTGGGGAGGGGAGTAATTTGACACCTAAAAAGGTGGGTTATTATATTTTAGGAGGAGTGATAGTTGGGGGAAGAAGGAGAGATAATACCTAAGAAGGAATTATATCAGCAGGAAGGGAGGTAGATGATATTTGGGATAGAGGAGCAGAAATAATCCTGGCTGAAGGAGAGACGATACCTAAGAGGGGATTAGACCTGTAGGAAGACTGGTAGGTGATACCTGGAGCAAATGAGGAGAGAGAATCCTGAGTTGGGAAACAAGAAGAGAATATTTGGAGAGAGAAAACTTAATAAATGATACTGATACGGGGGAGAAACGAGCCTTAGATGATACTGAGGGGGGAGAGATTAGCAAGAAGTAGAGGACAGAGGGAAGAAGTTATAACTGCAGGATCGGTTTATACTACACAGGGATTGTCTGTAGTCTGCTACCATGGACATGCATAGATCTGCACAGGAGTTGTAGATAAAAAAATTTAAACTATAGCAATTGGAAGATTTATAAAATTGCTTAGTTAAATTGTTTGTAATGGTGGACAAAGCATTAAATTGTTTCCTTCTATGGTGGTTGTGGAGGGTGCCAAAATCTCGTACAGGTCACCAGCTAACCAACAGTAAACACTGAGGGCAAAAAGCCTATCGCTCCCTGCTCTACAATAGGATTTTGCTATATGCATCTCCTCAGGGTTCAGCCAATATAAATCTAGCTTGTAAGGCCAGTTTTTCACTCACCAAACTGTGTAATGTGTAAAAATCTAATTGGCTACTTTATGCCTGCTATTGTTACATGTCCTTTTTTGACTATTTATTGAGGATTGTATTTTAACCCCATCTATCCAACACATTTTCTTGTTGTTGTCTTAGATCAATGTGATCTGCTCATGTGCCGCAGCCTTCTTTGAATTATGTTCTATTGCCCAGCTATCTTTGGCAGTTGTCTTTGTTGACTAAGTCATTAACTAAGGCTTCCTGAACAACAGCATATTGTACAATGAATATTTTAAAAATTTCAAAACCAAAACAGAAAGGCCACTTAGGTCTGCCACAAAGAAAATCGTTTAAACGGCCAAACGACTGAACAAATTGACATTTTTGCATAAAATGACATGTACAGATAATGGCTCTATTTACCTCTTTCTACAAAATAAACTTTGTAGAAGGAGAAGTAATTGTTTGCTCAGTTTGGTGTCTGTTTATGCGAGGGATTATCTGGCCTACAGGATTTCATGGTCTCCTGGCAGATCAAACAATGTACTCATTATGTATACAAGGCATGCACAATGAGTACATTGTTTAGTACCGAAGCTACTCAAAATACTGAACGATTTCCATTCAAATGAAGTGACTACTTTTATGCTGGCTAAAATGCAGCACTAAACAACAAGTGAAGATATAGTTCACGACTGCTCATGTTTACATGTAATGATTATCGCTCGCTTTCGGCAGTTTGAATTAGCAATAATAGTTGCACATGAAAGAGCCTTGACACCGACAAGCAATTATGGTTTGGAATGCTATGTTTTAGAAAACACTATATAACAAATCGACTGATTGCAACTTCAAGTCACCAGGTGTTCAACCATCAACTATGCTTCTAGCTAATTTGTATTGTCCCTTTTGCCTTGACTAGAAACCCTCATTGCTTACTTCCAGGAAATAAAAAGGTGTGCTGGTCAAAGTTGTCTATCTTATGTTCATGGACAAATTTTTTTCCACTGAAAACAAACAATGAAGATTTCCATTATAAGTGGAGACCTTGAAAAGTCGTACAACAAATAGGCTTTATTGACTGAAAGGACAATACTCCTAAACCATGTGACTTCTCATTGTAGTAAAAGTTCTGCTGTTAAAATCAAATATACACTGACTGAACAAAATAGCACATTTTCTACCTATACAGGCAATATAGCAAGAATGTGAATGCCTCCAATATGGCCACCCTGAGGAGAGTTTTTAAAAATAAATTTAACCCTTTCCAATCCAATTTTGGATCCAGGGCTTCCTAAAAGGCTTTCTTATTTTGCTGTTATACAACAGTGCCATCTGCTGGCTAAAGCCAGTGTGTGTGCTCCAGAGAGGCTCTGACAGTGTAGTGGCTGGCAATAGACGGTAAGAATACCCCGTCGGACATCTTATGACATTGGAGCCGTACAAGCTTCAATCAGAATCTAGGAAGACGTCAGACAGTGGATTGGAAAGGGTTAAACTGCTTCAATATATAAAAAAGAACAAACATTCTCGTCTTCAGACTTTCATCTAATTAATGGAACTAAAATGAAATACACAAGGCATTTTTCCTAAACCCAAGATACATACAGCACAGGTATAAATGAAAAAAAAATATGACATTTTGCTTCCTAGGTTGTTTCTTTGATACTTTTGTGCACTGAGATTCTTAACAGACTTTACAATGTCACAAATATATACTATATTGCCCAATGACTTACTATGATATGTTCTAGCATTACTCACAACTTTATAGCTCCATACTTCATTTGCTATATTTTCCTATGCAGCAACTTCTATATAAAAAATAAATAAAAAATTCACAGTTTACACAAAACAAAAGGTGTTGATAAATCCTTCTACTTATTTCCAGATATCTTACATTGTCACAGGTAGGTGCCAGGTTGCTGCATGTGGCTTGTTCCTGTACGAAATCTGTCCATCTGTATCGCTTTGCTGCCACGTCAAAGTGTGAAGTGGAGGTAGCTGTTCTTTTGTTTTGCCTGCTGCTTCTTCCGGAAGGTCGAATAAAGTATTACTGGCAACAAAATCAACAAAAATGTCAAACTCTGTCTCCAAATCAAATATCTGCAAAGAGGTGTGAAAAATGAAAAATTAGAACAAATAAAGGAAAAAGCAGCATTTCAAAATAGAGGGATGTCAGAAATATATCTTTTTCGTAGAATGATCTGCTACATTTTTGGTTATTTTATTATTATACTGCTATTGTCTCACCATTCTGCTTTTATTGTTCAATAGTTTCCAAGATTATTGAGCAACTATATTATTGCATCCTCATAAGGAGCATTTCCTTAAGTCATTCGATATCTAAATGTGCTGAAAAAGACCCAAAATCTAAAAAAAATTAAAAAGCAAAAATATTTTTCTTTATTATTACAATACACTCAATGCGAATTTATTTAGATGTACAAGAAAAGCTAAAATATCAGATCACAAGGTTGCCAGTCACCGGCCAAGATTTTCAAGAGTTAAACTTCCTTCATATGGTTTGAGATAAAAGAAGGCATTGTTAATGGCAATACGCCCACTTCAAGCCAGCGAAGGAGTCACACAACAAATAATTGAAATATAAAAGGAGAAAGAAAATAGGCAAACATTAACATGTCAGGAGGCAGCAATCAGAAACATCACATAACTATTAAGTAACAATAACTTCCTTGTCTGGCCCAAGCAGGCTTTTGAAATGTATCAGTGTATCACTGTAAGCACGGCTTCTGGGGACAGCTACAATGTCGATGTTGATTGTGTTGACAGCAAACTGCAATGTTAAATTGTTGTTCTTGCATTTGGATTGACAATAAAATGTTTCATCTTCACTGCTTTGTAACCAATGACACATTTGAAAAGGCACAAAGTACAAACTGCCTTATGATATGGAAAGAGTGGCCTAGAATTGTTGCCTTTAAATAATGAAATATATTTCTCTTTTCAATGCATTTTCAGAATTTTTTTTTTTTTAGAAAAAATGATAAACTGTGCACCCGTCAATTCAGAAAAGCTGCTCCACTCATTGATCACCCTCAGTGTCAAAAAGTTTTTTTCTAATCTGTGACTTCTCTCTTTCAGTTTCATCCCATTGCAAATTAGAATAGGGCTGATCCCTCTGCACTGTGACAGTCCTTCAGATTATTATAGACGGCTATTAAGTCTCCTCTCAACCTTCTTTTTTGCAAGCTGAACATTCCTTATAGGTCATGGTTTGCAGGCCATTTACCATCCTGGGAGCTCTTCTCAATTTGTTCCAGTTTGTCTATGTCTTTTTAAAATTGTGGTGCCCACAACTGGATGCAGTATGCCAGATTAGGTCTGATTAAGGAAGGGTAGAGGCGGATAATGACCTCACATGATCTAGACCCTATGCTTCTTTTAATACATCCCAGAATTGTGTTTGCCTTTTTTGCTACTGCATCACATTGTTGACTCATGTTCAGTCTATGATCTATTCGTATTCCCAAGTCTTTTTCGCATGTGCTGCTGGTTAGCCCAATTCATCCCATTCTGTATGTGCTTTTTACATTTTTCTTGCCCAGGTGTAGAAATTTGCATTTCTCCGCGTTAAATACCATTCTGTTAGCCCTTAACATATTTATAGACAGCTATTAAGTCTCCTATCAGCCTTCTTTTTTGCAAGCTGAACACTCCTTATAGGTCATGATTTGCAGGCTGCTAAGCATTCTGGTAGCTTTTCTCTGAATTTGTTCCAGTTTGTCGTCATCTTTTTTAAATTGGGGTAACCCTTCACATGCAGTTCCCTACAGATGGTTCTGGTTCTAATGGATGTCCCCAATGACCTGTGACATCTCCTGAGCGAGTGTTTCAGCAGACAATGATGCCTTCACAACTCATACAAGGTCTACTTCTTGTCAATTTATGAGGTCTCCCCAAACGTGACTGTACTGTACACACACCAAATGTTATCTATTTCCGAATAACATTGCCAACAATGGACTTTAGTATGGGACAGTTTTGGACCTTCCAATTACTTATTCAGGTGACATCCCACCACCACACCCTGTTGGAAATCTGTCAACTCTGCACCTCGTAACATTCTGTTGGATTCTATACTGGAATACGCCAGTGGGATAATTTTTTATACCTAATGCTTGCACATCAAATTTTCATATTCCCTTCACCTGATCGTTGTTTACCCTAATACTTTTGTCACCATAGTATATATGTACAGTCTTGTATTCAATTTGTCCATGCTAGAGAACGTGTATTTAGGTTTAAAAGAAATGTAGCTTTGAGGATCTGTAGGTGACTCCTCTAGCTCACCCCTTGTAAAGTTGAATGTTTATGAGTAGAGATGAGCGAACGTACTATTTTCGGGTGTTTTTGCACTCGAGCACCGCTTTTTCTGAGTAACGAGGGTGCGCGGGGGGTTGGAGAGGGGAGTGGGGGGGGGGGGGGGGGAGAGCTCCCCCCTGTTCCCCACTGCTTCCCCCCCGCTCCACCACGCCGCCCCCCGAATCTTTTCGTCCAAGTAGTCAGTTGCTCGGAAAAAGCGGTGCTCGAGTGCAAAAACACCCGAACCGAGTACATTCGCTCATCTCTATTTATGAGTATTTTGTGGATTGCATATGGTCACAGCCCACATGTGTGATAATTCATTACTATGATTAAAAGCCTGGTCAATGCTCAAAATGTGTAAGCATTCCACATGGACTCTCAATTTTATGCCACGGTTTCTCCAACTGAAATTAATAGTGCTTTTCACAGGGCCAGCGCTGTATATTGGTTCCTTTTTGCTATAAACTCTGCACTGCACCGTATGGACAGTTCTAGTTTAGTGTAAATTGCTAAAGATTTCACATCTCACTGGATTATAGGCTAACTTTTATTTGTGTTGATTGAAAATGAAGTCAAGTTAAATTATGCTTTATTTTAGCCATGCCTGGCTACAATAATATCATTATCCAGGATTTCAGATGAATTTAATTAAGCTGTAATGAACAAAATTGGTTGTATTATGTAATTAGAGTGCCATTTAGTTGAGGAAGGAACAGATCGGATGGTAATTGTATCTGTCATAGTCAAAGTTTTCTAACTCTCTATTTAAATTCATAGTCATCACTCCTCTAATATGGTAATAAGATTTGTCACGAAAACACAAGGGTGCTTGAACTTTTATCGCAGGTGCCCTATTGATACCCCTGAGGGAACAACTACAGATATTATTTCATGTAGGTGTATATGAAAGGTTGTGTGTTACTGGTTAATAATAGACCTTCTTTTTAGTCTTCTATGGTGTTTTACATACACAGCAGCTTCCATCTAAAACATTAAGGCTGCGAGTTCGATATCATAGCCCGAAATCACACTCGCCAACATGCGATATCCCCACGAATGCAAAGCATTTTTATATCTAAACCGCCACGTATGACTTTGGGTAAGTAGCGTCGGGCAGGATGCAATGCTGGTGTCAGCCCCATTGAAAACAATGGGAGATGTGATGCAAGAGCACACTCCAAGATAGTATGTGCCATAATTTGTTTCCCGCATCACTCGTGTGTATGACCCCATTCAAAACAATGGGGTTCATATTCGTGCGTCTTGCAACCCACAAAGATCACACGATTTTCTCGCCCATGTGCAGGCGCCCTAACACTGATGGCTCCAGTAGGCCTCACTATGCCTTAACTCCTTTCACTCATCAGGTAACAATATGCCCACATGTTTTATTTTTCTGTGTTTTTTTGTGTGTTTAATATGACATGAAAATATTTTTGCTGTCAATTTTACCCATGGATACCAAAAATAACACAATATATTAACATGCCCTAAGTAGTAGCAACTTTATACTTCTGTGTTTCAAAGTTTAACTCTCTCCCTTCTACCATTTGATTTGCATATATTTCCCAGGGATATGTCTGAGAGATTTCAATATTATTAAAAACATAGAAGAATGCAGGAAGAAAAGGCCCGCATGGTCCATCTAGTTTGCCTTTACAATATTTTCTTTTTCATTTTTCTGAACCACATCTGCTTCTGAAAACCCACTGATAGGTAGCTTACTGTGCAGGTAGTCTGGGAATAAATGTACATGCAACAAACATGTACTGTATTATGTCAGGAGCAGAAAGGAACTGAAAACCCAAGTATATCCCAAGTGGATGTTATTATAAACAACTAGATAGTTACAAATACTCATAACTAGTAAAATGGAACAGCTAGTATGATTTCACTTACCTGGGGCCTTTTCACTCTTGTACCTCAAATGCAAGTTCCCATACTCGTATGTGATATGTACTATACAGTGGACCCTACAGACAAAGGGGGTTTGCAGTTCGAAAATGATGCCTTCAGTCAGAGCTTTACAGCTGTTGGCTGGACATGTACCATACTGACTACCTGCTCTGCCCACCCTGGCTTCTGCAAATTAAACTGTTAATGCTTAGAGTACTAAACTCCCTTTTAGCAGATTCCTAATGTGTTTGGACCAGAAAGTAGAGGAATTTCCTGGAGCAAGGGAAAGTCCTGGCACAAAACGATTTTTTAAATTAATCCAAGTAAAAGTAGCAAGATGCAGCATCGGGAAGAGAAAAAAACATGTCTGACACATTTCAGACCACCATGGTCTTATACTCATAACCTCGAGGAAGTCTTTTTATGCCATCTTGTACTGGTCCTTGCTATGCTTGGTTTCAAACATCTTGTCAAGCCTTCTGACTTTCTCTTCCTTCATTTTAGTGAAAATGATACATAATAGAGTTTAAGCCAGAAGGCAGAGTCTCTCCTTCTTGTTCGAATATTAACCACTTAATATAACTTACATCTATGTTGGGTGTGTGTAGGGTTTGTGTGGAGTGGGCTCGGGAGTCAAGCCCGCTCAATATGCAGTGGCTGACAGCTGTCTTTGATAGCTAACCCCTAGTTACAGCTTCTGAGATAAAGCCAATCTTCATTGCTAAAAATTTAGATGCTATTATCAATATTGACAGTGGCATTAACATGGTCTCACAGAGGGAGGGGTCTCCCTCTGTCTCCAGAATGTCCCCCCACTGTGACGAGACAGCAAAATGCTGTTTGTTTGTCACGTCAACCTGGGGCAGCCTTAATAGAATGTCTTTGAAAATATAGTATACGACAGTACCTATGTATTGTAGTAATTTGTATGAGCAATCCAGCTATAGGCTGTTCAATTCACCTTTGGTGGCTAAAAAAAGAAAAGTAAAAAAACAGTTAAAGATTCGTTTACAAAAAAAACATTTATTCTGTGAAGTCTGATCTAATAAAATATATGTATATATGTAAATATAATGTACTAGCTGATATACCCAAACTCACCGGAGTTAATTTGATACAGGTGTTGTTTGCATGGAAAATTTTATAAAGTCATGGTTACTTTAGAGTAACCAAGGAATTAAATATGTATACACATAGAGGAGCGTTAAATTCTCCTCAGGCTGCATGTACCGATGTCCCACTGCAGAATGTGCCACCCCTCCCACTATCTTCATTTAAAGGGGTTGTCCCGCGGCAGCAAGTGGGTCTATACACTTCTGTATGGCCATATTAATGCACTTTGTAATGTACATTGTGCATTAATTATGAGCCATACAGAAGTTATAAAAAGTTTTTCACTTACCTGCTCCGTTGCTAGCGTCCTCGTCTCCATGGTTGCCGTCTAATTTTCGCCGTCTAATGGCCAAATTAGACGCGCTTGCGCAGTCCGGGTCTTCTTATCTTCTCAATGGGGCTCCGTGTAGCTCTGTGTAGCTCCGCCCTGTCACGTGCCGATTCCAGCCAATCAGGAGGCTGGAATCGGCAATGGACCGCACAGAAGCCCTGCGGTCCACGGAGGGAGAAGATGCCGGCGGCCATCTTCACCGGGTAAGTAAGAAGTCACCGGAGCGCGGGGATTAAGGTAAGCGCTGTCTGGTGTTCTTTTTTAACCCCTGCATCGGGGTTGTCTCGCGCCGAACGGGGGGGGTTGAAAAAAAAAACAACCCGTTTCGGCGCGGGACAACCCCTTTAGGACCTAAAGAATGCTCGTGCCAAATTTCATGCTTGTATGACACCAGGAAGTTATATTACATAGGGGGTGCCAATACTTTTGCACTTAGCATTGAATAATTAAGTAGTGACTCCTTTACTTTTCCTATTTAGGACCTAAAGAATGGTTGTGCCAAATTTCATGCTTGTACAACACCGGGAAGTTACATTACATAGGGGTGCCAATACTTTTGCACTTAGCATTGAATAATCAGGTTGTGACCTCTTTACTTTTCCTATTTAGAACCTAAAGAATGCTCCTGCCAAATTTCATGTTTGCACGACACTGGGAAGTTAGAGAATTAGATTAGATACATTACACAGGGGTGCCAATACTTTTGCACTTAGCTATTTCGTGCAACACTGAGAAGTTAGAGAATTAGTGGTGAGTTAGCCAGTGAGCGCTTTCACCTTTATATATATATAGATTTATCCCACATGGTGAACACCATTACAAGAAAATAACAGCAGACTTACACTTTTTTGGTCAGCCCATCTACCGCAAAATGGTATTAATAGAAACTTCAGAATGCTTTGCAAGAAACAAGCCCTCACACAGCCCTATTGATGAAAAAAAAAAAAAAGTTAAAGGGGGGGGGGGGGGTAGAAGTTGGTCACAAAAAACAATTTTTCTTTAGAATCAAGATTTTATTTTTATTTAAAGCAGTGCAACTAAAAAACCTACATAAATGTGCTATCAGCATAATTGTACTGACTCATAGAAACAAGTTAATGTCATTTTTACCACAAGATGTATGCTGGAAGAAATAGCATAATTGCCTTTTTTTTACTTTCAACTGCTTAGAAATTTTCAAAAGTTTATGAATGCACAATGTGGCAATGTCTCCGTGGAGGGTGGGGGTCAGCGACAACACAGCGGCTCACTAATTTCATATAAAAGTCCGAATAGCTTTATTTTCTGAATGTTCAAAGATAACAGAAAATCCAGCGGAAAAATAATCACTGCTGGCAGCAGATAGTTTGTGCAAACAGCAAAATAAACGCTTGCTAGTCAATGCGCTAACTAAATAGTAGTTTTCTCACTTACTACTAAAGTGCAGCAATGGTCAGAAATCAGCAGAAGTCCACCAGGTAGATGTGCTCATTCCAAACTCTGAACCTGACTGCCTGAGCTTGCAGTCTTTTATGTCCCAGTGATTACCTCAGTGGGTCCAGCTGAGCTCACTGGGATCCAGAAGGAAGACCTGTACTGGAGTTTTATCCCACCCAGGCTAAGCATTTGGGTGAAATGTACGCTCCTTCCAGTACTTTTCCTTGCACATGGCTACAACAGTATTATATGGTGCTTTAAATGGTGCCATTGAAAAATTCAACCTGTTCCAGATAATAAAAAAAAACAGCCCTCATGAGGCTGTGTTTACAAAAAAAATCATATACTTTTTAATTTTTTTGGCGAGATCGAGAAAAAAAACTCCAAAAACAAAAATGCCTGCTCCTAAGGCTGCATTCCCACGAACGTATATCGGCTCGGTTTTCACGCCGAGCCGATATACGTTGTCCTCGTGTGCAGGGGGGGGGGGAGAATGGAAGAGCCAGGAGCAGGAACTGAGCTCCCGCCCCCTCTCTGCCCCTCTGCACTATTTGCAATGAAAGGAGGTGGGATGGGGGCAGGGCTAAGTTATGGGAATTAGCCCCTCCCCCTCCTTGCCTCTCCCCAAGATGTATCTGGAAGTCTGACTAAGGTAGGTTCTAGGTGCATAAACATAAGATAACCTACCTTAGTCAGACTTCCAGATACATCTTTAAAGCAGTTGGAAAATGGAGTACTTCGTACATATACTATAGGGTGGCTCTTTATCTGTGGTCTAGAAAAGAACTAAATGTGAACATTTGGAGGCATGTTCGGCGTGTGATACGATCAGTCAACCCCTTCCGGTATTGTGCCATCCGTTACATTTTGGTTACATTAAAATGAATTGGTTTTCGCGTCAGCATGAACCACACAGGTAAGTGTGCTAGCATTCATTTTTGGCTATTGTTTAGCACAAAAATGCCACCTCAAAAAAACTGAAATTTGTCCAAGCCCTCGTAGGATCAGTAATGAATCCCGATGTGGTGTTGATGTAGTCTGTACAAGTGCAGCATGACAACAATGAAGGTACATGCGATGCGCAATTCATTGGGAGGGAAATAGTAATAGGTAAAAACATAGAGACATTGAACAAAGACATCTTCTTTCATTGTTCTCTACTTCAAAGACCTCTGGAAAATAAATTGCAATAATAGTATGCATAGTGTAATTCCAGGATAGGGAAAAACAAACCTCTGGAGAGCTATTATCAATTGGTTTTTAAGACAGCTGCCTATTCTAGATGCTTAACTATATATCAACTGTACAAAGTGCCTTCACCATTACTATTTATTTATTAAAAAATAAAGCTCGAAGGATCTGAAGTCTATTACAGCAATGGATGGATTCAATATCTGTGCAATGATGTGTTAAAAATGGAAGAGGCATCATTATAACTCAAATATACTATTAATGTATTTTGTTCCTCACAGGAATAAAATGTGAATTACTGTATCGCACCAGGCGTTCTGTTTAGTAAGTGAGCTTTCTGATTATTTTTTAGCTGAGAGAAGTGCGGGAACAACATCTTAATATTCACTAGATCACAAATATTACCTAAGCTTTTATTGCCACACAACCCTGTAACGAAAGACAATTACCACTGAGGGGAAATATGTACAAAGAACTGGAAGGGCCAATTTCATCCTGCAGATAATGGTAGATTATTTTGGGAAGAAAAAACAACATTTTCCAGGTTTATTTCCCCAGATAAGCAATGTAGATAGTGTTTTCTAATACATGTAAACTATATACAGTCAACACATACAAGGCAATTATTCCTCCAAGTCGTTAATCTTAAACCAGTTCTTTTTTATCTTCTCATAGCCTGTAATGGACAATGCTAAAGTTAGGGTTATTGTTAGAGATGAGCGAGCATACTCGGTAAGGCGATTTACTCGAGAGAGCATTGTCTTTTTCGAGTAACTGCTGGCTCGTCCCTGAAGATTCGGGGCAGCCGCGGGGGTGAGCGAAGGGTTGCAGAGGGGATCGGGAGGGAGAGAGAGAGATATCTTTAACTCCTCCCCCGCCGCCCCCTTCCCCCCCGAAATCTTCAGGGACGAGCCAGCAGTTACTCGAAAAAGGTGATGCTCTCTTGAGTAAATCGCCTTACCGAGTATGCTCGCTCATCTCTAGTTATTGTACATGATAACACAGGTATCACCAAATGGACATTTTGTCCCATTTCAAAATTTAAATACCTCTCTCTTTTTACTTCTCCTAATTATTTTCAAAGGAAGGTGTGGAATTTTTGACTTTCAATATTGCTGGGAGAGTCCATTTTGGAAAAAAAAACAACTCATTGCGTTCCAATGCATAGTTTCTGGAAAAAAACCAAAAAACTAGAAATATCTAAAACTGCCGACAAGACATTTGTGTCCCATATAGGAATTCAACACTGTTGGTCATTATACATCATCAGTGGTCATTGGTTTTGTCGATTACTCATACCAAGTCCATGTTTAGTGAGCCGTATGCCTTACTTCTTCTTTGGCCATTTTTGGTTGATTTTAAGAATTTCTTTACATAGTCAAAATAGAACATTATTTACATGTGTATATCACCGAGGGATGTCAACAAGCCTATCACCGAGGGATTATTTACATGTGAGAGTTTGAGACTTGAAAGCAACTTTTTGCACTTATTCTTTCAATGTAGTTACTTACAAAAAGGGGCAGCTCATTCCAAAGAACTGCAACATGGCTCATTTTGTGGCCTTATTTCTGAGGAGATGATGGCTTAGCTAAGTGATCTTCCAGAACATCAATCGTAAGGCGAAGATGGAGATGGTGATTCTGTCTACGATGCAAGAGAGAGCACAGCAGAGTGTCCAGACAAATGAGTGACAACAAGGATCCTGATGACCATCCACCTGTGACAAATGAGTGACAACAAAGATCCTGATGACCATCCACCTGTGACAAATGAGTGACAACAAAGATCCTGATGACCATCCACCTGTGACAAATGAGTGGCAACAAGAATCCTGATGACCATCCACCTGTGACAAATGAGTGACAGCAAGGATCCTGATGACCATCCACCTGTGACAAATGAGTGACAGCAAGGATCCTGATGACCATCCACCTATGCATGGTCGCGGTAAAGATAAATAATAACAAAACATTTCTATCTTTATTTTGCGGTTTTTAGTCACAATAACAGCTTTCATTCTCTAAGAAACTGCACTTTCGCTACTCTTCAGGTGTCACCTTGTCTAGACGATGTCCACATTGTCAAGATTCTAGAAGGAATGCTGGAGATGGTCCTGCCATAAGTTTCATGGTGCTGCTATGGTCTGTGTTGTGTAAGACATCAGTGTTGACCAGGTACCAGCCAGGGATGACAACAGCAATGCTCATGATGACGCTCATGTTAAACAAAAAGATTTCAGTACTGTTACTTCCTGAGATGAGTGCACTTGATGAAATAAAAAAAAAATTTTTATTTGAGCTTGACAAGTTCTCTTCCATACTAAAAACACCCATCTCTTAAGACGATTAGCCAACCTAAGGCATGTCTGACATTTTTGTCCCAGCAATGGTATTAAAGGGAGTCTGTCACCTACTTTTAGCCCTATGAGCTATGAGAATGGGCCAAAATTAGGTGACACTTAGAGTTCGGGGATACAAGTTTTATACTTACCTTCCCCGTCATTCCCCTGGTGTCAGTGCTAGAAGCCACAGCTCAATGCTTAGTAGTTTGCCCATCCTAATTTTTGTTACCTTTCAGTATGCTAGGCATTTAATATACTCATTTAGACATTTTTTTTTTTCAATCAAAGCATGTAAGAGTAGTTATTTCCTAGCATTCATATGTATATCTTACAGTTGTATTGTAAAGGCTTTGTGCCCATTATTTACCCATATGGCAGATATTCACATTGCAGCACCAAGTGCCTCTTATTGCCATGGCACAAGTTCTAAGCCAGGAAATGTGTCAGCCATACGTCAAATAACTTGTAAGGTGCACATGTTCATGGGATAACTTAACGCAAAGAAAAGAAGAACTTATATTTTCAGTCCCTGTCTGATATGTTATTCGTGTCCTGCAGAGGTCACTAATGTCAACTTATCTTATTACAGACATTTTTCTTTAAAAGGTTTCAAGATATACAAATATTTCTATCTTCATCTCTTCCAGATGAGATTCCAAATAACAACATATTGACACAATGAGCAAATAATCACAGAATTTATTGAAGGCTTGGCTTTCACATTGTGAAATGCAAATACTAATACTAATTTCTCCAGACCATGACCAAATATTCTTATTTTTGTTTGCATAGTTTATCAGAATACCACCATGTCACCTGACTAAAATGTAATCTGAAGAAAAATAAGAGTTCCTTTTACTTGTGAGATTCAAAATAATTTGGAATTTCTATTAACATGTCATTGAATATGAAAAAAAAAAAATCTTAAAGGCCAAATAATCCCCCCTGGACTTAATATGTTAATGATTCCTTCTGCAATAAGTTAGAATTGTGTTGAATTGCTTAATGAATAGAAATTAGCCCTCACCTTTAGTGAGGTTTATGACTCTTTAAATCAGTTGCATCCAACCTTTTCTCAGATGGGACACTACGTGACAATGACCTATTGTTTTCAGACACCTAATGAGGAGCTTTCAACAGAATGAATTGCCTTTTTGATGATCAGGGAGCCTCCTGCATAACTGCCCTCTAAGAAAGTTCAATAGAGCTGGAATGACCTATGACAATGCAAAAATATTAGCTGCTACATCCTACATTGAAATAGGATTAAAGGATTGGACTGGCAAATCAACTGAAAGACTGTATTACACTGAAATGGACACTAGCATTCCACATAGTTTATGCTCATCTAGCAGACTATGGGTGTATTATGAATCTTGTAATATGCTTATATTAAACATTTTTTAATCTAACCATTGAAAATAAGGTATGAAGGCGTTCCCCTTCTAGCAGCTTTGCAATCCACTGCCTGTGATTGGGCACTTGGCTTCTCCAGAAACAGGCACATGGGAACACTGCTAGTTACTACATGCAACAGAGGGGTGGGCATTCATATGCTGCCTTGTAGCTGATTGGAGCAGGGCTATGCACAGCAGCATAGGACGTGTGGGAGAGGAAGTCCCAGCCAGTACAGTACTGGCAGAATGGCTGGCTTAGGATGCCCACTACCTGTAAGTGGATTGCAAACATCAGGGTGGCAGAAAATAGGAAAATCTACAAGGAAAACTAAATTGATAGAGCTCAAACTGAGTGCAAGCAGCAGCAAAGCAGCAGCCAATGTGGACTGCTTGGGAACATTTTTTGAAAACTTATGTACACTTTAAATGTCAGAGTAGTTATTACTATTGTGAATGAGTTTGCCTTTAACAGTAAAGGTACCCATACACATAAGAAGGTTAGTCAACCCAAACACACGTGTATTGGAGAGTCGAGAAAACTAGCTGTCGGGGTGCATTAGCACAGGCGAGTGCGATATCAATCTGAGGATCAATATTACACTTCCAAGCATGTGATTTTTGCCTGAGAGTGCGATGCGAGTTCTCTTCATGTTGCAAACGGATGGAACTTATGGTGAAACTCTCCTATGTGAATAGTAACATAGTAGCATAGTATGTAAGGCCAAAAAAGACATATGTCTATAAAGTTCAGCCTATTACATCCCAATGTTGATCCAGAGAAAAGCAAAAAGCAAAAAAAAAAACCCCAATGAGGTAGAAGCCAATTTTCCCCCATTTAAGAGAAAAAAATCCGGCCTGACTCCAATCTAGCAATTGGAATAATCCCTGGATTAATAACCCTTTTAAAGTTGTCAATGATTATAACATGTCATATTGTATGGTCCAGGAAATGCATTCAGGGCCCCTCTTGAACTCTTATCAAATTTGCCATCACCCAGTCCTCAGGCAGAGAGTTCCGTAGTCGCACTGCTCTTACAGTAAAGAACCTCCTCCTCTGACGGTGTAGAAACCTTATTCATCTAAATGCAGAGGATGCCCCCTTGTTACAGTCACAGTCCTGGGTATAAATAAAACATGGGTGAGATCTCTGCATTGACCCCTGATATATTTATACATAATTATTAGTTCACCCGTCAGCCGTCTTTTTCCTAAACTAAATAACCCCAAGCTTGATAACCTCTCTGGGTATTGTAGTCCACCCATTCCATTTATTACTTTCGTTACCTGCCTTTGTATCCACTCAAGCTCTGATATATCCTTCTTGGATAGCAGTGCCCAGAACTGTCCACAATATTCCATGAGTGGTCTGACCAGTGACTTTAAAGACGAAGAACAATGTTCTCATCATGTGCCCCTAGACTTTTTTTGATGCACCCCATGATCCTATTTGGATCCCCATGGCAGCAGTTGCCTGACACTGGTTGCTCCAGTTAAGCTAAAAGGTAACTAAAATCCCCAAGTCCTTTTCCATGTCAGTTCTGCCGAGTGGTTTCCCATTTAGTGTGTAGTGGTGACATATATATTCCCTGCAAATGTGCATAACCTTACAATTATCAGTGTTAAACCTCATTTGCCACTTTTCTGCCCAAGAACCCAACTTATCCAGATCCTCTTGCTACCGCCTTGTGTCCTCTCTTGTGTTAATATCTTTACATAGTTTTGCGTCATCTGCAAATATTGATATATTACTATGCAATCATTCTACCAGGTAATTAATAAATATATTAAGAAGCATAGGGCTCAAAACTGCCCCATGTGGTACCCCACTACTAACAATGACCCAATCAGAGTATGTACCATTAATAACCACTCTCTGCTTTCTATCACTGAGACAGTTACTTATCCACTAACACATATTCTCACCCAAACCAAGCATTCTCATTTTATATTCCAACCTTTTATGCGTCACAGTATCAAATGCTTTGGAAAAGTCCAGATACACAAGATCCAGTGACTCACCCCGGCCCAGTCTAGAATTTACCTCCTCGTAGAAGCTGATCAGGTTGGTTTGACAGATGTGATCTCCCACAAACCTGTGCTGATACAGAGTTATACAGATATTTTACTTGAGGTCCTCCAAGATAGCATCTCTTAGAAGCCCTTCAATTATTTTACCCACAATAGAAGTAAGACTTACAGGTCTGTAATTTCCAGGTTCACTTTTTGAATATCGACGCAACATTGGTTATGCACTAATCCAGTGGAACACACCCGTCACTATAGAGTCCTTAAATATAAGAAACAAGGGTCTGTGTATCACATTACTTTATTCCCTTAAATCCCGGGGGTGTATGGCATCATGACCTGGTTTTCTCCTATTACTAAGTCTTGCACCCTTAGAAAGTAGCTCTGAGGCTAAAGTATATGGACTCTGAGAAATGGCAGTAAATAGTACAAAGCCCAGTGTTGTTGCCCCATAACACTGCACATGCTAGGGCAATATAATTATAGCTGAAAATGAATACAGAATTGAAAAACAATGTGTGTAGAAATTAAAAACAAAGTAGCATTTTAACAAATCTGAAGCAAAGATGATCTGGTGCTCATAGGGTAAAGTGCAGACAGTTTTAGAAAGGTGTCCTTACTGCTGTGGTGGGGTGGGGGGTCCTCTCTCATAGAGACCTCCCTAAAAGGCCGTCACCTTATAAGCACCAGATCATCTTTGCATAAGATTTGTTACTTCTTCCTGAATTGCCTATTTTATATGCCATCTGCTGTACACTGATCTGTCCCATGCTCTCCCCCTCTTCCTTTGTGGTGGATTTGGGTAACACTACTCCTTAACATACATTGAATTTTGCGTAGAGGAAACTTCACTCATATACCTTGACTTTTCCTACGTAAACAGTCACAGTGCTGTCCCTAGATCATTTTTAGCATTTTACTGATTTTGGTTCATATAAGTGTAAATGGAAGTACAGTATTATGACGGCTTCAAAGATATATTTTGTAAAAAGCTGTTTAGTGTAGGTGCTACTTTTACTGGACCCCATCTGGGGAGATCTTGGGCTTCTTTGAATAAACTCTAAGGAATATTCTTGTACTGTATTATTAGGTATCAAAATAAAAATCCTTTTTTAGAGTTTGTTTTACATTTTTTGCCATGCAGGATAAATCGTGTTTTCAATTTACTGTACAGATACCAAACACGTGGGTTTTTCATTTTTCTAATGGGAAAGTGCACAAAAAAAGCACTTTTTTTAGGTAGAGTTTTTTTGCACTATTTTGCTTTTTCTATCTTTTATGTCCCTGTAGGGAACTTGAACCATAACAGTCAACTTCTGTACTGCAATGCGTTATCACTCACAACAGCGATCACCGGCCCTGGTCGACCCAGACACCAGTACGTACACTTACATAGCTGGACATACCTGGGTGGACATTTTTAGACTAGCTCCAGTCCCATGGACACAAGGACCCACAGCCAAGTCAGTGAGTTGGTATTGAGCCTGCCATAATGAAGAAGGTTCTTGATCAGCAGACATTAATTAGTGTTACGGGATACAAGTGGAGAAGGCAAGATATTGATCACTCCTGGTCACATCTATTTAATCTATCTATCCATCTATCTCATATCCATTTATCTCATTTTCTATTTCTTATCCATCTCATATCCATCTATCTCATATCCATCCATCTCATATCCATCCCATATCCATCTATCTCATATCTATCTATCTCATATCTATCTATCTCAGATAGATATGAGATAGATGGATAGATAGATATGAGATAGATAGATATGAGATAGATATGAGATAGATGGATAGATAGATATATCTCATATCTATCTATCTATCTATCTATCTCATATCTTTCTATCTCATATCTCATATCCATCTCATATCTCATATCTATCTATCTCATATCTGTCTATCTCTCATATCCATCTATCTCTCTCTCATATCTATATCTATCTCATATCTATCTATCTATCTATCTATCTATCTATCTCTCTAGCTATCTATCTCATATCCATCTATCTCATATCCATCTATCTATCTATCTCATATCCATCTATCTATCTATCTATCTATCTATCTATCTATCTCATATCCATCTATCTATCTCATATCCATCTATCTATCTCATATCCATCATCTTTACACATGTATATACATTTCCTTGATAGAAAGCCGACTATTTCTAGTCTATGAATTCCTGTTTTGCAATGTTTTCTGGTTTTCAATTCAATTCATCTTGGAATCTGTCAAATGCCTCAAGCTGCTGATTAAAAGACTTACCATTTTTAAATACTTAAATTCAAAGAATAAGATTTTGTGAAGCTGCATAAATCCATTATTACAGCTGAAGCATGCTAACGCTTCAGGCAGAGAAGATAAATTGCCTCCAAAGTGATACAAACTTAGTTTGATTATTGCGTTGCACCCAATCTATCATGATGTCCCCAAATCTTTCTTCCTTCAGTTTAAAATTAAAAAGATTGTACTGCAGCCATAATCTTATTTTCAATTTGCATATTTTGGCCTCTTGTTAAGCCTTCTGCATTTAAACACTTGAATAAGGAAATTTCAAGTTTTTCTTTAAATAAATATACTTGGGAGTAAAAATGTTTTGCTGTAGCTTGTGTTTAAGGAAAGTTGAAATGGGTTGGATCACCATTGAAAATATAAACCTAAACAAGGAAACTCTCCTGGCACTGTAGCTTATATTTTCTTCTCAGGAGGCAGCCCATCTCACACAGTTGCCCCGGTCTGCCTTACTTATCCAACTCTTCTTTGCCGACTCCTCACTTTGTGTTGACTGTCTGTTCTGGCTGGAAGAAAAAAAAGAGAATCTGGCCTGTAGCTCTCATGTAGGGGAATGTTAATTTCTAGTCTAAAAGCCTATGTATGCAGGCATTTTATAGCTCCAATGTATCTACAATTAAAGGTGAAGAAAGAGTCTTCTTCATTAAAAGTGCCCCACCCTGTTTTGTGTACAGCTTCTACAATATGGGTCTCATGGTAACAGGCAATAGGCAAACCCAGTAGAATCTAATTCTACAATCATACTCCTGTATCTGACCACTATTTATTACAAATGATTGTTAGGGAGAAGTAGGGGAAACGAATGGAATATGATTTCAGGATCAGACGGCACGGGGTCTGTTTGATTGTCTTAGGTCTTATGAGAGAGGCGTAGATCTGTATATGAACTATAGTCACAAGACAACGGGATTTTAATGAATGTTATTTGCAAAAATGCTTCAGTTCTTATTTTAAAGCAATTGGAGTAATAAAAAATAAATGGTTGTGAAGGTGGATTTTATATGCATGTTGCATGACAGCATGGGGTAGGTTTATTTACCCTTTAAGGACATTGCCCTTTTTTCCCCCCTATTTTCATTTTTACCTTTGCCCTTTTAAAAAAATCGTAACTCCTTTATTTATCCATCGAAGTAGCTGTATGAGGGCTTGTTTTTGCAAGAAAAGTTCTGTTTCAATGGTGCTATTTAATGTACCATATAATGTACTGAAGAGCTTTTAAAAAATACTAAGTGGAGTGAAATGAAAAAAAAAAAATGAAATTCCGCCAGCTTTGGGCGTGTCTTGTTTCTATGGTGTGCACACTGCAAAAAATGAGCTGATAACTTTATTATTATTATGGGTCAGTACGATTGCTACGATACCAAATTTATATCTTTTGTTTGATGTACTACTTTTATTTATTTTCAAAGATATTTAATTTTTTTTAAATTAGTTTCTGCTGCCCTCTTCTGTCCGTCATAACTTTTTATTTCCCAGTCGTCATCCCGACGGTCCCATTACATATGGAGGTTGCCGTCTGACCTTGGTAGGGACAGGAAGAGCCCTTAAAGCACCTTCCCTTCCACCATCTCCTCAGTGTCTTCCTGTTCCTATGGTGGACAGATGCAAGCTGTGGGGGATAGTACTTACAAGGGCACATTGTGCCGAAGATCCCCTAGAAGGAGAGGCCGGGTCTGCACACCGCTCCAGTCCCTGCAACCCCTGACCCCTGACCTGTGCCACCATGGAGCCGTCGGTCGCCGTGCAGCACAGGTCACCATGGGCGGGTCATCTTCTCCATGTTGCCAGCTACTCCTGGACGGCTGCCACTGCTGCAGAGAACTCCGGCCTTTAAGTGGTTGCTCCTGGCAGTGGGGAAACAGCGGCGTCCTTCTCAGCCGCACAGGATGCATAGCGATGACGTCATCCGGCATGGTGACATGTTGCGCACGGCGTAGGGGGCGTGGCTACCAGACAAACCCGGAAATGGCGCCAGATTTAAATCCTGCCTTCACTGACAGGCTCTGCTTGTGAACTGAGAGCAAGCAGGTGGTTTGGGCTCCGCAACCAGAAAGGACGCACACGGGGTGGTCAAGTTAAGAAAAATGTATTTACTACAGGTTAATAAAGGCCAGTTAATGGTAAAAGAACAGGAATAAGGACAAGCACAATACACAGTATAGTTGGAACAATTCAAGTTGGATTTCAGAATATATTCCACATTTACTATGCCCACCTCCACAGCACGGACACTGAAAGAACAATATTCTCAAAACTATCCCTAACTGTCCCTAACTTCACATTTGGGTGCGCACCCCTCTTACCAGTGGTCCGGGTGGACTGCTTAGAGTTTGTAGAAGCGCGCGTTGGGGCCCAATGTCGTTCCTTCCTTGTATAGCGAAGCGTCCTCTCCTCACGGTTATCACAATATCCGAGGCAATAAAATCCTTCTCAGCAGGCAGGAAAACAAAATGGAGGCAATGGAATCCAACAGCAAGTAGCTCAGCACCCTGACAGTCCAGCAGAATCCATACACCGCGGTGGGATATAAGCCAGGGGTTTGCAGTTACAGTCCGGTACTCAACAGCACTGCCAGTCTATAACTTTGGTGGCAATGTCCACAGCCACAATGTCAGTATTACTGGTTAGCCACTGGGTGCAGTCCTTTCAGCATGGCTCCACTGAACATTCTGTCTCTTTACACTTTGTCTGCCTCTGGACTGAATTACACAAAGGTTAGCTGCACAGGAAAGTCCTCTAAGATCTCCACACACTCTCAATACAGCACAGACACTTGGTACTCTCTCTTGCAAAGATGGCTGCTGCTCTCTCTGTGTCGTCACATCCTGCTTCCTTCTCATACTGGGTCTGCAGACAGGCAGGCTGACCTCATAGGGGTGTGTCCCTCCAGCATCACATTCCCATTGCCGGGACTGCTGTCTTAAAGGATCAGAATCACAGAAACACATATACACTCAACTTTAACACAGTTTAAACAAATGAAACTTGGCACATCATTGGGCTGTATATTACATGCTCCTGCTGGAGATTACCCTGCAGACCCAAGGAAGTGCCCCAGCATGTCAGCACACGATAGCTCAGCATGGGAAGAAGAGGCAGATACCCTACAAACCGTGAGTGGCTATATGCAAAAATAAAAGAAATATGCAATGTCACTATGGTTGATTTGAATGCATATTGTTCCATTGTTTTCTCCTTTCCCCCATTATTTGCATGGTCACCTCAGACTGATAAGGAAGGTCCAAAGAGATGGACCCTAAAAAACAGGCTAAGAAGTACGATATCTGCAATAAAAAATTAGAAGATAATTATAAAAAGTTGCTATGCGAGGAATGTACGGGAAAATACTGGCAGGGCGGCTTTCAAGGCAAATATTAGGGGTATGATAAGGGGAGAATTACAAGCCTCTATGGCATCCCTTTCCCATCCACAGCCTGGTCTGTCAAGACCTTCCAAAAGATAAAGACCAGCAAAGTCGCTGAGTCCTATCTCAGAGGAGTCCCTGGATCTGCTGTCAGAAGGGGAATTAGAGGACCCGCTGCCACAAGCAGAGGACGAGAAAAATTATTATCTTTCTTCCGATGATATAGAACATCTCCTTAAAGCAGTAAGAGAGACTATGCAAGTTGAAGCATACCGTTGAAGCATCCGTACACCCAGAACTGTCCAGGATGAAATGTTCAGGTGGCTCCGGTCCAGGAGGAAAACTGTTTTCCCAATAAACCAGACCCTGCAGCAAGTCATATCTGATGAATGGCAGGAGCCAGAAATGTTCTTCGCAGAGGCGGAAAAAGTCTATATAATTATTAGAAAACTAGCCCTTCACAGATATAGACTAAAAATTAATAACTATTTTGTAATCCTTTAAAAACATGTATGGGCCGACAAACGAACTAGACAATAAAGACAAGGGGATTACTGATGGTTAACAGGATAACCACTGACATTCATCAGATATATTTCAGTATATAGCTATACGGTCTCTGTTTGTTCAACTATAATGTCACTTAGGACATAGAGCGTGGAGATTATAGACGCTGGATCTAAATATAAAGTTTCCAGTATCTGATTTAACCTAGAAGAAAGCAGCTCATAATAGCTCAGTGTGTCTTATTATGGATGCTGAAACGTAAATGCGAGAATCAAAAAAAGCTTCAAAAAGCCAACACAGGAACAGCTCGACGCGTTTCCCTGCTTTATTACCAGCAGTTCATCAGGAGCTAGCAATGAAGGCTGGTTAAAACCAGATATATTCATTGGAATTTACTGAGCGTATAAACTACTAGAAGAGTAGCCCTTGTCAAAATGGAACAACATAATTTGGTATCCTGAAAAGTACTGATACACTGATGTGATGGTGTCAGTGTATCACAACAGCCGGCAAGATGCCTGGGTGGGTGTCACATTGGATAGGGATTTTTTTATAATTGAAAAGTGGACTACCATCAGTCCAAATTGACGGGGAGATGGATTGTATGGTGAGCTGCCCAGGGGTAATGAGCTCCTAATTGCAGCACCAACCACTAGGATGAGAACAGCCTTGGAGAGGAATGGTTTGAATAGTGTCAGCACGAAGGCCAAAAGACACTATTATAGGTTAGTCCCAGATTTTAGAACCAATCCCAAAATAGAAGAACCAAATTCTATCTAATGCTGGCATATAGAAATAATCCCTAACTATGACCAAAGAATACCACATAAAAATGAAAAGATAAGAAAGGATAAAGCCTGTGGCTCTGATGGTGAATTAAAAACAGACTGGCATTTGCGCCAGAAGATGTCCGCGTATACAGAGAAACTCCGAAGGTAGACACGCAGATAGCCAAAGTGGCTAAGAAAACCTCGCTACTTTCAGATCCCATGGATAAGAAGGTCGATGGACTAATGAAGAAAGCGTGGGAAGTAACTTCCTTCATCATTGAACGCAACATTACGGCAATGTCCGTAGCAGGTCTATGGTTCTGTGGCTGAACAGAATGGAGACCTCAATAAAAGAATGGGCTCCCAGAGGGAAGTTAGCTAGCTGCCTTCCCCTCCTAAAGATGGCTATGGGTTTCCTAGAGGACGCATCTGTGGAATTCGTCAGATATGGCGCAAGAACCACAGTCCTTAGTAACACTGCAAGACTAGCGCTATGGCTAAAATCGTGGTCGGCAGACGTGACATCGAAGATCCTTGAGAAAGCAGGGGACAAAAATAAAATCCTTTTGGATAGAAGGTCATATAAAAAAAACACCTTTCTCAAGGAGGACACGGCAGCCACCTCCAGAAACCAAAGGGAAAACAGAGAGGTGGCGATACCCTGAAGGAGGTCGGATAAGGAACTCCAGCGAATTTCTACCCCCCCCCCCCCCCAAGAGATTCTTCCTAGCCTCCCGGGGGTCCCCGCAAGAACAGAAAAATCTGATAAAGGGCATCCAGGAACTAAAAGATTTAGGTGTCATTATGCAGGTTCCTGAACAGGAAAGGGGTGAGGGCTTCTATTCCCCCCTCTTCTTAATCAAAAAACCTTACGGCTCTGTAAGGACTATCTTTAATCTCAGGGCTATAAACGAATTCATTTCCAACAGGAAATTTAAAATGGATACTATTAGATCCATCGTACCTCTAATAGATCCCGAGAGCATCATGTGCACCATTGATCTTAAAGATGCATACTATCACATCCCAATAACTGCTGCCCATGACAAATTCCTAAGGTTTACTTTGCAAATAGGCAATGTAATTTATCACTACCAGTTTAAGGCTTTGCCGTACTGTATGTCTACTGCCTAGTGTCTTCACGAAAATACTGATAGAGATGATAGCCTACTTCAGGAGAAATCAAACCCTTAATTTTCCTTATCTGGATGATTTCCTGATGGTGTCAAAATCTGCAGAAACTATATGCACAGACTTGTCCGTAGTCTTGTCCACAATAAACGACTTGGGGTGGATAATAAATAGACAAAAGTCAGACTTGATCCCGGGTACGCAGAAGATATATCTAGGAGTATTCCTAGATTTCCACACCCAGGAATCATGGCTCCCCCCATCCGAAAGGAAGGACTTAATCCAGTCAGTTTCATCCCTATGTCAAGCAAGGACAGTATCCATTAGTGATACAATGAAACTTCTGGGCCTACTAACAGCTTGTATACAGATAGTCCCATGGGCCCAAGCCCATACCCGATAGCTGCAATGCTTTATTCTTGCCCGCTGGGACAAATGGCAAATCTCTCTAGACAAAAAAATGAGCCTGACCGTTCAAGTTAAACAATCCCTGCACTGGTGGACTTCCCAGAGTAACCTTAGCAAAGGTATCGCTTGGTCACAAGAACCCTCTATGTCCATCATGACGGATGCAAGCAAGAGGGGGTGGGGAGCGCAAGTAGTTGACCTAACTTCTCAGGGAACCTGGGACGCCCGAATAGCTACATGCTCGTCCAATTACAGGAAGTTAAGGGCAATATGGGAGGCCCTTTGTGCAGCAGAACCCCACCTTAGGATTTTGACATGCCTTCCCCTAACAGATAATATGACAGCCATGCTGTTTGTTTATCACCAGGGGGGAACACAACACCCGCACCTTCAACAGCTGGCAACAAGGATACTATGCTGGGCAGAATCCACAGTGCTATTCCTCTCAGCGATTCGCCCAAAGGGGTCTACAAATACCATCGCAGATTTCCTCAGCAGACAAAGCATCCTCCCAGGAGAATGGTGTCTGAAACAACAGACCTTCGATCTCCTAACGCATTAGTGGGGGCAACCACAGATTGACTTATTTGTCACAAAGACAAATACAAAATGCCAGGACTTCTATTCCCTGAATCCAAGGGACAATTCATGTGGGGTAGATGCCCTGTCTCATAACTGGGATGTAGATCTGGTGTATGCATTTCCCCCCTTCTCACTGATCCCTCATATCCCCAAAAAAGGTTAGCAGAGCAGCGGTACTCCTAGTTGCTCCTATGTGGGACAAGAGACCTTGGTATCCCCTACTAAAGACCCTATCAATTCAGGGCCCACTCCAGCTACCAGTTGGGCAGGATCTCCTATTCCAGGGTCCACTAACTTACTCGGGAGTCGATAAACTTAAGTTAGCAGCCTGGATGCTGAAGGCATAATACTTCGGGGAAAAGGGCTCTTGTAGAAAGTCATTACTACTTTAAGCAAAAGTCATAAACCTGTTATCACAGCTATTTTACAACAAGGTGTGGAGGAAATTCTCTGAATACTGTAAACTAGATCTGAGTAAGGCCCCAAACAGATATACCCATAATTTTGGAATTTCTGCAGGCAGGCCTAGAAAAAGGTTTAAGCCTGAGGACCCTTAAAGTACAGGTGGCAGATTTAGGATCCTGTTTGGACTTTCCCTTGGCTGAGCATCGCTGAGTCCGCAGGTTCCTTAAAGCGGCTGAAAGACTCCGGAAACCTTTCCAACATGGAACCTAAACTTGGTCCTAAACAGCTTTTGTAAGCCACTCTTTGAACCCTTCTTCCAACTCCCCATAAGGTTGCTCATGCTTAAAGTCAGTCTCCTAGTCGCCACAACCTCGGCACAGAGAGTGGCGGAATTACAGGCATTATGTTGTGTCGAGCCACATATGATAGTGCAAGATGATAGAATTATCTTTAACCTAGATCCTGCTTTTCTCCCGAAGGTAGTTTCTAAATTCCACAGAGAGCAGACAATTACCCTACCCTCTTTCTGCCGTAATGACAAAGAGAGAGAATTCCATCGCTTAGACGTCAGGAGGGCTGATCTAGCATTTCTAGAGGCTACCCAATCCTTCCGGAAACATAATAACCTCTTTGTCCAATTTCAGGGGCCGGGCAGAGGAAAGACAGTGTCTAAAAGTACCATTGCAAGATGGATCAGGATGGCCCTCCAGGTGGCATACAAAGCCAGGGGTCTCAATCCTGTGGGAAATATCAAAGCCCACTTTACACG
Organism: Eleutherodactylus coqui; assembly: GCF_035609145.1. Taxonomy (NCBI): domain Eukaryota; kingdom Metazoa; phylum Chordata; class Amphibia; order Anura; family Eleutherodactylidae; genus Eleutherodactylus; species Eleutherodactylus coqui. The sequence goes on from NC_089841.1 coordinate 220,327,829, forward strand.
ATCCCTCTCCTCCTCATGGGCAGAGAAAGCCCAGGCCTTCGCTGAACAAATCTGTAGAGCGGCTACCTGGTCTAGTCTGCATACATTTATTAAGCACCACAGGGTTAATGTACAGTTTGACAAAGACCTGGGATATGGACGGAAAGTCCTCTAGGCAGTAGTCCCACCCTAAGTTACCTATAATTTGGTATTGCTCAATATGTAATGGGGCCGTCAGGATGACTACCGGGAGAAGAATGGATTACTTGCCAGTAGTCCTTTTTCTGGCAGTCATCACGATGGGCCATAGTTCCCTCCCCTATAGAATATTTATGTTCTTTTAGCAATGTATGATGTGACCGAATAAAGGGAAATATTAGTTCAGTATATATTTTCCACCGTGATAATTTGAAAGTCACTGAAGCATGGTGGAACTGGAGGTGCTTCAAGGGCTCTTCCTGTCCCTACCGAGGTCAGAGGGCAACCTCCATATGTAGTGGGGCCGTCGTGATGACTTCCGGAAAAAGGACTACCGGTAAGTAATCCATACTTTTTTTTTGTTGACAGCTGTGCGAGGGTTTTTGTGGAACGTCCTGTAGTTTCCGTTCTGGTGTACATAAGACTTTTTGATCGCTTTTTATTACATTCTTTCTTGGAGACAGGGTGACCAAAAAAAGCACAATTCTGGCGTTTTTTTTACGTCATTCATCGTGCAGGCTAAATAATGCGTTACTTTGATAGATCGGACTTTTACAGATACAGCGATACCAAATATGTATTTTTGTTATTTAGATTCTTTTATTATTAATTGAATTGGCGGTGGCATTTGCTTTGTCTATTGCTTTTTTGCGCAGGTCTGTGCGTGTTTTACTGTATTTTTGGTGCAAGCAAGTCGTACACTTTTGCATGCGAAAAAAGACACAATTGCAATGGGCAATTAATTTATTTAGTTCATTATGTGCCATTTTCCTGTGCAGGATATTATAACAAGCTGCATTTTTTTTTGCATGAACAAATGCGCGTGCAAAGTACGTTTATGTAACTGAACCCAATGGGTTCCATTCACTGCGTATTGCGCTAGAAAATTTTGCGCACGCAAAATGCTGCTCAAATACATCCATGTGACAGCAGCCCAAAGCAGATAATAGATGTAGTGCTTGCCATTTGCTCCAGTTTTTTTTAGAGCACTGCGATACAGAATCCTGGCATACTAACCTTAGTAAATCAGCCGCAGTTTATCTACATTATGCATGTGTAACCATACCAAGTCCCTGAGGTTTTTGATAGCAAGGACTCAACCAACTCCATCTAAACCCAAGTCATTATGATCAGCTTCTATGCCCAGCAGTTCCCTACACCTACTATATACATGTATACATAGGCGTAGCGTCAGGGGGTGCTGGGGTCGCCATGGCGACCCGGCCCATGAGCTCAGGGGGCCCCGGAGCCGCCCTCCGACATACCCCCATGCACATTCAGTGCATTAATGGCTGACCGTTCTTTCCCCCGCATGATGCGGCAGTCAGAACAGCCAGCCTGAGAGGAAAAGCAGGGAGGCAGGGGCGTACCTAAAGGCTCAGGGGCCCGGGTGCAAAAGTTAAGCTCGGGGCCCCCCCCCCCCCAGGCCTCCACCCCACACGCCCCTGTACCCATACCTAGATCGTGCTGCATACATGATCTGTCCCTGGCGTAATCTTTCCAAACATGACACATTTCCTGCACTACATGAACATTTGTTTGTAGCCCCGCAGGCCACTCTCACACACACCTCTTTTTACAGCTATTAGCACAGCGCCCCGAGCGCCGTACTAACCGCGGTACAACACTCCCTTAGATTTCAATGAGGTTACTCAAATTTGTGCTCAAACATGGTGTTTCTAACACTGTGATTTTCGAGAGCTGTCTGTTCTGTTCCTGCATTTTTGTGGTTAACACATCTCATCACCCATCACAATGATGGGGTGCATTGAAGAGTGCTGTCAAACGCTGTAACCTGTGTTCAAAAACGCTGCTCGAAATTACGGTAAAAATGCCACAATTTTGAGCTGCGTTTTCTGAACACGTGTGAGAGCGGCCTCAGGGGGGTCGTGTGTTTGTTGCACTTTAGAACCACAATTAAGACACATAAAAAACCTGCATGCAGTATATAAAGACCGCGTACGGTATTAGGGTGACTACCCACTGCAGGTTTTTTTCACGACAAAATTCGCTGTGTTTTTTTTTTCTGCAGGGGTCTATGGGACTTGTAATGTTAAAATCGTGATCGCGCAAAACCGCGATTTCGCGGTAAATTGCGATTTTGCGCGATCGTTATTTTAGCATTACAAGTCCCATAGACCCCTGCAGGAAAAAAAAACGCTGCAAATTTCGCCGTGAAAAAAAAATGTAGTGGGTAGTCACCGTAAAGGAGCTGCAGACACTATTAATAACCGCATGCGGTTTTTAATTGCATGTAAAGGGTGCAAATAAATACAGTAAATCCAGGGAGAGGGAGAGAAAGAGATATACACACACACACAGACAGATATACACACACACAGACAGATACACACACACAGACAGATACACACACACACAGACAGATACACACACACACACACACATACACACACACACACAGATATACACACAGATATACACACACACATACACACACAGACAGATATACACACACACACACACAGACAGATATATACACACACACACACACACACAGACAGATATACACACACACACACAGACAGATATACACACACACACACAGACAGATATACACACACACACACAGACAGATATACACACACACACACAGACAGATATACACACACACACACAGACAGATATACACACACACACACACAGACAGATATACACACACACACACAGACAGATATACACACACACACACACATACACACACACACACACACACACATACACACACACACACACATACACACACATATACACACACACACACAGATACACACACACACAGATACACACACACACAGATACACACACACACACAGATACACACACACACAGACAGATATACACACAGACAGATATACACACACAGATATACACACACATACACACACACAGATATATATATACACACACACACACACACACAGATACACACAGATACACACACACACAGATATACACACACACACAGATACACACACACACACAGATACACACTTACCCCAGGGCTCGGTCCACTTCTCCTCCATGTGACAGCAGCAGCAGGAGAGGTAAACTCAGAAGCTTCCCCGTTCAGCAGGAAGCAGGGGGGGCAGCACATGATCCCTGTCCCCTGCGTCCCATGTGACCTCCTCCCTCCTCCCCTGCCGGCCCATGTAAGTACCTCCCTGCTTTTCCTCTCAGGCTGGCTGTTCTGACTGCCGCATCATGCGGGGGAAAGAACGGTCAGCCATTAATGCACTGAATGTGCATGGGGGTATGTCGGAGGGCGGGGGGCCCCCTGAGCTCATGGGCCGGGTCGCCATGGCGACCCCAGCACCCCCTGACGCTACGCCTATGCAGGGAGGTACTTACATGGGCCGGCAGGGGAGGAGGGAGGAGGTCACATGGGACGGCAGGGGACAGGGATCATGTGCTGCCCCCCCTGCTTCCTGCTGAACGGGGAAGCTTCTGAGTTTACCTCTCCTGCTGCTGCTGTCACATGAAGGAGAAGTGGACCGAGCCCTGGGGTAAGTGTGTATCTGTGTGTGTGTGTATATCTGTGTGTGTGTGTATCTGTGTGTGTGTGTGTGTATGTGTGTGTGTGTGTATCTGTGTGTGTGTATCTGTGTGTGTGTATGTGTGTGTGTGTGTGTATGTGTATATCTGTCTGTGTGTGTGTGTATATCTGTCTGTGTGTGTGTGTGTATATCTGTCTGTGTGTGTGTGTGTATATCTGTCTGTGTGTGTGTGTGTGTATATCTGTCTGTGTGTGTGTGTGTGTATATCTGTCTGTGTGTGTGTGTGTGTGTATCTGTCTGTGTGTGTGTATATCTGTGTGTGTGTGTGTGTGTATCTATGTGTGTGTGTATATCTGTGTGTGTGTGTGTATGTGTGTGTGTGTATATGTGTGTGTATGTGTGTGTGTGTGTGTGTATCTGTCTGTGTGTGTGTATATCTGTCTGTGTGTGTGTATATCTGTCTGTGTGTGTGTATCTGTCTGTGTGTGTGTATATCTGTCTGTGTGTGTGTGTATATCTCTTTCTCTCCCTCTCCCTGGATTTACTGTATTTATTTGCACCCTTTACATGCAATTAAAAACCGCATGCGGTTATTAATAGTGTCTGCAGCTCCTTTACGGTGACTACCCACTACATTTTTTTTTCACGGCGAAATTTGCAGCGTTTTTTTTTCCTGCAGGGGTCTATGGGACTTGTAATGCTAAAATAACGATCGCGCAAAATCGCAATTTACCGCGAAATCGCGGTTTTGCGCGATCACGATTTTAACATTACAAGTCCCATAGACCCCTGCAGAAAAAAAAAACACAGCGAATTTTGTCGTGAAAAAAACCTGCAGTGGGTAGTCACCCTAATACCGTACGCGGTCTTTATATACTGCATGCAGGTTTTTTATGTGTCTTAATTGTGGTTCTAAAGTGCAACAAACACACGACCCCCCTGAGGCCGCTCTCACACGTGTTCAGAAAACGCAGCTCAAAATTGTGGCATTTTTACCGTAATTTCGAGCAGCGTTTTTGAACACAGGTTACAGCGTTTGACAGCACTCTTCAATGCACCCCATCATTGTGATGAGATGTGTTAAAAAACACAAAAATGCAGGAACAGAACAGACAGCTCTCGAAAATCACAGTGTTAGAAACACCATGTTTGAGCACAAATTTGAGTAACCTCATTGAAATCTAAGGGAGTGTTGTACCGCGGTTAGTACGGCGCTCGGGGCACTGTGCTAATAGCGGTAAAAAGAGGTGTGTGTGAGAGTGGCCTGCGGGGCTACAAACAAATATTCATGTAGTGCAGGAAATGTGTCATGTTTGGAAAGATTACGCCAAGGGGCAGATCATGTATGCAGCACGATCTAGGTATGGGTACGGGGGCGTGTGGGGTGGAGGCCTGGGGGGGGGGGGCCCCGAGCTTAACTTTTGCACCCGGGCCCCTGAGCCTTTAGGTACGCCCCTGCATGTATATCTGGATGATGTATGCTCTGGTTGTTGGAGACTGTATACATTACATACAGACATATTTTAGGTGGTCGCTGGAAATCTAGCAGTGACAGCAGTGACCTTATATTCCCCAGGATTGGCTGCAGCAGTCACATGTCCAGATCAGCAGCAACCAGAAATGACCGAGGGGCTGGGGAGCAAATTTAGATATTAATCTAGCTGCATTAAATAAAATTATTATACAATGGGAAATGGGTCGCTCTGCTTAAATATGGCCTTAAAGACATGTAAATAGAGCAGAGGGCTTCTTACTGTATCATAAGGCACGGAATCTTTAAAAATGGACTTGACTCACATGCAGAATTGATCAGGACACTGTGTGACACTATGTGGATAATGTATTCATTGTTTAGCTGTTGTATGCCGGTATATGTCTGGATGTAGAATGCTTTGTGTATCTGAATATTGGCCGCACTGATATCTGTAAAGTGTAGACAACAGCTTCACTAGATCATGTATATACTGTTTGGATGGCTGTTGTATGACACTTTATCTGAAGGTTGTTGAAGGGCTCCTTCACATGAAGTCTAACGGTTGGGCCGGGCAATACGCAGAGAATAGAACCTATTGATTTCAATGGGTTCGTTCTCATTTCCGACACATGCAAAACAATAGGAGCTGCTCTATTTTACTACGCATTTGCGTAGCAAAGGGCCGCATAGAGGTCTATAGGAGGTGCACAAATGTGCCTGTGAATACACAATATGCTGTGCAATTCCGCTGGAAAAAGAATACATCCGGACCTCATTAGCTAAATAGCTATTTAAATCCGAGTGTGCATGCAAATGAATATGCCCTGCATGTGCAAAAAGTAAATTACAATGCCCCGATGCGCGCAGTTCATCTGGGCGTTGTGTTGGATTATTCAGTTTGGAGTTAACAAAAACAAAGTCTGAGGCTGCTTTTAGCCGAATTTAGCACGCCTAACAATCGTTCATGTGAACATTACTATAGAAACCAATTGGTTCCTATAGAAGCGCGTCCAGTGCGAGGCCCTAATGCATGCGGACAGCGCTCGTCTGAATGAGGCCTTAGACTATGTTGTCATCTATGTTCGGGTGTTCTGTTTTTCTGCTCCGTTCTGGAAGCAGACTCCTCTACGAAGTAAGTGAAAAGTTTTTCTATATTTCTTGTCTGATATTTGTTATTCTGCCAACCCACAAGGGGCGTGGGATTTTTTTACGTTTAACTTTGTTTCGTATATGGAGATTACAGATATGCAGAAGTGAATGAAGCCAGAAAAATAGAAGCTCCATTGATTAACAACCTCTTTATTTGCTCATTATTCGGACCATAGCAATTTGTAATTAATATAGGCAACAAGGACTGCATTTAAGAAAATGTTTAATTATTTGTTCAGCTTAAAGGGGTTGTCCCGCGCCGAAACGGCTTTTTTTTTTTTTTCAATAGGCCCCCCTGTTCGGCGCGAGACAAACACAAGGGATGGGTTAAAAAAAAACCACGATGCACCGCGAGTCTTCTCCCATGGTGCACCGTGGGCTCTGTGCGGTCCATTGCCGATTCCAGCCTCCTGATTGGTTGGAATCGGCACACGTGATGGGGCGGAGCTACGCGATGGTGCATAGAAGGGGGTGGAGCCAGAACGCCGTTCGTGTCAAGACCCAAGAGAAAGGAGAAGACCCTTCTGCGCAAGCGCGTCTAATCGGGAGATTAGACGCTAAAATTAGACGGCACCATGGAGACGGGGACGCCAGCGCAGGGAAGGTAAGTGAATAACTTCTGTATGGCTCATATTTAATGCACGATGTATATTACAAAGTGCATTAATATGGCCATACAGAAGTGCTTACCCCCACTTGTTTTCTCGGGACAACCCCTTTAAGCATATGTGTTTTTTGGGTTCTCTCATCTGCCCCGTAAATTTGCACGAATGAACGATTTTCTGCAATTATGGTCAGAGATAATTAGCATTTTCTCGCCCATTTCCTCGTCACTCTCAACCGTGAGTGACGTTTTTAGTGGAAATAATACGTCGCATCCTGGAAATCCCTTGCTCAGCATTACTCCTCGGGGTGACTTCAAATGCCTAAATAGAGGCGACCTGTAAACTTTTCACAGCATTGGATGCTGCTAAACTGCCTCCCCCTCCCTTTTTTCCTCCAGCTCCCATAGGAGTGCATGGGAGCCGTCGCCGTATATTGGTCAAAAGATAGAACCAGAAGTATCTTTTTAGCCACCGTACAAGCGTTGGCGCATATTTCAGTTGCATATATTCCATTTTGTATGGTGCAACATTTTTTATGCACCGTATATGCGCCTGTATGAATGAATGCATTGGAAACCAATGCCTCAGTTGGTCGCATATATTGGTCGGGCATGAAAACGTTGCCAATATACGCTCGTGTGAATTAAGCCTTACTAATAGTATTAAAATTAAAATTGTCCAATGCATTCCTCAAACTGTACTGTAGAGATGCGATTTTTATAGCTGGTGTATTATATAATATATATATAGTTTGTGTATTGATGTAATCCACCAATAGAAATGTAATCTTTATAGTCTGCTTAAAAGGTAATGTATCACCAATATTTTTTTCCTAAGTAATACTGATACATATAATTTTTTCTAATCTTTTTTTTTTCAGATATCATGGACCGATGAAGAGCCAAATCACAAACCGTTAGACGTCTCAAGGAAGCACTTATCAATACTGTAACATGAAAAAGCTATGGGAACTCACCATTTAGATGTCAGGGAGAGAGAAGGATGATGCCAGGTGAGCAGAATGATGGTGATGAATCTAATGATATTATCAATGGAAACCAGAGGAGATGATGGAACCAATAATAACGAAAAATAGACACTGTCTCTCTCCAATTCCACTCCTAATCTTTGCCTGTAGTATCCCTCACATCAACACTACTGTCTCTCCATGCAGCCTCTAGCTATCCCTGCTGAGATAGCCCTGGCTGCTGTTCTATCCCTAACACAAGATTTCTTCCAGCACTCATAAGATTTGTACTTTTTCAACTTCAAACTTGTCTTGATTGTGAAATCCACCCTATTTCTTAGTTACCCTGGTCGCCTCCTCTGCACTAGTTCAGCTACCTTCTTACATACAGGTATCTATATGAACACAGAAACTGACAATTTACATTATTAGTTTTGTGGTTATCCTAATCAGGAAACATTGTCAATTGGGATAATATAATACTAGCGTAACATTTTGATTAGCAAATGTCTAAAAATGAGGATTTCTTGCTTCTCCACATTTATTATGCCTTTCTCTCCACTTTTGTGTCTTCCAAACATCACAAAAAGTTGAATGTGGCTCTCAATGGGCAAAAGATTGGGGACCTCTGGTCTACGCAATTTCAAATAGTCCTATCAAACTTGTAGTGTAAACTTCAAATGCAGCCTTGGATGCACTATTTCATCAACACCACATGACAATACAAGATCCATTAACTACGCACATTATCGTTATATAACATATATGTTTGTATAAATATGGAGAAAGTATAATTTCTTTATGACTATTCAGGGGCTACCAGCAGATTTTTGCAAATGGCACCTGTCGTCACAGCCAATAGAGCTTACAATTTCATTTTATCTGCCTGCAAACAATCTCTCTCATTAGGTGGTGAAATGATGATGGAACTCATTGAACCATGCTGTTTCACTTTCTACAAGATAATGTATAACTACTGTCATTATTTGTAGCAAAGGGAGGCACAATTATCCTAAAGTCTCATTGTGGAAGTGTAAAAAAGCAGAAAGATGATAAAAACTGCCTGTGTAATTTCACCACTTTTCTTGTTCAATGCCAGTTGGCAATGTAATTATTATGTTCAACATGATCTGAAAACGTTACACTTTAGATGGCGGAAAGACTCATTATGTATAAAGTAAGGTTATGAAAATTAAAGTTGGCTAAGCTTTGTTCCCACTTTACGTTACCTTCAAGTTACTTTTTCTAGATAATGACTTTAACCATGAAAACATTAACATGAATTAATAATGGAATAAAGGGGTTGTCCCGCAATTACATATTTTTTTTAATAACAAACTCCTGAGAATGTTTAGAAAAATGAATAAATAAAAGAAATATTATACCAATTCCCCACTACTGCCATTCAATATCTGCCAGATGGGTAACACTGCGGCCAATCACTGACTGCACTGCTAACCTGCTACAGCCAATGACTGGCTGAATGGGCACAGTTGTGAATTGAGAAAGCAGAAGGTAGAGACCAGCAAGACCTATCACAAGCTTACTGTATCAGATCTGGCATTCTGTAGTATACTAAATAGGAAAAAGGCTTGGCAGCATAAGTAGGAGTGAATGATAAAAAAAAGACTTTCTTCACCCATAACGCAGACGTTTCGGCCAAAGTGTGGCCTTTTTCAAGCTTAGGTAGGAGACAGCAGGGTAGGAGTTTGTGAGCAAAAGGTGCTCCAGGAGTGAGCCTGTGCACAATAGTCTACAGACATCGCAGAGACTGCAAGTGAGACTGTCCAAGGAGCTGCAAGTAGACTCGCTGAGATCCAAGGCATAGGAGCCACATCGGGTATTGGCTTAAAGAAGGTGCCGTAGAGCAGGGGTCCCCAACTCCAGTCCTCAGGGACCGCCAACAGGTCATGTTTTCAGGATATCCTATAGTAAGAACACCTGTGGCAATGTCTGAGGCACTGACAATAATTACATCACCTGTGCAACACTGTGGAAATCCTGAAAACATGACCAGTTGGCGGTCCCTGAGGGCCGGAGTTGGGCAACACTGCCGTAGAGCACAGAAATGCATTGCCATTTGTTACTTGTATCGTCCAAGGTCATTCACTGGAATAAAGGATCTGTATGCATCCATGCTGAAGTGTGCTGGATGTGAATACTAATTCTATGACATAGGAGTCGTCACTTTTTTTTTAGGGGGGGGGGGCTTTCTGTTGATCATACCCCCCTTCTTCTGAGTAAGTGTCGCTCTTTTACTTTGATCCCTGAAACACTTCTGGTTTCTGCTTCACAATCCGGAAGCGCAGGATTGTTTTGCTGATGGTTTCTTGCATTTCTCTTCTCTGGGAGAGACTCTCTGGATAGAGAACCCCCCAACTGTCTTTGCAGCTCTCCCTGTTCTCAGAGGATGTGATTTGTGTAGCGGTTAACCATTTGAAGAACCCTGAGGCGCTCTCTGAATTTTGTTTTCTGTTTGGATGACTATATAATGGTCAAAAAAATACTGGTTATTACACTTATCTAAATGTTTAACAACGGCTTTAAAAACAGACATAAAAGCTGTATAAGAACAGAACATTTGTTAGAATCGTTTGAGTTTGAGTATATTCCCTAAAATTTTCAAATACTTGTAAATACCTGGTAAACTTACAGTGTTACCTAGTATTAAAATATGTACTGAATGGCCATGATGGGAACTTCCTTATATGAAAAGTAGATGTAGGACCGCCATATGCCGTGATATTATATATATATATCTGTATATATAATTTTTATTAAATGTGTATATATATATATATATATATATATAATGCCTCATTCATACAAGTGTTGTTCTAGCGCATTAGAATATGAAAAGATCAGGACAGCGCTCCACTGAATAAAATACAATAGAAAATGGAACATGGGATTAGATGGGATTTACCCAGTAACCAGTGGAGTTCCCAGAGGGAAACCCCACTAGCACCTCCACATCCCAGCAAGCGTGTAGAAATAACTGGATGGAACTTCTCAGTCTTTCCCTCTACCCTGAGGAATCAGGAGAGCTGCCCGGTGTTTGTGTCCTCCAAATGTACAAATTGCTAAAGAGGAACAGGAAAAAGTCAACCAGCGCTCCCGAGGATAGACTGCCAAGAGTCTTCTGTGGTGTATTGATTTTTCTTTATTGAAATGCAACGCGTTTCGGCCCATAACAATAGAGCCTTTGTCAAGCAATTAACAAAACTTTTTTTAATAGAAAATTGTAAATGACACATCTGAAAACAACACGCTCACATGTGAAACCGCGTTTGTAATTTATCTGCTGGAATGCCCGTGTGATAAACGATACGTAAGAAGAACAAGTAATACATTAAGGACACAGATATCCAAACATAGGAGTAACATGAAGACAGGTTTCCTTCAACATAGAGTCTCCCGTCATTTTAACATCTATCATAATTACAATTTTTCTGTTTTAAGAGTAACTCCTATAGAATACATTTCCACCAGGTCTATTCAAGAATTACGGACGGAAGAAATATATTGGACTTTTAAATTGAACACTTTGGTGCCGCATGGCCTGAATGAAGTGTTGGAGAAGATATAATTCATTATATATACAGCATTTTTGTTCAAATTTTATTATATCGCATTTTTTAGATTTACTCATTGAGGAATTTTTAGATACATATTTCTTTTTGGATGAATTATTCATGGACTGTTGATCATGTGTTTTTCCATGCACTGAGTGTTCGAAACACATAATAGACATTACATATATCTGAAGATTTTTAAACTTTTATTATATGAAACATTAGTAGATTGTAAACGACATACATTATGGGCTTCGTAGGATTATTTATATATGTATTTATTTACTCCGGTGGTTGAACCTGGGGATGATGTCATCGCGTTCATCTTTGGAACAAACAGTGTAAAGGCCTTCTTTATCATGCCCTGCAGCACATAGTGACGCCCAGGAGTCCTTTTGCGCACACAATATTCCAAAGAGACGACAGGACGTGGTCACGTAATCCTCTTACGCTGGCCACGCCATTACGATCGCCCTTTCAAGATAATATTCATTGACAGCGAGCTTCAGTTTGTGGGTATGTGCTGACGTATCCCAATGCGTCAGCACATAGACACGTGACATTCTGACGCTGATTACATCATTAGCTACGCCCAGCAATGGCGGCGCCCATCGCGAGCATGTTGTTCTCAGATGTGTCATTTTAGCCGCCATCTTTTCACGCTCCTATACTGCTCTAAAACAGCGCTCGTGTGCATAAGGCCTAAATATGCCTTTTTCTTGCGGTTATGCTGCTCGTGAATTTCTATGAATGCAACATCCTAAACATATTTTCAATGGCATTTCTAGTAAGGGCAGCTTTGCCCAAGCGTGATTCATTGCCTACAGCCCGCATGATACAATTGTGCCGCTAACTGAAATAGGCATCAGGACAAACAGAATGCGTGTCGGATAGAGAGAGCCAAAGCAAGAGGTTTTCCATCTCTATCCTTTGATGGTGGCCTTCACGTCCTCTTGAACCCTTTATGCAATTCAATAGTACTCACATAAAAAGCTTTAGCAACAGTGTTCCCACAATAGAGAATTGGAGTTGATTATCTAAAAAAAATCAATAAAAGATGAAAGGCGGTATATTAAAAAGGGAAAACAATAATAAACTATATTTGGTCTTTCTCTGTGAAAACAATAGCACAAAAGAAAGGTTCTGATGAAGTGCAGCATGCTCTGCTATCATGGATGGAAGCGGAGGTTGGCTGGCCGATCTATCTGGATCTGTTTTTTATTGACAAACCAATGGAGTTTCCATTAGCTCTCGATGAATAGTAGAGGAGGCCCAAACTCATACGGGGTCCTTTGATGCAGTTTTTTGTAGCACAAAGAGTGAATATAAAATAAGTGGATAGGTTTAAATCTTTACTTTTCATACTTTCAATTGGTCAAAAAGCAACACACCAAAATAGAAGAAAATAGCACCTGCCCCATCTTTCTCGGCCGTCTATTTTATATGGGAGCTAGTAAAGATAGGTCTTGACCTATCTTTCGCCGTGTTATGCAGAAAGCTCCCATTGACTTCTATGGCAGCTGGAAAAAAAAGGGATGGGGAGGGAGTTACCCTGCGGACGATGCTGGGAAAAGAAGGCATCTCGCCCTAATTAGGCATTTTATTGCCATTGCGAGCACTTCTTCCGGTCATTGCTTGTCATCATTGCAGCACCCGTGGGGAATGGCTTTAAAAACACATATTATGATCGGGACATAATGATCATTAATGTTAATATACTTTCCGTATGGGCGAACGTATATAAGCATACGCTCGTCTGAATAAGCCTTTAATACTACATTTTTGGCACAGTGGAAATTGGCTAACTGGGTGCAACTTCCACAGCAAAGTCAGCTGTTCGCTTGAACCCCGACTCCCAGCAATGAGCTGATCAGCGCTGTGACTCCAATCTGGAAGGCATTGTCTGATGACTCAACCTCCTTAGGGTGCACTTACATGAGTGTGGTATCCAATAGTTTTCAATAGTAAAAAAATCGCATCGCACTCACATGCAAACCGCATGGCGTGTGTGTACGATGCAACTTTTTCAAAGATCCCATTGGAAATAATTGGCGATTCCTTATCACCCCAAAATATTACATGCAGCAATTTTTCAATCTCGCAGCCTCGCTACGAGAGAAAAATTCGCCCATGTGAATAAACACATTGAAATCAATCAAGCTATCGAATGGAACTTGTGTGGAAAACTCATCCATGTGAATAACCCCTCAACTGCAGAAATATATCTTTTTTTTTTTGTTTTCAAGAAAACAGCCTATTTCTCTCCTTCAAGCAGCATGTAGTTTGTCCCTGTTTGAAGAGGGACATTGACAAAGAACCTGTAAGCAGCAAAAATCCATCTAGAGTAATATAGTAAAAAGACAACTTGGAGCAGGAACTTGGATGCAGCTGCAGGTTCTTTCTCTAGGTTTCTGGCTTTCTGAATGGAGGGGGGCTGATTGGCTTATACACTCAACAAGCATTCTTATTTATGTACAGGTGTGTCCTTCCTTACCTTTCCTCTTGGTGAAGTATACGATATCCTGACATGTGGTATAAGATATAGTGAACTTTGAAAAAAGCCATGATTTTGCAGTATTCTGTCCTGATACATATACGATATATTTCTTCACGTGACCACTCAGAGTTTGTGATATGGACTGCGGCCTGTTATGGGTTTTGCTAGGATGTCACGATGTGTATTGAGTTTGCTTAGTTAAAAATTGGATATCCTTAAACGGTTTGTCCAGCTGCAAACTATTGATGGTCAATCATAAGGATAGATTATTAATAGCAGATAGGCTAGAGTCTGTTACCTGGAACCTACGCTGATCATCTGTTCTCCAAGTCAATGCACTCATTTACTGAACTCATTTCTCAAGGAAGCAGATGGCTCTGTTCTTACTGTAGTGGCCTGGATTGGTATTGCAGGCAACAATCACATTGGAGTGAATGACCTGTCATACAAAGTCTGGCCACTGTAGTAAGAACAGAGCTGTCTGCTTCCTGCTGACATCAACTAGGTGCAGAAGCGAAGCAGCCCAGAGAACTGCTGAAGACAGAAGGTCTTGTGATTTTTTTATTTTTTATATGTATACTTTAACAATAATTTATACAAAATTGGAAATAGCTATGGAAAAGTGAATTTGGGATACGACAAAGGAGCATTTCCATTAGAGGTTTGCACTTTTCTTTGTGACATGTACAAAGTTAAATCAGACAGATAAAACATTCCTTATGTACTTTTAATGGCAAGTAAATCTTATTAGCAGGGCTGTGTTAATACCCTAGCTGGCCCTGTGCAAGGTATTAAAACGAGTCCTCCACCCACTATCACCCCTCTATCCTCAAAGTTTTTTAAACTAAAAAAAGTAAATAAAAAAGATATACTCATCTAATCCTACAGGCTGCACTCCCCCATCCTGCTTCCTCACGGTCTCCCATCACTTCTAGGGTGCAGCGGTCAAATCAATGTTACTGAGACTGTGGACTGGCTTCAACGCTCATGTGCTTAGACAAGCATGCGACTGCTGGACCCAGATATAATGTGACAGACTGTAGGACCAGAGCCGCCAGGTACTCAAGAGGTGAGTTTTTGTTACTTTATTATTTTGGGAACTTCGCAACTGTAGCTTTTCAACTGTATCCATGTCTAAGTATGCAGATACAGTTGAAGTTGCTGCCGCTGCTAGGGGGGTTGGTGCAGATGCCCTATGGTAAAAGCGGCCCTGGTGTTTAGTTATATAATCGAAACATACCATATGTATAGTCATGTATGGTCAGTACAATTGGTCTATACTATATATATGATCTTGCTATATCCATTGTTGTTCCTTCAGTACCATCAGGATAGTAAAAATAGGTATGGAATCTGTTAATAAAGTTTCACTCAATACTGTTAATACTATATTTTAAGTCATTGCAGATTACAAAACGTAAGCCAGCAAGTGATAGCGTTATGATTGTTTCAGCATTTACAAATCTTAAAAGCTATTTAGTACCCTGTTGGTATGGTAGCTATTAAATTAGTTCAGGCAGCAGGTGGGCACTGAAACAAATGGAACTCAACAGCTGATCAGAGTATAATGTTGATCTTGTAATAGAACATAAGAAATTTGACCTAGCATGAGTCAGTTTTGGCATCGACCAATATATTACAATATAGGGAAAAAAGTATCAATTTCTATAATCAACCGAACGTTATTTCTTGTAACACTATTTGTTCGGTAATGTCCCACTTTTGAACTACATATAATTTATTGCTTAACTCTTTTTTTTGGAGGAGGAGGGAAAGGGGGAAAAAGTGATAATTCTGCCACTGAAGTTTTTAAATATTTCTTAACATTGTTCATCATTAAATTTAAATGACTTTGTCGACATGACTATTGCAAGACTACCTGTGCAAGCTGACTGAGCTGCAGGTATCGCCTCATGCTACTAGTAGTGACAAGAGCACTAGCAAAATGCAAAACTAGAGACGAATCCGCCAGGATGGTTAATGTCAGGACTCTAACCTGGGACCTCCTTTGCTCCGAGCAGTGTCTCTCCCCACTGAGCTATCCAGCTTGCTGGACAAGCTTCCCTGCTAAACCTAGCCTTGTTCCATGCTCCTGTTAATCCAGTTCCTGTCTCCCTGTTCTGGCCCCACAACTGCTTCTAATTAGGCTCCAATTAGGCCACTGCACAAGTGCATGATTATTGTGCTTTACAGCCATGATTTAGTTCCTCTTCTCCTTCTCCACTACAAGTGACCTGAGACTTCCTGATAACGACTTCTGGCTTTCCTCCCAACAACGCTACCTCCCTCCTCCATCTATACCGCAACCTGAGACTTCCTGATAACAACTACTGGCTATCTTGACGACACTCTGGTGACCTGAACAGTTACTGCACCCATGGCCCCATTCTAGTGCCGGAAGACACTACAGTTAAGTAGAGACACAGGGGTGGACACAGATGGACAGAGCGTTCCGAGGGCTCCTGTGCAAATAATGTGCCTGGGCTCTCTAATTTGTTTCCTGATAATATTGCACATCTAACTAGAGAAAGCTGAGCCCCGTAGCAAAATTCTGAATGGCGCTTTCCTCCCTAGCATGCACCTTTACTATATCAACATAAATGTTCAGGTAAGGACATACTTTCCTGCAGAAGAAAACTGGGCCAATACATATGACCTTACCCTTACAGGCTCAGGAATAGTGTTACAGCCAATCACAGATAGGTTACCCTAGATCAGGTTCCAAATAATATTGCATACCATATATTCAAGTATATAAGGTACAA
Organism: Eleutherodactylus coqui; assembly: GCF_035609145.1. Taxonomy (NCBI): domain Eukaryota; kingdom Metazoa; phylum Chordata; class Amphibia; order Anura; family Eleutherodactylidae; genus Eleutherodactylus; species Eleutherodactylus coqui. The sequence goes on from NC_089841.1 coordinate 220,344,553, forward strand.
ATACTATCAGCATTCATATTATCTTCACTATACCAAGACCAACATTACCATTAATAACACTATATAAGGGCCAAATAACACCACTATACCACACTGTGGCTGAATAAAATAACCATACTGTAACTAAAATAAAATACTGTACAAAGACCAATATTACCCTGATATACAATGACCACATAGTGGTAGATATAATTTCTACACCGTGCTCTGGAGACTGTATAAGTGATTACAGTATAGTTACATCCAGGGATCACGTGATATTTTCTCTAACTTGAGTATTTCATTTTCCTTTTCTTTTCCACCCATCCTAGATCACCATGATGACTGATCCTGGTCATAACTTGTCTCTGAAAAATTTGACAGACTGACATCTGTCTTCTCGATTTTCCTGCAACCTACCTTTGTTTTTAACACCCCTACACGATCTCCTCATCTGAAGTCCACGCGCACTGGTTCCATGCTGGTTCTGGCTAGTGTGCTGTGGGCCAGTTCCTGACCTCAGTGTTGGTGAAGACAGGGATTGCCAAGAGCGATCATGTGTGCTAGTCATGTGATCACGCTAACAGAAAGTCGGCAGTGCCCAGAGTAGTGCAGATGCAGTAGCAAGGAGGTAAGTAGAGGTGTTTTTTATTTTATTAAACTGCTTTGATGCACTTTTATAAAGAGAATTAAACCCAGGGGGCCAGACTGCCATACCAGACCTGGTAGCCAGAGCCCATCTGGATTCCTGTGCAACTGAACTGGCTGTACAGGTGGCATGTCTGCCCCTGGTCTGTGGACATCACCTGCAAAACCATGCAATTTTGGAGGTTGTCTCATTATTGCTTATCCTGTGCATGTATTATCAATGTCATTTGCACTAAACTGGGTGAAATTGATTCCTAATCGCTTATGTCTCCTAACTAGACTGATTGTTTTTCCTGCAGTATAAGTGACTTGGGGTTATATTGTGATGCTCAAAGTGACTGTCACCATCTTTTTGCACCCCTATCTGAGTGTAAGGTAGTAACAGGCATGCTAATTGCAGTGACATATCTGCTGTGTGAATCTGTGCAGTAGTTTTGGAGAAACTTGCATTTTATCAGTGACAGCACATGCATAGAGAACTACTTGAAGTAGTCCTGGATATTCATGAGCTGCAGGCTAGCTACACCCACCCCATTCTCCATTCACTGACTGACAGCTGTCTGCTATAACTGTGCATAGAGTAAGAGCTGCCTGTCATTGGCTGGAGGGTGGGGTGGGTGTGGCTAGCTGCAGCTCATGAATATGCAGGACTAGTTCTGTGTCTGGCTGCTGCTATTGAAATACAATTTTCTCCAAAACTACTGCACAGATACATACAGCAGCCATATCACTGCAATCAGTGTGGCAGGCACTACCATATGCTGCTCTCAGTGACAGCTGAAAAAGGAAGGTGACAGATTCCATTTAAGTGTTCTCCTAATTTTTGGCGATTTGTCTCTTTTTCTATTTATTTATGCATTGTAGTAGGTCTTAAATTTTAGCTATGATGAAAAGCAGCCAATGTTCGAATAGAATAATAATCGTGTTTTTATGTTCCTCTTTAAATAAAGCTCTATTTGTACTTAGAACCTGTGCAGTGCCAGCTATGTGTTTTTGTCCACATGTTTAACCCCTTAGTGACGAAGCCTTTTTTCGCCTTAGCGACGGAGCCAAATTTTGGAAATCTGACATGCGTCTTTCAACGTAGCATAACTCCGTAAAGGCTTTACATATCCAAGTGATTCTGACATTGTTTTTTCGCCACATGTTGTACTTCATTTTGGTTGTAAAAAGAGACCGATATAGTTTGTGCATATTTATTAAAAGCGCCAAAATTGGGAAAATTTTGAAAAAATTGTCATTTTTTCACATTTTCAACTGTAATATCTCAAATATGTCCAAACATACTGTACAATTTTTTGATAAGATATATATTTCCATCTGTTTACTTTATTCTGAATGCACATTTGAAAAACTTGTTTTTTTTAACCATTTAGATGACATACAAATTTAACATTACTTTTCAGCATTTTGAGGAACACTTTGTTTTCCTGCACCAAGCCAAGTTTGCAGAGGCTCATGAGTGTCAGAATAATAGATACCCCCCCCAAATGACCCCATTTTAAAAACTACACCCCTTAATGTATCCACTGAGGGGTGTCATGAGTATTTTGACCCCACCGTTTTTTTTCAGGAATTATTTAAATTTAGAGGAGAAAAAATAAAATTTCATATTTATGCAAATATGTCTTTTTAAAGATATATTTTTTTCCTATAGTGCCCATGAAAATGGGGATTTACACCCCAAAATGGATACCCCCGTTTCTCCCGTGTTCAGAAACATACCCATTATGGCCCTAATCTTATGTCTGGATGCACAACGGGGCCTAAAATGAAAGGAGTAGTCGGTGTCTTTCAGAACTGAAATTTTGCTTGAACACGTTTTAGGCCCCATAGCACTTTTGTAGAGCTCTTGAGCAGCCAAAACCATAGAGAACCCCCACAAATGACCCCATTTTGAAAACTAGACCCCTTAACGAATTTATCTAGGGGTGTACTACCTACTTTGACCCAACAGTTTTTGAATGAATTCTAGCAAAGCAAAAGGAAAACATTTTTTTATCAATTCTGTCATTTTAAAAACAGCTTTTTTTTTACAGCACACACATGAATGAAGCCTTGCACCCCAAAATGGATACCCCCGTTTCTCCCGTGTTCAGAGACATATCCATTGTGGCCCTAATCTTATGTCTGGATGCACAACGGGGCCCAAAATGAAAGGAGTGGTCGGTGGTTTCCAGGACATAAATTTTCCTTGAAGGCATTTTAGGCCCCATAGCACTTTTGTAGAGCTCTTGAGCGGCCAAAACCAAAGAGAATCCCCACAAGTGACCCCATTTTGAAAACTAGACCCCTTAACGAATTTATCTAGGGGTGTACTGCCCATTTTGACCCCACAGTTTTTGAATGAATTCAAGCAAAGCAAAGGGAAAAAAATGTGATTTTCGTTTTTTTGGCAATTCAATCATTTTAAAAACTGCTTTTTTTGTACAGCACACACATGAATGAAGACTTGCACCCCAAAATGGATACCCCGGTTTCTCCCGTGTTCAGAGACATACCAATTGTGGCCCTAATCTTTTGTCTGGATGCACAATGGGGCCCAAAATGAAAGGAGTAATCAGTGGCTTTCAGAACTGAAATTTAGCATGAAGGTGATTTAGGCCCCATTGCCCACTTGTAGAGCCCCTGAGCGGCCAAAACGACAGAGAACCCCAACAAATGATCCCATTTTGAAAACTAGACGCCTTAACGAATTTATCTAGGGGTGTACTGTGTATTTTTACCCTACAATTTTTGAATAAATCTAAGCAAAGCAGTAGGAAAAAAATTACAATTTTTTTGGCAGTTGTATCAATTTAAAAACAGTTTTTTTTTGTACAGCACACATAGGAATGAAAACTTTCACCCCAAAATGGATCCCCCTGTTTGTCCCGTATTCAGAACAATACCCCTTGTGGCCCTAATCTACTTAAAGGACACATGGCTAGGCCTATAGAGGAAGGAGCACCCGTTGGATTTCAGAGTACAACGGAATAAATTCCAGGCCCCATTGCCCACTTATAGAGCCATTGAGCGTCTTAAACTATAAAGAACCCCCTGAAATGACCCCATTTTAAAAACTAGACCCCTTAACGAATTCATCTAGGGGTGTACTGCGTATTTTAACTCCACAGTATTTGAATGAATCTAAGCAAAGCAGAAGGAAAAAATTACAATTTTCATTTTTTTGTCAATTTTGTCAATTTAAAAACAGTTTTTTTTGTACAGTGTACATAGGAATGAAGACGTTCACCCCAAAATGGATTCCTCCGTTTGTCCCGTTTTCAAAAACATTCCCGTTGTGGCCCTAATCTACTTATAGGACACATGGTTAGGCCTATAGTGGAGGGAACACCCGTTGGATTTCTGGGCACAACTGAATAAATTCCAGGACCCATTGCCCACTTGTACAGAATAAAAATTGACTCCCTAAAAATATCCCCCCCTCTGCGCCCTTTTCAGCGTTCCCCAAATCTTAGATAAAAGTAATAATGTGAACTATGTAGTATTTCCGAAGACAACTACGGAGGCTCGTTGGGATGGGTACATGGGGCAATAAAACCGGGTATCCCCCCTCCTCTCATGCTTTTTGGGGGTATTTCGTGACCTTAGTGGCGGGTATGGGGTGTAAAAAGTGGCGCTCTGTGAGTCTCCGTAATCTTGCGGAGGTTCGGCGGTCTCACACAGAAGACGCTCAACAAGCTGCTCCTGGAACTGCAGAAAGGCGAACGTTCCTGGGGCTTCTTGTAAATTGCGTATTACAGGTAGCGGTCTGATTAACGCCGGGCTCACGCAGCCGTGGGTGGAATCTGTTTGCGGAGGCCCGCAGCGGATCCCATCTGTGAGCCTGGCTGTGACCCTGCATACGGCCATGTAATGTACTGCGCATAACTGCCTACTCACACAGGCGGTCATGTGCAGTATATTTTTTGTTGTTGTTTGTATATACCCGCACCGTCGCTTAGCGATGACGTGGGTACCCGCAGCCCGTATACAATGTAGTTGCGTATGGGCAGCAGGTATATCCGTGACCACAGAGCACAATGGGCTCTATGTTGCAGATATCCGCGGTAAAATAGAACATGCTGCGTTCTCTTTTCTGCGAGTGGATTATACAATTCCGACCCACTAATGTGAGCGGAATTGTGTAATCCAATGCGATTGATCTGCGTAATATCGCGGATCAGACGCATGCGGAATCCGTAATTCCTGTGAGACCGACCTAAGGTAGATCGCTACCTTTTATCACGTGACCGGGGACCGCTCAACGAGGCCACCCGCCACTGCTCCAGGCTCTCGGCGACCGCTGGTCGCTGGGAGCAAGGAGATTTTAAATTTCCTGGGCTCCCCGACTCCTGCGCATGTGTCCGGTATTTTGCCGGCGGTCGCAAGCGCAGAATCCGGGAAAGTTCACGGATGAGGATCGCGTCGGGGTGCAAATACAGAGGCCTCCGGTAAAAAGTTTCATCTCCCCTCACCGATCGCATCGCTGAGAGGAGATGAAGCTTCACCTTTTTTTTACTTTTACGTGATCGCCATTTTCCATTGGATAACTACGAACACGTGATCTCCAGGCTCTCGTGAACTCCAGGAACCTCCGTGAAATCTCCAGGCTCTCGGCTAAATTTTGTAGCCAGGAGCAGGGAGATTTTAAATTACGCTGGCAATCCACAGCTTTGGACTGGCGACGGGCGCGTGCGCAGAAGCTGGGGTAAGGTCCGCGGATAAATCCGCGGGCCTTAGGTACGTCATTTCATCCTCCCTCATGGATATGATCCGTGGGGGGGTGATGAGACGTAAGATTTTTTAACTTTTTTAAACTTTTTTTTTTTTACTTTTTACACTTTTTTTTAACTTTACATGATCACTGTTATCCATTGGATGACAGTGATCATGTCCCCAGTGACATCCCTCTGCTCCTGGCTACACATGGCAGCCTGGAGCAGAGGAATTTTAAATTTCCCGGGGCTCGAGCCCCTCTGTGCACGCGCCCGATGAGGACCGGGAGTGAGTATTTTCACCTCCCCTCATGGATCCGATCCATGAGGGGAGGTGAAACAGACACTTTTTAAAAACTTTTTTTTAGCTTTTTCGTGATCACCGCTATCCAATGGATAGCGGGGATCACGGGCCCGGGGACCAGTCACCGCAGTCCCTGGTAACACCTCCTGGCTCCCGGCTACCTTCAGGAGCTGGGAGCCAGGAGATTTTAAATTTGCCGGGGGCTCCCGGGCTTCTGCGCATGCACCTGACGTCATCGTCTGGCGCGCATGCGCATAAGGTCGGCGGCGGGTCCAGGAGGACCCGTTCTTCTGGGGACACCGCGGACAAGCCGGGTGAGTATTTTCAGCTGCCCTGATGGATCAGATCCATCAGGGCAGCTGAATTACTACTTTTTTACACTGTTTTATTTACTTTTTTGCGATCGGCGCTATCCATTGGATAGCGCCGATCGCAATGCCGGGGTGGACTGCCCGCATCCTGGGATGACAGCTCCATGCTGTCGGCTACCTGCGGTCACTGACAGCATGGAGCTGTCACGTGCTCAGGTAAGTGGGCATTAATCCAAAGAGGATGCATAAAACTACGTCCTCGAGGATTAAAGCCCACTTTCTGAGGACGTAGTTTCCCGATGGGGCAGTCGTTAAGGGGTTAATGTTTCTGACATCTCTGGGCACAAACACAGCCAACCATGCATAATTGAGGTGAAGGCGTTCAGTAGCAAGTCTGTGCATGTCCCCCATGTGTTGGCTTTCTATTGAACCTGGCTCAAACCGTACACCTGTCACCGCGTTATGGAGCTACTAGTGGCCTATATATTCTCAGATAAATCACATGAACCCGACAATAATAATATTTTGAAATATCTTATGAATTGGAAGACAGGATCGCTGTCTTCCAATAGGTGGCGCTGCAGAGGTATTGTTCCATCTCCCTTATTTGCATATTACCCAGAGGAGCATGAATGACCTTATAAGTTTCCTCACTCACCTTCTAGGTGCTCTCCCTAAGAAGAAAAGATAGCGTTCCTAAAATTAGATAAAATGTATATAATATACAGTAACTGCTCTATGAAACTGATGTCTCTAATTATGAAAAAAAGGGGGTATCTTGTTTATTATTTGGGAACAGTTTAAAATAAACACTTTAAAATTTTATGTTACCTCCCAAGATTTCTTATGTTTAGACAATGAACTTAAAGACCACATTGTTAAACTGGAAAACTATATTGCCGAGCTTAGAAGTTTTAAGTTCTTATGAGATGCCAGTGATTACAAAAACAATGCAGGATGACTGGACGAAAAGAGAAAGCATCTCCCTACATCAATATTGAAATGCAAGTGCTGGGCTGATAACAAGTAAGTATTGTTCACAGTTCTATTTGGATACTGGTACTGCAGATGTCTGCTTAGATGAACCGTTGGGTTCCTCAGAGACTTCATCATTGCTCTCCAACTCCGATGATGTTTTCAGATCAGCTATCCAACCCTAGAAGTAATCATAATAAACCTCCAAAAAATGAGCAAGAGGCATCGGTCAGAAACACAAAAGGAAAATCCAAAACATATCCATGGAGATACCACAAAATATATGAGTGTGCTCAATCTCTGCCATATTTCTGTAATGTCAAAAGAACTTAATTTTCTCCATCCGGACATTTTGATTTATTTGCAACATTAATGGCTCTCAATGGCTGGAAGAAAGTTTAGTATAATTTCCATTTTAGTCATTTAAATCCTAGCTGTTTCTAACCTTAGGAGTCCATTGGTGGTCCTATGCAGTCATCGGCAGGCTTCCATGTATCAGTGTGCAAACGAAGATATTGTAGCTCTCAAGTACTAAGGAGGACCACCCATTGCACTCCTAAATTATGAAAGAACAGAGATTTCATTGAATAAAATATAAATTCTACTGACTTTTTCACCATAAAACTATATAGCAATCTGCTCAGCAGCTCCTATTCAATAACATTATGCCCACAGATAGGAAGGCATGTCAGGTTCCATTCCAGGATACCTTTGGGACAGTAAACAGGTTTTACAAATGTCACAGATGCAGCAGTGGGAACCAAATTTTTGTTGGGTGAACCGTGACATAATATCTTTATATCCCAATATACTAGTATCACAGTATTTAGCAATTAGTGCGATATCCCACTAGTTGAACAGGTATTGTGGATATACTGCAGCAAAAGTTATATTTACTGAATACCTTTTGTGGCATAATTATTTTTTCTTCAGCGGTGCTTTATTTTTCCATAGCTGCAAAATTTTCACCTTCACTCATATGTATTTTCATGGCATGGTGATAGGAAGAATTTATACAGAGGTCAAGTCTTACATAGACATTCTCTTCCCCATATGGGTGGGGTATCATTTATTTGACAATCATCTTTTCATTGACTATATTAACAATAACACACATAATACACTGTACATACAAAATTCACTTCCCACCGTGATCGAATTACTGCAAATGTCTTAGGTCTTACACTTAAACTGTAGATGGCAGAATCAATACCACTACATTCCTCAATTCCATTGCGAATACCATTGTTGGCCCCCACAGGGTGGTGATCACAGGCACAAATTACACTGTTCAAAAAATAGTTTTCCTTTTCTTTCTAAAATTTGTCAAACATTACTAAATTTGGGTCAGTTAAAATGAATATGAATTCAAAAGTTGTTTATTAGCTCCAGTCAGCAAGCATAAAAGCATTCCACCAACCCAGTATCTTCGTTCCAGGACTGAAATGTCCTGGTGGAAACGCTCACTGTGCTCGTCAGTGACCAAACTGCAGTTGGGAGACAAGAAGGATTTTGAGGGGTATGTCGCAGCCTAATTGGTGATACTTTTCTAGAAGGTTGTCTACAATTTCAACAGTTTTCAGCTCTTCTGTTACCCAGGAAACTATGTATCACATCTTTCTAGGCTTCCCAAGCTGCTTTTGCCATTAATAGGCTTGCATCATGTTAAATTGGGGATATCTTGGACTGCAAAGCACAAATGGTCTCCTATGGAAGCTAGAGGCCTGGCAAAAGCCTGTGTCTGCCATGTAACTCACCCTATTAGACCCCACCTCTGGCAGAGTCTAATGCGCTGATATCATAGACATTGTAGAGTATATAAGTAATGCTATACGATATTAGAGTATATAAGTAATACTATAATACTATTACACATACGTAATGCAGTATACTACCAAAGTGATCAATCTTCCCTTGAGGGACTAAAAAATAGTGTCCAAAAAAGCACAAGAGAGTTTATTTTTTAAAAATTCAGTTAAAACCCCCAAAAACATTTTTTCATCAGCTCTGGTGTATTCAGGTGCATGTTAACACAATGTGAAGAGAGAAAGACATCAGCAATGATCTTAGAGATGCAACTTTCATGCCCAACAATTTGGGAAGGGTTAGAAGTTAGAGATGAGTGAACGTGCTCGTTTAGAGCAATTACTCAATTGAGAAGTCACAGTGGCCTATGAGTCCTTATAAACTTTTAACAATTCTTCACCGACAAGAACTTTACTGATATTAAAATTTTAAACCTTTATTAGTATATATTAAAAAACGAGCCATATGCATATCTGCACAAACAAATCTTTAAAAACGCTTATCTGCCCCTACAAAGTTAGGACAAAGCGAAAACAGCTATTATTATCGTTTATGTATATAGCCTAGTTTTTTTCTTTTTCAATACCCACAAGAACTGAGGGTGTTACAGATAAATCGGACCTGACACACCACGTTATGTTCAAAAAGTTCTCAATTATTCCTTTTACTCTTTTGTAACACTAAACCAGTGAGGCAAAATTATTTAATAAGGTGTAAGTACTTTTGTTATGTTTTGTGTGTGTATACAATATCGCATTTATTCGGGAGCCTGTGTAATTAATGTTTTTACAATCAAATTCTCTCGGCTTTGCACGAATATTAGGTTTTCTTCAGTTAATTCAATCTATAAATCTCTTTGCATTCATCAAATCCATCGAAGCGTTTCTATGACGCTGCATAAATGTGTCATTTCATCAGGATGGATTAACTGTGTATACTCCAATTCATACACCTGCTTTATTTAGGTTGATATTTAAGTTGATTTTATTCATAAAACCCCAAAGGACTGCACTGATAAAGTCAGATCGGGGTTCAGCGCGTCAGCATAAAGTAACTCGCAGATGCTTTATTGAAAACAATCTAACGGTCTCTATAGCTGAACACTCTCCACTCCTCTCAAAACCCAACTTTTACTGGGTAAAGGGCAGATATTGAAACTTACTTCCATAGACTATCTACACTTGATGACAGTAGACAGTGGGTGCTAAGAGCCCCTGCCTGTTACAGTTGTAGCATATACAAGCTAATGAGGCTGAGCACAGGTCTGCTCTCACAGCACAAAGCCCACATTTACGGGGCGTGTAGAGTCAGACAAAGCCCGCATTTCAGTAGCCAAAATTCCTCAGCAACGCCGCGGTTGTGCGGCAAATAGTGCTTAGAACACCCACATTTACGGGGCAGAAGAGGAGAGAGGCCCACATTTACAGGGCAGAGGAGATAGAAAAGAGAGTTAAAGCCACATTAGTTGAGATGTTAGGCTAGCAGCCAACCTGGCCACAGTGAGACAGAGCTGGTCTGTGGGTGTACTTCCCCTCCTTAAATATGCGTAGCTCCACCTCTCTTGTTTGGGGCTCGTTCTCCCTGTCCAATTAGCACACTGCCTCCTTACACTCCCCCGGCGGAGTCTCGCGATATCTGTGACATCATCACGTCACAGCGTCATTCCGCACACAGCGCCGCAGGATCATGTGACCTCCTTCATGTTGTGAAGGTATCGCCATCGTTACCGGGACGCTCAGTACTCGCGCATGCGTCCTGCTACTAAAACAGGTAATAGATGATTTCCTTATCTAATGATGTTGTTATTGCTATCGGAACGCCAATGCTAAGACATGCGTTCTGCTATCAAGTCAGGTAATGGACAATTTCTCCTTCTGATAATGTTGCCATTACTCCCCGGATGCAAGATATCATTTGAATAGTCATAAGAGATGCTTTAGGTAGAATTTCTTATCATCTACCGTTTAAATTGAACGTATTCAAATGATATCTTGCATCCGGGGAGTAATGGCAACATTATCTCACTGTGTCCAGGTTGGCTGCTAGCCTAACATCTCAACTAATGTGGCTTTAACTCTCTTTTCTATCTCCTCTGCCCCGTAAATGTGGGCCTCTCTCCTCTTCTGCCCCGTAAATGTGGGTGTTCTAAGCACTATTTGCCGCACAACCGCGGCGTTGCTGAGGAATTTTGGCCACTGAAATGCGGGCTTTGTCTGACTCTACACGCCCCGTAAATGTGGGCTTTGTGCTGTGAGAGCAGACCTGTGCTCAGCCTCATTAGCTTGTATATGCTACAACTGTAACAGGCAGGGGCTCTTAGCACCCACTGTCTACTGTCATCAAGTGTAGATAGTCTATGGAAGTAAGTTTCAATATCTGTGTTTACCCAGTAAAAGTTGGGTTTTGAGAGGAGTGGAGAGTGTTCAGCTATAGAGACCATTAGATTGTTTTCAATAAAGCATCTGCGAGTTACTTTATGCTGACGCGCTGAACCCCGATCTGACTTTATCAGTGCAGTCCTTTGGGGTTTTATGAATAAAATCAACTTAAATATCAACCTAAATAAAGCAGGTGTATGAATTGGAGTATACACAGTTAATCCATCCTGATGAAATGACACATTTATGCAGCGTCATAGAAACGCTTCGATGGATTTGATGAATGCAAAGAGATTTATAGATTGAATTAACTGAAGAAAACCTAATATTCGTGCAAAGCCGAGAGAATTTGATTGTAAAAACATTAATTACACAGGCTCCCGAATAAATGCAATATTGTATACACACACAAAACATAACAAAAGTACTTACACCTTATTAAATAATTTTGCCTCACTGGTTTAGTGTTACAAAAGAGTAAAAGGAATAATTGAGAACTTTTTGAACATAACGTGGTGTGTCAGGTCCGATTTATCTGTAACACCCTCAGTTCTTGTGGGTATTGAAAAAGAAAAAAACTAGGCTATATACATAAACGATAATAATAGCTGTTTTCGCTTTGTCCTAACTTTGTAGGGGCAGATAAGCGTTTTTAAAGATTTGTTTGTGCAGATATGCATATGGCTCGTTTTTTAATATATACTAATAAAGGTTTAAAATTTTAGTATCAGTAAAGTTCTTGTCGGTGAAGAATTACTCAATTGAGTATCGCTTTTTTCGAGTAACTGCGTAATCGGGCGAAAAGATTCAAGTGGCGCCGGGGGTGAGTGAGGGGTTGCGGTGGAGAGTGGGGGGGAAAGAGAGAGAGAGCTCCCCCCTGTCACCCCACGCACCGCACCACACCGCCGCTCCCCGAATTTTTTCGCCTGAGTAGGCAGTTACTCGAAAAAAGCGATGCTCGATCAAGTAATTTTCCTAAACGAGCACGTTCGCTCATCTCTATTAGAAGTCCATTTCCAAACAATTTGGAGTCCATCATTCTACAGTGAGAAAGATTATTTACAAGTGGAAATCATTTAAAACAGTTGACAATCTTCACAGGAGCAGACATCCCAGCAAAATCATCCCAAGGTAAGACTATTCAATGCTCATAGAAATTGTAAAATGCCCAAAGGTTACATCTCAGACTAGAAAGGCCTCAATTATGTTAAATGTTCATGTTCATGACAGTATAATTAGAAAAAGACTGAAGAAGTAATGCTTGTTTGGAAGGGTTGCCAGGATAAAGTCTCTTCTTTCTAAAAAGAACAGCATGACTCAAGTTTGCAAAGTTGCATCTGAACAATCCACATCACTTATGGAACAACAGACCAAAGTAGAGATGGTTAGCCATAATGCCCAGTGCCACATTTGACAAAAACCAAAAACTCAGCATGTCAGCACAAATGCCTCATACCAGCAGTCAAGCACAGTGGTGGAGAAGTGATGATTTGGGCATATTTTATAGCCACAGGACCTGGGGACCTTGCAGTCATTGAGACAACCATGGACTTCTCTATATAGCAAAGTATTCTATAATCAAATGTGAAGTTATCTTTCTAAATGCTAAAACTTGGCCAAAACTGGATCATTCAACATATCCCAAGTGCACCAACAAATCTACATCCTAATGGCTAAAAAGAAAAGTATCAAGGTGTTGCAGTGGTCCAGTCAAAGTTTATACCTTAACCCAATTAAAATACTCTGTCTGCGCATAAGCAAATGCCCACATACCTCAATGAATGGAAGATATGTTGTAAAGAAGATTAGGCCCAAATTCCTTCAGAAAGATGTGAGAAACTGATAAAGTCAAACAGAAAACAATTACTTCAAGTTATTGCTGTTAAAGGCGATTCTACAAGCTATTGATTTATGGACTGTACTTCATTTTTCACACACTGCTTCTGATTTTTGGCTTATTTTTTGTTAAATAAATAATTGTGTTGTTGTTCATCTCAGGATGTATTTACCAAATTTTAAGGCATTCTAAAGACCATATGTTTTTTTTTATTATATCCTGATATGTTATACCATAGAATTCTAAGAGGGTGTACCTAATTTTTCTCATGACTGTATACTGTAGTTTTGACATATAATGCATACACTGATTATAATAAAATTAAAGATTAAATTGCGAGGTATCCAGTGAATGAAATTTGATTACTTTGTCAATAATGAACAAATCTTTGAAATCAGTCCTTTGTTTGTGTGCAATTCATAAATTGACAGAGCTGATACACAATGTTTAAAGTCTTTATCTCTTCCAATGAAAAGGAGGGATATAGTAATTAAAGAAAATAGGAATTGCATTTGATTCACCATTTCCCATTTGTAATTATCCTCTTGAAATCCCTTTGTAATTATACTTTTTTCTATTGTGCATTAGCATATTCAATCTAAATTGCTTAATTAGATAGTTTGGGCAAATTACAGATGCATAGGGAGCATCATATACATTTTACAAAGGGAGCATTTCCAAACCATGCATTTAATAAGAATACAGAAAATGATAAAAATAGGCTGTACTGATAATTAAAAGACATGAGTTACAGTAGTTACTCTGTCAGACATCCTAAAACCTGCAGCATGTATATCAGAGGCTGGATTGTAACGCGAAGGCAAACTGAAAGTATCGTAAACCATAGCAAATTGAATTAATAACATACCTAAGAATATGAACGCATTCATGTTGCAAAAAACACAGCTGGTCATTGAAGTCCAAAGGGGTTCAAAAATGTAGCCATGTTTTCTTTTGTTTTCTGTTACATTGGTTGTTTAGAACATTTCTGCAATTCATCTACATGCTCTATTTTCTTCCCATTCCTTTGTAGTAAAAGAGAAGACAATCAAAGCAGACTTTGTAATTTTATCAATTTGCCTTAAAAGTACTTTGCTCTTTCTTGTGCATCTTTGGAGTGTAAAGTGAAATTCATTGTATTTGGTAAATATATTTATGGTTCAAAAATGGTTTATTTGAAATTTTTGAAAGACAATACAAATAAACTACACAAAATCAAATGAAGATGTGGGGCATTCCCACTTGAGTTCTTGTATACATAATAAGAGAAAGACAAAAAATACCAGTATTGCTTCCGAATGGAGCATATTTAGCTTGTATTCCGCTTAGGAGAAAAAAGTAACAACTCTGAGAAGCACCTATGTGGGAACTAGTATATACAATAGTGTTTCATCTAACTCGCCTAACTGTTCGAGAAAAGACAAAGACAGAAAGAAATTAACCCCTGACAAGGAAGGGGAAGGAGACAGGGAGGGAGAGGGGGATGGAGGAAGGGGGGGAAATGGCTGGGAGACCAAAATGAGGGCTGGTTCAAATGCCACGCATGCAGAACAGCAGCAGGACACAATGCATTCTTGGCTTAGAGCTAGCCAGTGTCAATCCAGGCCCTGAACCTATCCAATGACTGGAACAAGATCCAGAGCTGCCAGGTTGTCATGAGCGTCCTTCTTGGCGGCCCCCATTTCTTTATTATGCATAAGGTATTTAAGCTCTTCCACCCACATCACTCTTGAAGGGGAGGTCGAAGACTGCCACCATCTGGGGATAATCCTTTTGGTTGCCAAAATAAAGAATCTCAGCAGGCTGCTCCTGGCTGCCTTAGTAAAGCACGGGGACATTGAAAGCAGGGCCGCCTCCAGGGTCAGCTTCACTCCCAAAACACAGATATGGTTTTTTACCTCTATCACTTCCTTCCACAAGGCAGCCACTGGAGGACAGTCCCACCATATATGGGACATAGTGCCTCTGTCTTTGTTACATATCCAGCATATGGGCTGGGTTTGAGGATACATTTTATGAAGGTGGTCTGGGATTCTATACCACCGGGACAGGATTTTAAAGTTAAGATGTTGTATTTTGCAAGCAGTGGAAAGTTTATGGCATAAGATCCAAGCCCTCTCCCAATACTCCCGTAGAATACTTCTACCCAACTCCCTTTCCCAGGCCTCCACATAGCCTGGAAGCTTGCCCTCTGCCTCCTGAGACAGCAGCAGCTTATATAATCATGGATATCACATGACTCCGAGAAGCCAGTGACACAAATTTGGTCAAATAGAGTGAGGCATCTGGAAGGGTTCTCCTGGGGCATCAGGAACCCCACAAAGCAGCTCAGTTGGAAATATTGCAGCCACAAGCCAGGGGGGGGGGAAACTCACCCGCTATCTGCAGTAGGGTCTTCAGGCCCAAATGCAGCATTACATTCTGCAGCCGAAGAGTTGGGAAGGCAGGAAGCGCCAAAATGGGAGGCTCCTGCATGGACACCTCAAATTGCAGGTTAGTGATCAGGGGACTGAGAGGCCCAGGAATCGTCACTAGATCATTGGGAGGCACAAACTTCACCCAAGACTCAACTAATTGACTGAGGAAGGGTGGGATGTTGGGCACTGAACTCACGTACCTAGCAGGAATCCAAAAGGTGCCCCGTAGGGACCCCAGAACTAACACGTGCTCTGCTTCCATCCACAGTTAGAGCTTTCGTGTCTGATTAAGTCTAATACAGAGTTGGCAATACTAGCTTTATAATAGAGAAAAACATTTAGGAAGGCCTAGGCCTCCTTTCTCTTTGACCCTCATGAGGAGGGAAAGGCACCTTCAAGGTCTCCTCTGTCTCCACACAAACGCGGTGATCAGGATACGTAGCTGCTTTAAGTAGGCATTCGGGAGCTTCACTGGGAGTGTTTGGCAGAGATAAAGAAACTTGGGCAGGGAGTCCATTTTGAGAACATTGACTCTCCCACTTCAAGAGAGGAACAGTGATTTCCATTTGTTACGATCTCTCTCCAGATCAGAGGCAAATGGTAAGAAATTTAATTTAAATGCTTATGAGACATCCACTGGAAATTGTATTC
The DNA here is from genome assembly GCF_035609145.1 of Eleutherodactylus coqui. Lineage (NCBI taxonomy): Eukaryota > Metazoa > Chordata > Amphibia > Anura > Eleutherodactylidae > Eleutherodactylus > Eleutherodactylus coqui. The sequence goes on from NC_089841.1 coordinate 220,360,559, forward strand.
CCAAATATTTTATGGCAGTATGTCTCCAATGAAAGGGAAACTGCCTCTCTAGAGGTGACACCTTGGCCTGCGGCAACAACACATTTGGGACCTCCGATTTCTGGGCATTTACTTTGTAGTTAGTTACTCTACTGAACTGTTCAAATTCTTGAAGGAGCACCGGTAAACCTATGCGTGGTTTAGATAGGTATTGCAGAAGGTCATCCGCGAAAAGCACCCTTTTGTGTTCCGTGTCCCCAATGTGGAAGCCCACGATCGACTCATTCTGTCTAATTGCATTGGCAAGAGCCTCCATGGTCAGGACATAGAGGAACAAGGACAGGGGACATCCCTGTCTAGTCCCGTTCCGTATCTGGAAGGGGTCCGACAGAGCACCATTTACTTTGATCCTAGCAGAAGAACTATGGGTCCAAAATCCAATCCAGCATGTGCAGTCCAACTCCTATTTTGTCCAATGTGACAGAGAGGAAGGTCCAACTGACTCTGCTAAACACCTTCTCTGCGTCGACCACCAGGACACACAAAGGGCTGTTTGACTGTCTAGCCCGAGTGATCAAAGACAAGGATTTGATGGTGTTGTCCCTTGCTTCTCTGCCCAGGACAAAGCCTACTTGGCTCCCTGTGAATCAAATGTGGGATTATATTTTGCAATCATGAGGCTAATAGTTTTGCAAATAGCTTGATATCCAGGTTAAGGAGAGAAATTGGCCTATAGTTGCAACAGACCAAGGTATCTTTGCCCAGTTTGGGAATAACCAAGATATGAGCCTGCAGAGCCTGGGCAACCACGGCCCACTGCGTTAAAGGATCTCAACACCAGAGGTAAGATCTCCTCTTAGAACATTTTGTAGAACCTGACGGTAAAACAGTCAGGTCCCGGGCTCTTGTCTGCTTTTACGTTTTGAATAAGTTCCGAAAGTTCGGAAGAGGAGAAATTGAGCTCCCCGACTTCTCAGGTGTCATTTTTTTAGGTGCATTGTTGGATAAATAAGTCTCAGTTTCCTCCACAACACCCTGGCATCTAGTATGTACACCCCCCTTGACGTTGTAGAGCTTGGTATAGTAGCATTTAAACTCCTCTAGGATGTCTGCAGTGGAGTGAAAGCAACCCCTCTGGCCAGTCTGCAATTTAAACACGAGTCTGAGGCGACCTAGGGTGGAGAGCTTTAGCTAGCCATTTACCACACTTGTCCCCATACTCAAAGGATCCCCTACAAAATTTGTCTGTAAGGACAAGGGGGCGTTGATCCAGGATTCCAATAATTTGCTGTCTCAAGGACGAGATCTGTGCTTTAAGGGTATCCTGTTGGTGGCTTTTTTTGGCTGCCTCCTTGGTCTGCAGATTTAACAGTAATTTGTGCAAACTAGCAGACCTCTTCTTTTTGAGCCCTTGTGTAGGGGCTCCTGTGGTGTCAGTTTGGTGAAGCCGGCAATTGCTCTTTTGATATCAAGCACACACAGGGAGTTGTTAAGGAGACCATCGTTAAGTCTCCAAGAATAGCTTTTGGTTCCCTAGGCTAGAGAACTTTCCAAAAACTGGGGAATGGTCAGACCAGATAAAGTCCCCTTGAGAACATCTTGGGGTGCAAAAGTAAAATGTGGGAGACCAGGAGAAAGTAAATTCCACTATATGAGTTGTGGGCTGAGGAGTGGCAAGTGTAGTCCATGACCCCTGGGTGAAGGATCTTCCACAAGTCTACCAAGTGTAAGGCATCCAGAACTTTTTTGAGAGAGCATAGAGCTGCTCAGGAGACAGAAGACTTACCCAATGAGGTGTCCAGTCCGAGCTCAGCACCAGAGTGAGGTCGTGTTCCAGAACAATCTTCGATCCTCCTGCAAACTCTTCCAACTCCTTCAAAATGGTGCAAGGGACGTGTTCCTGGTTAGGTAGATAAATATTTGCTACGGTTAGTATATTTCCTGCAGTATCAATCTTTAAGAAAACAAAGCACCCATCTGGATCGATTTTAGAGGACAGAACCTGGTGCTGAAACCCCTTATAGATGGCTATGGATACTCCTCCAGACTTTTTGGAGGGAACTACAAGAGAGGACACCATCCGCTCTGAAATGGGTTTCCTGGAAAATGGCCACCATCACTCTCTTCTTGTGAAAATAGTGAAGGATCTGACTCCTTTTCTGGGGGATATTGAGGCCCTTTGCATTAAAAGTGCAAAATGTCATATCAGCCATGGTAACTGTGCGAGAAAAGAGAAACAGAAACAAAGACAGAGAGTAAAATAGACTAACAATTGCTATCCTCGTTGTACAGACAATAACAGCTGCCCATGCTGTCACGCCTAAGTGGGAAGGTGAAAGCCAACAAACAACCTCGCCCACCACCCACACCATGGATTTAATTTCTGAAGATAAACAGTGAAAACCTTAAACAAGTCCAGGACCCTTCATGGACGAACTCAATCCTAACAGGCAAGATGGGAATATAAACACTGCAAAGTCCTCTCAGGTGTATTCATTGGCAGCACAAACAGGAACCTCTGGGTTCTTCTGGCGTGTTGCTTGGCAGCGCAATCTGCGTCTTATAGTCTGCTACGAATTTCTAGGAGGAGGTATCGGTAGAGAGCAGGCGGTCGGTCAGTCTGGGAGAGATATTGGGAGAGGCTTGAAGGTGCCCAAGAATTTCAAAAGGCCACCCAGACCTCTAAACATGGCTGACTTTCCATCTTTGCTGGCATGAAGCTGGAATGGGTAACCCCAGCGGTAGTCAATCCCCCCTTCCCGCAGCACTGTCAGCAAGGGCTTCAAGACTTTACGTAATTGGAGGGTGCGACAGGAGAGATGCTGCAGAACAAGATTTGGAGAGCCACAAAAAGGACAGTTCTTTAGCCCCTCTAGCCCATTAGAGGCGATTCTCAAGGTCGTCAATAAGTAGGTATAGCTCAGAGATCTGCTGCGACTGCTGGAGCAGTTCCTGCATGTGAGAGTCAATGGTATAAATGATCTGTTCCTGGGCCCCCTCCACCACTTCAACCCTCTGACCCACTTGGCGAATGTCATGTTGTAAGCTGGCAGTGTCCCTCTTGTGAGAGGATTCCATCCTAAGTAGAGAGTCGATCTTGCTCTTAGTGGGTAAGGCATGGTGATGTTCCTTTCAGTCCCACTCGCTTTGATCAGGGGGTGGTCAGAGGGAGCAGGACTCAGAACCGGGGTCTCAGGCTTATCTGGCCTGGTTATTTTGGGAGGCATGATGAGATCCGTGGATGCTGTGGGTGGTGGAGCATCCCCAATTGCTGCTTTAACGTGGGCCTCTGAGGTACTGGGCACAGCTGTGGGGATCCCTCTCATTCTTTCTCCAGCTAGGTCCCCCGATGTGGAGGGCTGCAGAAGAGGGCTAGTGTGTGGGTTAAAGAGCCCCCTGGCCTTAGGGGTATGGGAGGTCCCTGTGATTGCACTGTTGTGCTGTGGGGAGAGTCCTCCAGAGGCACAGTCAGGTGAGGGATTTTGGCTAGAGCCCAAGTGCTGCTGCTTTTGTGTCAGTGTGTTGGACGCTCTGATCAGGGCCACCCCAGGGCCCCCTGCCTGCTTCAACCCTGAAGCAGGTGCGTTGCTGACCAGAGAGCCAGGAGACTCTCCACCTGACACTGCGCTTCCTACCTTGGCGCTGCCGGCGGACACCTTAGGGGTTCCCGCCCCAACTGCTGTCTGCTTAGGGAAGTCCTATGCATGAGTTGTATAGCCCACGGATTCTCCCTTCTCTTCTGGTGGCGCCATCTTGGCCAGCGCTCCCTAGCATCCTGGGTCCCCAAAGCTGCAGAGAAATGCTGCAAGGCTCCCTTCCGGTGGCCCTGGCACCTTCCCAGGGCAGTCCTGCACCTCCTTTCTTCCCATCAATGGTGAAGCAGGGGGTCCCAGTCACAGGAGAGGCGAGTGCAGTGGCATAGGTGCTGGGAGAGATGAGAAGACACGTCTCACTCAGTCATCGGCAGGCCACGCCTCACATATTTGGTAAATATATTTAGATCAATGCTGTTAGAAACCTTAAACTTTTGCCAACACTTAGCCATAATCCCAAATTGAGCCTATAATGTCCCAGATAAAATCTTATGTTGACTATCACCAAGAAAGTATGAGTTTTACCAAACTTCTCTAGAGTGTCACAGTTACAACAAGATATCAAGTTTGGAGAGGGAAGCAATGATCTGTGGGGACATTTACAGTATGATGCCTGACAGTGGTATAGACAGCTTTTGTACTTGATGGTTTGCAGTATTTGCTGGGAAATGCTACACTTTATTGCAAAAAAAAAAAAAGCTTCATGATCTCAAGTTTACATCGGCTACCATATTAACACAAGGTGTCCTAATGTGATAACTAGCAAGAATAAAATCACTTTGCTTACCTAAAATGATATTTCTGTTCTGAAAAATCACTCTAAAGTGCTGGCCACTAGGGTTCTCCTTTCCTTCTAATTTGGTGTCCACTGCTTGCTGTCAAATGATGCCCATTTCTACGAACAGAGATAATAAGATGGAAATTTATGAGAGTGATAACTCAGACCTATAGAAGTATATGAGGAGAAGGGATGGGGAGGAAGAAGAGGGAGAGAGACTCAGACAGTTGCTACAGGAGCTAAGTGGTGATTTTCAGCTACTAAAATTACCTCTACACTCCTCAGTACTTATCTAGTGTCCTCCATAATAGCAATATTCTCTGTGTTACAGAGTTGGAAATCATAATCTATTCTTTTCTCCATGTGCAGTCTATAGAAGGCAGCATAGCAGCAGCCTCCTTCCACCAGCTCAGAGAGAACTGAAAATTAGTTTTACAGCCTGCAGTGTGGAATAGTGGTGATAATTGTAGAATACAAGTAATATAACAGACAGAAATAGTGTTATTCCTCATGTACACACGGCAGCTTATTCGAAAGCCATCTGAAAGTGCAGGAATGTTTTAATTAAAGTTTTTTTTAAATATTACATTTATGGATTCATGGCTTCTAACTGCACTGGTTTATACAGTACATAGCTTTAACTAGAAATGGTATTTTAATTTGAAGTTGAATTCTACACTAGATTTGCTCCATCTCCTTGTCCTAGAAAGTTTGAAACATTTGTCAACTTCACACAAAGAGGAAATTGCTTTGAAAATGCATTGCATGATTCAATTTTAACTGCAGCAAATCCCTTGAAGAATCAGTAAATAAGTACCTAAGGAATTAAATTAGCCCCTAGCTACCTTAAGCAAATAGCCAGCACATAACATTATGTTATCTAGCTGACCAGTTGAAGCTGTATTTTTTCCATTTTAAAGAAAAAAAAAATAAAAGGCATGGCAGCATATTACTCTAATTTCAAATGCTCCAGAGAAGATAATTTTACCATGAACCTGGCCATGGGTGAAATTTATATAAGTAATGATAGTAAGAGGATGAGCTTCCAGCTTGTAAAAAAAATAGCTGGCTAATTTAATTAAGGTTACTATAAATATTTCACTTCGGATGCATGAGTCTCAGTTTGCAATAATACAGCCAAATGGATTGTCTTAAATTTAGGAATATATCGACTTGAAAGAAAAATGTTTAGTTCCTTGCAGTAAATAGTATGTTTTTCTAGTTTTTATTATAATTATTAATTTCATGTCAGATATAAATAAATAATTTAAAAAAAGAGTAACTTTGCTATTTTATTACATTACTTATCTTTACCTGAGACAGTATTGCACTGTATTATAGTGCAGAGCTGCATTCACTGTTATATATATGTCAGCACTAAACTCTCTCAGCATTCTTTACTTATCCAATAGCTACACACAGCTTTGTTGGTGATTTGCATTCTGGAAAATTTCATATTTATATCATGCACTATATAGAAATTAGATAAGAAGTAAGTTGCTCAGGCATGCTTTTCTCAATATCTCAGTTGGTAGTTTGTTGACCATTTCCAGTTACTACTAGCAGAATTATGAATGCAGCTCTTGGACTGGATGTAACTCAAGAGCAGTTGAAAGTACACTACTGTGAAAATATGTTTTAGGCAAGTGTTGAAAAAATGCTGCAAAGTAAGAGTGCTTTCCAAAATAGAAGTGTTAATAGTTTTTTGCCAGTTAACGAGCAAAATAGAAGTTCAAATCAAAATCAATATTTGGTGGGACTGGCCTTTGCCTTCAAAGCAGCATCAATTCTTCTCTGTACACTTGCACATATTTTTCCAAGCAACTCACCAAGGCAGTTTTTTCAAACATCTTGCAGAACTAACCATAGATCTGTAGATGTAGGCTTGCGCAAATCCTTCTGTCATTTCATGTAATCACAGACAGATTTGATGATGTTGAAATCAGGGCTCTGTGGGGCCGTATGATCACTTCCGGGACTCCTTGTTCTTCTTTATACTGAAGATAGTTGTTAATGTCAATGGCTTTATGTTTGGGGTCGTTGTCCTGGAGATAAAAATTTGGAGTCAATATAACACCTCCTGTTTTTTTTTTTTTTACTTTGCAGCATCTCTTTCATACCTGCCCAAAGATTTTTTTTAACCCCTTGGAGACAAGCCAATTTTGTACCTTAAAAACCAAGTGATTTTCATTGCCACATTGCAAGAACCATATCTTGTTAACATGGCCTGTTAGCATATGAAGGCTTGTTTTTTTTTTTGGACGAGTTGTATGTTTTAGTGGCACTACTCTGGGATACATATAATGTGTTGTAAAACTTATGCTACATTTTTTGGGGGAAAGCAGATAGAGAAAGAAAAAAAGTGAAGATAGTGGGGGAGGGAAAGGTATAAAAAGAAATAAAAGAAAAAAAGCTAATCCCCACTGCCCTAGAGTTAGTTTAACAAGGCCTGAAAATCAGCAGTGTTTTGAAACTCTAGCCAAGGGCTCCATATTGCAATACATTTTTCGGGGGAATCTGAATCCTCAAACACTAACCCTTCCATTGCCATGATCTCATTTAATTCCTGGATCCATTCAATGGTAGTGGGTGTATGTGGAGCCTTCCAATATCTGAGGATAACAACACGTGCTGCAGTTAAGAAATGGCGTAAGAGATCCTTCTTTATTGATAAGGTGGATCCTGGAAGAATGGAGAGCAGGGCAATCTGAGGGGACACTGTAATAAATCGCCTGGTAACTTTTGTGTAGGGGGAGAACACTATGTTCCAGAATGGTCTAAGTGAAGGACAGTCCCACCACACATGCAGCATGGTTCCAGCAGCTTGGTGAAATAGAGGGATATATAAGATGAAGCAGTACCAGGCATCGATAGCACCTTGTTATTAGCTTATAATTATTTTCCTAGGCTTTACAACATTTTTATTTTTCATTGTTATTGGATGCAATTTTGTGGGGCTAGTTTTTTGGTGGAAGAGTTGTAGTTTTTATTGGTACCATTTTGAGGTACACATGACTCGGATTGCTGTCTATTGAATTTTTTGGGAGGCAAACAAAGGTGTCCCTTTTTAAAACTATTTTTACAACATTTACTATGTGGCATAAATAACAAAATCTTTTCATTGTCTGGGTCATTACAGGCTAATATCTATTATGTGTTACTTTTTCAAATTTGGGTGGTGCGTGGGGGGGGGGGGGTATTTTATTCATTTAAAATGGGTAATTGTGGGGAAAAATGCATTTTTTTAAGCTGGATTTTGTTCTGTAAATAAAAGTTTATTGAGCTTTTTTTTTACACCATTTCTTCATCCCTGATAGGGACTTGAAGATGCGATTGTTCAATCCTAGAGTACTACACTACATTACTTATGCAGTGCATTCTATTATGTTTATGACAACCTATTACATTCTGCAGGAAGAGGGGCCTAATAGGCTGAAGTACATACCAGACATGGAGGACTTTGTCAGGCTGCTGGCTGCCATGGAAACTCATTGGTACCTTGCGATTACATTGCAGATGAGATCTGATTCCACTCATGGCCCCAAATAAACATCTTATACACAGGGCTGTAATACATGTAAGAGTTCTCACATTGTATCAGTTCAAAATTACAATTAAAATGTCGGAGAAGACAGAAAGCAACATACAGTGATCCCATTATGCATTAAAATAGTATTGAACGATATTTCTTTATTTGTAAATTTCCCTGAGTTTATGGAAACAAATATTGCATACAATAGCCAGCCCTCTGTATTGGGTAAAGCATTGCTTTAGATACAATTTTGATGTTCCCGGTAAATTAATGGTGAACTAGAATTTTAGACACATTATATGTAATAATGGATACAAGGTTAAACCTTGCAAACATATTATAATTTAAAATTTCATATTATAAGATCATATAGTACGAACTTAACAGTTGATACAAATTTAAACACATACTATGAATCGGTACTCAAATTTTATTTGGAAAATTAAAGACACTGTGGTGGTACAAAATACCCACCAATCTAACACTAATTAAATGTCTCAGCTTGTTGGTTAATATTAACACTGTTTTATTTCTGTAGGTAATGAAATCATTACCTCTAAATTTTTTCTTCACATTGAAAGTTTTACTGCAGCTGTGGTGAATCCATCCCATTGAGCAAAGAAATAAAAGTTATCTAACTGTCAAGTGAAGATATATGAGCTTGGCCATGCTTACAATGCTGTGGGAGCTTTCCTTAAACAACAAAACAAAAAGATGCCAAGTTTGCCCCTAGCCTGCTGTGGGTGATGAAATAAAAAGGCTCCATTTATTTCATGCAGTAAACAAGTAGTGTTAACCCAGAATAACAGTTTTCTTTCCTAGGGGCTTAGAGACTTCATTAGAAAGAGTTTTAGTAGCTTACACTAGTTCAATAGACATTTGATTATCAAATCTGACAGTGTGTAAAGGCCATTTAAAGTGTCTGGTGTCAAATCATTTATAATCTGCTGCCATTGCTTAATATCAGTAGATGGGAAACATCTAACATATATAATCTGTAGAGAAATGTGGCTAATAAATTACCCCGAGTTTGCAATTATTGTGACAATGCTTTGAACCTTGCCATCAAGGTTTCATGGTATAATGAAGCTAATTATTTAATTGGTGGGAATGTATTTTGGATTTTGGTAACATTTATTAAATTCAAGTACTAATGATAAATTACAGAATAATACAGGCTGCCTGAATTAAAAGTATTAGTGAGCTGAATTTCGACCACATATAACCGTACACCTAACACCATAAGGACCGATTCTTGAATGCACGTCATAATGATTAATCATTCCCCACAGATAGGCATTATAGTGCGGCTGGCTTTCCTTCTCCATCATGAAATAATATTTTGCTATTTTGCATCCAGTCAGCAGAAGAGGAGTTTGGATTTTATTCTTTAATATTCTTTAGTGAACTAAGTGGATTTTTAAGCTATTCTGAGTCATAGCATATCAGTAGAATATGATATAACATGTTGATTGGTGGGGATCCAAATGTCAGAATCTCCATCAATCCTCATAATGAAGGGGCTGCATTGCTAGCTTAGTGCATATTTCTTGCAAAAAAATAATAAAATAGGTAAACTTAAAACTACTGTGAAGTCAGGAGCCTAACAATAATATGTCTATTATTATCTGAAAAGGATGATTACCTGTTATTTTCCTTAGAGCTTGCTACTGGCTTGCTTTTTAGCTCAGCTCTATGAAGTATCCAGATGTGATCTATGGCTACAATTTATCTACAATGACTACAGGAAGTCTGGAGTAATCGGAGACACATCCCATGTCTACTCGTTGAGTCTAGAGAGGTCTACTCCTCGCTTGCAGTTCTGCCTTTTCTAACTGGTTGTATATAAATACAACTCTATCATATCAAATACAGCAAAGATAGAATTATTGTAAAGTACAGATTATAAACCGCCAGTGAGAAAAAGATGAACGTCAGGTAACTGCTTCACATACTGAGATAAATGAGCTTTAGAAAAAAGGAGCCTGAAGGGTTGCTCTAAAACATTATCTGGTCCTAGGGTCTTTAAATATAGATGTAAGGTGTCCAAAAAAAACTTGATTTCTTTGACAAATGCCTAAATCTCACATTCTCATTCTTAACGTTTTATCACTATAACCCTTGTCATGAGTCTTCACGTTTATTTTTTTACTCGATCACTCATGCTTCTAGCAAATACTTGTGTATAAGTTAGGTCGCACTGTAAAGAAAAGTCTAGTAGTTTTGTGAACAGGCTGTCACATTGGATCATGGATTACATCATAAGGACTATTTACAAATCAACCACCGCTTGCAATTACATTACATACCCTGTTTCCCTGAAAATAAGACACACCCTGAAAATAAAAGATAGCATGATTTTCCAGAATTTTTGAGGATGCAAAATGATTTTTCAGGCTTTTTGAGGATGCTTGAAATATAAGCCCTACTCCAAAATTAAGCCCTGCTAACAGTTAATGAAAAAAGTCAATTTAAATAGTGTCCAGGCAGCTATACATGTAAAAAAGTTAAACCTTTTTGAACAAAAATTAATATAAGACACTGTCTTATTTTCGGGAAAACACGGTAGTAAAAATTTCTAAGAAATCCCATATCAGGTCAATCATGAAAATTGTCCTACAGGTACATTTTTTTCTAACTAGGAATAATAGGTCAACTTAATGAAAAAAGTAAATTTCAAAAGAGCAAAAAATGTGAATAATAAACTTAGCAAGTACAGAAATAAAGGTTTAAAATGTCCCTTTCCCTTTTTAAAAATACATTTAAAAAGTTAGTAGTAAAAGTTAACAAATTTCAGTGTATTTACTTACTTAAAGGGGTTGTCCCGCGGCCAAAACAAAAATTTTTTCACACCCCAGTCCCCCATGTTAAGCAAGCATCACAAACTACCCATGTAAATCGGTTTTTTAGAGCATTTCTACTCACCATGAAGCTGTTTCATGAAGTTATAAAAATCTTCTTCCAAGATGGCTGCCGTCATTTCCCAAGGTGCACCGCTGGTCTTCTCCCATGGTGCACTGCGGGTCTTCTCCCATGGTGCACCGTGGATGTTCTTTTCCAGTCTGAGCTCCACTGCCGATTACAGCCACCTCATTGGCTGATCGGCACCATGCGATGGGGCGGAGCTACGTGATGGGCGGAGAAGAGGGAGGAGCCAGGACGCAGCTCGTGAGCCCGGACCATCCAGAAGAGGAATCTTCAGTGCGCAAGCGCGACTGTTCGTGCGACCAGAGGAGAAGTTTGGTCGTTGGCATGGAGACGGGGACGCCAGCACCGGAGGGGGCAAGTGTATAACTTCTGTATGGCCAATATTTAATGCACGATGTATATTACAAAGTGCATTAATATGGCCATACAGAAGTGTTTAACCCCACTTGCTGTCGCTGGACAACCCCTTTAATAGTATTCATCCCCTTCAATTGCTCATTATGTAAAATGTGAAAACATTATGTAAAATATTACTTTTAGAACTACTACACTAGAAAAGATTACAACCTCCAAATGTTTAAAGTAGAAAAAGGCTTTCTATTATTGCTGGGATATTGCCTCCTTTTAGTTTCTTCTGATCAATTCTAGACTTAAAGGCAATTGAAAACTTTGTGTATGAAAAATCAATGCGTACATATCATCCCTGCAGAAAAAAAATGATGCACTTATCTGTTTTTACATTACATTTTCCTTCTCATGCATTTTGAAAGCCTCATACTTGGTTTAAAGGATCTACTACATTCAGGTTTCTGGCTAGTGGGTACCCAGCACTGATCAGCTGATCTGTGTCTCATGAATAGGAAAAAGCTCAGCTCCCCCTTCCCTCTCCTACTTTAGGGGCCAAGTACCATAGCCACACACACTCAATACTACACAGCTATCTCTCATCTCCTCTCTGAGTAGCTGCTAGTCTGTTCCCTCTTTCTTCTGATAAGAGTAGAAAATTCTCCCAAAGTTAATTACAGCCCTCTGCAACAGTAATTTTTGTCTTATTTTCTCTTATTTTTTTAACATTTAATTAAACATTTTTTATGTGTTCCTTTTTAGTCTAACTAGATGACTTGAACATGTGATCATTTTATTGCTTTTATAATACACTGCAATACTTCTGTATTGGAGTGTATTTCTGCTGTTAGTATAATGTTGACCAGCATCCTAATAAACCTGGATCTGCCAGGGCCTAAGATGTGTTATAAGATGGCAGACCTAGGAGGAGTTATTGTTAGGTTCCCAGCTGCTATTTCAGCTTATCAGCACCCCAAAATCATCTTATAGGATAATAAGGAAACAAAAGGAGCCCTAACCCTCTATAAAGGACTTACATGCTGTGGTTACTATTGACCTCAGCATCCAAGGGCTTAAATGGCCTGTATCAAAGTTATTACCGATGCTGGTCTTTGCAACAATACTTTAGTGTATGTTGCAGCTCTGTCTTGGCATGAAGGGCATAAATGAGAGTCTTTCAACTTCAATCTATATCATTTGCAGGGGGTGTAAATGTCCATAATGTATTCTGCACACCCATGAAGTTCTTTGGACTGGGGTGTATTTCTGTCATTGCCTCAAGTGTTTTTTGGCTAGATCTCCTCTGATGTAATATCAATACCCGAAAATTCTTGTCAGTATAGTTTCACCTGATATACCAAATTTTCTGAGGGGGGCCTCAAGAGGAAGCATAATTTAAACCCCAAAATTTGACACCTTGACCTAAATCTCTGAAATGGAACAGACAAGCTGAGCTGTAAATATTGAAATATTGCATTACCTTCTAGTTTCAATTACTTGGCAAGAGTCTTACAATATTTTAGTTACCCCTCTACAAATAAATCTTTCAGTTATGCAATCGATTTATTTGCTCCATCCTCAGTGCCTTTTACTTGAAACTCTTATGTAGCCTTGAATTATTCCAAACTGAGGTTAGCTGCATAAATTGCCTTATTCTTATAGTGTTCTATATTTTTATATTACTGGAAAGAAAATATAAAACTCTGCGCTCTTGTGGGGTCGAGTGTTAGTACCGTTCAGAAAAACCACTCACTGAGCGTATGGTTTCATTCACATTTTATTAATCCAAAATAAATCCTTAGCAATGTGTTTTGACACAACATTGTGCCTTTTTCAAGCTTTAAAACAAATAACCGTAAACTCCACAAATATATATATATACACACACATATGTACTTACTCTTGAAAGTTTGTAAACAGTGCCATGCATCACTGTCTGATGTCATCTATGGGGAGGGGATTCCCTACCTATGAAGCATGATGCATGTATATGTATATATATATATATATATATATATATATATAGATATAGATATATATATATATATAGATATATATATAGAGAGATATATATATACACACACACACTTGTGTGTATGGTTATTTGTTTTAAAGCTTGAAAAAGGCACAATATTGTGCCGAAACGCGTTGTTAAGGATTTATTTTGAATTAATGCAATGGGAATGAAACCATACGTTCAGGGGTTTTTCTAAATGGTAAGAACACTCAATCCCAGAAGAGCACGGAGTTTTATATTTGCTCTCCGGTGACATTACAATTTAAAGCGTCTGATTAAAAGGGCAGCTTTCCACTCTAAATGTCTCTTTAATCGTAGACGAGGATTTTTGATTACTATGCATACTGGGACGTGGGGTGCAGGTGGGTTTTCCCTTACCAGGGTTATCCCACCTAGCACCAGGTGAGTTAACACTCATTTTTGCATCTTGCTGTTCCATTGGGGCACATTAATCCATTCACAAGCACTTTCCTGATAGATTGCTTTTTCTATATTTTTATATTACAGCCCAACATCAGATCTCCCTCAAAAAGTTCTTCTGAGGTCATGAATTGCATAATTTGAGTATTTCTATAAAAAAAAAATTAAAAAAAATGGTCTTACTCACCGACTTTTAATTTGGTTGTTCTGAATGGCAGAGGTAAAGGCAAGGATTAACAAATCTTCAAATCTCCCTTCCTTTAGATCACCTTTTCATTTTTTATTTTTTTTCATAGGAGTTGTGGGAGTAAAATGGACTTTACATAAGCAACCATCATCTTAAGGGGTATGGAAAGTATTGCTAGATCGTTGTCATTAGTCGGATTTCATTTAATAGCCGTGATGTTGTATTTTTCATACTTAAAAGTGTAATTATGACTTAATAAAACTTTTGACATGTCAGAAGTTTTGATTAGTGGGGTTCAGGTGCTGAATCTCCCACTGATCAATGAAATCAAGGGCAGAACTTCTCAGCGGGATGCTATGCACCTTTAGTTTTGATCAGATCTGCTTGGTTTTTCTTAGATAATAAACACAGTTGTGTACTGCGCATCGAAAGTTTATTAATTTATACATTGTTATGCTTGCTCTCTATGGAGATCCTATTAGATCAGAACAGAGCTGAAAAGGCAGGGCTTCTGCCCTTTGTTTTCAACATCTATGGGGACCTCAGATCCGAGACCTCCACTGATCAAAATTTCTGATATGCCATTATTACATGTCAAAACTTTTGTGAGGTAACAGTTAAAAACTTTAAATATCTAAGTGTAAGAGTTTCTATAAATCTATTAAAGTTGAAAGCACTAACTGATAATCTGCATTAGAAACCTCACCCCCTTTTAAACTTCTGCTAATAGACTTCTACTAAAGAATAAAAAAAAATATAAATAATTAGCATTGTCACATCTGTAAAAGTTTGAACTATTAAAATAATGCATTATTTATCCCGGAGGAAGAATGCCATATAAAGAAAATCCAGAATGCCAGAAGTGCACTTTCTCGTCACTCCACATCTAAAAAAAAGTATGAATAAAAAGTGATTTAAAAAAAAGTCTTATTTACCTCAGGATTGAACCAATAAAAACTACAGCTTGCATGATAAAAAACAAGCACTGAAATAACATCAATGGGAAAATAAAGAGTTATGGGTATCAGAATATGGCAACAGGAAGCAATTAAAAAAACTGGCGTTTAATTTTTTTTGAATAGCTAAACAAGAACTATTATATTGGTATTGCCATAAGCAGAATAAAGTTATTAAATACCATACCATGAACATCATAAATACTAAACCTAAGGAATAGAGATGAGCGAGCACCAAATGCTCGGGTGCTCGTTACTCGGGACGAAATTTTCGCGATGCTCGAGGGTTCGTTTCGAGTAACGAACCCCATTGAAGTCAATGGGCGACCCGAGCATTTTTGTATATCGCCGATGCTCGCTAAGGTTTTCATTTGTGAAAATCTGGGCAATTCAAGAAAGTGATGGGAACGACACAGCAACGGATAGGGCAGGCGAGGGGCTACATGTTGGGCTGCATTTCAAGTTCCCAGGTCCCACTATTAAGCCACAATAGCGGCAAGAGTGGGCCCCCCTGTCAGCATAAAGATCGTTCTCCTCTGCCATAGCTGTAACAGCTGTGGCAGAGAAGAACGATGTTTGCCCATTGAATTCAATGGAGCCAGCAATACAGCAGGTTCCACTGAAAGCAATGGGCTGCCGGCGATCGCGGGATGAATTGTCGGGAAGGGCTTAAATATATAAGCCCTTCCCTGCAATTCATCCAGAAATGTGTTACAATAAAAATATATACCGGCATATAAGGCGACGGGGCGTATAAGACGACCCCCCAACTGTCACCTTATATGCCGGGAATACAGCGGAGCAAAGAATAAAAATCATTACTCACTTCTCCTGGTGTTCTGCGGCGCTGCTGCAGGCTGTCGCTCCCTCCTGGTCCCCGGCAGAGCATTGCTTTCTGGACACAGTGGTTGAAATCCCCGCATCCAGAACACACGTGCCTTCAGCCAATCACAGCCATTCAATGACATCATTGTCATTGGCTGTGATTGGCTGAAGGCACGTGTGTTTCTAGAGGCGGGGATTTAAAGCCCTTCGTAGAGAAAGCAATGCTCTGCCGGGAACCAGGAGGGAGCGACAGCCTGCAGCAGCACTGCAGAACGCCAGGAGAAATGAGTAATGATTTTTATTCTTTGCTCCACTGTATTGCCGGCGTATAAGGTGACAGTTGGGGGGTCGTCTTATACGCCCCGTCGCCTTATACGCCGGTATATATTTTTATTGTAACACATTTCTGGATGAATTGCAGGGAAGGGCTTATATATTTAAGCCCTTCCTGACAATTCATCCCGCGATCGCCGGCAGCCCATTGCTTTCAGTGGAACCTGCTGTATTGCCGGCTCCATTAAATGCAATGGGCAAACATCGTTCTTCTCTGCCACAGCTGTTACAGCTGTGGCAGAGAAGAATGATTTGTCTTCTATATGTTCTCAATGGGGTCGGCGCTGCTGCCGCCGGCCCCATTGAGCGCATATAGAGAAGAGAACAGAAATCGCAGATCGCACATAGGTGCGATCTGCGATTTCTATGGCCTAAGAAGGACCGTTGGGGTTCTTGAAGCCTAAAATAACTCCTAACGCTCTCCCTATAGCAGCTCCGGCATCAACAACACTTTCCCTGAACTATGTCAGAATGCATCTGTGGCGAGCCGCGGGAGGGGCAGATTTTAATACTCGGGTGACACCTAATCTCGCCAGCCACTCACTGCAGGGGGGTGGTATAGGGCTTGAACGTTGCAGGGGGAAGTTGTAATGCCTTCCCTGTCTTTCTATTGGCCAGAAAAGCGCGCAAATTTCTCAGGGAAGAAAATGAAAGTAACCCGAACACCGCGTGGTACTCGTTACGAGTAACGAGCATCTCGAACACCCTAATACTCGAACGAGTATCAAGCTCGGACGAGTATGCTTGCTCATCTCTACTAAGGAACAATGCGGCAATTTTTTTTTTCCATTTGATCTTTATAATTTTCTGAAAAACGAAATTTTTTTTAGTACATTAAATGGTTTAATTATAAAATACAACTTATGCAACAAAAAGCAAGTCTGCATATGGTTGTGTTTCGAAAAAAAATAATTGGAAAACAGAAGACAGGAACAATAAAACAAAGCATGGCTTGTGAGTGAAGGGGTTTAAAATTGTGTGTACATTATTTAAGATGGAAAAACTTCTTTAATATGTCTTGTTAAAACTAAAATTTAACCCCTTAATGACATGACCAAATGATTTTTGGTATTTTTTCATCCCCATTTTTTCAAAAGCCATAACTTTTTTATTTTTCCGTCGACGCTGCCTTATAAGAGCTTGTTTTTTTAGGTGGCGAACTGTAGTTTTTATTGGTACCATTTTTGGGTAAATAGACTACATTGTAAAACTTTTATTATTTTTTTATGATCGTAGGGAGAGAAAACGCATCAATTCTGCCATAGATTTTATTTTTTTTTTTCAAGCGTTAATTATGTAGCAGAAATGACACACTACATTTTTTTCTGTGGGACGGTATGGTTACAACGATACAAAAGTTCTTATTTTTTTATAGGTTTTTCCACAATAAAAACCCTTTTTTGGAAATTATTTTTTTCTAAACTCACTGCATTCAAAGTGCTATAACTTTTTTTTTTCTGTGGATGGAGCTCTCTGAGGGCTTATTTCTTGCAAGACGAGCTGTAGTTTTTATTGGTACCATTTTGGGGTACACACGTTTTTTTTAAATCACTTTTATTGCGTTTTTTGTGAGGCAAAATGCTAAAAATTAGCATTTTGCCTCATTTTTTTAGCGTTTTTTAATGCTTATCCATGCAGGATAAAAAGTGGGTTCAATTTATTGTACACGTCATTACGGATGCGTTGATACCAAATCTGTGGGATTTTTAATTTTTTAAAATTTGTTAATGCTAGCATGAGAAATAAGCATAAAAAAGGGTTTTTAACATTTTTTTTTACATTTTCATTTTTTGTACTTTATTTATCTGGCATCCTGTTGCCATAGCAACCAGACGGGCTTTCGCGATAATATCGCGAGAGCCAGCTGGAGTCACAGAGGCAGAGTGCGCTCCCTCTGTGAATCCTTTACCTGCCGCGATCTACTTAGATCGCGGCAGGGAAGGGGTTAACAGCGGGGGGGGGGGGGCGCATCTCCGATGCCTCCCGCTATCGCAGCGGGACACCGGCTACTAGTGACAGCGGGATAGCGTGAGATCTGCTATGATCTCGCGCTATCCACATGACGTAAGGGTACGTCATTTTACGGGAAGTACCCTGCTCCCATGCAATCCTATGGCATCTTCCACGGGAAATCCCGCCGCGGAATTTCCGCCCATCTGCAGGCGGCCTTAGTCAATACAATTATTGCTAGTGGTGTGCACCAAATATAATTCTTCTTTATTCCTGGCTTATAAACATCTTGTTAAATACAGTGAACACAGTTTAGGAATAAATAGGAGATAATTTGCATATTCTTGGAGCATTCTGAAAAGAGTGAACAGTTGCTGTAAGCAGGAGGATGGCTGGGTTTAGCCAGATCTAGCTGTTTGGAGGATATCATGTACCGTTTTTACACTTAGTAAAATCTTATAGGTTAAACAAGAGAATTCTTGACTGTTAGAAGTTTGGAATTGGACATCAACTATATGCAACATGGAAGAGGACAGTAGTCATATGGTGAACTGCAACGTATGCTACATGTTTACAGGCCTACCTGAGGAAAATGCCAAACTTCATCTGCCAGAAATGCAAGCTTGTGTCTCTACTGGAAGAGAAGGTGCAAAAGAGTATAGCTACATTGAAACTTGCTAAGGAAAATGAGGATTTCCATAATGTTGAAAGAAAATAATTTTTTTTGCGTACCTGCAGATGCAAAGGAATAGAAGCATGCGACCCAAAAAAGAAGGATCAGGAGTCAGTCCGCACCCATGCAGCTCATGAACCGTTACCATGACTCCCACGTAGGAGAACAAAGATGTATATTAAGATATCAAATTGCCCACAAAGAACATTTTAGGAAGCAGTCAGAAACCTATAAGAAAGAGGAAAATAAGTATTGTTGTGAAGAAGAAAATGAGAGTGGTGGTTTGGGGGATTCGTTATTAAAAAGAACAGAGGCCGCTGTCTGCAGACCTGACACCTCACGAGAGGTGCGCTGTCTTCCAGGTGCACAAATGAAAGATGTGTCTGATAGGCTATCAAGACTCTTCAGTCCTACAACTACCCATTTCCACCAATACATGTAAAGACAAATGACACTGCAAAAATCAACCTTGCAACTAGCTGCAGAGACTTTGAAGACCTTGGCAGGAAAGTAAAGGGACTGGGAGAGTAAGTCGTCTTCTCATTCATCCTCTCAGTAGATGGTAATGGAATAAGAAGATGGAACAGGTTTCTAGAGATGAACAACTGGCTACATCTATGGTGCCGTCAGCTAAGATTTGGATTTCTAGACCATGGAGTAAATTCCCTATATGATGGACCTGACCTATCTTTGGTGCATGCTTTCCATAGACTCTTATGGGAGCTGGATTACACACTCCTCGGGTCGTGTGAACGAGCTAATTCAAATAGCTGGAATTAACCCATTCACATGATCTTTAGTGCAGCATAGCCGCGATCTTTGCACACAGCTATGCTGTGCACCCACAGCGCTCGTGTGAACGAGCCCTTATTTGAATATTGAGTGTAGGAACAAGAACCCAAAGGCCTAGTTTTAATGTTTTTTTGTTCTATATATAAAACTAAAAAGTGGAGGAAAAAAAAACTAAAAGCCAATACTTTGCCTATGTAGTACAGATGAGGAAGCAAGTATATTGTGAATTATTGCTATTGTTTACACAATGTACATGGAGAAAAAGTAAAATAAGGAAAGGTAAAAGAATTATGAGCCAATAATCTTCCCGGGAGTAAAGAAATGTAAAACATAACTTTTAATTTATGCATTAAAAAACGGATGTGTCTTTATTAGATCTTGTTCAGTCTGCACCATCACACATGCTCCGTTTACTTATAATCCTACTTTAAAGTGGTCACTTTAATAATGTTCTGTTTACAGAGTATAAAGCTGGGATCCATATGGGTAATATGTTCAGACATATTTTTGTATAAAAATTTGTACGCTTAACGGGTGGCTGCAATGTGATTTCAACAGCCCCTAGAGGTACTTTTACACGGGGCAATTATCGCCCAGATCGCTGGAAACAGTAAATTCTGGCAATACTCACCCTGTGTAGATGTGGCCACTGACAGGGCACTGAGTAAGAAATTGTTCACTTGTTGGAGTTGCTTGGTTTTTAGCCGAAACCAAAGTCAAGCGATTATTGGCCCATGTAAACAGACAGCAGTTCATCTATGAACAACTGCCTATTTACTGTGAATGGAGGTGGTTGGAACAGATCTCTGGTGCGGTCTGCCTCCATTCACTGACTGACTGTCACTCCTATGTAAAACCACAGGAGGGATAATGGGGTGGCTGTTGGGTGCTTAGATGCCCGACAGTTGTCCCATGTAAAGGGTTGATGATCGTTCAAATTCTCAATGGATCACAGGAATTTGAACGATATTGTTCAGTTTAAAGGACTACAGCGACTGAACGATGAACAATTAACCAGCTTTTGCAGGCATAAAACTCAAACAATGATTAGCCCGTCTAATGATCTCTGGCCTACTCTGCCTCCATTCACTGAGCGATCCTCACTCTTGTGTGAAAGCACAGGGGCGATAATCGCTGGCAGGTGCTGAACAATTAAAACAAGAGGCAGCGCACCAAGGATAGCTCAATCATAAAATAAAGAACTTCAAAAAAACAGAGGTGACTTACCTGGTGTGCAGACCTTCACCCCAGAAGTATCGGATGGCTTATCAAATACTCGGTTGAGATGGGCAAGAGTTTCCCTTGTCGCAGAGACATCCAAAGGTGGAGCGTGTTGACAGGATTCCGAAGTGGGTCTTGGTCATGTGTATGTAACGATTAAAACAGATAAATAAAACCGGATGCTCCAGGGGTTAAAGCCATATAAAATAGGAAGAACATAAAACTTCCACATAAAATGGTCCCTAGCCTCTTACAGTCCATGCGTTTCCACTTGACTTCTTGAAGTAACCAATGGAGGAAGTGCAATGGTTGGAGATTGTTGTATTGTGAGGATTCTTTTTAAATAGAGTTATAGGCTCGAATCATCTTTTGCTATTTTTTAAAGACTATTTATGCTGGTGTAGCTGAAGACCAAAGACTTCTAGTAACCTATTTTATTCATTTGACATCTCCTCATTTGAAGTCAATCTTTCCTTTGGGAATGGTTGTCTTATTCTCAGATGTCAGGACCTCTTTCCATTTTGAAAAAAGGTACAGAGGGAAATAGAGAGATGAATGTGAACAAAGCATAAAAGGATACAAGGGTCTTAAGACTTATTGCAACTAAGTTTTCACTGACAGAAAAGAAACAATTTAATAACGCATCTAGCACTACCCATATAGTAGCTGGAAATGTCGTATTGAAGTAGGTTTATCATACATGTTGGGCAGATAAATTAAGCAAGAGGTAGACCGTTTCAGCTATTGATAAATTGGTCTGTATCATTAAAAAATATGATGAAAAAGAGTTAAACTATTGTTACTGTAAAGTGTCCAACCACATTTGTACATAGTGTTATCATTAAAAAAGTTCAATTTAAGAATAGACAAATGTAATAAAAAAGTTATAAGTCAAAAAAGCAGTTGATTATATCAAGCTGAGCTATGAAATGTGTGTCTATGCAAGTATTGTCTCTGTAAGAGCTCTCAAGGGTACCATATATTAGAAAATAATTTCTAAAGCCAATTTCTTTTTTACCATGGATACTCAAACCATCATTTACAACAATCCAGTAATTATGTGATAGCCCTTCTAATAGCAGGGATGAAACCATGTAATAAGTATTTGCAAATTAGGTCTGTTGCTAACAATTTGATTAATGTCCTAGTACCCAATTTATGTATAACATTCCCTGCTGATAGTTAATATAAAACAGTTTTCATTATTACTATCAATTACCCTTGGATAAGAGCTGCACTGGGAATTTAATATTTATGTGTCAATGACAGACAGATAGACAAATAAGCAGGCCGATTTACAGATTCTGTATCTACATTAAGGAGGTTTTTCAGGACTCCAATATTGAGGATTCTGCTGATCAGATGTTTGAAATGAGTGCTGTGTTGGCACTGGCGTAGAAGTAGGGGTTGCAGGTGTCACAATTGCAACCCAGTCCTTAAAATAGGGGGGGCCCGAGGCCCCTTCACCACTTATATCCCTGCAAGGCTCCCTCACAGTTTCTGTCTGGCCGAACAATTCATGCACAGTAACATTTGCTTCACAGAAAGCCGGGTTGCACACACTGACTTGCTGCTTGTCACTCACTTTTTTGGCTGTAGCACTACACATTCACATGTGCTGCCAGTCGATCGCTTCGATCAGAGCATAGCATGACTCCTCCTCCTTCGCCTGATGTCACAAAGTAAGCAGAAGAAGGGAGAAGGAATCAAGCTATGCTATGACCAAACCGAGCGATGGGCAGAATGTGAGAATGTGTAGCGCTGCAGTCAGAGAAGTCAAGCGACAAACTGTGTGTGCAGCCCTGCTTTCTGTGAAACAGATGTTAGTTACTGTGCACTAATTGTTCGACCGGATGGAGAATGTTGGGGAGAAATTAAGATATTTTTTGGAGAGGACAAAGAAACATGAGGGGCTCTATAACACTATAGAATCATTGTGGCTCTATTTATAGGGGCGCAGGGGGCTCTATTGCCTTAATGGGGAACATCGGGCCTCAGCACAGAAAGACTATTACTCTATAGGGGAATAAGGAGGCTCTTTTGCTTCATAGGGAAATCCCAGGACCTTCTGTATTGTTGCTATTGATGACCAACAGGGACCTGACACTCAGATTCCTGCCGATCAATTGATTTCTGGTGCTGCTGTTGCTATGGTCAGCCATAGAAGCAGGAAGCACTGACCACAGTGCAGTGGCTCAGTTCTTATTTAATTTAATGGGAACTGCACTTGCAATACGGACCTGGGCTACTGCACTGTGGTCAGTGTTTTCTACTTCCTGAACGCAGTGACAGCAACCTTGGGAATCAGTCAATTGTATTTTTGGGGGCGGACAATGGGCAAAGTAGATGCAGGGGCAGAGGAGCAGTGGGGGCCCAAGCCTTTAGCTACACCCCTGTGTATTGGGTAAGCACTTAGGCCTCTTGTCAGGCATGTGATGTCACATTAATTTGATGCATAGCCTAAAAGCAGCTGAATGGCATTGGGCTGCCATACCAGGCACTGGTGCTATAAAATGTACGGAACTGTACCTGGTATGCAGTGAAGAGAGGCACAGCTTCTTCAAACAGCTAATCTGCAGGGCTCCCAAGTGACAGGTCTCAACTGATTAGATATGAATGACCTATTCTAAGGATAGGTAATCAATGTCGGAATCTTGAAAACCCCTTTAATGTACAAAAACCTCTAAAGAATCATTCTTTATGCTCCTCTGAAATTCCTATGGGCCAATGCACATGGCAGTATCACGGCTGCTACAAGCCCATGCTTGATCTACTTCCATATAAAATCAGACTTAATGTGGAACAGTAGGTAGGTCCGTATTCCATCATTATAGAGTAGATTCAGTACATATTGACTTGATAGCAAAATTAATTCTTTAGGTATATTTTGGGTGTTTCAAATCTTATAAAATAACAGAGAAATGGAGTACTCCCTGAACTGAATGACCACATTTGTTCTCCTAGCATAATCAAGTTTATTCCAGTAGCAAGCAGAAATATATATACAAAGGACATTTGCAATGAGGCTTGGACATGCCTCACTTGAAAAAAATATATAATTTATTATAATTCATTATCATTGGTTATTAAAACTAAACAAAGATGACGTATGAGTTGTGAGGCAGATTTCTTACAGGCCAAGTGGAACGAATTCTCATGAGATTTCTATAAAATGACCTTCTTATACAGCGCGGGCATCAGCTGTTTAGTACAGCTGATGCCCACGGGCAATAGCTGCAAATCGGCCATTCGGCTGATCGCAGCTATTAACCCTTTAAATGCCACTGTCAATTCTGACAGCGGCATTTAAAGCCCCCCGAATGCTGTTCGAGGTTCCCGCACGGCCCTCCTGCGGTGAGATCGGGGGAGCCATGCAGGTGTCATGGCTGTCGGCAGTGGGGGGGGGCTTGATAGGCTGCCTGTCAGAATGCAGTATGACGTAATGCTATAGCATTACATCATACTGCAGGAGCGATCAAAGTATCGCATACTGTAGTCCCCCAGGGGGACTTAAAAGTAAAGTGAAAATAAGAGCAGTAAAGTTTTTTTTAATTGTAAAAAAAAAAAAAAAAAAAAAAAAAAAAAAAGGAACAAAAGTTGAAATCACCCCCCTTTTGCCATAGCTATAATTCAAAGTCTAAATATTAAAATAAAAATACATATTTGGTATCGCTGCGTCGGTAAAAGTCTGATTTATCAAAGTAACGCATTATTTACCGTACACGGTGAATGTTGTCTGAAAAAAATATAAAGAATGCCAGAAATGCACTTTTTCAGTTACCATGCCTCTCAGAAAAAATGCAATAAAAAGCTATCAAAAAGTCGTACGTATTCCGAATTAGTACTAACGGAAAAAATGAGCCATCGCTGAACTATGTCGATGGAAAAAATAAAAGTTATTGCGTGCACAAGATGACTGCAGAAAATAATTGAAAAAAAAAAAAAAGTATAGTAAAAAAAAAAAACTATACAAGTTTGGTATCGTAGTAATCGTACTGACCCATAGAATAAAGTTATCATGCCATTTTTGTGCACCGTAGAAACAAGACAAACTGATGTCGTTTTTCATTTTACTCCACTTAGAATTTTTTAAAAGTTTTTCAGTACATTATATGGTACAGTAAATGGCACCATTGAAAAATACAACTCGGCTCGCAAAAAACAAGCCATCATACAGCGACGTCGATGGATAAATAAAGGAGTTATGATCTTTTTTAATGGGGGGGGGGACATAAATGGAAAAAAAAAGGGCCATGTTATGAAGGGGTTAATGTGAGGAAGGTCACTTTAACATGAATTTTATCAGCATTTTATATTTTTATCATTAAATGATGTTCTCTAACATGCTTAAATATTACTTCAAATGAGCTATGTTACAATATCACAACTTGTTTTGACCAACAACATACAATAAAGATTAAACATCAAATCACATAAAGCTAAAAATGCAGCTATATATTACTATTTAAAATGACATTTACTACAAAAATATTCTAAATTAAAAAAAAAACACACTAGCAACTAAAGACTATTTGAAAATGGTAATTACTATTAATCCAAGCCTCAATCTAACATTTAAAATAAGTCAAGTATTTGGTGCATGACAAATGCTTTATTATTTTAATAAAAACTAGGATTGCTAACATGAGATAAAATCTCTAGTGTGCCAATTATTACTATTAACAATGAGCAACTGAGCTTTTGTCAGCAGTTCTTTTCATCCTCAATGGGGTGGAATTAAAAGGATTTGTAAATATTGAAACGTGGCCTTATTCAATTATAGAATAAGATATACCTGCATTTTAAAGAGTGGTATATGATGTTACTTCTTACAGGGGAAGGCGGGAATGCAATGGAATGTACCTGACATTGGGGGCTAATCTTTTCATCACCTTAGAACATCTATTTCATATACAAAATGTATGTGAATGCCCTTCTTATTAGCGGGTTTTAGCAACTTCCTTTGACTACCCAACTGCTAGTTGGAGTGGAGTAAATAAAGGACAGTGCTATTGAATTCAGCAGCAACGGTGTGCATTCCCTTGTGGTCTAAATATGAAAATGATCTTGGTGCTTGCATATGTAGAGCCAACAGTAAGCGCTTTTGAACGAATGGTGAGGACTAGAGATGAGCGAGCATACTCGCTAAGGGCAATTGCTCGAGCGAGCATTGCCCTTAGCGAGTACCTGTACGCTCGAGAGAAAAGGTTCAGGTGCCGGCACGGGGGAGCGGTGAGTTGCTGCAGTCAGCAGGGGGGAGCCGGGGGGGAGAGAGGGAGAGAGAGATCTCCCCTCCGTTCCTCCCTGCTCTCCCCCGCAGCTTCCTGCCCACCGCCGGCACCCAAACCTTTTCTCTCGAGCGGGCATGTACTAGCTAAGGGCAATGCTCGAGCAATTGCCCTTAGCAAGTATGCTCGCTCATCACTAGTGAGGACCTGTTTTAAATGGTTTCCTTTTGGCCCCCTTAAGTCAATGGTTTCATATAAAAACGGATATTCACATACAACGTCATTCTAGAGATGTGTATGCCTCTAACTTTGCAGCAACAGTTTGAGGAAGGCCTTTTTTTTTTTTAATCGAATAACTTTAAATAAAATTTTGATTTGTATGAGAAAACAGTCAATACAGATTACACAAATACATTTCTAGAGAAATGTCAAAAATTGGGTAACAATTGAAATATACATATTTGCATAGGAGAAATAATGCATAAGTTCAACAAAACAGGAATTAAAGAAAGTAGTATGACAACCGAGTCGACCATATTTAGGGGTATTTTCACTCAAGTCATTACAAAGGGCATGGTTTTTTTTCATGAGCATGTGGTCAGTAACTTCTGAGATTAACTCACCGATAATGGGGATCTTGCATGATCTCCAAGATCTTGTTAGGAGAATTTTTGCTGTTAGAAAGATATGACAAACCAGTCTTCTGTAAGAAGGTCGAATGCAATCATATTCTAGAAATAAAAGGGCCATATCGGGATTCTTTGGTATGTTCATCCCCAAGATGTTGGTAAACAAAGGAAATATTTCACTCCAAAAGGGGGCTTTCCCAAAAAATTTGTATCAAGGAACTTAGGTGCCCGCATCCCCTCCAACAAGAGACATCCATTTTTGAGAAATACCTTGCCAGTCTTGAGAAAGGCTCTTTTCGGTTACAGAATGTATGTGCTAAGGAATAGAGATGACAGTAGAAAAATCTCCATTATTTAAAGGTCATTTATTATTTGTTGGAGAATCAGATTATCCTGAAAATAGCTGGGACTTTATTTCATTGAACATTTTTGGGAATTAGTAATTATCACAGAGCCACAGATAAAGATATGGTGAAATTGGTAAAGAAAATCATGGTTGCATTGAGATAGACATCCAGTGACATGTTAATTTGTTACCTACTAAATAGCAATATATATTTCTAAATATTTGTTTCCCTTCTGCTGCCCGTCATCACTATCAGAACCTGCTCTCTTCAATTGGAAATATTCAACATATGGAATTCCCTTTTGAGGGGGGTTTGGGTGATAGCTCTCCCAATGTAAAAGGGAATTTATAACAGTTGGTTTCAGAAAAATGGTCATATACAGATCCTCCTTACTTGGAAATACTAACATTAAGGAATGGAAAAACATCAGACTGGATACTATATGTAAATCTTATGCCTAACTCATTACTAAATCAAGCCATTTACATAAGCAATAAATTATCCCACTGGTTTACAAGGTTTTAATAACATGAACAAATTTAGCTGATTTTAAAAAACTTTTTTAAGTACTGCTTTCAGATTTAGGCCTAGTTCAGACGAGCGTGGTTTACACGCTGCTGACATGCAGGAATTCTGCGGTGAATGAGCTGCTCCGCAGAGCAGCTCATTCGCATGTACGTGCTGCGAGCAGAGTGCTGCAGCGGCTCTCATAGGAGTCTGTGGTCAGCACCATGGACAGCGCCACAGCACGGAGCTGACAGATGAGTCGGCACTCGCTGTCCCATCTTTAATACCAGTGCAGATTCTGCGCTGGTAAAAAAAAAGCTCTGTGTGAGCGCTTCCATAGCAACCTATTGGTTGCTACAGGAGTAGAAGTGGTTGCTGTAGCAGTGTGTAAACCACGCTTGTCTGAACAAGGCCTTAGATCTGACCTTAAAAAGTACCTACCACTTTAAATTTCTTTTGGTTTCTTTCTTTCTTATGGGGCATTTAATATATTTACGATCTCTCAAAATTAGCACTTTTAGGCATGTAAAATTACACTAGACCTGTTTATATTCATATTATTTTGAACAACGGACACTAAAAGCCTTCCATTCCAGTAACACATGCTGTAGATATGAAGGAGTCTTGCGAAAGCATTGAAAAAATTCTCACCTGTCATAAAATATGATCATTTTTTATTTTTTTTTAAATCAAGTTTTATTGGTTTTTTAACATATGTCCATACTTCAATCATATACAGAAATATAAGCTTGATACATGGCCTAGGGGCCAATAACTCTGATAGCATACCAAAACAGCTATGGACAAAGTATAAATGGATCGGACAAACAATAAAGACAAGAGAAGAACAGAAGAGACAAGGTCGAATCTAAGCCATCCACAGTGTAAATATTACTTTCGGACCTTAAAGTCATATTCAAAATTGAACTTGGGGGGACAACAGACAGGAGTGGGGAGGGGACTGGGTCAGGAAGGGATGGGAGGTTGGGGGGGGGGGGGGAAATATGATCAGTTTAAGCTTTAAAGTAGCTTAACCAAATGTTGTTGTTTTCTTTATATGTGGTATAGTAGGGTAACAGAAGACCACCACAAAAGGAAAGATTGGCCTAAAATGTTTTAATTCTTGGACAGAGTAATGTTCGTCATAATCCTCTGGTTAACCCTTCTGATGTTTTTCTTCCATCACCTCATATGAAATGGAGACTGATGAAACGTTCTGTAAAGGCTATGGACAAGTCTAGCCCAGGTTCCTTGCACTTAAGGGAAACATTTCTGAAAATAAGGGCTCCTGTCCACGGGCGAATTTTCACTGCGTTCCCCGCAGCGATAATCTGGCCTCGGGTATTGCAGTAAACGCTTTCCATAGCGTTGCTATGGAAAGCACAACCCCCTGTCCATGAGTGGAGAATCATAGCGATTCTCCGCTCACAGCCGGCAAATCGCAGCATGATGTGAATTGCCGCGATTCTCCGTGGTGAGTCTATCTTGTCAGATAGGCTCACCACGGAGATCCGTCAGCTGGCTCCTGCTTCCTGGCAGCGGCTCATGCGGCGGAGATCCGTCCCGGGATATTGCAACGTCCATGGACAGGCAGCCCTAAGTAGAAATATTTTTGGTGCTGAGATAAGGAAACTACTAAGTGATTCTGTTTTTACAGAAAAGCTAAACAGCAAGGAGCTCACTGCATGGCAATCATTCACATCGGTAGTGAAAAGATTAAGATGAAAATACAAAATGGGAAAACTACCAACAGCTCATTCAAGACCTTCCCAAGAACTATAAAAACCTTGGGAGCTGAATATCCTTAAAAATACATTTCCTAGATTCTTATCTACATTTTATTTTTTACTGGTAACCTAATAGTCAACAATGAACAAGAAAAAAGGTTCCATCCAGATATCCACACCATGGAGGAGAGGTATCAAAGCAGGTGGGATTCCTCAATGACGATTGCTTACTGTTGGATTTTGCAGAAGGAGGCCATCTCATATGCAGTGATATATGAATATGGCGTCCTAGATTTTTAACACAATAGTTCTATAGCTTGGGAAAAAAAATGCATTGTATATGGTATATTGAAATATAGCAATTGCTAATATACACAAATTCAATGCAATCAGCCATGGCAGCACTGGGGGCCTGCTTGACTCAGGAGTCTTCAACCCTCTCGTTGAAATGAATGGAGTGCAGTACGCTTGCAAGACCTGTGCTTCCTGCACTGCCTGACCTGTGCTTCCTTCATTCGGGGACCAACCAGGCCCAGTTCTTGTGATCAGTTAAGGTTCCAGACCACCAGCAATCAGACAGTTATGCCCTATCCCGCAGATAGGGAATACCTAGTTGGAATCAGAAACCCCTCTAAATACTTTAAAATAGCATAGGAAAATGAGGAAAAATATTTTTTCTTTTGCTGACCATATTACCCTAAAAAAGAAAATAAATTAATGTGCACTCCAATTTTAAAGAAAAAGAAAGTCCCACAAAACATTTTGGGGTAGACTAAAAAGCAGAAAAAAATTAAATTTAGAATGCAACATAAGGTGAAATTTTGCTCTGGGGGCAAAAGCCTTAAAACAGCCTTGATCATGAACGGGTTAACCAAATCATACCTTACTTTTCTCGAAAGATGCGTAGATCATTTTGGTCAACCTTCTTTTCCAGTGAGAAAGTGGAAATCTAGTCTTAGAGTTCTTGAAGGAAAAACTTAGCCCTTCCAAGACTCTGGCTCTGCTCCCCAATATTAAAGAGACGATTTAGAACTATGGAAAAACCCTTGAATAGAACAACAAACAACTCAAAGAATCGTGTCAAAATTCATGCATTTCATCACCGGCTCATTTCCAATTTCTCATCTGCCATTGTTGGGATATTGTTTTAAATATAGATATATTGGCTATGAATAACTGCGAGGAGAAATCAGTCACTAACAATTCTGTTTAAGACCTATCATTCTACATCCAATAGCACTTGCTCTATATTTAACTTATATATACAATCCAATCCAATTCTTAGTAATTAGAAATTCATCTTCAGTCTTAGGCTTCATTCCCACGAGCGTATATCGGCCTGCCGTTTTCACGGTCGGCCGCTATACACTGTGATCTGATGCACTGGTTTCCAGTGCATCAGATCACATGGCCATATTCCTGTGACATAAAAGTGCCCAGCCGACCAATATAGTGCTGGGTGTTTTTACATCGAGCCCAAAAGATAGTCCTGGAACTATCTTTTGGGCCGGAATACGTCGGCCGCTACATGGGCTCTTATGGGAGCCAATGACAGCGGTCGTAGAGGGAAGGTGGGAGGGAGTTTCGCAGCGTGATTGCTAAATTCCTCCCTCTTCTCTCCTCCGGCTGATTTCAATGGGAGTGGTTGGGCAGGGGCGGAGCTAAGCACTGCTCTGTCCCACCTCCTCCCATTGCTGACTTTGGACAAGGTGTGGGGCGGAGCTTAGAGCTGGCGAGGGGGAGGAAGAGGAAGGCTCAATGACATGGCAGCCTCGGCATATATGCGCCTGGGCCCATGCCATGTGAACAGGTGCGCAAACATTAGATTTATGCGCCTGTTTATGAGCTTTTACGTCGCAGATGGTAGGGTATATCGGCCAGCTGTGAAAACGGCGGCCGATATACGCTCGTGGGAATGAAGCCTTACTCCTACCATTGTATTTACCATGTTGTGTTAAGTGAACAAAAGGAATAAAATCAATTAGTGATCATATATTTATTAATCTCAGTGGAAGAGATGAGCCTGTAATGTTTTGTAGAACTTGCGTGGATAGATTTGGTTTAAATGTGTCTGTAATAATGTGACTGGCAGAGAAAAGCGTTTATATATGCTATTGCTAATCCGTGCAGTGAAATTAACGAATATCTTCTTTGATACTGTTTGCATTTAATATGCATCCTGTTTGTTATCTAGTTATTAGCATCCAAGCTCTTGGGGCTAGCATTTACAAAATATAAAAAGGATTAGTGCTTTATTGAAGAAAAATAAAGGAAATTAGTTCAATAGATGTTAGGATTATAATGCATTATATATAAGATCATGAAACAATAGAAGAAAGGATGTTAAATTAGCATTCAGGCAAAATTATTATCGCTTAGAAATAACTGATAAAAGTAAAAAAAATCTTTGTACCATGTTAGCCAGTAAATAGAAAAGAGGAGTCTTCAATAGTTGATACAGTTTAAGCTAACTGAAAAGCTTACGAGAAATTGCAAGCGTTTGAGACTATTTAGGTCTGAGATATTAGATAGGTTTTAACACAATATCTGAAGAGTCACATTGATACACAAAAGAACAAAATATTAAAGAAATGATTTAAAACAGAACCATCAATATGAGTAGCGGAATAAATAGCTGTACAGTTAATTGTTTGAGCAGTTCATAGATTAGGAGTGTGGAAGTTTTAATGTCTTATGATTGGGATCTGGTCCATAGTTATAAAGAGAACAGTCAACAGGTTCTCCCCTGTTTTACCTACTTACAAATACTCAGTAGGGCTTACATACAATTATGTAGTCCACCTTTGGTGCAGTGCAGGTAGAGATGCCTGAAATGGTCTTGATGGTCATGGACACGTCATTGCATTTAGAGGGGATTGAGATTTCAATTAGTTGGTTGTGTATGAAAAGGTTTCCACTAAAGGCCCATTTACATGCCATCTCTTTTTTTTTGGGGGGGGGGGGGGGGGGGTTAATATATTTTGGTTCATGTTGGATATGTCCCCTTTAAATGTAGAGGTCACACTGGTTTCATTTAATAAATTTTGACATTTATATGTCCACTGGTTAGTAGGTTTTGGGAACATTTAAATATGGATTCCCCAGTATCCACTAAATGGAATCTAGCAGGAGTTGTTCATCTGAGTTGGAGCCAACATTCTATACAGGGGTTAATCAAATTAATGGAAACAACTAGGATTGATAATACTCACATAGAAAGACTTATCAAAATAAACACCTATGTTGACTGTTCTCTTCTTATGGGTGAAAAGTTTGCATGTATTCCTTATATGGAGCCATTACCTGCGATTTTCCTATAATATCATTGTCTGACCAAACTTCAGGCAATACCACAGAGCAGCAGTCTTAATGTATCCGGTAGACTGGTAATACCATGCTACTAGCAAACAATGGGTGGTCCTGCAGCAAGAAGATTGCTCAATCTCTATAAATCTTGTCCTGTGGATTAGAGCCTGTGACAAGGCTCAACCCATTTCTCCTAACTTTCTACTGCAGGGAACACAGAGAATGCGGGATCGGACGATCCGAGAACAAAGTCGGTCAGGGAAGGACAGCCCTCTCACCCCCTTATTTCACAACCCACCTTTCCACCAGGCCAGATTAGAGACAGATTCATGGGTTGAGAGGCACAGGAAGGCACACGGGTACACCATATTCTTAATGGGACATAGTTGCCAAATTTTCAGGAACTTAGGGATAGACTTGGGGGACTAGACCTCTCCTGGTTTGAATATTTCCAGTTGAGTTCATTCTTCACAGCGCGTGGGGTTGGCTGTTCCTTCGAGAGGGCAGGCATAAAAACCTGACAATCAGTCCTTGTAAAAAGGCAGTTATTAATCTATGAATGACTGCCTGTTTCCTCTGAAGGGAGGTGGGTGGCTGGAAGAGATTTCTGGCATGCTCTGCCTCCAATCAGGGGGTGATTATCGCTCCTGTGTGAAAGCAGTTGGGATGACTGTTGGGTGCTTAAGTTTTCAACAGTCATCCAGTGTAAAAGGGCACTTACACTAACACTAAAAGTTGTATGATACTGTACAATCAGTACGTGTAAATAGAAAGAAAGACTGGTGGAAAATTGTTTAGATGGTCAATTTTTTACATGTTCTCGTGTAAGTGCCTTCAACTTACTCGATTTGTTGAATGCAAGTAAATATCAAGGTCTGTAAGTCGAGAAGCTAAGGGTGGGCATAGGGTGTAATTTTATAAGTTATTGCTCATTTTCTCATCTGTTTTGTTAAATTTGATGGGTATTTGAAATTTTTATGTAACCTATTTGGAAATGTTAATATATTTAACACTAGCTGATATACCCGGCCTCACCAAAATTAATTTGATACAGGAGTTTACGTGTTTGCACGGAAAATTTTATTAAGTCAAGGTTACTTTAGAGTAACCAAGGAATAAAATATGTATACAGAGAGGGGCGTTAGATTCGCCTCAGGCTGTATGTACTGATGTCCCTCAGAATGTGCCACCCCTGCCACTCTTCTCATTTGGGACCTAAAGAATGCTTGCGCCACATTTCATGTTTGTATGACACCGCGAAGTTACATTACATAGGGGTGCCAATACCTTTGGACTTAGCATTGAATAATCAAGTTGTGACCCCTTTACTTTTCCTATTTAGCACCTAAAGAATGGTCGTGACGAATTTTATGTCTGTACGACACCGGGAAGTTACATTACACAGGGGTACCAATACTTTTGCAATTAGCATTGAGTAATCGAGTTGTGACCCCTTTACTTTTCCTATTTCAGACCTAAAGAATGATCATGCCAAATTTCATGTTTGTATGACACTGGGAAGTTAGAGAATTAGATTAGTACATTATATAGGGGTGCCAATACTTTTGCACTTAGTATTGAATAATCGAGTTGTGACCCTTTTACTTTTCTTATTTAGGACCTAACGGTTTGCCCTTTACATTTTGCTCTATAAGACAACATATAACGGTTTATGCTATTTTCTGAAGCTTTAGGTTTTGACTGGTTAAATGAATTTTAAGAGGATCATCTACAAACCTTTATTTTTAACATTAGCAAAATATTATCTGGAAGTAATACAGTTTCAAATCTTTCCCTGGGTAAGGGTTGTAAGTTTACGTGCAGAACTTTTCTTCCTCAAAGTTATGATTTGGTAAATATTACTTCCTGATAAAATTTTGTTCATATTAAAAATTAAGGTTTGCAGAAGTGAAACATCTCGTAGGGTGACTCCAGACACATGGCATACACTGAGCAGCGGGGAGTGCAAGATGCTGGCTTGTCACAGCGGCACTTACCATGCTCCCTCCTAGAGGGACGCACGCAGCCAAGGCCAGGGCAGCGCTGGGCCTCTTCCAGACACCCCTAGGATAGGGATGCCCAATAGATGGTACAACAGGTGCGGGGTTTGAAACTGGTGACGCCACCGTTCTGGCACCCACCGGCATTAACATCGGCGGGGAAATAATTGACCAACAGACAGTGATAGAGTACCTCAGAACCCCGAGAATGGTTAGGGCCTGGAATAACTTTATTTAATGTAACTTCAGCAATACTCAAGGCACAAATGACAGACTTGGAAAGTGCAGGAATTATATACAAATTAGAGTACCTCCACACAGCAGCCCCAGACTTCAGGACGCTTGTGTGACCAATAAAGATGTGTGAATTATTGGAGTAGAGTACCTCCAACTGGCAGTCCCAGACTACCGGACGCTCAGATGTGTAAGACAACTATAACCTATTAGTAACCTCTGCACTAGGCCTTGGGATGAAAACTCTCACTTGTTGCTCACTCACTCTCTTTTGGGGCTCACTCTGTCTTCATAGTAGCAGGCATTCAGGAAATCTCTCCTCCTCTTCCATCCTCAATACACAAGGGCTGAAGGTGCCCTCATGTGTCTCTGTGCTTTAGTTAAAAGCCAACATGGAAGACCTTTTCTCGCTCTCAAGCACTCACATTTATACCCTCTTTCATACCACATGACAGGATAGAAATTGATACATAAAACCAGACAGTCAGTTCACACTTTGCAGACATTAACCTCTCATTGGCTGCAGCTGTGCAATACACATACCAGAATGACAAGAAATTTCTGCACGGCGCATCTGCATAGGACAGACATGTATGACATTAGGGAGGGGGCCAGGAAAGCATGTACTGGGCCACTACAGATGATCCTCTTAAAATGCATTTACCCAGTCAAAACCTAAAGCTTCAGTAAATAGCATAAACAGATAAATGTTGTCTTATAGATAATTTATGTATTCGAAAAACTATGTGTATTGTTGAGCTTCAGTAATTACTAGAGATGAGCGAACACCAAAATGTTCGGGTGTTCGTTATTCGGAACGAACTTCCCGCGATGCTCGAGGGTTCGTTTCGAACAACGAACCCCATTGAAGTCAATGGGCGACCAGAGCATTTTTGTATTTCGCCGATGCTCGCTAAGGTTTTCATGTGTGAAAATCTGGGCAATTCAAGAAAGTGATGGGAATGACACAGAAACGGATAGGGCAGGCGAGGGGCTACATGTTGGGCTGCATCTCAAGTTCACAGGTCCCACTATTAAGCCACAATACCGGCAAGAGTGGCCCCCCCCCTCCCAACAACTTTTACTTCTGAAAAGCCCTCATTAGCATGGCATACCTTTGCTAAGCACCACACTACCTCCAACAAAGCACAATCACTGCCTGCATGACACTCCACTGACACTTCTCCTGGGTTACATGCTGCCCAACCGCACCCCCTCCCCCCCACAGCGCACACCAAAGTGTCCCTGGGCAGCCTTCAGCTGCCCTCATGCCACACCACGCTCATGTCTATTTAGAATTGCGTCTGCCATGACGAGGGACCGCAGGCACACACTGCAGAGGTTGGCACGGCTAGGCAGCGACCCTCTTTAAAAGTGGCGGAGCGATAGCCCACAATGCTGTACAGAAGCAATGAGAAATAGAATCCTGTGCCACCGCCATCAGGAGCTGCACACGTGGGCATAGCAATGGGGAACCTATGTGCCACACACTATTCATTCTGTCAAGGTGTCTGCATGCCCCAGTCAGACCGGGCTTTTTAATTCATAGACACAGGCAGGTACAACTCCTTATTGTGAAGTCCCTGTCGACCCACAGCATGGGTGGCTCCCTGGAACCCACCGGCGGTACACAGAAATATCCCATTGCATTGCCCAACACAGCTGAGGTAGTAATGTCGTGCTTAATGCAGGTGGGCTTCGGCCCACACTGCATGCCCCAGTCTGACTGGGGTTCTTTATAAGTGTACAGATGTAGTAAAAACTCCGTGTGCACCTACAGCATGGGTGGGTGCCAGGAAGCCACCGGCGGTACATAGAAATATCCCATTGCATTGCCCAACACAGCTGAGGTAGTAATGTTGTGCTTAACCCTTTCCAATCCAATTTGTATATGGTTTTCCTAGGGGGCTTACTCTTTTTCTGCCGTTATACAACGGCGCTATATGCTGGCTAAAGCCAGTACTGCATGAGCTGACACGTAGGATAGGCTCCGACAGCAGAGAGGCTGGCAATATACAGTAAGAGAACCCCGACGGACGTCTACCAACAACGGAGCTGTACAGCCTTAAACCCTAATGTCTTCACAGGTCACACAGTGGACTGGAAAGGGTTAATGCAGGTGGGTTTCGGCCCACACTGCATGGCCCAGTCAGACTGGGTTTCTTTATAAGTGGAAACAGATGCATTTATAATTCCCTGTGGACCCACAGCATGGGTGGGTGCCAGGAAGCCACCGGCGGTACATAGAAATATCCCATTGCATTGCCCAACACAGCTGAGGTAGTAATGTCGTGCGTAATACAGGTGGGCTTCGGCCCACACTGCATGCCCCAGTCTGACCGGGGTTCTTTACAAGTGGACACATGTAGGTTAAACTCCCTGTGGACCCACTGCCTGGGTGGGTGCCAGGAAGCCACCGGCGGTACATAGAAATATCCCATTGCATTGCCCAACACAGCTGAGGTAGTAATGTCGTGCGTAATACAGGTGGGCTTCGGCCCACACTGCATGCCCCAGTCAGACTGGGGTTCTTTAGAAGTGGACACATGTATTAAAAACTCCGTGTGCACCTACAGCATGGGTGGCTCCCTGGAACCCACCGGCGGTACATAAAAATATCCCATTGCATTGCCCAACACAGCTGAGGTAACGTCAGCTGTAATGCAGGTGGGCTAAAAATTAATTTGATTACACTGTAGGCGAGGGCCCACAAAAATTGCTGTATCAACAGTACTAATGTACATCCCAAAAATTGGCCATGGCCAGCCAAGAGGGCAGGTGAAACCCATTAACCGCTTTGGTTAATGTGGCTTAAGTGGTAACTAGGCCTGGAGGCAGCCCAGTGTAACGAAAAATTGGTTCAAGTTAAAGTTCCAACGCTTTTAAGCGCATTGAAACTTATAAAAATTGTTCAGAAAAATTATTTGAGTGAGCCTTGTGGCCCTAAGAAAAATTGCCCGTTCAGCGTGATTACGTGAGGTTTCAGGAGGAGGAGCAGGAGGAGGAGGAGGAATATTAGACACAGATTGATGAAGCAGAAATGTCCCCGTTTTGGATGGTGAGAGAGAACGTAGCTTCCATCCGCGGGTGCAGCCTACGTATTGCTTACGTATCGCTGCTGTCCGCTGGTGGAGAACAGAAGTCTGGCGAAATCCAGCCTTTGTTCATCTTGATGAGTGTTAGCCTGTCGGCACTGTCGGTTGACAAGCGGCTACGCTTATCTGTGATGATTCCCCCAGCCGCACTAAACACCCTCTCCGACAAGACGCTAGCCGCAGGACAAGCAAGCACCTCCAGGGCATACAGCGCTAGTTCAGGCCACGTGTCCAGCTTCGACACCCAGTAGTTGTAGGGGGCAGAGGCGTCACCAAGGATGGTCGTGCGATCCGCTATGTACTCCCTCACCATCCTTTTACAGTGCTCCCGCCGACTCAGCCGTGACTGGAGAGCGGTGACACAGTCTTGGTGGGGAGCCATAAAGCTGGCCAGGCCCTTAAAGACTGTTGCACTGCCTGGGATGTACATGCTGCTCGATCTACGCACATCCCCTGCTACCTTGCCCTCGGTACTGCGCCTTCTGCCACTAGCGCTGTCGGCTGGGAATTTTACCATCAGCTTGTCCGCAAGGGTCCTGTGGTATAGCAACACTCTCGAACCCCTTTCCTCTTCGGGAATCAGAGTGGGCAGGTTCTCCTTATACCGTGGATCGAGCAGTGTGTACACCCAGTAATCCGTCGTGGCCAGAATGCGTGCAACGTGAGGGTCACGAGAAAGGCATCCTAACATGAAGTCAGCCATGTGTGCCAGGGTACCTGTACGCAACACATGGCTGTCGTCACTAGGAAGATCACTTTCAGGATCCTCCTCCTCCTCCTCCTCCTCCTCAGGCCATACACGCTGAAAGGATGACAGGCAATCAGCCGGTGTACCGTCAGCAGCGGCCCAAGCTGTCTCTTCCCCCTCCTCCTCATCCTCCTCATGCTCCTCCTCCTCATGTACGCGCTGAGAAATAGACAGGAGGGTGCCCTGACTATCCAGCGGCATACTGTCTTCCCCCGCCCCCGTTTCCGAGCGCAAAGCAGCTGCCTTTATGGTTTGCAGGGAATTTCTCAAGATGCATAGCAGAGGAATGGTGACGCTAATGATTGTAGCATCGCCGCTCACCACCTGGGTAGACTCCTCAAAATTACCAAGGACATGGCAGATGTCTGCCAACCAGGCCCACTCTTCTGAAAGGA
Source organism: Eleutherodactylus coqui (assembly GCF_035609145.1). Lineage (NCBI taxonomy): Eukaryota > Metazoa > Chordata > Amphibia > Anura > Eleutherodactylidae > Eleutherodactylus > Eleutherodactylus coqui. The sequence continues at coordinate 220,399,304 of NC_089841.1, forward strand.
ATTGAGGAGGCTGACTCCCACTGCGCCGCCCATGTTGGAGTTGGTATTCGACTATAGCTCTACGTTGTTCATAGAGCCTGGCCAACATGTGGAGCGTAGAGTTCCACCGTGTGGGCACGTCGCACAGCAGTCGGTGCACTGGCAGCTTAAAGTGATGTTGCAGGGTGCGCAGGGTGGCAGCGTCCGTGTGGGACTTGCGAAAATGTGCACAGAGCCGGCGCGCCTTTACGAGCAGGTCTGACAAGCGTGGGTAGCTTTTCAGAAAGCGCTGAACCACCAAATTAAAGACGTGGGCCAGGCATGGCACGTGCGTGAGGCTGCCGAGCTGCAGAGCCGCCACCAGGTTACGGCCGTTGTCACACACGACCATGCCCGGTTGGAGGCTCAGCGGCGCAAGCCAGCGGTCGGTCTGCTGTGTCAGACCCTGCAGCAGTTCGTGGGCCGTGTGCCTCTTATCGCCTAAGCTGAGTAGTTTCAGCACGGCCTGCTGACGCTTGCCCACCGCTGTGCTGCCACACCGCGCGACACCGACTGCTGGCGACATGCTGCTGCTAACACATCTTGATTGCGAGACAGAGGAGGAGGAGGAGGAGGAGGAGGAGGAGGAGGGTGCTTTAGTGGAGGAAGCATACACCTCCGCAGATACCACCACCGAGCTGGGGCCCGCAATTCTGGGGGTGGGTAGGACGTGAGCGGTCCCAGGCTCTGACTCTGTCCCAGCCTCCACTAAATTCACCCAATGTGCCGTCAGGGAGATGTAGTGGCCCTGCCCGCCTGTGCTTGTCCACGTGTCCGTAGTTAAGTGGACCGTGGCAGTAACCGCGTTGGTGAGGGCGCGTACAATGTTGCGGGAGACGTGGTCGTGCAGGGCTGGGACGGCACATCGGGAAAAGTAGTGGCGACTGGGAACTGAGTAGCGCGGGGCCGCCGCCTCCATGATACTTTTGAAGGACTCCGTTTCCACAACCCTATACGGCAGCATCTCAAGGCTGATGAATTTTGCTATGCGGACGGTTAACGTTTGAGCGTGCGGGTGCGTGGCGGCGTACTTGCGCTTGCGCTCCAACAGTTGCGCAAGCGACGGCTGGACGGTGCGCTGAACTACACTGCTGGATGGGGCCGAGGACAGCGGAGGTGAGGGTGTGGGTGCAGGCCAGGAGACGGTAGTGCCTGTGTCCTGAGAGGGGGGTTGCATCTCAGTGGCAGGTTGGGGCACAGGGGGAGAGGCAGGGGTGCAAACCGGAGGCGCTGAACGGCCTTTGTCCCACCTTGCGGGGTGCTTGGCCATCATATGTCTGCGCATGGTGGTGGTGGTGAGGCTGTTGGTGTTGGCTCCCCGGCTGAGCTTTGCGCGACAAAGGTTGCACACCACTGTTCGTCGGTCGTCAGGCGTCTCTGTGAAAAACTGCCAGACCTTAGAGCACCTCGGCCTCTGCAGGGTGGCATGGCGCGAGGGGGCGCTTTGGGAAACACTTGGTGGATTATTCGGTCTGGCCCTGCCTCTACCCCTGGCCACCGCACTGCCTCTTGCAACCTGCCCTGCTGATGCCCTTGACTCCCCCTCTGAAGACCTGTCCTCCTGAGTAAGCGTTGCACACCAGGTGGGGTCAGTCACCTCATCGTCCTGCTGCTCTTCCTCCGAATCCTCTGTGCGCTGCTCCCTCGGACTTACTGCCCTTACTACTACCTCACTGCAAGACAACTGTGTCTGATCGTCATCGTCCTCCTCACCCACAGAAAGTTGTTGAGACAGTTGGCGGAAGTCCCCAGCCTCTTCCCCCGGACCCCGGGAACTTTCGAATGGTTGGGCATCAGTGACGATAAACTCCTCTGGTGGGAGAGGAACCGCTGCTGCCCAATCTAAGCAGGGGCCCGAGAACAGTTCCTGGGAGTGCTCCCCTCCTGAGCAGGTGTTATTGTAGTGGAGTGAGGAGGCTGGGAGGAAGGAGGAGCAGCAGACAGAGGATTCGGATTGGCAGCAGTGGACGGCGCAGAACTGCGGGTAGACGATAAGTTGCTCGAAGCACTTTCTGCCATCCAGGACAGGACCTGCTCACACTGCTCATTTTCTAATAACCGTCTCCCGCGTGGACCCATTAATTGGGCGATGAATGTGGGGACGCCAGAAACGTGCCTCTCTCCTAATCGCGCAGCAGTCGGCTGCGACACACCTGGATCAGGAGCTTGGCCTGTGCCCACACCCTGACTTGGCCCTCCGCGTCCTCGGCCGCGTCCACGTCCTCTAGGCCTACCCCTACCCCTCAGCATGCTGTATTACCAGTGATTTGATTTCACAGGCAGGAAATAAATTGGCGCAAGACTGCAGGCCAAATATAATTTTTTCCCTTTTTTGAAAACGAAAGGCCCCACTGCCTCTAGTGAATGAATAATCTAAGTTTAATAACTGTGCTGTTTTCCTGCTAATGTGTCACAGAACGTGAGGGTAGCAGAGTTATTATAACTCTGGCAGAGCAGGTATTTTTTTTCCCAATTAAGGAAAGCAAATGGCGAAGCCAGGAGTAAAACGTAGCTGGGTGCCTATGATTTTTAAAGGTGTCACACGCAGCCGACACGTGTCCACCGCCCTTAGGACGGACAGAGGCCGGACAAATAGAATTATTTTCCGTTTTTTTGGCACCAAAAGGCAGCACTGCGTATATTCTATGAACATGAGAAGTTTAATAACTGTGCTGTGTCCCTGCTAATGTGTCACAGAACGTGAGGGTAGCAGAGTTATTAACTGTGGCAGAGCAGGTATTTTTTTTCCCAATTAAGGAAAGCAAATGGCGAAGCCAGGAGTAAAACGTAGCTGGGTGCGTATGATTTTTAAAGGTGTCACACGCAGCCGACACGTGTCCACCGCCCTTAGGACGGACAGAGGCCGGACAAATAGAATTATTTTCCGTTTTTTGGCACCAAAAGGCAGCACTGCGTATATTCTATGAACATGAGAAGTTTAATAACTGTGCTGTGTCCCTGCTAATGTGTCACAGAACGTGAGGGTAGCAGAGTTATTAACTGTGGCAGAGCAGGTATTTTTTTCCCAATTAAGGAAAGCAAATGGCGAAGCCAGGAGTAAAACGTAGCTGGGTGCGTATGATTTTTAAAGGTGTCACACGCAGCCGACACGTGTCCACCGCCCTTAGGACGGACAGAGGCCGGACAAATAGAATTATTTTCACTTGTTTTACAAGCAAAAGGCAGCACTGCATATATTCAATGAATAATAACTGTGTTGTGGCCCTGCCTATACAATTCTTTCCCTGCAGTATCAATGGAGGGTGCAATGCTCTGCAGAAGCGATTTTGAGAAGCAAAAAAAAATGCAGCACAGCTAACAGCAGCCTGGACAGTACTGCACACGGATAAATATGGCCCTAGAAAGGACCGTTGAGGTTCTTGAAGGCTACACTCACTCCTAACACTCTCCCTGCCTATGCAGCACTTCTGTCCCTAATGCCAGGTGCAACGGTCTGCAGAGGCGATTTTGAGAAAAAAAAAATTGGCACTGCTAACAGCAGCCAACACACAGCTATCAGTGGCCCTAATAAGGACCTTTGGGGGGTCTTGAAGCCTACACTAACTACCAATTCTTTCCCTACAGCAGCTCCGGTACAAACAGCACTGTCCCTCATCTAAATCACACGGCATCTGAGGCGAACCGCGGGAGGGGCTGACTTTTATGTTCGGGTGACACCTGATCTTCCCAGCCACTCACAGCAGGGGGGTGGTATAGGGCTTGAACGTCACAGGGGGAAGTTGTAATGCCTTCCCTGTCTTTCAATTGGCCAGAAAAGCGCGCTAACGTCTCAGGGAAGGAAGTGAAAATAACCAGAACACCGCATGGTGTTCGTTACGAATAACGAACATCCCGAACACCCTAATATTCGCACGAATATCAAGCTCGGAAGAACACGTTCGCTCATCTCTAGTAATTACACATTTTGGTGCCTCTCACTATTTCCTTTACTCAGCTCCACCCGCTAATCTGAACAAAAAATAAATGAAAAAATATCTGAACCGCCAAATCCGGAACATGCTGGACCCGAATGGTGTTAGACGGACCCCATTAACTATAATGGATTCTGTCTGTCAAACCGAAATTTTCCTAGATTAAACAGCACAGCATGCTGCGTTCTTTCATTCAGGATTTCATGCCGGATCTGTGCCAAAGGCTCTGAATGTACACTCTGGTGCAAATGTTCATGAATCCTAATGGTAGCCTTAATTCATTAGTTGCTAAAACTGAAGAAAGAGACAATTATTGAAAAGCTGGATTCACATGGAAAACTCCTCAATTAATAGTTTAAGAGACTTTTCATATAAATAACTATAATTATCAGAAGCAAAGAACCTATAGAACTAAACAAATAAATGACCTCCTACTTATAGTAAAATAGAAATGTTTTTACATTTTGTGAAAGAGCAGTAGCTAATTACTAAGCACAGAGATTGTAAACTGCAAAGTGATCTGACACTTCCGAAAAGTCAGTTGAAACCATACATACATTTTCAGCTTTTGATTGGTGCTTAAGACTGCACTCAGATTTCCTACTGGAAGAGAGGGAAAGAAGCAGTTAAATTTACAGTTTCATTTCACACCCTATTAAAGAGATTATATTACCATTTTGTATTCATTTAAACCAGACAGAAAATCTATTTTCTGGTTGTAGAATTTTTCTTTTATAGTTGTCTATTAGAGATGAGCGAACGTGTTCTTCCGAGCTTGATATTCGTGCGAATATTAGGGTGTTCGTGATGTTCGTTATTCATAACGAACACCATGCGGTGTTCGGGTTACTTTCACTTCCTTCCCTGAGACGTTAGCGCGCTTTTCTGGCCAATTGAAAGACAGGGAAGGCATTACAACTTCCCCCTGTGACGTTCAAGCCCTATACCACCCCCCTGCTGTGAGTGGCTGGGAAGATCAGGTGTCACCCGAACATAAAAGTCGGCCCCTCCCACGGTTCGCCTCAGATGCCGTGTGAGTTAGATGAGGGACAGTGCTGTTTGTATCGGAGCTGCTGTAGGGAAAGAATTGATAGTTAGTGTAGGCTTCAAGACCCCCCAAAGGTCCTTATTAGGGCCACTGATAGCTGTGTGTTGGCTGCTGTTAGCAGTGGCAATTTTTGTTTTCTCAAAACCGGCTCTGCAGAGCGTTGCACCCGGCATTAGGGACAGAAGTGCTGCATAGGCAGGGAGAGTGTTAGGAGTGAGTGTAGCCTTCAAGAACCTCAACGGTCCTTTCTAGGGCCACATTTAACCGTGTGCAGTACTGTCCAGGCTGCTGTTAGCTGTGCTGCATTTTTTTTTGCTTCTCAAAATCGCCTCTGCAGAGCATTGCACCCTCCATTGATACTGCAGGGAAAGAATTGTATAGGCAGGGCCACAACACAGTTATTATTCATTGAATATACGCAGTGCTGCCTTTTGCTTGTAAAACAAGTGAAAATAATTCTATTTGTCCTGCCTCTGTCCGTCCTAAGGGCGGTGGACACGTGTCGGCTGCGTGTGACACCTTTAAAAATCAGACGCACCCAGCTACGTTTTACTCCTGGCTTTGCCATTTGCTTTCCTTAATTGGGAAAAAAAATACCTGCTCTGCCACAGTTAATAACTCTGCTACCCTCACGTTCTGTGACACATTAGCAGGGACACAGCACAGTTATTAAACTTCTCATGTTCATAAAATATATGCAGTGCTGCCTTTTGGTGCAAAAAAACGGAAAATAATTCTATTTGTCCTGCCTCTGTCCGTCCTAAGGGCGGTGGACACGTGTCGGCTGCGTGTGCAACCTTTAAAAATCAGACGCACCCAGCTACGTTTTACTCCTGGCTTTGCCATTTGCTTTCCTTAATTGGGAAAAAAAATACCTGCTCTGCCACAGTTAATAACTCTGCTACCCTCACGTTCTGTGACACATTAGCAGGGACACAGCACAGTTATTAAACTTAGATTATTCATTCACTAGAGGCAGTGGGGCCTTTCATTTTCAAAAAAGGGAAAAAATTATATTTGGCCTGCAGTCTTGCGCCAATTTATTAGCTGCCTGTGAAATCAAATCACTGGTAATACAGCATGCTGAGGGGTAGGGGTAGGCCTAGAGGACGTGGACGCGGCCGAGGACGCGGAGGGCCAAGTCAGGGTGTGGGCACAGGCCGAGCTCCTGATCCAGGTGTGTCGCAGCCGACTGCTGCGCGATTAGGAGAGAGGCACGTTTCTGGTGTCCCCACATTCATCGCCCAATTAATGGGTCCACGCGGGAGACGGTTATTAGAAAATGAGCAGTGTGAGCAGGTCCTGTCCTGGATGGCAGAAAGTGCTTCGAGCAACCTATCGTCAACCCGCAGTTCTGCGCCGTCCACTGCTGCAAATCCGAATCCTCTGTCTGCTGCTCCTCCTTCCTCCCAGCCTCCTCACTCCACTACAATGACACCTGCTCAGGAGCGGGAACACTCCCAGGAACTGTTCTCGGGCCCCTGCTTAGATTGGGCAGCAGCGGTTCCTCTCCCACCAGAGTTTATCGTCACTGATGCCCAACCATTCGAAAGTTCCCGGGGTCCGGGGGAAGAGGCTGGGGACTTCCGCCAACTGTCTCAACAACTTTCTGTGGGTGAGGAGGACGATGACGATCAGACACAGTTGTCTTGCAGTGAGGTAGTAGTAAGGGCAGTAAGTCCGAGGGAGCAGCGCACAGAGGATTCGGAGGAAGAGCAGCAGGACGATGAGGTGACTGACCCCACCTGGTGTGCAACGCTTACTCAGGAGGACAGGTCTTCAGAGGGGGAGTCAAGGGCATCAGCAGGGCAGGTTGCAAGAGGCAGTGCGGTGGCCAGGGGTAGAGGCAGGGCCAGACCGAATAATCCACCAAGTGTTTCCCAAAGCGCCCCCTCGCGCCATGCCACCCTGCAGAGGCCGAGGTGCTCTAAGGTCTGGCAGTTTTTCACAGAGACGCCTGACGACCGACGAACAGTGGTGTGCAACCTTTGTTGCGCAAAGCTCAGCCGGGGAGCCAACACCAACAGCCTCACCACCACCACCATGCGCAGACATATGATGGCCAAGCACCCCGCAAGGTGGGACGAAGGCCGTTCAGCGCCTCCGGTTTGCACCACTGCCTCTCCCCCTGTGCCCCAACCTGCCACTGAGATGCAACCCCCCTCTCAGGACACAGGCACTACCGTCTCCTGGCCTGCACCCACACCCTCACCTCCGCTGTCTTCGGCCCCATCCAGCAGTGTAGTTCAGCGCACCGTCCAGCCGTCGCTTGCGCAACTGTTGGAGCGCAAGCGCAAGTATGCCGCCACGCACCCGCACGCTCAAACGTTAACCGTCCGCATAGCAAAATTCATCAGCCTTGAGATGCTGCCGTATAGGGTTGTGGAAACGGAGTCCTTCAAAAGTATCATGGAGGCGGCAGCCCCGCGCTACTCAGTTCCCAGTCGCCACTACTTTTCCCGATGTGCCGTCCCAGCCCTGCACGACCACGTCTCCCGCAACATTGTACGCGCCCTCACCAACGCGGTTACTGCCACGGTCCACTTAACTACGGACACGTGGACAAGCACAGGCGGGCAGGGCCACTACATCTCCCTGACGGCACATTGGGTGAATTTAGTGGAGGCTGGGACAGAGTCAGAGCCTGGGACCGCTCATGTCCTACCCACCCCCAGAATTGCGGGCCCCAGCTCGGTGGTGGTATCTGCGGAGGTGTATGCTTCCTCCACTAAAGCACCCTCCTCCTCCTCCTCCTCTGTCTCGCAATCAAGATGTGTTAGCAGCAGCATGTCGCCAGCAGTCGGTGTCGCGCGGTGTGGCAGCACAGCGGTGGGCAAGCGTCAGCAGGCCGTGCTGAAACTACTCAGCTTAGGCGATAAGAGGCACACGGCCCACGAACTGCTGCAGGGTCTGACACAGCAGACCGACCGCTGGCTTGCGCCGCTGAGCCTCCAACCGGGCATGGTCGTGTGTGACAACGGCCGTAACCTGGTGGCGGCTCTGCAGCTCGGCAGCCTCACGCACGTGCCATGCCTGGCCCACGTCTTTAATTTGGTGGTTCAGCGCTTTCTGAAAAGCTACCCACGCTTGTCAGACCTGCTCGTAAAGGCGCGCCGACTCTGCGCACATTTTCGCAAGTCCCACACGGACGCTGCCACCCTGCGCACCCTGCAACATCACTTTAAGCTGCCAGTGCACCGACTGCTGTGCGACGTGCCCACACGGTGGAACTCTACGCTCCACATGTTGGCCAGGCTCTATGAACAGCGTAGAGCTATAGTCGAATACCAACTCCAACATGGGCGGCGCAGTGGGAGTCAGCCTCCTCAATTCCTTTCAGAAGAGTGGGCCTGGTTGGCAGACATCTGCCATGTCCTTGGTAATTTTGAGGAGTCTACCCAGGTGGTGAGCGGCGATGCTACAATCATTAGCGTCACCATTCCTCTGCTATGCATCTTGAGAAATTCCCTGCAAACCATAAAGGCAGCTGCTTTGCGCTCGGAAACGGGGGCGGGGGAAGACAGTATGCCGCTGGATAGTCAGGGCACCCTCCTGTCTATTTCTCAGCGCGTACAGGAGGAGGAGGAGCATGAGGAGGAGGGGGAAGAGACAGCTTGGGCCGCTGCTGACGGTACACCGGCTGATTGCCTGTCATCCTTTCAGCGTGTATGGCCGGAGGAGGAGGAGGAGGAGGAGGAGGAGGAGGATCCTGAAAGTGATCTTCCTAGTGAAGACAGCCATGTGTTGCGTACAGGTACCCTGGCACACATGGCTGACTTTCATGTTAGGATGCCTTTCTCGTGACCCTCGCGTTGCACGCATTCTGGCCACGACGGATTACTGGGTGTACACACTGCTCGATCCACGGTATAAGGAGAACCTGCCCACTCTGATTCCCGAAGAGGAAAGGGGTTCGAGAGTGTTGCTATACCACAGGACCCTTGCGGACAAGCTGATGGTAAAATTCCCAGCCGACAGCGCTAGTGGCAGAAGGCGCAGTACCGAGGGCAAGGTAGCAGGGGATGTGCGTAGATCGAGCAGCATGTACATCCCAGGCAGTGCAACAGTCTTTAAGGGCCTGGCCAGCTTTATGGCTCCCCACCAAGACTGTGTCACCGCTCCCCAGTCACGGCTGAGTCGGCGGGAGCACTGTAAAAGGATGGTGAGGGAGTACCTGGCCGATCGCACGACCATCCTCGGTGACGCCTCTGCCCCCTACAACTACTGGGTGTCGAAGCTGGACACGTGGCCTGAACTAGCGCTGTATGCCCTGGAGGTGCTTGCTTGTCCTGCGGCTAGCGTCTTGTCGGAGAGGGTGTTTAGTGCGGCTGGGGGAATCATCACAGATAAGCGTAGCCGCTTGTCAACCGACAGTGCCGACAGGCTAACACTCATCAAGATGAACAAAGGCTGGATTTCCCCAGACTTCTGTTCTCCACCAGCGGACAGCAGCGATACGTAAGCAATACGTAGGCTGCACCCGCGGATGGAAGCTACGTTCTCTCTCACCATCCAAAACGGGGACATTTCTGCTTCATCAATCTGTGTCTAATATTCCTCCTCCTCCTCCTGCTCCTCCTCCTGAAACCTCACGTAATCACGCTGAACGGGCAATTTTTCTTAGGGCCACAAGGCTCACTCAAATAATTTTTCTGAACAATTTTTATAAGTTTCAATGCGCTTAAAAGCGTTGGAACTTTAACTTGAACCAATTTTTCGTTACACTGGGCTGCCTCCAGGCCTAGTTACCACTTAAGCCACATTAACCAAAGCGATTAATGGGTTTCACCTGCCCTCTTGGCTGGCCATGGCCAATTTTTGGGATGTACATTAGTACTGTTGATACAGCAATTTTTGTGGGCCCTCGCCTACAGTGTAATCAAATTAATTTTTAGCCCACCTGCATTACAGCTGACGTTACCTCAGCTGTGTTGGGCAATGCAATGGGATATTTTTGTGTACCGCCGGTGGGTTCCAGGGAGCCACCCATGCTGTAGGTGCACACGGAGTTTTTAATACATGTGTCCACTTCTAAAGAACCCCAGTCTGACTGGGGCATGCAGTGTGGGCCGAAGCCCACCTGTATTACGCACGACATTACTACCTCAGCTGTGTTGGGCAATGCAATGGGATATTTCTATGTACCGCCGGTGGCTTCCTGGCACCCACCCAGGCAGTGGGTCCACAGGGAGTTTAACCTACATGTGTCCACTTCTAAAGAACCCCAGTCTGACTGGGGCATGCAGTGTGGGCCGAAGCCCACCTGCATTATGCACGACATTACTACCTCAGCTGTGTTGGGCAATGCAATGGGATATTTTTGTGTACCGCCGGTGGGTTCCAGGGAGCCACCCATGCTGTAGGTGCACACGGAGTTTTTAATACATCTGTACACTTCTAAAGAACCCCAGTCTGACTGGGGCATGCAGTGTGGGCCGAAGCCCACCTGTATTACGCACGACATTACTACCTCAGCTGTGTTGGGCAATGCAATGGGATATTTCTATGTACCGCCGGTGGCTTCCTGGCACCCACCCAGGCAGTGGGTCCACAGGGAGTTTAACCTACATGTGTCCACTTCTAAAGAACCCCAGTCTGACTGGGACATGCAGTGTGGGCCGAAGCCCACCTGCATTATGCACGACATTACTACCTCAGCTGTGTTGGGCAATGCAATGGGATATTTTTGTGTACCGCCGGTGGGTTCCAGGGAGCCACCCATGCTGTAGGTGCACACGGAGTTTTTAATACATCTGTACACTTCTAAAGAACCCCAGTCTGACTGGGGCATGCAGTGTGGGCCGAAGCCCACCTGTATTACGCACGACATTACTACCTCAGCTGTGTTGGGCAATGCAATGGGATATTTCTATGTACCGCCGGTGGCTTCCTGGCACCAACCCAGGCAGTGGGTCCACAGGGAGTTTAACCTACATGTGTCCACTTCTAAAGAACCCCAGTCTGACTGGGGCATGCAGTGTGGGCCGAAGCCCACCTGCATTATGCACGACATTACTACCTCAGCTGTGTTGGGCAATGCAATGGGATATTTTTGTGTACCGCCGGTGGGTTCCAGGGAGCCACCCATGCTGTAGGTGCACACGGAGTTTTTAATACATCTGTACACTTCTAAAGAACCCCAGTCTGACTGGGGCATGCAGTGTGGGCCGAAGCCCACCTGTATTACGCACGACATTACTACCTCAGCTGTGTTGGGCAATGCAGTGGGATATTTCTATGTACCGCCGGTGGCTTCCTGGCACCCACCCAGGCAGTGGGTCCACAGGGAGTTTAACCTACATGTGTCCACTTCTAAAGAACCCCAGTCTGACTGGGGCATGCAGTGTGGGCCGAAGCCCACCTGCATTATGCACGACATTACTACCTCAGCTGTGTTGGGCAATGCAATGGGATATTTTTGTGTACCGCCGGTGGGTTCCAGGGAGCCACCCATGCTGTAGGTGCACACGGAGTTTTTAATACATCTGTACACTTCTAAAGAACCCCAGTCTGACTGGGGCATGCAGTGTGGGCCGAAGCCCACCTGTATTACGCACGACATTACTACCTCAGCTGTGTTGGGCAATGCAATGGGATATTTCTATGTACCGCCGGTGACTTCCTGGCACCCACCCAGGCAGTGGGTCCACAGGGAGTTTAACCTACATGTGTCCACTTCTAAAGAACCCCAGTCTGACTGGGGCATGCAGTGTGGGCCGAAGCCCACCTGCATTATGCACGACATTACTACCTCAGCTGTGTTGGGCAATGCAATGGGATATTTTTGTGTACCGCCGGTGGGTTCCAGGGAGCCACCCATGCTGTAGGTGCACACGGAGTTTTTAATACATCTGTACACTTCTAAAGAACCCCAGTCTGACTGGGGCATGCAGTGTGGGCCGAAGCCCACCTGTATTACGCACGACATTACTACCTCAGCTGTGTTGGGCAATGCAATGGGATATTTCTATGTCCCGCCGGTGGCTTCCTGGCATCCACCCATGCTGTCGGTCCACAGGGACTTCACAATAGGGAGTTGTACCTGCCTGTGTCTATGAATTAAAAAGCCCGGTCTAACTGGGGCATGCAGACACCTTGACAGAATGAATAGTGTGTGGCACATAGGTTCCCCATTGCTATGCCTACGTGTGCAGCTCCTGATGGCGGTGGCACAGGATTCTATTTCTCATTGCTTCTGTACAGCATTGTGGGCTATCGCCCCGCCCCTTTTAAAGAGGGTCGCTGCCTAGCCATGCCAACCCTCTGCAGTGTGTGCCTGCGGTTCCTCCTCATGGCAGACGCACTTCTAAATAGACATGAGTGTGGCGTGGCATGAGGGCAGCTGAAGGCTGCGCAGGGACACTTTGGTGTGCGCTGTGGGGGGGAGGGGGGGGGGGCGGTTGGTCAGCATGTAACCCAGGAGAAGTGGCAGCAGAGTGTCATCCAGGCAGTGATTGTGCTTTGTTGTAGCTAGTGTGGTGCTTAGCAAAGGTATGCCATGCTAATGAGGGCTTTTCAGAAGTAAAAGTTGTTGGGAGGGGGGGGGCCCACTCTTGCCGGTATTGTGGCTTAATAGTGGGACCTGTGAACTTGAGATGCAGCCCAACATGTAGCCCCTCGCCTGCCCTATCCGTTTCTGTGTCATTCCCATCACTTTCTTGAATTGCCCAGATTTTCACACATGAAAACCTTAGCGAACATCGGCGAAATACAAAAATGCTCTGGTCGCCCATTGACTTCAATGGGGTTCGTTGTTCGAAACGAACCCTCGAGCATCGCGGGAAGTTCGTTCCGAATAACGAACACCCGAACATTTTGGTGTTCGCTCATCTCTATTGTCTATACATGACTATGGGGCTCACGTCTTCCTCATTTAGCAGCATTTAGAAATATGCTTTACAGCAGCTTCATCGGCCAGTCACACAATGGACAAGAGGAAATTCCATTGACTTGTATGGGAGACTGATCTAGACATGTTCTGTGACCTGTGCATAGGTCATTGTGCAGGGATGGAAATAGATAGTCCCAGCTTATAGCTATTGTGAATTGAGGCTCTAGTATTATCGACATATAGGGGTTTACGTTTCATTGTAATCTTAGCTTGGATGTTATTAAAATTAAGGAAAAAAAAAAAATACTAAAAAATATTTTAAAATATCCTCAACACAAAAATGTGATTTATAGAATAACTCATTTTCTGATGACACATTCCCTTTAATTGTTGTAAATTTGAAGTCCCCATTCCCATATGAATTAAATATATGGGAATAGATTTTTTTTTTTTTTTACAGGGGAGAGTTTGTGTGTCAACATGTGCAGCACACGGACCCATTATAGCCTGTCAGGCTATTCAAACAATCGTTCCATGTGAAATAAATTGCAGGAGGTCCTATTCTTCTTTGTTTTCACGGATGAGAATAGCACATGTTATGAGTGTGGTTGAAACAGCTCGGTCGGCACATGAGAGGGGGTCCGTGTGCTGCCCAATGTGAATTGCCCCAGAGAATCTTAAACGCAACTTCTGTCATCTGTCTTTGTTGCACACAGTCTTCTATAATCGTAGAAATCGTTAAAGGGGTTGTCTCGCGCCAAAACGTTTTTGTTTTTTTTTGCATAGGCCCCCCGTTCGGCGCAGGACAAACCCAAGGGATGTGTTAAAATAAAAAAATATATATTACTTACCTGAATCCCCGCTCTGCGACTTCTTCCTTCTTCCTACTTCTTCCTTCTCCAAGATGGCCACCAGGATCTTCACCCACGATGCACCACGGGTCTTCTCCCATGGTGCACCGTGGGCTCTGTGCAGTCCATTGCCGATTCCAGCCTCCTGATTGGCTGGAATTGGCACACGTGACGGGGCGGAGCTACGCGATGACGCGTAGAAGGGGGCGGAGCCAGAACGCCGCTCGTGCCCGGACCGAGTAGAAGGGAGAAGACCCTTCTGCGCAAGCGCGTCTAAAAAAAGCAAGAAGACCCCAAAATTAGACGGAGCCATGGAGACGGAGACGCCAGCAACGCAGCAGGTAAGTGTATAACTTCTGTATGGCTCATATTTAATGCACGATGTATATTACAAAGTGCATTAATATGGCCATACAGAAGTGCTGAACCCCACTTGCTTTCACGAGACAACCCCTTTAAGGCAGTAATCGAGACTCAGTGTAATCTTAGTCATATCTATTAATTCCATGTAAGGTGGATTTCAGTTCTTATTTTACGGTTTTTCGAAGTAAAATTGCCGTGCGTTTCTGAAGCACTGAACACATTCAAATAACTACAAGCTAAGTGCAATGGATCGCAGAAGTATTATCTAAAGGGCTGCATTTTCCAAAAGTAATCAAAGTGTGTTCATATATCTGGCATTAGAAAGAACTCTTCTCTTGAGGAATTAATCCTTTATTTCTAAATTATGTACTTAGTGCTGTGTTAATCAAAATATTTTTCACTTTTGGGATATCAGATTATCAACAGATGAAGAAATTGAAGACATCTTGTTGTCAGAAAGCATCAATTTAAGCGAAAAATGAGAAAATGAAAATTCTTGCGCTGAAGATATAAAAGCAATGAATATGCAATCTATCATTGCAACATATGGTGAGCACTACAGTTTATTGCTGTGAATGTGTAATAGCAACCAATCTGATATTGCTAGCTAACAGCATGGCATCAGTGCAGGGTACCTGAAATACTGAAATTTGGTGTTGTCTCAGATGAAATGAAATTCAAGTATAAATTTACTTCTCTGTATGTCACAAGGATTGATTGTAGCTTAAGGGAATATTGTTACTGCCAAGGGTAGGTAGGACATAACCCATTCCATCATTTGCCAATAATGTGTACTCTTACAAAATATCATCCCAAGTGTTTTACGCAGGAAGATAATTAACACCTTACTTTCACTGCCTGTAAATGTTGGAAATCACTTACTCTGTAAACATGCCTTTCTGAGATTGTGATTGTCATTATTCACATCACTTTATTATGTGTATACACAGTAACAGTGAATTATTTAGCATATAACGTAGGTAAGGTACATGAATTTGTCTTCATGCTCAGTGATTTTGAGCCACATAGGGAGCAGAATTGACTTTTGCCGAACTGCATGGTTCAGGTTTGCTGGCCTAAAGAACTAAGTACTGTATCTCAAAAAAGTATTTTTCTATTTTGATCAGACAGCAAATGTCCTGGATTTCGGCACATGCATAATTTACTGCTTATATAAGTAAGATCTTAAAGAGAACCTGTTGACGTGATTGTATTTGATGATTATAATTATCCGTTCAGTCGCAACCGACCTTCGGTCACTTTATGGATCAATGTTCTCCATGGTTTCTTTCAGTTCCAGGTGAGTTAAGGTGGATCTGAAATTTTGTGCACCCGGAATTGTCTGGATACTTTGGGGTAGATAGTTCCACAGAATGGCTGCAGCTCTGGTAAAGTCCTGTAGGCGAGCATGTGAGTTTCGTGTTAGAGTGGTGATTAGTCTGAGTGTGTTAGTGGATCAGAGTGTGCAGGCTGGGTGGTGTATGGACAGGAGAGAGGTGATATATGGTAGTGCAGCCCCATGGAGAGCTTTGCTTGAAAGGGTTCTTGGGAGAATGTGACTTGGGTGTATAAGATCCGTATGTAGGAATATTCACAATGTCTAAAAAGTATGTATGGTGTATTATCTGGGATCATTATCTTAACATCTAAAATTTCTTCTCATCACTTAGACCTGACATTCAAACATTGTAGTGATTATTTCCCATCCTGTACCATTATTCTATCATAAACCTACCCCTACAAATATGATTGTGCACTACTGACATTGTAACATATTGCCATCTGGCACTATTCTATCATAATGTAGTGTGCAAGGATATAATAAACCTAACTGACTGTGTCATCGTATTTAATAAATAATATCTTGGGTGTTCTAAGCCCTTCCTTTCATATATATGCCTTGGCAATGGTCGTATTACTAAAGAATACTGCGTTCCTAGCCATACAGTAGATAGATGCCATTTTATTGGTTCTATCTTGTATTGAGTGCCATTTTGTGGCAAAACATTTGGATGCACACTAAGAGTGGCCCGGCATTATTTCTGGTCACATGACGTATTGATCACCACGCTGTGGGCCACCGTGGAATGCAAGAAGCTATACAGCGTTCTATTGAGAAACACATAATAGACGCATGCGCAATGTAGGTCCTCACATAGTGGACCATGGAGCACTAGCACATGCTCAGTAAGGAACTGCCAGAAGCAGGGATCACTGACATCAGCAGTGGTCACATGATGACAGGCAATACAGTCGGCTGCATGATTCCAACAAGCTCCTAGTGGACAATCTACACGGGGCAGTGTGATCACCATCCCCATAGTGTAAAGGTATGATCTTGATGGATCTGGATACACCTTGTAATATGGGGCGTCTCTCATCGATCGGCTGGGAGAGGCTATATAAGCACGCAGCGCTGTTAGCTTCTATGGTAACTATAGATAGGGCTGATACACCACGTGGACCATTGGCTATGACGGATACACACTTACAAGAAGTTGGGCTTTGAAATGGTATAAGAGGAGACAGGATGGTTGAGCTCAGTTGCACTGACAATCCACCATCAGAGTTGTTGGTTATTTCTTTTCATCTTTTCCATCTTGACTTATTATTTTCCATGAGTCCATCCTGACAGCACACATGGAGGTTGCCCCGCCTGTGTTCGCTGGGACAGAAATGAGAGTTCTTTTTTAGGCCACCTCCCACTATCTATCTCCAGTGTTCTTCCTGTCCCAAACGGACACAGAGGGGAGTTCTCCGTGCCGAGGATTGAGGCTAAAGCAGTTGGGGACCGAAGTGTGTTACTCACTGGGGCACGGGTAGCCAGTCAGGTCTGTGCGGTCTGGCTGCAGCACCATCCAGGAGTCAGCACCACCATCCAGGAGTCAGCACCAGCAGGATTAATGGCAGCAGTAGAGGGATTCACAGCAGATGCGGCTGCACTCTGCGCTTCAGTCCCGCCGTCTAGCGGTGGACAGCTTCCTGTGATATAGCGGTGCGGTGTTGTATGTGATGACGTCAGACACCGCGTCGGCAGGGTCTCTGCACTAAAGGCGGCAAATTCAAATCCCTGAAGTACTTTGTAGGAGATACAGGCTCCATTACAGCTCGGAGGCGCCATGGATAGCGCAGATGGTGATAAGGGGATTGTGCCAATAGTAAGTAGTTCACTTCGACAAAATTTCTGCATGGTTAAAAAGTATTTTGTCGGGTTTTGGTAACGGCTTCTCATGTTTCAGGAGGAAGCATTAAAAACCAAACTGGATAAAAAAAAGAATTAAAAGATGTGTATTATGCGCCAAGAGACTGGATGATAATGTAAAGAGACCTGTCTGCCCAGAGTCTCCGTCTAAGATCGTGAAAGACGAGCAACAAAACCTCTTGCAAGGAATCCAGGATATGGTCCGGGAGGAGGTGCAGGCCTTGATGGAACAAACCTCTGACTCCCAGCCGGAGCCCTCTAGGGCAAAAAAAGGCCCATACTCATGAATATGAGTTTTCATCACCTGAGCTTTCTGAGGTAGAGGAATCAGACGATTCATCAGATTTCTCAGCACCTATTCCTGGCGATGACGAGAAAAAATGTTATTTCTCAAATCAGGTTTTGGACGAACTGATTACAGCTCTATGACACACCAAGGAAGTTATTAACGTGCCGCAGTCTAGATCGGTTCAGGATGAAATGTTCGGTGGTCTCAGAACCAGACGCAAGAAATGTTTTCCAGTTAATGAAAATTAGCCTGGAAGAATGGCATAAGCCAAGAAGGGGTTCCTTGACCCAGAAAGAGTTCAGGGAAAGGCTCTCTTTTTCACCAGATGATGCTCGCCTTTGGTGTACGGTCTCAAAAGTAGACGTACAAGTGGCCAAGTTGGTTAAAAAAAACTTCACTGCCATTTGAAGATCGTTCCAAACTAAGGGATCATATGGACCGAAAAATGAAAGGTTTTCTAAAAGGGGTGTGGGAATCTGCAACCACCGTCGTTGAGGCTAATATAGCCACCACATCAGTAGTGAGATCTATGTACCTGTGGCTTGACCAGTTAGAATCCCATTTGCAATTGAAAACATCCAAAGAAGAAATTCTCAAATGCATTCCACTGATTAAAAAAGCTATGGCTTTTTTGGCTGAAGCACCAGGAGATTCTGTTAGATTAGCTGCAAGAAGCGCAGGATTAGGGAACTCCGCCAGAAGAGCGTTGTGTCTTAGGACGGGGGACTCGGTGTCCAAAAATAAATTATGCACAATCCCCTTTCGGTGAGTATCTTTTCAGTCCAATTTTAGATAAGATTTTGGAGAAAGCGGCGGACAAAAAGAAGGGTTTTCCAACAGATTAACTTCCTAGGAAAACGTTGTCCTTCAGAAAAGAACCATACCAGCCAAGAGGGAGGAACGAAGGGAAATTGGGTAGGTGGTCTTACCCGAAAGGGGGCAGAGGGAAAAGCTCCGGCTCTCCTTCCAAACAGATCCAAGATAAAAATTGTATGGTGTGGGGTAGATTTTCTCGGTATTCAGGGAGATGGCATCAGATTACTGATAATCCCTGGGTACTGAGGGTTGTTATGATAGGGTACAAGTTGGAACTATCATCTAAGCCCCCCAAAAATATTTAGTAACACCAATGCAGACTCCTCTCCCCTTAAGAGTGATTGAAGGAGGGTGTTCTTAATTCAATTAAAATGAACAGGGCCAGGGTTATTATTCGTCATTATTTTTGGATCCCAAATCGAACGGATCCTTTAGAGTTATTTTGAACTTAAAATCCTTAAATAATTATGGGAATAATTCTACATTTAAAATTGATAGGATACGGTCAACGGTTCCGTTGATGGGGCCCTCTCATGTCATGTGCACAATAGACCAAAGGAACGCATATTATCACATCCCTATTCACGTAGTATCCAAGAGATTTCTTAGGTTTGATGTCCGAATAGGGGGAGACATTTTCAGTTCATTTGTTTACCTTTTGGCATTTCCTCAGCCCCCAGAATATTCTCCAAGGTCATGATATAGCCATTCGGGTTTTTACGAGAAAGAGGCATCAGAATTATTCCATACTTGGATGACTTTCTGTTGATTGTGAAAGATACAGATACTATGCAGTCTTATTTAGAGCAGACATTAAATCTCCTCAGGTATTTGGGTTGGGTTATCAATTTTGATAAATCCAGTCTTATTCCTGAAACCAGGAAAATATTTTTGGGAGTCCTTCTGGACTCTGTAAAGGGTCATTCATTTCTTCCAGAACCTAAAATCTCTCATACTATTCTTGCAATTCGGAAATTTAAAAAGAAAAATTTTGTCTCAGTAAGGGAGGCAATGTGCATCCGGGGTCAGATGACAGCTTGCTTACCTACAGTACTGTGGGCTCAATTTCATTCCAGGCCCCTACAGGGAAAACTTCTATCAACATGGGTTCATAGTCAAAATTCCCTGGATACAAAATTTAAGTTACCACAGTGGGTAAAAATTTTTTTAAACTGGTGGCTATCACCCTCGAAACTTAGGAGAGGGGTTCAGTGGTCCTTATCTCCTTGCGTCACAGTTACTACAGATGCCAGCAGTTCTAGATGGGGAGCCCAGGTAGCAGGCAAGGCCTTACAAGGTTTCTGGTCAAAATTCACCAGTGCCCGTTCATCTAATTTCAGAGAGCTCAGGGCAGTCTGGGAAGCCCTTATTAGATCTGGAGATTTGTTACGAGGGAAACACATGATTCTACAATCAAAAAATAGAGAAATATATTTCAATTTTCTATCTGGTTTAAATCATTAAAAAATGGTAATATAATTAGAGATGAGCGAGCACCAAAATGCTCGGGTGCTCGTTACTCGGGACGAACTTTTCGTGATGCTCGAGGGTTCGTTTCGAGTAACGAACCCCATTGAAGTCAATGGGCGACCCGAGCATTTTTGTATATCGCCGATGCTCGCTAAGGTTTTCATTTGTGAAAATCTGGGCAATTCAAGAAAGTGATGGGAACGACACAGAAACGGATAGGGCAGGCGAGGGGCTACATGTTGGGCTGCATCTCAAGTTCACAGGTCCCACTATTAAGCCACAATAGCGGCAAGAGTGGGTCCCCCCCCCCACTGTCAGCATAAAGATCGTTCTCCTCTGCCATAGCTGTAACAGCTGTGGCAGAGAAGAACGAGGTTAGCCCATTGAATTCAATGGAGCCGGCAATACAGCAGGTTCCACTGAAAGCAATGGGCTGCCGGCAATCGCAGGATGAATTGTTGGGAAGGGCTTAAATATATAAGCCCTTCCCTGCAATTCATCCAGAAATGTGTAAAAATAAAAATATATACCGTATATACCGTATATACCGGCGTATAAGGCGACGGGGCGTATAAGACGACCCCCCAACTGTCACCTTATACGCCGGGAATACAGCGGAGCAAAGAATAAAAATCATTACTCACTTCTCCTGGCGTTCTGCGGCGCTGCTGCAGGCTGTCGCTCCCTCCTGGTCCCCGGCAGAGCATTGCTTTCTGGACACAGGGCTTGAAATCCCCGCCTCCAGAAAACACATGTGCCTTCAGCCAATCACAGCCATTCAATGACATCATACTGCAGGAGTGATCAAAGGAGCGCAAGTTGTTGTCTCCTCTGGGGACTTAAAAAAAGTAAAAATAAAAACAATAAAGTTTTACTAATTATTAAAAAGAAAATAAAAGTAATAAAAGTAAAAAAAAAACAAAAACAAAGCACACCTTTTGCCATATTTATCATAAAAGAATCTAAATAATAAAACAAAAACACAGTTGGCAAAGCTGTGTCCCTAAAAGTCTGATCAATAAAAGCATTATTTACCCCTTATGATGAACATAAAAAAAAAAAAGAATCCAGAAATGCGCTTTTTGTGTCACCCTGTCTCCAAGAACAAATACAATAAATAGCGATCAAATAGTCGTATGTATACCAAAATGACACAACTGCAGGATGTCCCGCAAAAAATGAGCCCTTGCGTAACTATGTCTACAGAAAAATAAAAAACGTTATTGCTCAGATGATGGTGGCAGAATACAATTTAAAAAAATTAAATATCTGAAAAAAAGAACAAAAAGCAAAAAGACTATAAGTTTAGTATCATAGTAATCGTATGGACCCATAGAACAAAGTTATCATGTAATTTTTGTTGCAGTTTGTGCGCCGTAGAAACACGACACACCGAAAGATGGCAGAATTTTTATTTTTTTAAAATTTTACTTCAATTCAAATTTTTTGAAAGTTTTTCAACACATTATATGCAGCAAAATGTAAACAGTCTGTAAGAGTCTGGAAAAACACAGCAGTATGTGGCTCTCCAGCTGTTGTACATCTATAGCTCCCAGTTTGTTAGGAATTGTAGTTCAGCAGCAACTGGAGGCCCAAAGGTTTAGGATAATTACTGTAGAGAATCTGCAACAAATTTAAAGAAAACCGATTCTGTTTCACAAATGTTTGCTTCTGGTTACAGGGATTTTTTAGCTATTCTATCTCCACTAGAGATGAGCGAACGTACTCGTCCGAGCTTGATACTCGTTCGAGTATTAGCGTGTTCGAGATGCTCGTTACTCGAGACGAGTACCACGCGATGTTCGAGTTACTTTCACTTTCATCTCTGAGACGTTAGCGCGCTTTTCTGGCCAATAGAAAGACAGGGAAGGCATTACAACTTCCCCCTGTGACGTTCAAGCCCTATACCACCCCCCTGCAGTGAGTGGCTGGGGAGATCAGGTGTCACCCGAGTATAAAAATCGGCCCCTCCTGCGGCTCGCCACAGATGCGTTCTGACAGAGATCAGGGAAAGTGCTGCTGATGCCGGAGCTGCTATAGGGAGAGCGTTAGGAGTGATTTTAGGCTTCAAGAACCCCAACGGTCCTTCTTAGGGCCACATCTGACCGTGTGCAGTACTGTTGAGGCTGCTTTTTGCAGTGTTGCACATTTTTTTTTGTATATCAGCCGTGCAGAGCATTGCGTCCAGAGCATTGCGTCCTGCAGTAATTTTACATAGTCCAGGGCCAGTAGTGGTGAGGCAGGGACAGTGAAAGACATATACAGTCTATATAGGCAGTGGGCTTTTCCAAAAAAATTTGGGAAAAAAAATCTATTTGGGCTGCCTGTGACCGTCCTCAGTGTACTGCGTCTCTGCTGGGGGTAGTTGTCCTAATTCATACGCAGCCAGCTAAGTGTTACAGCAGGCTTGCGCAAAATTCTTTCCTGGCTCTGCGTTGCCTCTTACATCACCACTGTCATTCTGTCCAGAGTGAAACAGTCTGCAGTAATTTTACATAGTCCAGGGCCAGTAGTGGTGAGGCAGGGACAGTGAAAGACATATACAGTCTATATATGCAGTGGGCTTTTCCAAAAAAATTTGGGAAAAAAAATCTATTTGGGCTGCCTGTGACCGTCCTCAGTGTACTGCGTCTCTGCTGGGGGTAGTTGTCCTAATTCATACGCAGCCAGCTAAGTGTTACAGCAGGCTTGCGCAAAATTCTTTCCTGCCTCTGCTGTGCGTTCCGTAAGCGAAGTCAGCCTCCAACCACAGGCCATTTAATTACAGCGTTCTGTTTCTGCACTACTGGTAATACAGCATGCTGAGGGGTAGGGGTAGGCCTAGAGGACGTGGACGCGGGCGAGGACGCGGAGGCCCAAGTCAGGGTGTGGGCACAGGCCGAGCTCCTGATCCAGGTATATCGCAGCTGCCTGCTGCGGGATTAGGAG
The DNA here is from genome assembly GCF_035609145.1 of Eleutherodactylus coqui. Taxonomy (NCBI): domain Eukaryota; kingdom Metazoa; phylum Chordata; class Amphibia; order Anura; family Eleutherodactylidae; genus Eleutherodactylus; species Eleutherodactylus coqui. The sequence continues at coordinate 220,422,052 of NC_089841.1, forward strand.
AGAGGCACGTTTCTGGCATCCCCACATTCATCTCACAATTAATGGGTCCAAGCGGTAGACCTTTATTAGAAAATGAGCAGTGTGAGCAGGTCCTGTCGTGGATGGCAGAAAGTGCATCCAGCAATCTATCGACCACCCAGAGTTCTGCGCTGTCCACTGCTGCAACTCTGAATCCTCTGGCTGCTGCTCCTCCTTCCTCCCAGCCTCCTCACTCCATTACAATGACACATTCTGAGGAGCAGGCAGACTCCCAGGAACTGTTCTCGGGCCCCTGACCAGAATGGGCAGCAATGGTTCCGAATCCTCTCCCACTGGAGGAGTTTGTCGTGACCGATGCCCAACCTTTGGAAAGTTCCTGGGGTCCGGGGGATGAGGCTGGGGACTTCCGGCAACTGTCTCAAGAGCTTTCAGTGGGTGAGGAGGACGATGACGATGAGACACAGTTGTCTACCACTCAGGTAGTAGTAATTGGAGTAAGTCCGAGGGAGGAACGCACAGAGGATTCGGAGGAAGAGCAGCAAGACGATGAGGTGACTGACCCCACCTGGTTTGCTACGCCTACTGAGGACAGGTCTTCAGAGGAGGAGGCAAGTGCAGCAGCAGGGCAGGTTGGAAGAGGAAGTGCGGTGGCCAGGGGTAGAGGCAGGGCCAGACCGAATAATCCACCAACTGTTTCCCAAAACGCCCCCTCACGCCATGCCACCCTGCAGAGGCCGAGGTGCTCAAAGGTCTGGCAGTTTTTCACTGAGAGTGCAGACGACCGACGAACAGTGGTATGCAACCTTTGTCGCGCCAAGATCAGCCGGGGAGCCACCACCACCAGCCTCACCACCACCAGCATGCGCAGACATATGATGGCCAAGCACCCCACAAGGTGGGACGAAGGCCGTTCACCACCTCCGGTTTGCACCACTGCCTCTCCCCCTGTGCCCCAACCTGCCACTGAGATCCAACCCCCCTCTCAGGACACAGGCACTACCGTCTCCTGGCCTGCACCCACACCCTCACCTCCGCTGTCCTCGGCCCCATCCACCAATGTCTCTCAGCGCACCGTCCAGCCGTCGCTAGCGCAAGTGTTGGAGCGCAAGCGCAAGTACGCCTCCACGCACCCGCATGCTCAAGCGTTAAAACGTGCACATAGCCAAATTTATCAGCCTGGAGATGCTGCCGTATAGGGTTGTGGAAACGGAGGCTTTCAAAGGTATGATCGCGGCGGCGGCCCCGTGCTACTCAGTTCCCAGTCACCACTACTTTTCCCGATGTACCGTCCCAGCCCTGCACGACCACGTCTCCCGCAACATTGTACGCGCCCTCACCAACGCGGTTACTGCCAAGGTCCACTTAACAATGGACTCGTGGACAAGCACAGGCGGGCAGGGCCACTATATCTCCCTGGCGGCACATTGGGTGAATTTAGTGGAGGCTGGGACAGAGTCAGAGCCTGGGACCGCTCACGTCCTACCCACCCCCTGAATTGCGGGCCCCAGCTCGGTGGTGGTATCTGCGGCGGTGTATGCTTCCTCCACTAAACCACCCTCCTCCTCCTCCTCCTACGCAACCTCTGTCTCGCAATCAAGATGTGTCAGCAGCAGCACGTCGCCAGCAGTCGGTGTCGCGCGGCACGGCAGCACAGCGGTGGGCAAGCGTCAGCAGGCCGTGCTGAAACTACTCAGCTTAGGAGAGAAGAGGCACACGGCCCACGAACTGCTGCAGGGTCTGACAGAGCAGACCGACCGCTGGCTTGCGCCGCTGAGCCTCCAACCGGGCATGGTCGTGTGTGACAACGGCCGTAACCTGGTGGCGGCTCTGCAGCTCGGCAGCCTCACGCCCGTGCCATGCCCGGCCCACGTCTTTAATTTGGTGGTTCAGCGCTTTCTGAAAAGCTACCCACGCTTGTCAGACCTGCTCGGAAAGGTGCGCCAGCTCTGCGCACATTTCCGCAAGTCCCACACGGACGCTGCCACCCTGCGCACCCTGCAACATTGGTTTCATCTGCCAGTGCACCGACTGCTGTGCGACGTGCCCACACGGTGGAACTCTACGCTCCACATGTTGGCCAGGCCTTATGAGCAGCGTAGAGCTATAGTGGAATACCAACTCCAACATGGGCGGCGCAGTGGGAGTCAGCCTCCTCAATTCTTTACAGAAGAGTGGGCCTGGTTGGCAGACATCTGCCAGGTCCTTGGAAACCTTGAGGAGTCTACCCAGATGGTGAGCGGCGATGCTGCAATCATTAGCGTCACCATTCCTCTGCTATGCTTCTTGAGAAGTTCCCTGCAAAGCATAAAGGCAGACGCTTTGCGCTCGGAAATGGAGGCGGGGGAAGACAGTATGTCGCTGGATAGTCAGAGCACCCTCCTGTTTATATCTCAGCGCATTAAGGAGGAGGAGGAGCATGAGGAGGATGAGGAGGAGGGGGAAGAGACAGCTTGGCCCACTGCTGAGGGTACCCATGCTGCTTGCCTGTCATCCTTTCAGCGTGTATGGCCTGAGGAGGAGGAGGAGGAGGATCCTGAAAGTGATCTTCCTAGTGAGGACAGCCATGTGTTGCATACAGGTACCCTGGCACACATGGCTGACTTCATGTTAGGATGCCTTTCTCGTGACCCTCGCGTTACACGCATTCTGGCCACTACGGATTACTGGGTGTACACACTGCTCGACCCACGGTATAAGGAGAACCTTTCCACTCTCATACCCGAAGAGGAAAGGGGTTCGAGAGTGATGCTATACCACAGGACCCTGGCGGACAAGCTGATGGTAAAATTCCCATCCGACAGCGCTAGTGGCAGAAGGCGCAGTTCCGAGGGCCAGGTAGCAGGGGAGGCGCAGAAATCAGGCAGCATGTACAGCACAGGCAGGGGAACACTCTCTAAGGCCTTTGACAGCTTTCTGGCTCCCCAGCAAGACTGTGTCACCGCTCCCCAGTCAAGGCTGAGTCGGCGGGAGCACTGTAAAAGGATGGTGAGGGAGTACGTAGCCGATCGCACGACCATCCTACGTGACGCCTCTGCCCCCTACAACTACTGGGTGTCGAAGCTGGACACGTGGCCTGAACTAGCGCTATATGCCCTGGAGGTGCTTGCTTGTCCTGCGGCTAGCGTCTTGTCAGAGAGGGTGTTTAGTGCAGCTGGGGGAATCATCACAGATAAGCGTACCCGCCTGTCAACCGACAGTGCCGACAGGCTTACACTCATCAAGCTGAACAAAGTCTGGATTTCCCCAGACTTCTTTTCTCCACCAGCGGACAGCAGCGATACCTAAACAATACGTAGGCTGCACCCGCGGATGGAAGCATTGTTCTCTATCACCATCAAAAACGTGGACCTTTTAGCTTCATCAATCTGTGTATAATATTCATCCTCCTCCTCCTGCTCCTCCTCCTGAAACCTGATGTAATCACGCCGAACGGGCAATTTTTCTTAGGCTCACAAGGCTCAGTCATATAATTTTTGTAAACAATTTTTATACGTTTCAATGCTCATTAAAGCGTTGAAACTTGCACCTGAACCAATTTTTATTTTAACTGGGCTGCCTCCAGGCCTAGTTACAAATTAAGCCACATTAAAGCGATTAATGGGTTTCACCTGCCCTCTTGGTTGGGCATGGGCAATTTTTCTGACGTACATTAGTACTGTTGGTACACCAATTTTTTTGGGCCCTCGCCTACAGTGTAATCCAATTAATTTTTTGCCCACCTGCAATAAAGCTGACGTTACATCAGCTGTGCTGGGCACTGCAATGGGATATATTTATGTACCGCCGGTGGCTTTCTGGCACCCACCCATGCTGTCGGTCCACACGGAGTTGTAAGTGCATGTGTCCACTTCTGAAGAACCCCAGTCTGACTGGGGCATGCAGTGTGGGCCGAAACCCACCTGCATTAAACATGACATTACCTCAGCTGTGATGGGCAATGCAATGGGATATATTTATGTACCGCCGGTGGCTTCCTGGCACCCACCCATGCTGTCGGTCCACAGGGACTTCACAATAGGGAGTTGTACCTGCCTGTGTCTATGAATTAAAAACCCCGGTCAGGTTGGGGCATGCAGTGTGGGCCAAAGCCCACCTGCATTTAATCTGATGTTAGCTCTGCTGTCCAGGGCACTGCAATGGGATACATTTATGTACAGCCGGTGGGTTCCAGGGAGCCACCCATGCTGTGGGTGCACACGGAATTCCTATTGCGGAGTTGTACCTGCCTGTGACTATTTATAAAAAAACGCGGTCTGACTGGGGCATGCAGACACCTTGACAGAATGAATAGTGTGTGGCACATAGGTTCCCCATTGCTATGCCCACGTGTGCAGCTCCTGATGGCGGTGGCACAGGATTATATTTCTCATTGCTTCTGTACAGCATTGTGGGCTATCGCCCCGCCCCTTTTAAAGAGGGTCGCTGCCTAGCCGTGCCAACCCTCTGCAGTGTGTGCCTGCGGTTCCTCTCCATGGCAGACGCACTTATAAATAGACATGAGGGTGGTGTGGCATGAGGGCAGCTGAAGGCTGCGCAGGGACACTTTGGTGTGCGCTGTGGACACTGGGTCGTGCGGGGGGGGGGGGGGGGGGGTTGGGCAGCATGTAACCCAGGAGAAGTGGCAGCGGAGTGTCATGCAGGCAGTGATTGTGCTTTGTTGGAGGTAGTGTGGTGCTTAGCTAAGGTATGCATTGCTAATGAGGGCTTTTCAGAAGTAAAAGTTGTTGGGAGGGGGGGGGCCCACTCTTGCCACTATTGTGGCTTAATAGTGGGACCTGGGAACTTGAGATGCAGCCCAACATGTAGCCCCTCGCCTGCCCTATCCGTTGCTGTGTCGTTCCCATCACTTTCTTGAATTGCCTAGATTTTCACAAATGGAAACCTTAGCGAGCATCGGCGATATACAAAAATGCTCGGGTCGCCCATTGACTTCAATGGGGTTCGTTATTTGAAACGAACCCTCGAGCATCGCGAAAATTTCGTCCCGAGTAACGAGCACCCAAGCATTTTGGTGCTCGCTCATCTCTAATCTCCACATTTCAAAAAGCTTAAATATGTCCCAGGTGGAACTTTGTGTATTATGTTTGTTGCTGTTGATTTTACATGGCAGTTTATTGCGCCCTGCCTTTGATCATTGTGAGTAGCGCAGTGGCCAAGGATGCTACACGTGATCAGAAGGTCTAAAGTTCAAGTCCAAGCAAACAAATATTCTGACACTTAGGCCCCTAACTACCATGACAACCCATTAGCACTTCATAATCATGTCACATGGGAGCCAATGGGATGACAGAGGGACCACCCGCTCTGTTAACCACTTAGGTGCAATTGTCAGCATTGACTGCAGCACCTAAGAGATTAATTGCATGGGATCCGAGTTATCTTTCATCCTGGAAGTTAAAGTGGAGTGTCACTGTATATACTGCTATCACTGTGCCCTAACATTATGGTGGTTAACGGAAACTAGGTAGCTCCTGTTACATTCTATTGTGGGGCCAGGAGCAGATTATTGGGGAAACCTGTTTAGGGCTTTGTTTGCACCAGGTTTGATATATACATTTAGCTCACAATATATTCATAGACTTCTTTGGAAGAGATGTACACAAAAAAAAAATGTCGTGGGTCTAGCCAGTCTAAGCTGACATATCTTTAATTCAACTGAAATAGAAATTGTTGCCTATGATGCTTTCTGATACAAAACAAACAAAACTACCACCAAATCCTGGGCAACATGCAGTGGTTTGCCATAAATTAGCTATTAACACGAATTACAGTTGCAAACACCTGGGCTATACATACTAATATATATACTAGCTGATATACCCGGCTTCGCCCGAGTTAATTTGGTACTGGTGTTTATCTGGTGTTCACACGGAAAATCTTATGAAGTCGTGGTTACTTAAGAGATACTGAGGAAAAACATATGTTCACCATTTTGCATAGTTCTCTGCGTTACCCAGGAAACACCACGTGGAGGTAACCATGCGACGTTTCCTTCATATAAAATGACATCAGGAAGTGAGAGAATTAGATTACGTACATAAAATTTGGACACCAATTCTTTTGCGCTTAGAATTGAATAATCGAGTTGGGACCTATTAACTTTTCATATTTATGACACAATCAATGCTTGTGCCAAATTTCATGTTTCTATGACATTGGGAAGTGAGAGATTTGGATTATGTATGTAAAATTTGGACGCCAATTCTTTTGCGCATAGAATTGAATAATGGAGTTGGGACCCATTAGCTTTCCCTATTTATGACATAATCAATGCTCGTGCCAAATTTCCCGTTTCTATGACACCGGAAAGTGAGAAAATTACATTTCGCACGTAAAATTTGGACGCTAATTCTTTTGCGCATAGAATTGAATAATGGAGTTGGGACCCATTAGCTTTTCCTATTTATGACATAATCAATGCTCGAGCCAAATTTCCCATTTCTATGACACCGGAAAGTGAGAAAATTAGATTCCGCACGTAAAATTTGGACGCTAATTCTTTTGCGCATAGAATTGAATAATGGAGTTGGGACCCATTAGCTTTTACTATTTATGACATAATCAATGCTCGTGCCAAAATTTCCTGTTTCTATGACACCGGAAAGTGAAAAAATTACATTCCGCACGTAAAATTTGGACGCTAATTCTTTTGCGCATAGAATTGAATAATGGAGTTGGGACCCATTAGCTTTTACTATTTATGACATAATCAATGCTCGTGCCAAATTTCCTGTTTCTATGACACCGGAAAGTGAAAAAATTACATTCCGCATGTAAAATTTGGACGCTAATTCTTTTGCGCATAGAATTGAATATTCGAGTTGGGACCCATTAGCTTTTCTATTTATGACATAATCAATGCTCGTGCCACATTTCCCGTTTCTATGACACCGGAAAGTGAAAAAATTACATTCCGCACGTAAAATTTCGATGCCAATTCTTTTGCGCTAGAATTGAATAATGGAATTGGGACCTATTAACTTTTCCTATTTATGACATAATCAATGCTCGTGCCACATTTCCTGTTTCTATGACACCGGAAAGTGAGAAAATTACATTCCGCACGTAAAATTTCGACGCCAATTCTTTTGCGCTAGAATTGAATAATGGAGTTGGGACCCCTTCGCTTCTCCTATTCATGACATAATCAATGCTCATGCCAAATTTCCCGTTTCTATGACACCGGCAAGTGAGAAAATTACATTCCGCACTTAAAATTTAGACGCTAATTCTTTTGCGCATAGAATTGAATAAAGGAGTTGGGACCCATTAGCTTTTCCTATTTATGACATAATCAATGCTCGTGCCAAATTTCCCGTTTCTATGACACCGGAATGTGAGAAAATTAGATTCCGTACGTAAAATTTGGATGCTAATTCTTTTGCGCATAGAATTGAATAATGGAGTTGGGCCCCATTAGCTTTTACTATTTATGACATAATCAATGCTTGTGCCAAATTTCCTGTTTCTATGACACTGGAAAGTGAAGAAATTACATTCCGCACGTAAAATTTCGACGCCAATTCTTTTGCGCTAGAATTGAATAATGGAGTTGGGACCTATTAACTTTTCCTATTTATGACATAATCAATGCTCGTGCCAAATTTCATGTTTCTATGACACCAGAAAGTGAGAAAATTAGATTCCGTACATAAAATTTGGACGCTAATTCTTTTGTGCATAGAATTAAATAATCGAGTTGGGACCCATTAGCTTTTACTATTTATGACATAATCAATGCTCCTGCCAAATTTCACGTTTCTATGACATTGGGAAGTGAGAGATTTAGATTATGTACGTAAAATTTTGACGCCAATTCTTTTGCACATAGAATTGAACAATCGAGTTGGGACCCATTAACTTTTCCTTTTTATGTCATAATCAATGCTCGTGCCAAATTTCCCGTTTCTATGACATTGGGAAGTGAGTGATTTAGATTATGTACGTTAAATTTCGACGCCAATTCTTTTGCGCTAGAATTGAATAATCGAGTTGGGACCCAATTTCTTTTCCTATTTTGGAGATAATCTATGTTTGCGCCAAATTTCATGTTTCTACGACATCGGGAAGTTGGAGAACTTTTGGCGAGTCAGTCAGTCAGTCAGTGAGTCAGTCAGTGAGTGAGTCAGTGAGTCAGTCAGTGAGTGAGGGCTTTCAGCTTTATATATATATATATATATATATATATATATATATATATATATATATATATATATATATATATATAGTCAGGAGATTTTTCAGATAAGCAGCGTATTTTGGCAAAACTACCTGCTTAACCCCTTGAGTGGCATGCCCAGAAATTTTCCGGGACGAGCTCCACTGCCCATAGCGATATAGCCTGGAAGATTTCCGGGCTATGTATCACTATGGGAGCTGCAGAGCACAATGCCACAAGCTGTGACATTGTGCTCTGCCTGCACTGTCCCACAGAGAACAAAGCAGGACATTGAGAAGCAGAAGATATTGCCGATATGCCGGCAATCTTCTGCTTCTAAGTCTCCTGCTTTGTTTATAGGTTGCCATTAGAGATGAGCGAACGTACTCGGTAAGGCCGATTTCGCATTCGAGCACTGCGATTTTCAAGTACTTCACTACTCGGGTGAAAAGTACTCGGGGGCGCTGTGGGGCGGGGCGTGGCGGAGCGGGGGTAGCAGCGCGGAACAGGTGGGAGCTCTCTCTCTCTCCCTCTCCCCCCCACTTCCCTCTGCAACCCCCCGCTCACCCACAGCGCCCCCGAGTACTTTTCACCCGAGTAGTGAAGTACTCGAAAATCGCGGTGCTCGATTAGGAAATCGGCCTTACCGAGTACGTTCGCTCATCTCTAGTTGCCATAGAGACCATCGGCTTGTCAGAAGCAAGCCGATGATCTTTGTGGCAGGGAGAGCTGGTGCTTAGCTGTCAGAGGACAAGCAGGCACCAGCTCTTACAGCAGAGATCAGAGAAAACCTCCGATCTCTGCTGTGTTAACCCTTTACATGCTGCAGTCTATGTGACTGCAGCATGTAAAGGGCTATCACCATCAGACCCCCGGAAAGTGATCAGGGGGTCCTGATGGGTCCCTGTGGAAGTCCTCTAAAGGGACAAAAATTTAAAAAAAGTAAAAAAAAAAACGAAAGTAAAAAAATTATTAAAAAAAAATAAAAATAAAAACACTTGTCTCTTTTTACTTTGTAAAAAATGTCAAATAAAATTACACATGTGGTATCCCCGTGTCGTAATGACCCAGAGAAAGAAGTTGGTACATTATTTAACCCCTTAATGACATGGCCCCTTTTTTTCTTTTTTCCCCATTTCTTTTTTTCCTCCCAGAAACATAAAAACTGTATAAACTTGCTATCGCCAGAATGGTGCTGACTCAGAGAATAATGATATCACATTATTTATTCTGCATGTTGAACGCCGTAAAAATGAAATCCAAAAAACAAATGGCAGAATTTATTTTTTTTCCCTCAATCTCCCTACAAATGTTTTTACAAAAGTTATGCAATACATTATATATACTCAAAAATGATGCCATTAAAAAGTACAACTTGTCCCGCAAAAAACAAGCCCCCATATGGCCTGGTCAATAGAAAAATTAAAAAGTTATGGCTCTTGGAACACAACTGCAAAATTAGTTGAAATTCAATTAGACCATTTAAAAAACCTGCCCTGGTGGGTACGACAGGGTGGTAAGAAACCCGCCACTCAAGGGGTTAATGGATCACATCAAATGTTTATGGATGGAAAGAAGGAACGCTGACATAAGTCATCTAATGCTTTGGGCAGTAGTCTGCTGGGAAATCTTAGATCCTGGCATTCATGTGGATGTTACTTTGAAAGTACCACCTACCTAAACATATTTGCTGAACAAGTGCACCCCTTCATGGCAATGGTATTCCCTAACTGCAGTGCCCTCTTTCATTAGGATCATGTGCCCTGCCACATCAGAAGTGTTGTTTAGGTGTAAGGGGGTTAAACCTCTTTGATGTGTCTGTCTGTACATGGGTGGACTTGTATATGTTCAGAGAGGTCACATGATTTTATGCACTGTGATTTTGTGGCTGTGGACTGAAAGGACCTTTTGACTCCACCCCAGGATTACATCCCTGCCAGGGAGAACAGGGCAAGGCCCCGCCAACCTTACAGAATCTGCAGGAACATTCTCAGGCTCCTGATATATAAGGGAAGGAGTTGCCTCACAGCTCCTGTGCAGTTAGCAGAGGGATATCAGAGACCAGCAGTTTGAAGCAGAGCCCAAGTAGCTTCCACCTGCAAGAATTTTTAAAGTGGAAGAGACCTTCTCTAGACCAGTGTAGTAGACATTTTTCCCATGGGAAGCTGCAATAAGAGGGCTCGAGCAACAGGGCTCCTGAACCAGAGAGATCACCAGCAAAACCTGATGACCCAGGGGCAGAAGATAACACTGCAAGAGCGGCGAGTCCTGATGACCCATGGGCAGAGGAGACGGCACCTTCAGATTACCAAGCCCTTATGACAGCAGCATTGCATGTAGTTGCAATACTAGAAGGGTTAGGATTAGAGATGAGCGAACGTACTCGCATAAGCACTACTCGTCCGAGTAATGTGCTTTATCCGAGTACCGCTGTACTCGGGGCTAAAGATTCGGGGAGCGCCGCTGCTGACAGGTGAGTTGCGGCGAGGAGCAGGGGAGAGCGGGCGGGAGAGAGGGAGAGAAAGATCTCCCCTCCGTTCCTTCCCGCTCTCCCCTGCAGCTCCCCGCTCCGCGGCGCTCCCCGAATCTTTAGCCCCGAGTACAGCGGTACTCGGATAAAGCACATTACTCGGACGAGTAGTGCTTATCCGAGTACGTTCGCTCATCTCTAGTTAGGATATAGGATGTATACTGTTATGCAAAATGTTTAATGTGAAGGATGTAATGGGGTAGAAAGGCACCTGAGGTGGGACAGAATATTTTGGAGTCAATGTGATGGAAGGATTGTACCGCCATTATTATTTGATGACCTCTGGATATGGAAGTGACGTCTACAACGTGTTAAGCATTCTGTGTATAGGATACTGCTCCTACAAAGCATGTGAGGTTGGGGCCTATGGCCAAGGATGATGTATGCAGACAACAGAAGTTACAGAAGAAGCTGATAGTCGTGAGAAGTCATATGCCTTGCTGCTGCTAAGAAGGAAGTGAAAGCAATGTAAAGTGTTGGCAAGGAATGCTAGTTGACAATTGGGGAGTTGCAGAAAAACTTATTTAGTGTAGTAATAGAGATGCAAAGTACTGTTGCTTTAAGAGAGCATGTGGCACGTCATCAAGCAACATTAAAGTACACAAGCCCTCCTATGGAGAATAATAATGATATAGGTTTCACAGTGCTCCTTGAGCCATGTATAGGCCATACTGTGCTTTGAGTCATTTATAATCCCTACTGTGCCTAGAGTAATTAATAAGGCCCAGCTGTGTCCCCTGAGCAATTAGTAAGGCTCAATTGTGCCCCCTAGATCTTGACACCAGCCAACCACAGTGCCCCCTTGCTCTGTTCTTCTGATAGGTGGTTGGACACAGATAACATATTGATATAAGTTTAAGAATGTTGATAGTAACAAGAGACATCACTCCACCACTGGAAATGTAATTTTTCCTTGAAAAATGGATAACCTGCTAATACAAACAAACGTAAATGCCATAGCAATTGCCCCTTGTGAATGCTGGAATAAGTACTTCTGATATTTCAAATGGAAACATTATATCTGGAAATAGAGGGTCATTAGAGAGGACCTTAACTTTAATGAGTATCATCACAGAGTTCTAAACGCATTAAATTTAAAAATATTTGACAGAAAGGATCCATATTTATATAATATTCTTATTTTTCACAATAGCAATGTTCATTAAACACATCCATTTTCACTAGCTACTATACAGACCCAGAGTATTGCTATTTAAATGAATACAGAATGTTTCTATGCAAATGAATTCACATTGCATAATTTGCCCATTTTAGCCAACCTTTGCCCTTGATGAACCACTCTGTATTCTGTATAAATAGATAGCAATTTCTGAAAGCAAAATTTCTGTATTGAAAGTTCAAGTCAATCAAATCCTAAGTGGTCAAATGGTTATTTCATTACTCCCAGTCTCAATTTTAATGCAATTAAGTTTCTGTCCTAGGCAAAGAAGTCAAAAAAAGCTTTATTCATTCTGTTTTTATTGTAGTAGTTGTAACTTCCTGTTGTCTTCGCTCAAAATAAATGAGATTTATTAATCTGGCATTATAATATAATGTATTAAAATTGAATGTCTGGGAGTGATTCGAGAGAACATTTTCCTTGTTGATTCAACTTTTAGAAATGAGCTGGTATAAACTGTAATAAAGCTTTGATTTAAACCGGCTCTCTGCTCCCACATTTATTGCTCGTTTTCTGCAAAAGTTAAATAATATTCCACATAATAAACTGCCTTTATATAACCCTCCGAGAGTTTAAATGGAAACGTATTTCAGAAATGCAAGTTTCTGAATTCTGAGTGTAGATTTATGTCACAGACAGAGCAGATGTTATTAACCCCACAGATGTGTGTTACTCTGGTGGATAATGCACCTGCATCAGACTACACAAGCACACATTTAGAGCAGAATTATGGATTATTTGTTCTAAATATGCATTTGGAGCCTTGTAAATCGCAAAGGATTCCACTCTCCAACAAGACCAACATGAGAAACAGGAGTGTAGCTAGAGGCTCATGGGCCCGGGTACAAAAGTTCAGTTAAGGCCCCCCACCATGCTTCATATTACCACCATTAATTGTTTAGCACTGCTGTACCGTAACTAAATAATACCACCATACTGCGACTACATAACACCAAACTGGGACTGAATAATAATGCCATGTCATGACTGCATAATACCACCCTATTATGAATAGATACCACCACCACCACCTGTTCCCAGATAACACTACCATACTGTTACTAAATAATACCACCATGCTGTGAGTGAATAATAGTATAGTATTAGATGGGGTTGTTCGAGTTATAGCTCCTTTATACAAGCGTATGTGTTCTGTGTACTTTGCACATATTTTTCACACGCGTTATTTGCGGTGCTAAAAACCAATTCATTTCTAGTGGGCCACTCAGATTAGTGTTCTTTTTCATGCATATATGAAAAATAAGGCAGCGTGTCCAAATAGTCCTGAGTAATAGTGACACCCCACAGCGGCCCCCAGAGTAATAGTGACACCCCACAGCGGCCCCCAGTAGTAATGGTTACACCTTTCCTCCCAGAGACCCACATACTTACCCCCTCCTCCTCATGGAAGAACCGGTCCGCCACTGCTCGGCGTTGTTGCTGGTGCTGCTCCCGGTAACACTGCGACATCAGTGTGCTGCCGGACGCCTCCTCCCCCTGCTCTCGCAGAACCTAAGAGGAGACATCGGGGAGGGGGGGATGAGGATCCCAGCTGCACACTGACATCACAGTGTGCACCGGAATCAGCGCTGCTAGCAGCGCAGTGAGTGAATGCCGGCAGGGGAACCACGGCCCCTGCCGGTATTAACAAGTGGTGAGCAGCCGATGGCGTCGCGTGCCAGTAGGGAAGGCTCTGCGAGCCGCCTCTGGCACGTGTGCCATAGGTTCGCCACCACTGCTATAGGGATTTAACATATGCAGCAAATACGCATGTTCATGCATATTTGCTGTGTACTGTTTATTTTTTATATATGGGAAAAATACCCGTATAATACGCTCGTGTGAGGGAGCCCTTATAGTTTTTTTTGTTTTGTTTTTCACATTAGTGCTACACTGCTTTGCTCAGTCACATAATACCTGGCAGCATCAGAGCCCGACGAATAACTCCTCCCGCATCTCCAGTGCTCAGACCGTACTGTACAGAATGCAAGGTACAGAGGAAGAGTCGGACTCTGATGCTGCCGGTGATCAAGTGAGGGAGCGGTGTGAAAGGTGTTTACAATGATTACAACACCGCTGGGTGCTCCGAGTGACTCCAACGGCTAGCAAAGATCATAATCTAGCAAGGGTGAATGGTTGAAATTGGGATTCTTGACAGTGACACGGTTTTACCTACTTGCACTTACACAGCGGTACATTTTCATATACAGACACAATGGTATGCCTGCATATACACACATGATTTTACAAACACAGGAGCATACATTTAGATGTTTAGATATGCATAAACAGACACACTTTTATACATATACGCACAGACGCACACTTGCACGTACATATACGCACATTTAGGGCTTCTTCACGCAACCATATTTGCACAAAAGACCCCATAAAGGTCTATGGGAGGTATGCAAATGCACATTTATATATGCGTGGTTAAGTGCAATATACTGCGCAAATCTGTGCACACGGCAACTCCTTTGGCTTAATAGCTATTTAAAATAAGGGCAGGGGTGATTCCCCCACCTATATGAACTAACGGTGCCTGCGCAAATACACACAGTATTGTGCGCAGACATAAGCAAATTACCCTCGTTCACTGCACTAAAAAGTTGGACAGGACCGAGCATATTTTGCAATATGACCGCCTGAAGTCGCTTCTGCTCACAAATATGCACACACACACACACAGACACTTTTACATTTTTACACACAATACAAACAAATATGTTTATATACCATACAGAAAAATACATATACTTACCTGCATCCAATGTGGTCCCAATGTCAAGCATATTGGCTGGCTCTCACTGGCTTCAGTAAAAACAGCCCTTTTTGTGAGCGGACTTGGGTCCCTAATGTATCTTCAGATCTGCTGCCATGGACAGAGGGAGGGCCAGTGAAAAGAGAGTTCAGCGCTGAATCGGCTCTCATCCTGCAGATAACATCCCTTCAGCTCCTCTCTCTATGTATAAGAAATCTTTGCTTCTGCATGTTTCCTCCCTCCTCCGCGCACTGTTGTCAATGTGATATTGACACTCATCTACTTCTGTCTGCACAATCTCCTCTACTCAGACAGAACAATATGATTGAAAATGGCACACGGACAATAGAATACAGCGTGAAGGAACTTGCAGACTAAATGATTTATGGCACACACTGTGTTACTGTGGCAAGAGGGCCTGTGGTCCCCCCTGGCTTTGGGGCTAGGTCGCAAGCGTCACCTCTGCAACCCCTATGGATATGACGCAGATGAGAATTATAAATATCTTACTTATGTTATCTACATCTAGTTCTAAACTACATATAATATTCAATAGTAAATAACTGGTCAGTACTTTAAAGGGACATGACAAGGAGATGAGAGATGTATATTTTTTATTCTCACCCGCTCCTGTTATCCATCGGTGTCTACCTCTTAAGTCAGCACGCGGCACAAAAATTGAACTCCTTTCAGATTCTCGTGCAGGCACTCTCTCATAGGCTTGTATAAGAGAGCATGCACAGTACTCTAAACCAAGTTAGTTCCCTTAGCTCTATTTAAAGGGAACCTGTCACCACCATCTCCCCTCCAAAACTAACTTCGCTGGCCAGCAGGGGATGAAATATCAATAATTTCTAATGACCTCTCTTTTCCTAATCAGCCCATGTACCTTTGCAATTAGATTTCAAAGTCCTCCAGCGCGAAACGCAAATGAGTGGAAAGGAGTATTTTTGCTGAGAAGAATCACACTGATTCATGATTTGTCAAGTTAACTACACCCCCCCCCCCCCTCGATAGACAGCCCATTGCATCCCGTTACACAAGAATCCCTGTCTATCCAAAGAAAGTAGGCTTGGTTAAATTGGCCGCTCATGAATCAGCATAACTCTTCCAGCCAGATGACTCTTCTCTTATCATTTGCGTATGACCCCCATTAGGAAAACAAAAGTGCATTGAAAATTATTGATGTTTCACCCCCTGCTAGCTAGTAAAGTTAATTATGGGGGTGAGATGGGGACAGCTTCTCTTTAACCCCTTAACGCCACGGATGTAAGTTTACATCCTGCTTGCCTGGTACTTAACATAACAGGACATAAATTTACATCCTGCGCATGAAAGCCTCCCACTGCAACAGTGGGAGAACACTGCTTACCCCTTACTTGCTGCAATGAATGTTAATTGCTGCATAAAGAGAGTTCACAGCGGGAATGTGCTCCCTTTGTGATGTCATCAGCCCACCGTGATGTTAGCTCAGAGGGCAGATGAGTTGTTGTGGCAACCAGACACAATTGCCTGGCATCCGAGTCTGCTGTGGCCCATATCACATCTTGTATCCAAGCTAGAGGCGGTACAACAGGGTACTAGAGCCTCCCTTCAGGTATTCAGTTTTCCGCAATAAATTATCCTTTTGCTTGGATATTGTAATCGCTTACCTGTCTCAACGCTACAAATCTCACATAGAAAATTTCATTCAATTTTGACAACTTCTACGTGCTTGAATTTTTTGACAATGAGTGTAAATCTGAATATTGAAAAGTAGGACAATCTAAGTGCAATGAAAAAAAAAATGAAATATACTCCATAAACAAAGTCCCTTTATAATGTAATCCTAATCAGCTTCACTCAGACACACTTGAAGTTAAACCTAGGTGTTGTAGTATTTATACTGCATAAAGCCTAACTTGTCACTCTAATATAGTTCAGTAAGCTTCCTGCAGGTACTGACCTTGACACAGTACCAAAGGTGACTCTTAATAAACTCTAAATATTGTTGCATTAACATAAGATATTCACATTCCTTGTTTTTCCATGTACGCAGAAAAACCATGCAATACGTATACTGTAGTTTTAGTAAACAATGTAAACAACAAGAGTATTTTTACCAAATTGTTGGTATTTAAAGAAATGTATATTCAGTTTACCCACATTATGTATTGTGCTTATACTCTTAAACTTGGGTGAAGCCGGGTATATCTGCTAGTAAATATATATAGATAATTTAGTACAGGTGTTTACCTGTTCGCACAGAAAAGTTTATGAAGTCATGGTTACTTCAGAGGAAGCGAGGAATAAAATATGTATACACATAGAGGAGTGTTAGATTCTCCTCAGACTGCATGCACTGATGTCCCTCTGTACAATGTGCCACCCCTCCCACTCTTCTCACTTTTTACCCTTCAAGGTAATGCCCCTTTTTATTAAAATTTAACCCCAGACTGGAGGTTGCAGACCCCTCTTAGCCTTAAAGGCATACTGCATCCCTGTAGTCCATGGCCGCTTCCTTATGTACTTTACAGCCTATATGTACTTTACACATAGAGGTCAGTTAGATTGTATACACATAGAAGTGAGGTAGATTCTCCTCAGTATATACACAGAGATGAGGTAGATTCTCCTCAGTATACAAATCCTTTCTCTAGGCGTTATAGTTTCTGAGAAAAGAACTCTCTCTTGTATGACGGATTTTTGCACAGTTTTTTATACATAGAATTGAATATTGATGTTGTGACCCTTTTACTTTCTCTATTTACGACCTAAAGAATGATCATGCCAAATTTCAAGTTTGTGCAGTACAGATGTGTGTTATTAGTTATATTACAAAGGGGTAACTTACTTTCATGCTTAGAATTGAATAATGAAGTTACGACCCCTTTACTTTTTCTACTTACGACTTAAAGAATGTTCGTGCAAAATTTCAAGTTTGTGTGGTACAGAGATGTGTTATTGGTTATATTACATAGGGGGTCACTTACTTTGGCGTTTAGAATAAAATAATGACGTTGCGACCCCGTTACTTTTCCTATTTAGGACCTAAAGAATGCTCCTGCCAAATTTCATGTTTGTATGACATTGGGAAGTTAGAGAATTAGTGGCGAGTCAGTCGGTCAGGGCTTTTACATACATACATACTCACTCCGGTCCATTCCAGATTTGGTGGCAAAACTCAGGTAGTCCATTTATTTCGACACCAATACTAGATAACAAATCTTTGCACTGTTTTAGTCTCAGTACACACATGCTCTAAATAACATAAGTTCCATTAATTGCATAGAATTTCAATTCTCTCTAACGCAGTCGCCTAGCACTACAACACACATACACACTATATATCTACAGTGTATGTGTACATGTGTTCTAGTCTGAGGGAAATCCTTGGCTGATGGAATATATGCTATTTTTATCAGACGCCTTTGTAGGGGTACTATAGGAGGAAAAAATAAGTCAGTCACTCATAGGGGTTTGCCTTGTGTTCTTCCTAAATCTGGAAATCTAGAGATGGAGATGGGGATAGAGCAGGTAGAAATAGGGTTTTTCTCATTTTCTTCAATTCAGTTTCAGTCTGCATAAAAGTCTAATAAAAATGATTGAATAGTTTTGACCGATTTACCAATTCACCAGAAGAATTGATGAAACTGTTGCTCTCCTTTAAAAAAAAAGGGAAATCTCAAAGCTGGCAAATCGAGTTGCAAAATGAATTGTAATGGTTGCCAAATCACAAACCCTGAGTCTCAGCTTGGAGAAACGTAGCCCTGGGGGGAAATGTTCGCTTATCACTAGAGCTGGATAGCATTTCCTTCATGTCTTATGGCTGGCAGGATTTTTACTGAGGCTTCTACAACTGTATTGTCTTGTATAATCTGCAGGCAATGGATATGATTAATACACTATGCTCACTGACAAAGAAATAGCAATTTACATTGCTGAAACAGAATCAAACGGTGTGCCTTTTGTGCATCTTTATCTACTTATGCTATTTATAAACGTATAGAATATAATCTAATACAATGTACCGAAATGCATTATAATTACAATAGAAGCAAATTTCATAGGTTATCTTCTTGAGTGTTTTGTGGAACAAAAAGTGGGCATGATATATACATTTTAGTGCATATTTAATTGTTTATTGCAGAAATTTAAATGCTAGTAACAGCCGCACTTTAAAACATGGACATGTAATTTTTCATTGAATTTATAATATGGGTGTATGTATAACTGCGGTTTTATGATGGCATATCAGTATTAAGTCTCCTAGTTAAAATGTCCATTTTAATAATACTCTACCTATGGCTGAATAAAAGGACAAGGAATTCACCAGTTATATTTGAGTGATAGCAACCTTTCAGTATAATCATATGCAAATTATAGCATTGGAGAGTAAATTATTTTTAACCCATAATTACTAAAGTCTATCAAATTAACTCTAGGATAGAATGATTAATTATGCCTCTAATGTCAGTTTTCTGAAGAAAATATTAAGTTGGATGAAAAAGAAACCTGAAGAAGAGTCAACATTTCCATACAGCAAGTCTGAATTCACACACACAATCTTGCTGCTGAGTTTTAATGGTGTTTTGATTGGTATTTAGTGGCTTTTTAGGTTTAAAACACTGCCACCAGATTTGCTTTAAAGGGGTTCCATCACTAAAAAAGAAAAATTCTATATACTTATCTTTTCCTTCCCCGACAGTCTACTTACCAGGCCTTCACCTCCCTATCTTCTCCTGTGTCCTGCAGTCCAGGGCTGTGGGTGGGGAGTCTCCTTCCTGTGAGGTTATGTACATTGGTTGGCAGTCTTCTGCCTGCCAACCAATGTACATTACGTCACAGCTCACAGGCCAGCAGGAGGACTGCCTATCTTCTTCAGAGATTGCTCATGTGAGCTGTCCTGAAAGAGATTACAATTCCTTGATAGGCAGTGAAGCTGCAGCACAGGAACGGGACCTTCGCTGACCTGGCCGGAAGGAATTTGAGGAAGGCAGCCTTCATATCAAGCTAGGCCCAGCGTGCGGTGAGGTGACCCGGGAC
This sequence comes from Eleutherodactylus coqui, assembly GCF_035609145.1. NCBI lineage: Eukaryota > Metazoa > Chordata > Amphibia > Anura > Eleutherodactylidae > Eleutherodactylus > Eleutherodactylus coqui. The sequence goes on from NC_089841.1 coordinate 220,441,688, forward strand.
ATTGCAAAAGCGCAGCTAGGAGAAGATGTGCTAAGGAAACTGACAGGGAAGGAATAGGCAAGTAGAGATTTTTTATTTTTAACGACAAAACCCCTTTAAGGTCTGTTCTGTGTGCTTCTATATACTATGCACAGTGCAGGATATATACTTCTCTATCTCTCTGTAGCACACAGCAACAGTACAGCATCATGTTGGGACATTATACAGCAGGACTGAGCAGTGTAAGTTGATTTCAATAGCTGTTACACCCTTAAAAAAACTCACCCTTAACTCCAACAGCCATGTCTGTGTCTGAGTCTCTCCTTCTAGCAAGTCCCTCAGTTTTTCTGCTCTTCATAGACTACTATGGGCAGCATGAGGCATAACCTTTGTACACTCTCTGTGTTCTCTTGTGTTATCTCTGTTACTAGATATGGGCATCATTTGACAAGATTAGAAAGAAGGGAAAGCCCTAGTATCCAGGACTTTAGAGTGATTTTTCAGCACAAAAATGTCATTTTAGGTAAATAAAGCGGTTTAAACTTTTACTACATATTACATTGGCCATCATATTAATGCAGGTTTGAAAAGTCAGTGATCATGTAATGATAACATTGGTTTTAAAATAATAATATTGTAGTTTTGAGGCATTACTTCAATTTTATAAGTTGACACATTTTGGTACATCTAATTCATTACAAAAAGTTTGTTGGAAAGCATAAATAGTATAATGGACATACTGAATAGAGAATTGCTACTGGGTACTAGTACAAGTCCACAGTATGAAAGTTAATATTTGTCTATATGTGATTTTACATTTACACTATTAAATTATGTTATTATTTAATCTGTTCTTCTAGACTTACTAGTTACCTATTTCTGCAGTTTAGGCTCTGTTCACACTGACGTGGGTTCAGTTTTCTACAAAAATCATGACCAATATGAAAGGTTCATTTTCATCAGCTTTACAATGGATCTTAAAGAATTTTGTCTACTCCCAATCACTTACAAGGGGAATGCCAGATTCCTTTTTTTATCAGGAAGAATAGAGTATTAGAACATGCGATTCTGCTCATCAAAATGGAGGAGTGTAAGAATCTGAGAGACCTTGACAAGGGTAAAATTGTGATTGCTGGGTGACTGGGTGAGAACATCTCCAACATGGCAGCTCTTTTGGGGTGTTAATGGCCATTACCTACAAAAAGTGGTCCAAGTAAGAATAATTACTGAAGAGCACAAGGTGAAGGCTAGCCTGCCTTGTTTGCTCCCTCAGAAGAGCTATTGTAGCACAAATTGCTGAAATAGGTAATGCTGGCTATATGAGAAAGGTTTCTGAACAGACAATGCATTGCAGCTTGGTCGTACGAGACTGTATAACCACTAATCAGAGTATTCATACTGGCCCCTGTCCAATGCCGAAAAGGGCCTACAATGGGCAGATGAGCATTAGAATTATAATGGAAAAAGGTTGCTTGCTAATGAATCATGTTTCCTTTTATATAATGTGGATGGCCAGATGAAAGTGTGTTGCTTAACCGATGTATAGGTAAACTGGTGAACTAGGCAAGAAGGCGAGCATGCAGAAGCAGTGTTGTGCTGTGAAACCTTGGGTCCTGGCATTCATGTGGATGTTACTTTGACACAACACTTATCTAGAAAACATTGTTGCAGAACACATCCTTATGGCATTGGTATTACCTAATGACAGTGACCTGTCTCAGGGGGAAAAATGCACCTGGTTATACTACAAAAATTGTTTTGGAATGCTTTGAGGAACATGAGAGTTCAAGATGTAGATTTGGCTTTCATTTTCTACAGATCTCGATCTGATCAAGCATCTGTGGGAGGGGCTGGAAAAACAAATCTCATCAATAGAGGCCACACCTTTACTCTCATATATTTAATGGGCCAGAGAGCTGTTTTGACACCATTAGGAGACCTACACAATATGAGGTAGGTAGTTTTAATGTCATATCTAATTGGTGTATATAACTATATATAAAAAAACATCCTACTGTTCTGGAGATACAATAAAGGCCCCATGCACTTGCCTGGGTCTCCTATTACTGCTCAAGACAAAAAGAAGGCATAATGGGTCCATGTGCGCGAGTCCCATGAGGTAACATGCAACCTAGTAAACAAAGACCACAGGGGTCAACTGTTGCAATGGCTCTGAGATTTAGCATGTGAGCATAGGTTCCTCTATTATTTTATTGCATTCCTTCCCTCTAGCCAGTTTTTTAATACTCCCGCTATTAACATGAAGAATATTAAAAAGTATTTGCAGTGAGGGTGAAGTCACACGAACGTATATCGGCTCGGTTTTCACGCCGAGCTGATATACGTTGTCCTCGTGTGCAGGGGGGGGGGGGGAGGATGGAAGAGCCAAGTGCAGGAACTGAGCTCCCACCCCCCTCTCTGCCTCCTCTCCGCCCCTCTGCACTATTTGCAATGGGGAGAGGTGGGACGGGGGCAGGGGCTAATTCTCGGAACTTAGCCCCGCCCCCGTCCCTTCCCATTACAAATAGTGCAGAGGGGCGGAGAGTGGGCCAGGAGCTCAGTTCCTGCACTTGGCTCTTCCATCCTCCCCCCCCCCCTGCACACGAGGACAACGTATATCGGCTCAGCGTAAAAACCTAGCCGATATACGTTCGTGTGACTTCACCCTAAGGGTGCTTGCCATAATTAAATCTACCTAACGGGGTTTTCTGACATTCTGATACAGATGCCTTACTGAAGCCAGTAATTCGCTTAGCGATCACATGACCAATGAATGGCATGTGACTAGTACAGTCACCTCTGTGATCGGATCAGCAGCGCTGGACAGGAGAGGCCATTGGATAAGTGAATATTTTTTTTTGTTTTACATCGCTTTCTGTCAACTGTATTTTTTTACATGTTGGAAAACCAAAATATAAGTTTAGAACCCCTTTAATTAACAATAATTAGATAAACAAACAGATTTTAGCCAACATGTGACATATGCCCATTTACACAGCCAAAGCACTAAATGAAATTGTTAAATATAATGTGATGCTAGGTATTTTATATAGGGCTGTCACATACAATATTATATGGATCCTATGAGTCTTCGTGAAGATTAAAACTTGACTGAATGTTCTTGCGGTGAGTGTACAATCTAATCAGCTTAGCTCTCCAGACTCTGTAAGTATGTTAGACTCAATTCCTCAATGTGCAGTATCAGTAAATTAAACACATACGCTATGGCACATTCTAATTCTACCGGGAGAGGAAATTTTTGTTTAACCTAGACAGGAATTTTAAGCAAATTAAAACAATTTCAGATTCAGTTACACATAAGAAACCTTGTGGATATACATTAAATTTAGTACTATTGCTAAACATACTGGGAATTGTATGGTTACAATTGTAGCCACAGTTGATTGTGAAGTGTCAGTAAAAAGCATATGGGTTCTATTCATCAACACCTCTATTTCTCTCATGTGGGATGAATAAGATACTGCATGTATTATATTATGCATCTTTGCCATAAAACCGTCCTATTTCTGTGTGAGTAATGGAAGCACGTCTTGTTTTCCTCCTGTGAATTCAGTAAGGAATGCTGATGAGTATACCACACCTCATCACATAGTTTCTAGATTACATATGGTATACAAGAAAACTGCGATCACCACCTGAAGAGATTCATTTTCAGTAAAAATTTAAAAGGTAATAGTCTGCTTGGCGACATGAGAAGAAATTTCCAAAAAACAGGTGCAGTACAAGCATGACCAGAGGTAAATCAGATAAAGAGGAAGGAGTGGAAATACAGGTCCTGGAACATAAATGAAGGAATGGAGGGATATTAGGTATAGCAGGTGTAAGTTTACCTAGGGCTTTGGAGGTTAAGATTTCAATTTCTGAATCGTAGCTTGTAAAGGTTAAACATCCCATTATATATTTAAAGGGAAGAGCGCCATTTAATAATTGAAAAAAAGACCATATGGTGCTGAAGAATTTATGGTTATATTTACAGAGCTCAGTTAAGGATATACTCATATGAGGCTATAAAGTGCTGCAGAGATTTGGATTATTATCAAACTGTCAGAGTTGTATTTAGAATCTATGCTGCCTTAGGCACTTTTAGGGTTTCTGTTGCACATGGTACAATATTACGTCGTGCTTGGTTAAGCCCTTGTCTCATCAGATTTAAAAATCCTATATTTACTGTAAGTCACCCCTTCTTATGTCAAATCCAAATCTTCTGAATGGGCTGGTCTTATCACTCCATTAAATGTAATGATCCTAGACTGGTCTCACCTGTCTCATAAAATCCAATACTGTTGGTAGAGCTTATTGCACCTTCAAATCAAATTGAAGATTTCTGGGCTGAGACGAATTATCTGCTTCAATCACATCCAAAACCTTTAGCCAGGCTGGTCTCATTTTACCTCCAACCCCAATCAAATCCTATAACTAGTGACGAGCAAACTTTTTGAAAAGTTCAATTTAGCTGAACGTTTGCAAAAAAGTTTCGTTCCGTCGAAACTAGTTCGAACCAAACTGGAAGTTCATCAAAACCCCTGTATAAGAGCCATAAAAGCCTTGAAATACACTCAGTGTTTTATAGAACTTTTGTGGCTCTTTGACAGTGTTATACACCAGTCTCCAGATCTAGTATTAAGTGAAACTAACCAGTATAAGCCTGTTTTGGCTAAAACTTTGCTAAAAGCTTCGTTCAGGTTCATGCTAAACAAAATTTTTAGCAAAGCTCAACTTGAAACAGGGTTCTACTGGTTTGGTTTGCTCAACATTTCCAATAATCATCTAATCACCTCCTCCAGAAAATCTAAAGCTCCTGGAATGATCTCATCCTTTTCACTCCCTGTTAAGTTGTTGTTGTTGGGGAAATTGCTATGTAACTGCTTCTACAGTCAACCCATTGGAGGGGGAACAGCGGACCACACGGTACAGTTTCATTATAGAGAGGAGTGTCTAGTTAGCTACTCTTAAATACTTCTGGCACCTGCATTGTGATAGATAGCAGTGACAACACGTGTTCTGTCCTGGATTCCTTGTTCTAGTTCCAAGTACCTAGTTTTAGTCCAGCCTTGTCTAGTCTGTCCAGTTAGTGTATCTTGCTTTTCTAGGTTTTCTATAACCATGGTAAAAATGAAGGAACATTCAAATTAAAGTATGTTGAATTGGCCTAGATAATAGCAGCACAATACAGGATGCAAACTACATGTATATACAGTGAATATGTACTGTATATGCATTAAAAGATCATATGTTATAACATACTACATGCAAATTGTTAATCACTTACATAATCAAGTGATACTATTTGCTGTTGATTACTATTATACTTTATATGTACTAGTGAAATAAAGAACTACTGTTAAAAACTTTTGTTTTTGTACTACGCTTCTTCTTTATCCAAATTATGGTAACTAAACTTTAACCAAACAATCTTGGTTGCCCTTTAAGTAGATATGCTTTTGTAATATCAAATACTTTTAAGTATTGAAAGTCTTGTTTCAAAGTCTTTGTGATTACTTAGTCTGAGGTCATCATCCTTAGAAACAAATTGCTCTCTGAAGCATAGCAAATGCACTGGCTCTATGGAGGGATGTTTGCATAGCAAATTATCTGTAAATTTGAACATTGCTTGAATAATTCACTCCACTGTTTTATCCAGTCACACTAGACGCATAAAAGCCATCACAAATGTGTTAAGCCTTCCAAGTATTCAATTTAAAGACCTGCTTTAAAAAATATTTAACATGCAACCCTGCACTGAAAGGCCTGTTGGGTACAGAAACATAACCTATTTAATAGAAGATTGTAAGAAAATATTCTCTTAAAATTCAAATACTCTTGAACTCAAGAAGATGAATTAAATTAACCCAAATAATGTGAAAGGATTTACTAAACTGTAATTAAAAGTGATAGTGACTGTACCAAGCAACTTGAACAAATCGGCACTACAATATACAAGACATGAGTACAAGGACTTAGTCTAATATCTATACTGAGCGGGTTAGTCTAAGCTGCCATTTACATACACATTTTGTTATGATCGGAACTGCACTATTCCTACAGGAACACAATGGGACCTTTTGATTTCCCATTATAGGATTTCCTCTTAAAGCATCTCATACACCACAATCATAACTGTTATGTTGACTGTAGGACAATCAGTATTTTTGGCACATGAAACTTCAGACATATCTATTGCTTGTTTGAAAATGTCTGGATTGATATTTCTTTAAATGAGGGAGCTAAAATCTTAATATGTAAACCCAAGTTGACATTGTCTTTTCCATATATATGTGTGTACATAAAGTATCCAGAGAAATTAAAGTGACATCACAGGGTATAGATTTGAATGCCCGTTCAGAGGAAACTTTTCTTAGAATAGAGTCATAAAACTCCTTAGGATAAAAATGCCAGACATAGAACAGATACCAAATATGAAAGGAGTCAATTCAAATGCATGTTTTTATATCATATCTTTTTGGAAAGACACGATGATAAAATGTTAAAATAGTTTGGAAGCACTTTGTGGCTATGTGGAAACATCTTGACATGATGGGCTCGGAGTTGGCATCTGTCTTTTACAGAATAATTTCTTTTGTGGATGCTGTACCTTTGTACGTCTCATCATCCACCAACTGTGCCCCTCCAAAGCCTTATAAGAACTATGGCTACCCAATGGTTCAGCATTCAAGTTGGTGCTTATTAATTCCTGTTTAGAGATGAGTGAATTTACTCGTTTAGGGCGTTTTTGCACTCGAGCACCGCTTTTTCAGAGTAACCGACTACTCGGGCGAAAAGATTCAGAGAGCGATGGGAGTGAGCAGGGGGTTGCAGAGGGGAGTGGGGGGGGGGGGAAGAGAGAGAGAGCTCCCCCTGTTTGCCACTGCTACCCCTCGCTCCACCACACTGCCCCCTGCCCCCCGAATCTTTTTGTCTGAGTAGTCAGTTACTCGGAAAATGCGGCGCTCGAGTGCAAAAACGCCCGAACCGAATAAGTTCGCTCATCTCTATTCCTGATCTATTAACGAAAATAGATTTAGGTGCACTCGCTATTGTACTCGTCTACATGTTGTGCAGTAAATAATGAAGTGTGTCCAAGACTTCTATATAAAGAAGTTAAAGCACTTAAGTTGCAGTCTGTCAACTAGAAAAACTTCCATTAATATGACCATATTACTTGGCACCATTGGAGCGCACTTACCACCATCCAGACTCTCCACTGTACACATTTCTTACTGTTTCAAAGTTGAAAGATCAACATAGTTCAGCCAAAGTGTTTATTATACTTATAAAGATAAATAAAGTGCAGGCATATTAACAAGATGGATACTGACAATCCACATGGTAAACAGGCAGAAGAAAAATGCCCTACTCAAGTTTCACCATAATGGCTTCTTTCAGGGCATTTGTAAATTTTTTTGTATTTGAAACAGTATGAAATGCATGGAGTGGAGAGTCTGAATGGTGGTAACTTGCAGCCTATCAAGTGTCTGAGGGACCACTAAAAGAGGAGGAAAAAAACTTTAATTTATGTGACCATATTAATTACATTATTGGAGCGCATTTAACCCCTTAAAGACCAGGGTGTTTTGGTCCTAAAGCACCAGACACTTTTTAGAGATTTTAACCATGTGGTGGTTTTACTTCTCAATTTTTTTTTTCTTCAGCTACCAAAATTATTTATGTCCCTTTTTTTGTCTGTGACACATATGGCTATTTTTTATTATATTTTTTCACTGACTTTTTTAGTTTTATTAGGGATAAAAACCACTTCCTCCTCCTCTGGGTCCTCAGCTGTGTCTGACAGCGGAGAACTTGACATGCTCCTGCTTAATTGCAGGAGCAGAGGCTTTAGTCCCACGCCAGATTAAAGACCAGGACCAACCACCATAAATTTACAATGCTTAGTCCTTAAGGGCTTAAAGAAGCACTGCAGGTTTTTGTTTTATTTTGAGGAAATCCATCACAGTATCACTGTCGTGAATAGTGCAATTCTGTGGCTCGTCCCCTGCAGGCTGTGTACAGGTCACATGACCAGTGCTCTGCTTTTTGGCCTGCTGATAGGCCAGCTTTATGTCAACTGTCATAAAGAAAAATTATCTTTCTGGTCTATAGCAATTAATCACAGTGCAGTGTTGTTATAGGTATGTTGTGATGTGATTAGTTGTTATGGGTAAGAAAGAAAGTTTCTTTTTTTTTTTTTTTAAAGCAGTTGACAGAAAGCTGACCCATTAACTGCAAGAGAAAGAGCAGAGCACTGGTCATATGACTTGGAGGCTGGAGGAAAAAGTGTAGTACACTTTTGGGGGATATGACCTGCAACAGAATTGGATTATTCACAGCACAGGTCAGTAATATTGTGATGGATTTCACCAAAATAAAAATAAATAATGGTGTGCTTCTTTAAAAGGGTATCATCTCGGCTGTTCATAGCCGAGATAGAAAAACCAGCCCTGTATTTCCCACCACACTGCTTCCGTAGCTCCTATTCACTTTACTGAGAGATACAGAAACAGCACTGGGTTGAAGTGCTTGACTATTTTTGTATTTGTCGGCTGGCCAATAACTATAGCAGCAGTTTCACATCTCAGTTCTGAAAAGCTGAGATGGGAATACCTCTTTAAGTTTCTTAATTCCAGATCTATGGCTAAAGAATAAATGTCTTTCTTCCAGAACCATTATTCGACCTTCTACCTTGAGTAAATGGGCAATTATTTGTCGGGCCTGCTAGAAGGCTATGGCAAAACCCCACACACGTATATCATGAATAGGCAGAATTTGTGGCATCATTCCTGCTTTAACTTACAAACTTTGGGATTTTGCCCATCGAAGTCCAAGGCTTCTTTCTCCTTTTTACTCTGAAGTGGCTCAGAGGTTAGCATTCTTGCCTTGTAGCACCTGTTTCAAATCTAACCAAGCCTAACAACTGTATGGGGTTTGTATGGTCTCCCAGTGTTTACTTAGGTTTTTTCTCGGTACACCAGTTCCCATCCATACTCAAATTCATATTAATAAGTTAATCTTCAATTGAGATTCAGAGCTCCAATAAGGACAGGGACCGATGTAAGTGATGAAAATCTCTGTACAGCGCTGACAAATATGTATGAGCTATATAAATTAGTAAAGTAAATTAATATTTCATCCGCAAGCAGAACCTTCTGAAAGAATATGCCGAACTCCACCACAAACATTATTTAGTCCCTACTCTTCCCGCTCAACTATGTGCATTATCGTTATGTTTCATTTTCTTCCTAAGGAGTTATAAAATTAAACTTGAAATGAGGATTAAGTACTAAATGCATTTAACAGCAAACTTTACTTGAACTAGCACAGCTGAAATTATACTACAGTTGCTTTTTGTGTATTTCTATAAGTTTTTTTTGCAGTTCTGGAGACTGGCATACATGCAGTTAAATGAATTATGGCTTTATGACATGTCATGTTCATCATATTGTGTCAACTCACATTAAACAGCAACATCTCCTGTGGTGCAGAAAGAGAGATAACCCCATATAACCCTGTCTAATACATCTTTCATGTGTTTCAAAACAGCACTGCAGCTGATTTAAAGTGAAAAGCACACAATCAGGATTTACCTGGAACAATTATTGCTCAGATCAAGAAAGAAGATATGAGTGCATAGTCTAGTACTGGCACTTACAATCTCAAGAAAGAAAAAATCCGCTTAATTTGTTTCCGAGTCCAGTCAACTATTAGGGGACTTAAAATTTGTCACGAACAGCTTTGCAGTATATGGCAATTTGTGAAATGCAGCTTGGTGTTAATCGTTATACAAAATGTCTAACTAGGATATTACTTTGAAAATAGTTCATTAAATCTCTATTGTAAAAGGTCTACTTAAATGGGTTACCAGAGTCTATAGTTGGGGAAGGGGATCAACATGCAGCACCCCCATTAATCAGCTGATTCGAAGAGACCACGGTACACTGGAACAGACATGGCTTTGTACACTATGTATTGGCCAGAATGGTACTGCAATTCTCTACCATTCACTTTCTGCGCTTTCCATGCACAAACTGAGTTCTGTATAATAATTTATTTTGAAAAGGCTAGGGCCAGTTTTTCTAAGATTTGCCAAGTCATTTATAGTGCTGTCAGGTTACTTCTTAGCAGCAGACTACTAATTGCCAATTATAACAATAAGTGATGCATTGGATTTAATGTTAAATGACACATTGTAAATCTCAATGCAGATCTTTGTCAGAATATCCCATTCACTGAAGTTGGACTACATGCTTATAGAGAATCAGTTTGAACATAACATCAGACTGCACAGTTTGTTCGTATTCTGTAGCCATTGAGACACATAGGTTTACTTTGGAGCTGTAGATATAGGATAGCAGGATTTTTATTAAGTAAGACTATTCAAAGAGGTGTATGTTAAATGCATTGGAGCAAAAAAAAAAAAATCGATTCCAAAAGTGGACATGCCATTAAGGTTGAATGCCTTTAAGGTTTCTTGTAAAAATTTCTGTACCTGTGCCATTCATTTGATAAAAGTTTACAGAATTCCCTGTGCTCGTCATCAAAGAAAGTTGCAAATGTTTTTGCAAGTGGGGATTGTAACAAAAAATGTGCTACTCTTTGGCTTTTTTTTTTTGTAAAAAGTGGACAGGCTTGGTTGGGAGAAGGCATGGCCACCTTGAACCAATAGATTTATGTATAGTTTACACCAGAAACTGCAGTAAGTTAGACCAGAAATGAATGCCAGGTCAGACTTCGCCTACACTTCTGTGAAAGCACACGGAGCAGGCGAGATGCGTCTAATATATGAAGAGGCATGCCCCTCTGCATATACTAGGGGTATCGTGCATCAAGGGAAATCATTAAGAACGGTATATGATATACTGGACCTAATAAATTTCCCTCTAGAGTTTTAATATTCATCATAAACCATATATGGGTTAAATAAAGAATTTGAAGTTAAGTATTCTTCTCGTTCCAGAAATTTGAGGAATAAAAGACATGAAGCATTCTATTCATGCTGATAAAGAATAAATTGACAAATAAATTAGGTTGTGTGGGCAGATCTCAATTATACTGCTAGGATTTTTGCCAGGCTGTAAAGTTTATGGGCCATGAATGCTCTGATGTAGATAGACATTTGAATTGTTTTCTTTTGCTGATGTTGACCTTTGAGTGGATGTACGTGTTGCAAATTTATCACTCCCTCTATACATCTTCTGATGCATAGTGCCTTACCATTTCTAGTTTCTATTATCAACACCACAACTGATCCAACTTTAATTACAAGTCCAGTCTTATCATTTATCAATAAAGTGCCACTACGACATTTCATGGTCTTATATATATCATAGGGAGTTTATATAAATTGAAGCCTGTTTGCTAGTACAAAAATAATGAAACATGTGGAGAAAAGATATAGTCAAAAGACTTTTGAAGTTAAGAAGATGCCCGATTTTAATTTCAATACCTTGTACTGTGCAAATATAAAATCACACCACCAACACAAGTAGGAATATGGAAACACATAGTTACATGGTTCGGGATAGGCATTCACTCTGTTTCAGTCAGACACAGGTATATACTCTATTACAATACAAGCACCAGTAAAACCAATATACCTTAGCAGTAACTCCATAGTTAGTCCGTTGCACTACAAAGAATATCCATGAAGGCCAAGACTTTTTCTATATATCTCTAAAAGAAAGAATAGAGAAATGGCACAACAGAGAGTTCTGAATTGCCATCTCATGATGTGTACATGTATTTTGTATAATAAACATACAATAGGCGACAGGTCCTCTTTAAAATCACTCATTTACAGGTGAGATCTATTCTGATTGCAGTCATTTTCCATCTAGCTCAGACTGCTATGGGGACCCGATGAGTGCAGAGTCCACCACCAAGACTTCATTAGTTACTCACTTCTGCATCCTCTGCCTTTAAAGTAACACAAATAAATTCTGACTCTAGAATAGACCTCTAATTAAAATTTAGACCCCAGACCAATCAAGACTTCCATGACCAAGTCAAGAAAAAGTTTTTTGGACTACTGACCGAATTCCTCCTACTCACCTCCCTGCTTCCATTGTATCCTGGAAAAACATTAGGACCCAGTGCAGTGGCTCATGAAGCTAAAGAGAAGCCCAGAATACAATTCATAGTCTACAATAGGCATAACACAGTAACAATTTTGCCTGCATTTCTCCTTTAAGTTGCTTAACCATTGATAGCAAATATTACACTTTAGGTATTTTTTGGGTGTTTCAAATTCTATAAAATAACAGAAGAATGGAGTACTCCTTGAACTGAATGACCATGCTCATTTTCCTAGTGTAATCAAGATACTACTGCTGGTTTATTCTATTAACCAGCAGAAGTATATATACAAAGACATTTGCATCGAGGCTAGAACACGCCTCACTTGTAATAATTATAATTTATTATAATTCATTTATCATTGGTTATTAAACCTAAACAAGAACAGTGATGTCTTAGTTGTTAGGCAGTTTTCAGGCAGACTTCTCTCAGGCCAAGTGGAACTATTTCTCATGAGATTTCTGTAGAACAGCCTTCTCATGAAGTATAGTCACTAACAACATTCAAGGTTGTGTAGTCTGGTCCTCTTTTCTCAAAAACAGAGCTTACGGGATGTTCTGAGCAACCAAGCTTAGAATAGATGTAATATCTGCAAAAGTTCTCAAGAAGGAAAATGTCTGCAATAGAATATGACAGGCTGAAGCATACAAGATGAAAGCTGGATACAAAGTGGATACATATTGATTACTCTAACAGCATTCTCGGTCATGACATGCAAAATAACAGGCTAGCAGGATGGTTCTTGTGCCTGTAGCCCAATAATGTCCATGCTGTATTTATTGGCGCTGTGCACACACTACCATCGGCAGGAATGGGCAGTCACGTTAACAAGTCACAGGGATTCTCTTTGCTTACAAGGGCTTGACAGCCCGCTTCTGTAGTGTGACAGGAAACTGAAATAATCAGTTCAATGTCACATAGAGCCTCGAACGCAGTGCGCATATTGAGCACTATGCTTCTCCATTCAGGAACACTGCTTCCATATCCGTGTACTAGGAGGGAATCCAGTGACATCAGTAATGAGGTTGAAAGGACGTTGCAGGTGGGATGTTGAGTAATAACACAGTGATGACAGTTGGAGGCAGAGCAGTTCGCTCCAGCAAAATACATTTCTCTAAACATAAAATATTATATAACTCCACAGGAAGGTTAGATATTTAAATATTAGAAAAAAACCTGAATAATATTGTCCACAATTATTAACATGACCGATTGTGCTTTAAGCAATTAACCTTCTAATCTCTATCTATCTCTATTTATTAATACCATGGGTACTGCAGATTTTAAACATTCTGAATCAGCGTCTATAACTCAATATGTGGGTCTAATGCCCACTCTGGCACTGTCTTATACACTGGACTTGTTGCCCAAAAGGCAACATCTTCATCGACTTTATGACTGAAGCAGCTCAGCAGTCTCTCTGTCATCAGCTGCTATTTTCCACATTGTTGTCCTACCTCGTCATCAGCTCTACTTTGCATACACAGAGAACTTCATCGACCCTCAGTCCTGCATATGGGAACACCCATCACTCAATTCCCGCCTCTCCACCTTTAACTTTGGAATTACTTGCAACAGCTAATCTCTCATTTTATTCCCAGTATCCACATCCCCTTGAGCACACCTACCGTTGGGCTATTACAACTCTCATTCCTCCACTGAGGTTGCCACCAACATACATATGATAGCCTCCTCATATGTCTCCTAAGTCACTCATACTGGAACATATAGGAGCAGTCACCATGATTTGGCTGTCCATGACTTTCTTGCTTAACCCTGTATCCCTAGCCTTTGTCTGTGCAGCATCCACTATACAGCCCTTTACGCCAATACTGTCTCAGGAACTATGCTGCACTTAGCCTCCATCTTCGATCTTTCTTCATCTGTGCAGTATCTGCGGCACTGACCCTCAATGCAAACCTCTTGGCATTGAGGTCTGGGCTATTTGAACCTTGTCTAAGGTATTTGTAGTTAGATATACACAGAGTTTGAGGTATTATACTACATAAGTAGCACAGCATATTACATAAATGGTCAAATGATTGCATCTTTAAATCCCCATGTGGGACAAATAAATGTGTTAAAATATATATATATATATATATATTTTTTTTTTTTTTCACATAAAAACCTTGTAAAAAAGACTGAAAAATCACCATTGTTCCAATAACACAAATTACTGTGAGGAAAAAAAGTTAAAGTAACTATAAAAATCAGTATTGCTGTACTTATAACAACTCGTATGAAAATAGCAAACAATAGTCATTTGATGTGTGACATGGTATGAAGAGAAATGGTATGCTCCAGCACAGTTGCATCTAATAAAAACTCCAGTTTTTTTAAAAATAGAAAAACATTATTCCTAGTTTTAATGTTTTTCTACAATAAAGTTGGAGTTTTCATTAGATGCAACTGTGCTGGAGCATACTGTTTCTTTATAACGACTCATACCATCAAGTCATTATATAAGAAATCTATAGCAGAGAGAACACAGGGGCCTGATGACCCCCAAGCACCAATTTACAGACCAAAAAACTTTCACATCCTTATCAGTGGACTAATTACATATTTACTCCTCTACTCCTCCTGTTCTGGTATTATTTGGTTTTAAGTGCAAATTAATCACACCATGTCTGTGCCTTTTATATATATGTGCTATAACATTTTGTCTTTTTGTTAGCCATTAAAGGGTATAATTTCTACAAGATTACTTTGCTTCGCTTACCGAGAACAGACACGTTTTACAGGCTAACACTTTACATGTCGTCGCTTTCTAAGAATTCTGCCCTGCCTCCCTAGGTCTCCTCCTTCCAACACCATTTACTATACCTCATGTGGATGAGTTATGAAAACGCTCATTGTTATGTATTTAGCTGCATGTGTAATTATTTGCTTGCCCTGCTGTTCTTTTCATGCTTTAAACAAATATTTTTACTTCTGTATTTCTGCACTATTATTGCCTTGTATTTATTTGTGGAAACTGAATGAAATTCAGATTAAACAAACGTCTTAAACAAGAACTCGTCTCTTTAACATTATTTATTAATCAGCCCATTGCTCTTTGCTTGCCTGCACTATTAGGAAACTTAAAGGAGATGTCTCGAGGAAGCAGTTAATTTTTTTTTTTGCCCAGTCCCCCCCATTAAACACACATTACTAAGCCCCCCTGTAAATGACATTTCTAGCTGGTTCGTACTTACCGTTCCAGCGTTTCAGCAAGTTATAAAAGTTTCCTCAAGATGGCCGCCGGCTCTTTCCCAGTCGCTCGCTGCAGCCCAACGTGCGCGCTCCCGAGACGCCGCCAGCTGTGTCTCCATGGCAACCGGACGCATCGCAGCCGCCGACCAGACGCCCCGCAGCCGCCGACCAGACAGCAGGTAACCGGCGCTAGCCCCCGGCTCCCCAGCGCTAGTTCCCCCGGCGCAGCGACAGCCCCCCGGGCCTAGCGACAGCCCCCCCCATCGCAGCGACAGCCCCCCCGGCCTAGCGCTAGCTCCCCCGGCGCAGCGACAGCCCCCCCGGCCTAGCGCTAGTTCCCCCGGCGCAGCGACAGCCCCCCCGGCGCAGCCCGGCGCAGCGGCAGCCCCCCCGGCCTAGCGACAGCCCCCCCGGCGCAGCGGCGGCGCAGCCCGGCGCAGCGGCAGCCCCCCCCCCGACCCATCACTTACCTGGGAGGCTTCTCGGGGCGGCTGGGCTGGTCTTCTCCGCTGGGCAGCTCCAGTTTCTGCACCTTCCTCTAACAGAGGATGGTGCAGAATGGCCGCTTCAGCGCGCTCCCGAGCAGTGACAGCTCGTCTGCGCATGCGCAGAAGAGCTGTAGCGGGGAGCACACTGAAGCGGCTCGTGCTGAATGGAGAAGACCGGACTGCGCAAGCGCGTCTAAAAAAGCAAGCTGCCAGCGAATTTAGACGGAACCATGGAGACGAGGACGCTAGCAACGGAGCAGGTAAGTGGAATAACTTCTGTATGGCTCATATTTAATGCACAATGTACATTACAAAGTGCATTAATATGGCCATACGGAAGTGTATAACCGCACTTGGTTTCGCGAGACCACCCCTTTAACCTGAAAATTTTGGTACAAGAAATTCAAGGCACTGTTCCTAACCGCAAAGACTAATGAATTGTACTGTTTCTCTCTGTTATACTGTATATAACAATTAATATAGATAATTTCATCTGGGTTTTGGATGGCAATTTGTATATAGTCTACTACATCTGGGTCACATTGATGAATATGAACATACATTAAAATAACATTTATTGATCTAAAATATATAATTTAGTTTATAGTTTGATGTAATTTTAGAGCAGCTTTAAATAAATTAGTCACCTCTTTAAGTACAGGTTAATTAGTAAAATGTTAATTTCTGATCATACTTTGTGGCTATAGCACCAGATTTCTGTTGCTTGCCAAAAGCAAGAGTGGCTTTATTTTATTGGAGACTGACTAGTAAGAAAAGAGCTTTCTGGCAATCAATAAAACTATGTAAGAACAGAGTTTAAAAATTGCAGCCTAGGGGTTATTTTTTAGGCCCCTAAGATAAAATTGTATTTACTACTAGATTTATTGTCCTACTTTATACATAGTCAAATTTACAATGGTCGATTCTTAGTAATTTGAATGTAAAGTGGTAATTTGTAATCATATGTCATCATTTTGTATAATGTATCACCATATAATAAATGGCCAAGCCATTTTATAAATTGGCATTTTGATGCCCAAATCAACCATGCACCAGGAGCAATAAAGGTTGTGCCATCCAAAAATGACCTAAATGCATAAATCAAGTTCTTATGTAGAGATGAGCGAACGTACTCGTCCGAGCTTGATGCTCGGGCGAATATTAGCGTGTTCGGGATGCTCGTTACTCTTAACGAGTACCACGCGATGTTCGGGTTACTTTCAGTTTCCTCTCTGAGACGTTAGCGCGCTTTTCTGACCAATTGAAAGACAGGGAAGGCATTACAACTTCCCCCTGTGACGTTCAAGCCCTATACCACCCCCCTGCTGTGAGTGGCTGGGGAGATCAGATGTCACCCGAGTATAAAAGTCGGCCCCTCCCGCGGCTCGCCTCAGATGCCTTGTGAGTTAGCTGAGGGACAGTGCTGCTGGTGCCGGAGCTGCTGTAGGGAGAGTGTTAGTAGTGAGTGTAGGCTTCAAGAACCCCAACGGTCCTTCTTAGGGCCACATCTATCCGTGTGGAGGCTGCTGTTAGCAGTGTTGCCCATTTTTTTTTTTTTCAAAATCGGCTGTGCAGAGCATTGCGCCCTGCAGTAATACTACAGGGACAGAAGTGGTGGTTAGGCAGGGAGAGTGTTAGGAGTGAGTGTAGGCTTCAAGAACCCCAACGGTCCTTCTTAGGGCCACATTTAACCGTGTGCAGAACTGTGCAGGCTGCTGTTAGCAGTGTTGCATTTTTTTTTTTTTTTTAAATCGGCTGTGCAGAGCATTGCGCCCTGCAGTAATACTACAGGGACAGAATTGTGTAGGCAGGGCCAGAAGACATATATTATTGATTGAATATAGTCAGTGGGCCTTTTCTTTACCAAAAAAAGGGAAACATTCTATTTGGCCTGCCTCTGACAGTCCTCAGCGTTCTGGGTACGTGTGTGGTGGGTGCAGAACGTAAACAGAAATCATACGCAGCCAGCTACGTTTAACAGCAGGCTTGCGCCAATTTCTTTCCTGCCTGGGAAAAATCACCGCTCTGCTGTAGTTAATAACTCTGCAACCCTGCAGTTCTGTGACACATTTGCAGGGACAGAAGACATATATTATTGATTGAATATAGTCAGTGGGCCTTTTCTTTACAAAAAAAAGGGAAACATTCTATTTGGCCTGCCTCTGACAGTCCTCAGCGTTCTGGGTACGTGTCTGGTGGGTGCAGAGCGTAAACAGAAATCATACGCAGCCAGCTAAGTTTAACAGCAGGCTTGCGCCAATTTCTTTCCTGCCTGGGAAAAATCACCGCTCTGCTGTAGTTAATAACTCTGCAACCCTGCAGTTCTGTGACACATTTGCAGGGCCAGAAGACATATATTATTGATTGAATATAGTCAGTGGGCCTTTTCTTTAACCAAAAAAGGGAAACATTCTATTTGGCCTGCCTCTGACAGTCCTCAGCGTTCTGGGTACGTGTGTGGTGGGTGCAGAACGTAAACAGAAATCATACGCAGCCAGCTACGTTTAACAGCAGGCTTGCGCCAATTTCTTTCCTGCCTGGGAAAAATCACCGCTCTGCTGTAGTTAATAACTCTGCAACCCTGCAGTTCTGTGACACATTTGCAGGGCCAGAAGACATAGATTATTGATTGAATATAGTCAGTGGGCCTTTTCTTTACCAAAAAAAGGGAAACATTCTATTTGGCCTGCCTCTGACAGTCCTCAGCGTTTTGGGTACGTGTGTGGTGGGTGCAGAACGTAAACAGAAATCATACGCAGCCAGCTACGTTTAACAGCAGGCTTGCGCCAATTTCTTTCTTGCCTGGGAAAAATCACCGCTCTGCTGTAGTTAATAACTCTGCAACCCTGCAGTTCTGTGACACATGTGCAGGGCCAGAAGACATATATTATTGATTGAATATACGCAGTGGGCCTTTTCTTTAACCAAAAAAGGGAAACATTCTATTTGGCCTGCCTCTGACAGTCCTCAGCGTTCTGGGTACGTGTGTGGTGGGTGCAGAACGTAAACAGAAATCATACGCAGCCAGCTACGTTTAACAGCAGGCTTGCGCCAATTTCTTTCCTGCCTGGGAAAAATCACCGCTCTGCTGTAGTTAATAACTCTGCAACCCTGCAGTTCTGTGACACATTTGCAGGGCCAGAAGACATATATTATTGATTGAATATACGCAGTGGGCCTTTTGTTTAACCAAAAAAGGGAAACATTCTATTTGGCCTGCCTCTGACAGTCCTCAGCGTTCTGGGTACGTGTGTGGTGGGTGCAGAACGTAAACAGAAATCATACGCAGCCAGCTACGTTTAAGAGCAGGCTTGCGCCAATTTCTTTCCTGCCTGGGAAAAATCACCGCTCTGCTGTAGTTAATAACTCTGCAACCCTGCAGTTCTGTGACACATTTGCAGGGCCAGAAGACATATATTATTGATTGAATATAGTCAGTGGGGCTTTTCTTTACCAAAAAAAGGGAAACATTCTATTTGGCCTGCCTCTGACAGTCCTCAGCGTTCTGGGTACGTGTGTGGTGGGTGCAGAACGTAAACAGAAATCATACGCAGCCAGCTAAGTTTAACAGCAGGCTTGCGCCAATTTCTTTCCTGCCTGGGAAAAATCACAGCTCTGCTGTAGTTAATAACTCTGCAACCCTGCAGTTCTGTGACACATTTGCAGGGCCAGAAGACATATATTATTGATTGAATATACGCAGTGGGCCTTTTCTTTAACCAAAAAAGGGAAACATTCTATTTGGCCTGCCTCTGACAGTCCTCAGCGTTCTGGGTACGTGTGTGGTGGGTGCAGAACGTTAACAAAAATCATACGCAGCCAGCTACGTTTAACAGCAGGCTTGCGCCAATTTCTTTCCTGCCTGGGAAATCAAATCACTGGTAATACAGCATGCTGAGGGGTAGGGGTAGGCCTAGAGGACGTGGACGCGGCCGAGGACGCGGAGAGCCAAGTGAGGGTGTGGGCACAGGCCGAACTCCTGATCCAGGTGTATCGCAGCCGACTGCTGCGCGATTACGAGAGAGGCACGTTTCTGGCGTCCCCACATTCATCGCACAATTAATGGGTCCACGCGGGAGACCTTTATTAGAAAATGAGCAGTGTGAGCAGGTCCTGTCGTGGATGGCAGAAAGTGCTTCGAGCAACCTATCGTCCACCCACAGTTCTGCGCCGTCCACTGCTGCAAATCCGAATCCTCCCAGCCTCCTCACTCCACTACAATGACACATGCTCAGGAGCGGGAAGACTCCCAGGAACTGTTCTTGGGCCCCTGCTCAGATTGGGCAGCAGTGGTTCCTCTCCCACCAGAGGAGTTTATCGTCACTGATGCCCAACCATTGGAAAGTTCCCGGGGTCCGGGGGATGAGGCTGGGGACTTCCGGCAACTGTCTCAAGACCTTTCAGTGGGTGAGGAGGACGATGACGATGAGACACAGTTGTCTATCGGTGAGGTAGTAGTAAGGGCAGTAAGTCTGAGGGAGGAGCGCACAGAGGATTCTGAGGAAGAGCAGCAGGACGATGAGGTGACTGACCCCACCTGGTTTGCAACGCCTACTCAGGACAGGTCTTCAGAGGGGGAGGCAAGGGCAGCAGCAGGGCAGGTTGCAAGAGGCAGTGCGGTGGCCAGGGGTAGAGGCAGGGCCAGACCGAATAATCCACCAACTGTTTCCCAAAGCGCACCCTCGCGCCATGCCACCCTGCAGAGGCCAAGGTGCTCTAAGGTCTGGCAGTTTTTCACAGAGACGCCTGACGACCGACGAACAGTGGTGTGCAACCTTTGTCGCGCCAAGATCAGCCGGGGAGCCACCACCGACAGCCTCACCACCACCAGCATGCGCAGACATATGATGGCCAAGCACCCCACAAGGTGGGACGAAGGCCGTTCACCGCCTCCGGTTTGCACCGCTGCCTCTCCCCCTGTGCCCCAACCTGCCACTAAGATCCAACCCCGCTCTGAGGACACAGGCACTACCGTCTCCTGGCCTGCACCAACACCCTCACCTCCGCTGTCCTCGGCCCAATCCAGCAATGTCTCGCACCGCACCGTCCAGCCGTCGCTAGCTCAAGTGTTTGAGCACAAGCGCAAGTACGCCGCCACGCACCCGCACGCTCAAGCGTTAACTGTCCACATAGCCAAATTTATCAGCCTTGAGATGCTGCCGTATAGGGTTGTGGAAACGGAGTCATTCAAAAGTATGGCGGCTGCGGCCCCGCGCTACTCAGTTCCCAGTTGCCACTACTTTTCCCGATGTGCCGTCCCAGCCCTGCACGACCACGTCTCCCGCAACATTGTACGCGCCCTCACCAACGCGGTTACTGCCAAGGTCCACTTAACAACGGACACGTGGACAAGCACAGGCGGGCAGGGCCACTACATCTCCCTGACGGCACATTGGGTGAATTTAGTGGAGGCTGGGACAAAGTCAGAGCCTGGGACCACTCACGTCCTACCCACCCCCAGATTTGCGGGCCCCAGCTCGGTGGTGGTATCTGCGGCGGTGTATGCTTCCTCCACTAAACCACCCTCCTCCTCCTCCTCCAACGCAACCTCTGTCTCGCAATCAAGATGTGTCAGCCGCAGCAGCAGCGCGTTGCCAGCAGTCGGTGTCGCGCGTCGTGGCAGCACAGCGGTGGGCAAGCGTCAGCAGGCCGTGCTGAAACTACTCAGCTTAGGAGATAAGAGGCACACGGCCCACGAACTGCTGCAGGGTCTGACAGAGCAGACCGACCGCTGGCTTGCGCCGCTGAGCCTCCAACCGGGCATGGTCGTGTGTGACAACGGCCGTAACCTGGTGGCGGCTCTGCAGCTCGGCAGCCTCACGCACGTGCCATGCCTGGCCCACGTCTTTAATTTGGTGGTTCAGCGCTTTCTGAAAAGCCACCCACGCTTGTCCGACCTGCTCGTAAAGGTGCGCCGGCTCTGCGCACATTTCCGCAAGTCCCACACGGACGCTGCCACCCTGCAGACCCTGCAATATCGGTTTAATCTGCCAGTGCACCGACTGCTGTGCGACGTGCCCACACGGTGGAACTCTACGCTCCACATGTTGGCCAGGCTCTATGAGCAGCGTAGAGCTATAGTGGAATACCAACTCCAACATGGGCGGCGCAGTGGGAGTCAGCCTCCTCAATTATTTTCAGAAGAGTGGGCCTGGTTGGCAGACATCTGCCAGGTCCTTGGAAACTTTGAGCAGTCTACCCAGGTGGTGAGCGGCGATGCTGCAATCATTAGCGTCACCATTCCTCTGCTATGCATCTTGAGAAGTTCCCTGCAAAGCATAAAGGCAGACGCTTTGCGCTCGGAAACAGAGCCGGGGGAAGACAGTATGTCGCTGGATAGTCAGAGCACCCTCCTGTCTATATCTCAGCGCGTTCAGGAGGAGGAGGAGGAGGAGGCGGAAGAGACAGCTTGGCCCACTGCTGAGGGTACCCATGCTGCTTGCCTGTCATCCTTTCAGCGTGTATGGCCTGAGGAGGAGGAGGAGGAGGATCCTGAAAGTGATCTTCCTAGTGAAGACAGCCATGTGTTGCGTACAGGTACCCTGGCACACATGGCTGACTTCATGTTAGGATGCCTTTCTCGTGACCCTCGCGTTACACGCATTCTGGCCACTACGGATTACTGGGTGTACACACTGCTCGACCAACGGTATAAGGAGAACCTTTCCACTCTCATTCCCGAAGAGGAAAGGGGTTCGAGAGTGTTGCTATACCACAGAACCCTGGCGGACAAGCTGATGGTAAAATTCCCATCCGACAGCGCTAGTGGCAGAAGGCGCAGTTCCGAGGGCCAGGTAGCAGGGGAGGTGCGGAGATCGAGCAGCATGTACAGCACAGGCAATACAACAGTCTTTAAGGCCCTGGACAGCTTTATGGCTCCCCAGCAAGACTGTGTCACCGGTCCCCAGTCAAGGCTGAGTCGGCGGGAGCACTGTAAAAGGATGGTGAGGGAGTACGTAGCCGATCGCACGACCGTCCTCCCTGATGCCTCTGCCACCTACAACTACTGGGTGTCGAAGCTGGACACGTGGCCTGAACTCGCGCTGTATGCCCTGGAGGTGCTTGCTTGTCCTGCGGCTAGCGTCCTGTCAGAGAGGGTGTTTAGTGCGGCTGGGGGAATCATCACAGATAAGCGTACCCGCCTGTCAACCGACAGTGCCGACAGGCTTACACTCATCAAGATGAACAAAGCCTGGATTTCCCCAGACTTCCCTTCTCCACCAGCGGACAGCAGCGATACCTAAGCAATACGTAGGCTGCACCCGCGGATGGAAGCATCGTTCTCTCTCACCATCCAAAACGGGGACATTTCTGCTTCATCAATCTGTGTATAATATTCCTCCTCCTCCTGCTCCTCCTCCTGAAACCTCACGTAATGACGCCGAACGGGCAATTTTTCTTAGGGCCACAAGGCTCACTCATATAATTTTTCTTAAAATTTTTTATACGTTTCAATGCTCTTAAAAGTGTTGAAACTTTAACTTGAACCAATTTTTCGTTAAACTGGGCTGCCTCCAGGCCTAGTTACCACTTAAGCCACATTAACCAAAGCGATTAATGGGTTTCACCTGCCCTCTTGGTTGGCCATGGCCAATTTCTCTGATGTACATTAGTACTGTTGATACAGCAATTTTTGTGGGCCCTCGCCTACAGTGTAATCAAATTAATTTTTAGCCCACCTGCATTACATCTGACGTTACATCCGCTGTGTTGGGCAATGCAATGGGATATTTTTATGTACCGCCGGTGGCTTCCTGGCACCCACCCATGCTGTGGGTCCACAGAGAATTATAAATGCATCTGTTTCCACTTCTAAAGAACCCCAGTCAGACTGGGGCATGCAGTTTGGGCCGAAGGCCACCTGCATTAAGCACGACATTACTACCTCAGCTGTGTTGGGCAATGCAATGGGATATTTTTATGTACCGCCGGTGGGTTCCAGGGAGTCACCCATGCTGTGGGTCCACAGGGAATTATAAATGCATCTGTTTCCACTTCTAAAGAACCCCAGTCTGACTGGGGCATGCAGTGTGGGCCGAAGCCCACCTGCATTAAGCACGACATTACTACCTCAGCTGTGTTGGGCAATGCAATGGGATATTTTTATGTACCGCCGGTGGCTTCCTGGCACCCACCCATGCTGTGGGTCCACAGAGAATTATAAATGCATCTGTTTCCACTTCTAAAGAACCCCAGTCAGACTGGGGCATGCAGTGTGGGCCGAAGCCCACCTGCATTGAGCACGACATTACTACCTCAGCTGTGTTGGGCAATGCAATGGGATATTTTTATGTACCGCCGGTGGGTTCCAGAGAGCCACCCATGCTGTCGGTCCACAGGGACTTCACAATAGGGAGTTGTACCTGCCTGTGTCTATGAATTAAAAACCGCGGTCTGACTGGGGCATGCAGACACCTTGACAGAATGAATAGTGTGTGGCACATAGGTTCCCCATTGCTATGCCCACGTGTGCAGCTCCTGATGGCAGTGGCACAGGATTATATTTCTCATTGCTTCTGTACAGCATTGTGGGCTATAGCCCCACCCCTTTTAAAGAGGGTCGCTGCCTAGCCGTGCCAACCCTCTGCAGTGTGTGCCTGCGGTTCCTCCTCATGGCAGACGCACTTATAAACAGACATGAGGGTGGTGTGGCATGAGGGCAGCTGAAGGCTGCGCAGGGACACTTTTGTGTGCGCTGTGGACACTGGGTCGTGCGGGGGGGTTGGGCAGCATGTAACCCAGGAGAAGTGGCAGCGGAGTGTCATGCAGGCAGTGATTGTGCTTTGTTGGAGGTAGTGTGGTGCTTAGCTAAGGTATCCATTGCTAATTAGGGCTTTTCAGAAGTAAAAGTTGTTGGGAGGGGGGGGGCCCACTCTTGCCGGTATTGTGGCTTAATAGTGGGACCTGTGAACTTGAGATGCAGCCCAACATGTAGCCCCTCACCTGCCCTATCCGTTGCTGTGTCGTTCCCATCACTTTCTTGAATTGCCCAGATTTTCACACATGAAAACCTTAGCGAGCATCGGCGAAATACAAAAATGCTCGGGTCGCCCATTGACTTCAATGGGGTTCGTTACTCGAAACGAACCCTCGAGCATCGCGATAATTTCGTCCCGAGTAACGAGCACCCGAGCATTTTGGTGCTCGCTCATCTCTATTCTTATGTTAAACATATTTTTAATAATTTTTGGTCATTTAAAAAAAATCCTAAAATCATGTATTTTTACATTGGACACTAAGCCTAAAATTAGTCTCCCCCTGAGGCTGAGAGTAGACTTCATCAACTCCATTCCATGATGGATTCACCCTGCCTTTGTCTGTAGTGAATTTATAAACCATGGATGATAGTTTATAGCTCAATTTCTGTTGATGGGGCTGTGTGAAGGCTAATTTTTCCAGATATTATTTTTGGATAAATGTGTCCTTTCAACCACTGTTTAATTTTATTTAGGAGATAGGATTCTCAAAAATGCCACATTTCTGGCATTTTATATACTATCTTTACAGAGCTCACTGTGCAGGATAAATAATGTGAATTTATTTTTGCCTTTTTTTTTTTTTTTTTAAGTCCCACTAGGGGAATTGAACTTGTGATCACAGGATTGCTTGTACAATATACTGCAATACTTCTTTATTATAGTGTAAAGTACTTTTAATGTTAGTCTATTAAGCCTGCCATAAACCATAGGCATAAATACATGGCAACTCTTGGAGTCTTCATTAGGACCTAGGCTGCTGTGGCCAAACGTTCATTAAAAACTTCCGATCTCGACACAATCTCAGGACGTCGGTCATAATTTTCAGTGCATTTGAATAGAAGTTCACAAAAATCTGGTGGTCATTGCGACTAAGTGCTCAGTGTGATTGTTCTCAGCAAGAGAAACGACGTAATCTTGTAGATATGATACCTTTTAATGGCTAACAAAAATACATGATGTTATAATAGCGAGCTTTCGTACCAACGCAGGGTACTTCTTCCGGCTTAAGCCGGAAGAAGTACCCTGCGTTGGTACGAAAGCTCGCTATTATAACATCATGTATTTTTGTTAGCCATTAAAAGGTATCATATCTACAAGATTACGTCGTTTCTCTTGCTGAGAACAATCACATTTTGCTCTACTGGCTAACACGGTACCAGATCTTTGTTTTCATTAAGTGCTCAGTCACACAGGCGCATCCGGGTGTCGATGCGCCTGTCTTCCTGCACAAAGAAGACAGCTACACTGCTGGTGCGGACGACTCTCCACAGCGCCGGAAGAAAGAACACATGACCGTCAATGGAGCCGGTCATGTGTTCCTTCTCCGCACCTGCAGTGCGGCCGTCTTATCCTGCAGGAAGACGGGCATATTGGTGCCCGGATGCGCTGGTGTGACTGATCCCTAAGGCTAAAAAGGGTGCTGATAGATGCTGACATCTGGATCCCAGGGGGCAGAGTCAGGCTCTCCATTAAGAAAATCCTACTTCTAGGTTTATCCTACAAGCTTGCTCCATGTTTCGTTGGGCCATCTCAGGAACTGAGTTAGTTTAGCAAAGTCACCTTCCAGTTTGAGCTTACACCTTCTCTCTAATTTCTCAAATCTTTCCCTATTTCTTGCTTGTACCTTCTATTCATCCACAGTTTTTCCACTAGGATTCCAATGTCTCCTGCCCCTGCTCTTGAAATCCTCTACAGATTTTGTGGTGAATCAAATCCTGTATTGCAAGGGAATATGTAGGAAACTTTATTATTAACCCCTTAGTGATGGCCCCACTACCTTTTTACGTCCTGCCTAAGTGGGCTTTAATCCTCAGGAGCGTAAAAACATGTATCCTCTGCGGATTAAAACCACGTGGCTGTGGACGTGACAGCTCCATGCTGTTGGTAACTGGAGCTAGCCGACAACATGGAGCTGTCATGGGGGGCCACGGGGAGCCCCCCAGCAATGCGATCGGCG
Source organism: Eleutherodactylus coqui (assembly GCF_035609145.1). Classification (NCBI taxonomy): domain Eukaryota; kingdom Metazoa; phylum Chordata; class Amphibia; order Anura; family Eleutherodactylidae; genus Eleutherodactylus; species Eleutherodactylus coqui. The sequence continues at coordinate 220,468,375 of NC_089841.1, forward strand.
CCATCTAATGGATAGCGACAATCATAATGAAATCAATAAAAAGTTTAGAAAGTTAAAGATTCAGCTGCCCTAATGGATTGGATCCATCAGGGCAGCTGAGAGTACACACCCTTGTTCTCCATGATGTCCCACGGTAATCTGCTCCCCTGAGACCTGACGCTGCTCTTCTGCACATGTGTGCCAGATGTAGGACATCACACGCAGAAGGCCTGGGAGCCCTGGTAAATTAGAAATTTCCTGGCTCCCAGCCCATTAAGGTAGCCAGGAGATGTCACTGGGGACCGCGCTGACCAGTCCCTGGGCCCATGATTGCCGGTATCCAATGAATACCGGCAAGCATGGAAAACTAAAAAAAACTAAAAAGTTAAAGTTTCTTCTGCCCTTATGGATTGGCAGCTGAAAATACTCACTTCTCCGTGATGTCCTGCGGCAATCAGGACCTGCCACGGGCTTCTGCGCATGCCCCAACGTGGCCCACATGTGCAGAAGGCTGGAGAGTAGAGATGAGCGAACGTACTCATCCGAGCTTGATACTCGTTCGAGTATTAGCGTGTTCGAGATGCTCGTTACTCGTAACGAGTACCACGCGATGTTTGAGTTACTTTCACTTTCCTCTCTGAGACGTTAGCGCGCTTTTCTGGCCAATTGAAAGACAGGGAAGGCATTACAACTTCCCCCTGTGACGTTTAAGCCCTATACCACCCCCCTGCAGTGAGTGGCTGGGGAGATCAGGTGTCACCCGAGTATAAAAATCGGCCCCTCCCGCGGCTCGCCTCAGATGCGTTGTGAGATAGCTGAGGGACAGTGCTATTGGTGCCGGAGCTGCTATAGGGAGAGTGGTAGGAGTTAGTGTAGGCTTCAAGAACCCCAACGGTCCTTCTTAGGGCCACATCTAACCGTGTGCAGTACTGTGGAGGCTGCTGTTAGCAGTGTTGCACTTTTTTTTTTTTTTGGTATATCGGCCATGCAGAGCATTGCGCCCTGCAGTAATACTACAGGGACAGAAGTGGTGGTTAGGCAGGGAGAGTGTTAGGAGTTAGTGTAGGCTTCAAGAACCCCAACGGTCCTTCTTAGGGCCACATCTAACCGTGTGCAGTAGTGTGGAGACTGCTGTTAGCAGTGTTGCACTTTTTTTTTTTTTGGTATATCGGCCGTGCAGAGCATTGCGCCCTGCAGTAATACTACAGGGACAGAATTGTGTAGGCAGGGCCAGAAGACATCTTATAGATTGAATATACGCAGTGGTCCTTTTGCAAAAAAAAGATTTGAAAAAAATCTATTTGGCCCGCCTGTCACTCTGCTCAGTGTTGTGGGTCCGTGTGTGCTGGGGGTAAAATTTCTCCGAATAAATACGCAGCCAGCTAAGTGTTACAGCAGGCTTGCGCCAAATTATTTCCTGGCTCTGAAATCACCGCTCTGTTGCACTTAATAACAGTGCAACACTGCAGTTCCGTCACACACATCAGGGACAGAATTGTGTAGGCAGGGCCAGAAGACATCTTATAGATTGAATATACGCAGTGGTCCTTTTGCAAAAAAAGATTTGAAAAAAATCTATTTGGCCTGCCTGTCACTCTGCTCAGTGTTGTGGGTCCGTGTGTGCTGGGGGTAAAATTTCTCCAAATAAATACGCAGCCAGCTAAGTGTTACAGCAGGCTTGCGCCAAATTATTTCCTGGGGTTCCGTAAACGAAGTCAGCCTCCAACCACAGGCCAATAAGCGACACATTTAATTACAGCGTTCTGTTTCTTCACTACTGCTAATACACCATGCTGAGGGGTAGGGGTAGGCCTATAGGACGTGGACGCGGGCGAGGACGCGGAGGCCCAAGTCAGGGTGTGGGCACAGACCGAGCCACTGCGATGGCCAGGGGTAGAGGCAGGGCCAGACCGAATAATCCACCAACTGGTTCCCAAAGCGCACCCTCGCGCCATGCCACCCTGCAGAGGTCAAGGTGCTCTACGGTGTGGCAGTTTTTCACAGAGACGCCTGACGACCGACGAACAGTGGTGTGCAACCTTTGTCGCGCCAAGATCAGCTGGGGAGGCACCACCACCAGCATGCGCAGGCATATGATGGCCAACCACCTCACAAGGTGGGACGATGCCCGTTCACCGCCTCCGGTTTGCACCACTGCCTCTCCCCCTGTGCCCCAACCTGCCACTGAGATCCAACCCCCCTCTAAGGACACAGGCAGTACCGTCTCCTGGCCTGCACCCACACCCTCACCTCCGCTGTCCTCGGCCCCATCCAGCAATGTCTCTCAGCGTAGCGTCCAGACGTCGCTAGCGCCGCAGTTTAAGCGCGAGCGCAAGTACGACGCCACGCACCCGCACGCTCAAGAGTTAAACGTGCACATTGCCAAATTGATCAGCCTGGAGATGCTGCCGTATAGGCTTGTGGAAACGGAGGCTTTCAAAAGCATGATGGCGGCGGCCCCGCGCTACTCGGTTCCCAGTCGCCACTACTTTTCCCGATGTGCCGTCCCAGCCCTGCACGACCACGTCTCCCGCAACATTGTACGCGCCCTCACCAACGCGGTTACTGCCAAGGTCCACTTAACAACAGACACGTGGACAAGCACAGGCGGGCAGGGCCACTATATCTCCCTGACGGCACATTGGGTGAATTTAGTGGAGGCTGGGACAGAGTCAGAGCCTGGGACCGCTGACGTCCTACCCACCCCCCGAATTGCGTGCCCCAGCTCGGTGGTGGTATCTGCGGGGGTGTATGCTTCCTCCACTAAACCCTCCTCCTCCTCCTCCTACGCAACCTCTGTCTCGCAATCAAGATGTGTCAGCAGCAGCACGTCGCCAGCAGTCGGTGTCACGCGGCGTGGCAGCACAGCGGTGGGCAAGCGTCAGCAGGCCGTGCTGAAACTACTCAGCTTAGGAGAGAAGAGCCACACGGCCCACGAACTGCTGCAGGGTCTGACAGAGCAGACCGACCGCTGGCTTGCGCCCCTGAGCCTCCAACCGGGCATGGTCGTGTGTGACAACGGCCGTAACCTGGTGGCGGCTCTGCAGCTCGGCAGCCTCACGCACGTGCCATGCCTGGCCCATGTCTTTAATTTGGTGGTTCAGCGCTTTCTGAAAAGCTACCCCCACTTGTCATACCTGCTCGGAAAGGTGCGCCAGCTCTGCGCACAATTCCGCAAATCCCACACGCACGCTGCCACCCTGCGGACCCTGCAACATCGGTTTAATCTGCCAGTGCACCGACTGCTGTGCGACGTGCCCACACAGTGGAACTCTACGCTCCACATGTTGGCCAGACTCTATGAGCAGCGTAGAGCTATAGTGGAATACCAACTCCAACTTGCGCGGCGCAGTGGGAGTCAGCCTCCTCAATTATTTACAGAAGAGTGGGCCTGGTTGGCAGCCATCTGCCAGGTCCTTGGAAAATTTGAGGAGTCTACCCAGATGGTGAGCGGGGATGCTGCAATCATTAGCGTCACCATTCCTCTGCTATGCCTCTTGAGAAGTTCCCTGCAAAGCATAAAGGCAGACGCTTTGGAATCAGAAACGGAGGCGGGGGAAGACAGTATGTCGCTGGATAGTCAGAGCAACCTCATGTCTATATCTCAGCACGTTGAGGAGGAGGGGGAGGAGCATGAGGAGGAGGGGGGAAGAGACAGCTTGGCCCACTGCTGAGGGGACAGATGCTGCTTGCCTGTCATCCTTTCAGCGTGTATGGCCAGAGGAGAAGGAGGAGGAGGAGGAGGAGGGGGAGGAGCATGAGGAGGAGGGGGAAGAGACAGCTTGGCCCACTGCTGAGGGTACAGATGCAGCTTGCCTGTCACCCTTTCAGCGTGTATGGCCAGAGGAGGAGGAGGAGGATCCTGAAAGTGATCTTCCGAGTGACAACAGCCATGTGTTGCGTACAGGTACCCTGGCACACATGGCTGACTTCATGTTAGGATTCCTTTCTCGTGACCCTCGCGTTACACGCATTCTGGCCACTACGGATTACTGGGTGTACACACTGCTCGATCCACGGTATAAGGAGAGCCTTTGCACTCTCATTCCCGAAGAGGAAAGGGGTTCGAGAATGATGCTATACTACAGGGCGCTGGTGGACAAACTGATGGTAAACTTCCCATCCGACAGCGCTAGTGGCCGAAGGCGCATTTCCGCGGCCCAGGTAGCGGGGGAGGCGCAGAGATCAGGCAGCATGTACAGCGCAGGCAGGGGAACACTCTCTAAGGCCTTTGACAGCTTTATGGCTCCCCAGCAAGACTGTCACCGGTCCCCAGTCAAGGCTGAGTTGGCGGGAGCACTGTAAAAGGATGGTGAGGGAGTACGTAGCCGATTGCAGCACCGTCCTCGGTGACGCCTCTGCCCCCTACAACTACTGGGTGTTGAAGCTGGACACGTGGCCTGAACTCGCGCTGTATGCCCTGGAGGTGCTTGCTTGTCCTGCGGCTAGCGTCTTGTCAGAGAGTGTGTTTAGTGTGGCTGGGGGAATCATCACGGATAAGAGTACCCACCTGTCAACCGACAGTGCTGACAGGCTTACACTCAACAAGATGAACAAAGCCTGGATTTCCCCAGACTTCCCTTCTCCACCAGCGGACAGCAGCGATACCTAAGCAATACGTAGGCTGCACCCGCGGATGGAAGCATCGTTCTCTATCACCATCCAAAACGGGGACCTTTTCGCTTCATCTATCTGTGTATAATATTCCTCCTCCTCCTCCTGCTCCTCCTCCTGAAACCTCACATAATCACGCCGAACGGGCAATTTTTCTTAGGCCCACAAGGCTCAGTCATATAATTTTTCTAAACAATTTTTATACGTTTCAATGCTCATTAAAGCGTTGAAACTTTCACCTGAACCAATTTTTATTTTAACTGGGCTGCCTCCAGGCCTAGTTACAAATTAAGCCACATTAACCAAAGTGATTAATGGGTTTCACCTGCCCTCTTGGTTGGGCATGGGCAATTTTTCAGAGGTACATTAGTACTGTTGATACAGCAATTTTTGTGGGCCCTCGCCTACAGTGTAATCAAATTAATTTTTAGCCCACCTGCATTAAAGCTGACATTACCTCAGCTGTGCTGGGCACTGCAATGGGATATATTTATGTACCGCCAGTGGGTTCCAGGGAGCCACCCATGCTGTCGGTCCACACGGAGTTGTAACTGCATGTGTCCACTTCTAAAGAACCCCAGTCTGACTGGGGCATGCAGTGTGGGCCGAAGCCCACCTGCATTAAGCACGACATTACTACCTCAGCTGTGATGGGCAATGCAATGGGATATATTTATGTACCGCCGGTGGCTTCCTGGCACCCACCCATGCTGTGGGTCCACAGGGAGTTGTAAATGCATCTGTTTCCACTTCTAAAGAACCCCAGTCTGACTGGGGCATGCAGTGTGGGCCGAAGCCCATCTGCAGTAAGCACGACTTTACCTCAGCTGTGATGGGCGCTGCAATGGGATTTATTTATGTACCGCCGGTGGGTTCCAGGGAGCCACCCATGCTGTGGGTGCACACGGAATTCCCATTGCGGAGTTGTACCTGCCTGTGACTATTTATAAAAAACCGCGGTCTGACTGGGGCGTGCAGACACCTTGACAGAATGAATAGTGTGTGGCACATAGGTTCCCCATTGCTATGCCCACGTGTGCAGCTCCAGATGGAGGTGGCACAGGATTGGATTTCTCATTGCTTCTGTATAGCATTGTGGACTATCGCCCCGCCCCTTTTAAAGAGGGTCGCTGCCTAGCCGTGCCAACCCTCTGCAGTGTGCGCCTGCTTTTCCTGTGGCAGACGCACTTATAAATAGACATGAGGGTGGCGTGGCATGAGGGCAGCTGAAGGCTGGGCAGGGACAGTTTGGTGTGCGCTGTGGACACTGGGTCGTGGGGGGGGGGGGGGCGGGAATTGGCAGCATGTAACCCAGGAGAAGTGGCAGTGGAGTGTCATGCAGGCAGTGATTGTGCTTTGTTGGAGGTAGTGTGGTGCTTAGCTAAGGTATGCATTGCTAATGAGGGCTTTTCAGAAGTAAAAGTTGTTGGGAGGGGGGGGGGCCCACTCTTGCCGCTATTGTGGCTTAATAGTGGGACCTGTGAACTTGAGATGCAGCCCAACACGTAGCCCCTCGCCTGCCCTATCCGTTTCTGTGTCGTTCCCATCACTTTCTTGAATTGCCCAGATTTTCACAAATGAAAACCTTAGCGAGCATCGGCGATATACAAAAATGCTCGGGTCGCCCATTGACTTCAATGGGGTTCGTTACTCGAAACGAACCCTCGAGCATCGCGAAAAATTCGTCTCGAGTAACGAGCACCCGAGCATTTTGGTGCTCGCTCATCTCTACTGGAGAGCCCAGTAAATTTAAAATCTGCCTGCACCTGAATGTCAAATATCCAAGTGCAGGGGGATGTGACGGGGACCGCTGTACGCGGTTCCCGGACACATGATCACTGTTATCCACCAGAGAACAGTGATCATGTAAAATTTTAAAAAGTTAAAATAAAAAGTTTAAAAAGTTAAAGTTTCATCTCTCCTTATGGATTACATAGCTAAGGTCCCTGGATTTCTCCCACAATGGGATCTTTATCTGCGGACCTTACTATGGCTGCTGCGCATGCGTTCATCAGCAAAATGGCAGACGCATACGCAATAGTCGAGGATTGCCCAGGAAATTAAAAATCTCCCTGCTTTTGGCTACCAAAAGATAGCTGAAAGCCTGAAGATGTCATGGGGGGGGGGGGGGGGGCTGCGGTGAGCATTCTCTGGTCACGTGATAGTGATTATGCATTGGATAACGGCAATCACGTAAAAGAAAAAAAACTTGAAGTTTCATCTCCCCTCACAGATGCGATCAGTGAGAAGAGAATAAACTTTTTACCAAAAGTCTCCGTATTTGAACCCCAACGTGATCCTTCACCATGGACCTTACTCGGATTCTGCTCATGTGCCCTTCAGCAAAATGCCAGCCTGCGGGGACCTGCGTCATCGCTAAGCGACGGCACAGAAAATCTAAACCAAAAAAAGGTGTACTGTGCATGACCACCTGTGCAAGTATGCAGTTATGCGTAGTACATTACGCAGCCGTATGCAGGGCCACAGCTGGGCTCACAGCTGGAATCCGCTGCAAGCCTCCACAAGTGGATTCCACATATGGCTGTGTGAGCCCAGCGTTATTCAGACCACTACCAGTAATACATAATTTACAAGAAGCTCCGGGAATGCTCGCCTTTCTGCAGTTCCAGGAGCAGCTTGTTGAACGCCTTCTGTGCAAGACCGCTGTACCTCAGCAAGCTTAGGAAGCCTCACAGAGCGCCACTTCTTGCACCCCCATCCCTGTCACTGAGGTCAAGAAATGCCCCCCAAAAAAGCTTTGGAGTAGGAGGGATACCCGGTTTAATTGACCCCTCCCCAACCAGGCCCCTGTAATTACTTCTGTCTTCGGACATACCATATAGTTTACATTATTACTTTTATCTAAGATTTAGCGAATGCCAAGAAGGGAGCAGAAGGTTGGATTATTTTTAGAGAGTCAATTTTTTTTTCACACAAGTGAGCAATGGCACCTGGAAGTTGTTTAGTTGTGCCCTGAAATCCAACGGTTGTTCCATCCATTATAGGCCTAGCCATGTGTCCAGTAAGTAGATTAGGGCCACAATGAGTATATTTCTGAACACGGGACAAACAGGGGTGTATCTATTTTGGGGTGAAAGTCTTCACTCATGTGTGCTGTACAAAAAAATAGTTTTTAAATTGACACAATTGTCAAAAAAATGAAATTTGTAATTTCTTTCCTTCTGCTTTGCTTAGATTAATTTAAATACTGTGGCGTAAAAATACACAGTACACCCCTAGATGAATGTTAAGGGGTCTAGTTTTCAAAATGGGGTAATTTGTGGGAGTTCCTTATTAGAGATGAGCGAGCACCAAAATGCTCGGGTGCTCGTTACTCGGGACGAAATTATCGCGATGCTCGAGGGTTCGTTTCGAGTAACGAACCCCATTGAAGTCAATGGGCGACCCGAGCATTTTTGTATATCGCCGATGCTCGCTAAGGTTTTCATTTGTGAAAATCTGGGCAATTCAAGAAAGTGATGGGAACGACACAGCAACGGATAGGGCAGGCGAGGGGCTACATGTTGGGCTGCATCTCAAGTTCCCAGGTCCCACTATTAAGCCACAATAGCGGCAAGAGTGGGCCCCCCCCTCCCAACAACTTTTACTTCTGAAAAGCCCTCATTAGCAATGCATAACTTTGCTAAGCACCACACTACCTCCAACAAAGCACAATCACTGCCTGCATGACACTCCGCTGCCACTTCTCCTGGGTTACATGCTGACCAACCCCCCCCCCCCACGACCCAGTGTCCACAGCGCACACAAAACTATCCCTGCCCAGCCTTCAGCTGCCCTCATGCCACGCCACACTCATGTCTATTTATAAGTGAGTCTGCCATGAGGAGGAACCGCAGGCACACACTGCAGAGGGTTGGCACGGCTAGGCAGCGACCCTCTTTAAAAGGGGCGGGGCGATAGTGCACAATGCTGTACATAAGCAATGAGAAATTCAATCCTGTGCCACCTCCATCTGGAGCTGCACACGTGGGCATAGCAATGGGGAACCTATGTGCCACACACTATTCATTCTGTCAAGGTGTCTGCATGCCCCAGTCAGACCGCGGTTTTTTATAAATAGTCACAGGCAGGTACAACTCCGCAATGGGAATTCCGTGTGCATGCACAGCATGGGTGGCTCCCTGGAACCCACCGGCTGTACAGAAATGTATCCCATTGCAGTGCCCATCACAGCTGAGGTAATAATGTCATGTTTAATGCAGGTGGGCTTCGGCCCACACTGCATGCCCCAGTCAGACTGGGGTTCTTTAGAAGTGGACACATGTAGTTACAACTCCCTGTAGACCCACAGCATGGGTGGCTCCCTGGAACCCACCAGCTGTACATAAATGTATCCCATTGCATTGCCCATCAAAGCTGAGGTAATAATATCATGTTTAATGCAGGTGGGCTTCGGCCCACACTGCATGCCCCAGTCAGACTGGGGTTCTTTAGAAGTGGACACATGTAGTTACAACTCCGTGTGGACCGACAGCATGGGTGGGTGCCAGGAAGCCACCGGCGGTAGATAAATATATCCCATTGTATTGCCCATCACAGCTGAGGTAATAATGTCATGTTTAATGCAGGTGGGCTTCGGCCCACACTACATGCCCCAGTCAGACTGGGGTTCTTTAGAAGTGGACACATGTAGTTACAACTCCCTGTGGACCCACAGCATGGGTGGCTCCCTGGAACCCACCGGCGGTACATAAATATATCCCATTGCAGTGCCCAACACAGCTGATGTTACGTCAGCTGTAATGCAGGTGGGCAAAAAATTAATTGGATTACACTGTAGGCGAGGGCCCACAAAAATTGGTGTACCAACAGTACTAATGTACCTGAGAAAAATTGCCCATGCCCAACCAAGAGGGCAGGTGAAACCCATTAATCGCTTTGGTTAATGTGGCTTAATTGGTAACTAGGCCTGGAGGCAGCCCAGTAAAAATAAAAATTGGTTGAGGTGAAAGTTTCAACGCTTTAATGAGCATTGAAACGTATAAAAATTGTTTAGAAAAATTATATGACTGAGCCTTGTGGGCCTAAGAAAAATTGCCCGTTCGGCGTGATTATGTGAGGTTTCAGGAGGAGGAGCAGGCGGAGGAATATTATACACAGATAGATGAAGCAAAAAGGTCCCCGTTTTAGATGGTGATAGAGAACGATGCTTCCATCCGCGGGTGCAGCCTACGTATTGTTTAGGTACCGCTGCTGTCCGCTGGTGGAGAAGAGAAGTCTGGGGAAATCCTGGCTTTGTTCATCTTGATGAGTGTAAGCCTGTCGGCACTGTCGGTTGACAGGTGGGTACGCTTATCCGTGATGATTCCCCCAGCCACACTAAACACACTCTCTGACAAGACGCTAGCCGCAGGACAAGCAAGCACCTCCAGGGCATATAGCGCGAGTTCAGGCCACGTGTCCAGCTTCGACACCCAGTAGTTGTAGGGGGCAGAGGCGTCACCGAGGATGGTCGTGCGATCGGCTACGTACTCCCTCACCATCCTTTTACAGTGCTCCCGCCAACTCAGCCTTGACTGGGGACCGGTGACACAGTCTTGCTGGGGAGCCATAAAGCTGTCAAAGGCCTTAGAGAGTGTTCCCCTGCCTGCGCTGTACATGCTGCCTGATCTCTGCGCCTCCCCTGCTACCTGGGCCGCGGAAATGCGCCTTCGGCCACTAGCGCTGTCGGATGGGAAGTTTACCTTCAGTTTGTCCACCAGCGCCCTGTGGTATAGCATCATTCTCGAACCCCTTTCCTCTTCGGGAATGAGAGTGGAAAGGCTCTCCTTATACCGTGGGTCGAGCAGTGTGTACACCCAGTAATCCGTAGTGGCCAGAATGCATGTAACGCGAGGGTCACGAGAAAGGCATCCTAACATGAAGTCAGCCATGTGTGCCAGGGTACCTGTATGCAACACATGGCTGTCCTCACTCGGAAGATCACTTTCAGGATCCTCCTCCTCCTCCTCCTCTGGCCATACACGCTGAAAGGATGACAGGCAAGCTGCATCTGTACCCTCAGCAGTGGGCCAAGCTGTCTCTTCCCCCTCCTGCTCCTCCTCCTCCTCCTCTGGCCATAGACGCTGAAAGGATGACAGGCAAGCAGCATCTGTCCCCTCAGCAGTGGGCCAAGCTGTCTCTTCCCCCTCCTCCTCATGCTCTTCCCCCTCCTCCTCAACGCGCAGAGATATAGACATGAGGTTGCTCTGACTATCCAGCAACATACTGTCTTCCCCCGCCTCCGTTTCCAATTCCAAAGCGTCTGCCTTTATGCTTTGCAGGGAACTTCTCAAGAGGCATAGCAGAGGAATGGTGACGCTAATGATTGCAGCATCCCCGCTCACCATCTGGGTAGACTCCTCAAAGTTTCCAAGGACCTGGCAGATGTCTGCCAACCAAGCCCACTCTTCTGTAAATAATTGAGGAGGCTGACTCCAACTACGCTGCCCATGTTGGAGTTGGTATTCCACAATAGCTCTACACTGCTCATAGAGCCTGGCCAACATGTGGAGCGTAGAGTTCCACTGTGTGGGCACGTCGCACAGCAATCGGTGCAGTGGCAGTTGAAACCGATGTTGCAGTGTCCGCAGGGTGGCAGCGTGCGTGTGGGACTTGCGGAAATGTGCACAGAGCTGGCGCACCTTTCCGAGCAGGTATGACAAGTGTGGGTAGCTTTTCAGAAAGCGCTGAACCACCAAATTAAAGACATGGGCCAGGCATGGCACGTGTGTGAGGCTGCCCAGCTGCAGAGCCGCCACCAGGTTACGGCCGTTGTCACACACGACCATGCCCGGTTGGAGGCTCAGGGGCGCAAGCCAGCGGTCGGTCTGCTCTGTCAGACCCTGCAGCAGTTCGTGGGCCATGTGGCTCTTCTCTCCTAAGCTGAGTAGTTTCAGCACGGCCTGCTGACGCTTGCCCACCGCTGTGCTGCCACGCCGCGTGACACCGACTGCTGGCGACATGCTGCTGCTGACACATCTTGATTGCGAGACAGAGGTTGCGTAGGAGGAGGAGGAGGAGGAGGGTGGTTTAGTGGAGGAAGCATACACCGCCGCAGATACCACCACCGAGCTGGGGCACGCAATTCGGGGGGTGGGTAGGACGTGAGCGGTCCCAGGCTCTGACTCTGTCCCAGCCTCCACTAAATTCACCCAATGTGCCGTCAGGGAGATATAGTGGCCCTGCCCGCCTGTGCTTGCCCACGTGTCTGTTGTTAAGTGGACCTTGGCAGTAACCGCGTTGGTGAGGGCGCGTACAATGTTGCGGGAGACGTGGTCGTGCAGGCCTGGGACGGCACATCGGGAAAAGTAGTGGCGAGTGGGAACCGAGTAGCGCGGGGCCGCCGCCGCCATCATGCTTTTGAAAGCCTCCGTATCCACAAGCCTATACGGCAGCATCTCCAGGCTGATCAATTTGGCAATGTGCACGTTTAACGCTTGAGCGTGCGGGTGCGTGGTGGCGTACTTGCGCTCGCGCTCAAACAGTGGCGCTAGTGACGTCTGGACGCTGCGCTGAGAGACATTGCTGGATGGGGCCGAGGACAGCGGAGGTGAGGGTGTGGGTGCAGGCCAGGAGACGGTAGTGCCTGTGCCCTCAGAGGGGGGTTGGATGTCAGTGGCAGGTTGGGGCACAGGGGGAGAGGCAGTGGTGCAAACCGGAGGCGGTGAACAGCCTTCATCCCACCTTGTGGGGTGCTTGGCCATCATATGCCTGCGCATGCTGTTGGTGGTGCCTCCCCAGCTGATCTTGGCGCGACAAAGGTTTCACACCACTATTCGTCGGTCGTCAGGCGTCTCTGTGAAAAACTGCCACACTGTAGAGCACCTTGACCTCTGCAGGGTGGCATGGCGCGAGGGGGCGCTTTGGGAACCAGTTGGTGGATTATTCGGTCTGGCCCTGCCTCTACCCCTGGCCACCGCACTGGCTCGGCCTGTGCCCACACCCTGACTTGGGCCTCCGCGTCCTCGGCCGCGTCCACGTCCTCTAGGCCTACCCCTACCCCTCAGCATGGTGTAGTACCAGTAATGCAGAAACAGAACGCTGTAATTAAATGTGCCGCTTATTGGCCTGTGGTTGGAGGCTGACTTCGCTTACAGAACGCCAGGAAATAATTTGGCGCAAGCCTGCTGTAACACTTAGCTGGCTGCGTATGATTTTGTAGAACTACTACACCCAGCACACGCGGACCCAGAACACTGAGCACAGTGACAGGCAGGCCAAATAGATTTTTTGCCCAATATTTTTTAGAAAAGGCCCACTGCCTATATTCAATCAATAATATGTCTTCTGTCCCTGCCTCCACACTTCTGTCCCTGGAGTATTACTGCAGGGCGCAATGCTCTGCACGGCCGATATACCAAAAAAAAAAATGTGCAACACTGCAAAAAGCAGCCTCCACACTACTGCACACAGTTAGATGTGGCCCTAAGAAGGACCGTTGGGGTTCTTGAAGCCTAAAATACTCCTAATGCTCTCCCTGCCTAAGCACTTCTGTCCCTGGAGTATTACTGCAGGGCACAATGCTCTGCACGGCCGATATACCAAAAAAAAAAAAAAGTGCAACACTGCAAAAAGCAGCCTCCACACTACTGCACACGGTTAGATGTGGCCCTAAGAAGGGCCGTTGGGGTTCTTGAAGCCTAAAATAACTCCTAACGCTCTCCCTATAGCAGCTCCGGCACCAGCAGCACTGTCCCTGATCTCTGTCAGAATGCATCTGTGGCGAGCTGCGGGAGGGACCCATCTTTATACTTGGGTGACACCTGATCTCGCCAGCCACTCACTGCAGGGGGGTGGTATAGGGCTTGAACGTCGCAGGGGGAAGTTGTAATGCCTTCCCTGTCTTTCAATTGGCCAGAAAAGCGCGCTAACGTCTCAGAGATGAAAGTGAAAGTAACTCGAACATCGCGTGGTACTCGTTACGAGTAACGAGCATCCCGAACACGCTAATACTCGAACGAGTATCAAGCTCGGACGAGTACGTTCGCTCATCTCTATTCCTTATCCTTTTGGCCGCTCAATTGCTCTACAAGTGGGCAATGGGGCCTGGAATTTATTCAGTTGTACCCTGAAATCCAATGGGTGGGCCCTCCATTATAGGCCTAGCCATGTGTCCAGTAAGTAGATTAGGGCCACAATGGGTACTTTCTGAACACGGGACAAACAGGGGCATCCATTTTGTGGTGAAAGTCTTTATTCATGTGTGTTGTACAAAAAAAGCCGGTTTTTAAATTGACAAAAGGAGGGACGTATTTCTTCAACAAAGATTTATGAAAAACATTATGAATCCTCCATGACTCTGGTAATGCCAACTTAAAAGCCACCGGATTGATGACTCTGGTAACAGGGAAAGGTCCCACAAAACGTGGGGCTAATTTCATTACGGGGACCTTTAATCTCAAATTCTTGGAGGAAAGATACACCAACTGACCAACTGAGAAAGAATCCGAGATGGTGCGTCTGTTGGCACCACCCCTTAACATGCCTCTCCTGGCCTGTTCTAAATTCCATTGGATCCCAACCCAAACCCCCTCAAGCTTGGAAATTCTAGCATCCGCTGCAGGATTCTCAGAAACTGAAGAAACCCCCAAAAAACATCTGGGGTGATAACCCACATTACAGAAAGACGGCGAGGTACCAGACGCGGAATTGCAATGATTATTAATGGCAAATTCTGCCATCGCCAAAAATTCTGCCCACTGCTGTTGCTGATCGCTCCCATAGAGCTTGAGATACTGAATAAGTTCTTGGTTAATGCGTTCCGTGTGCCCATTAGATTCTGGGTAAAAAAAACGTGGAGAATGACAACCCCACTCTCAAGTTCTTACAGAACGCACGCCAAAAGCGGGCCACAAATTGTACCCCCCGATCTGACACCACATCATCAGGGATGCCATGCAACTGTACAACTTCCTTAATAAAAATGGATGCCAATTTAGGAGCCGACAGTGACTTCTTCAACGGCAGAAAATGAGTCATGTTAGAAAAACGGTCAACTACCACCCATATTACCGAATACCCTTGAGAGACAGGCACATCGGTAATAATATCCATGGATAAGTACAACCATGGTCTAGATTGAACAGGCAGTGGCATAATGGGCCCCTCGGAATGTCTCCTGACACTCTTCTCACGAGTGCAGGTGTTACAGGCTTCCACAAAACTCCTGACATCCCGGGCCATCCACGGCCACCAGTACAAACATTTGCATAATTCTAACGAATTATGAATTCCTGGGTGCCCTGCTAAAAGACCGATGTATGGACCTCCCCCAGTACCTGCAACCGCCAGGTACTGGGTACAAAAAGCTTCCCTTCGGGAAGAGAAACTGGGGCCTCAACCTGGGCTGCCAAAATCTCATTGGATATGTCTGACATCAAGGCCGCCACCACTATCTCAGGCGACAGGATCCCCTCAGAATGGAAATCTTCTGGCTCAGGGGCTAACATTCTTAGAACCTGGAATGTATTTAACTACAAAATTAAAGCATGAAAAGAACAAAGCCCACTGGGCCTGTCACGCATTTAGACGTTTGGCAGACTCTAAATATAACACATTTTTATGATCCGTAAATACTGTAACTTGATGCTTAGTCCCCTCCAGAAAACGGCTCCACTCCTCAAACGCCCATTTAATAGCCAATAATTCTCTATTGCCAATATTATAGTTTCTCTCTGCAGGACCGAACTTCCTGGAAAAGAAGGCACACGGTTGCAACTTTGCCAGGGAGGCGGAACCCTGCGACAAAACCGCCCCCACACCACATTCAGACGCATCTACCTCCACCACAAAGGGCAAGTTAAGATTGGGTTGTACCAGTACAGGAGCTGACGAGAATGCCTTCTTCAAAACTTACAAAAGCCTCAATTGCCTCAGGTGACCAGTTAACCAAATCAGCGCCCTTCTTGGTTAGGTTAGTCAACGGTTTGGCGACTGCAGAAAAGTTCGTGATAAACTTACGATAAAGGTTTGCGAAACCAAGAAAGCGCTGAAGTGCCTTAAGACTGGTCAGTTGGCACCATTCAGTTATAGCACGAACCTTATCAGAATCCATCTGTATGGCGGAAGGAGTGATCACATAGCCCAAAAACGACACCTTCTGCACCCCGAACTGACATTTCTCCAATTTGGCAAACGACTTATTGTCTCATAGGTGAGAAAGCACAACATGTAAATGACTCACATGAGATTCCCAATCAGGAGAGAAAATTAATAGGTCATCCAAATAAACCACCATGAAGACCCCAGAGATATCACGAAAATGGTGTTCATAAAGCCCTGAAAAACGTCCGGAGCATTGCATAATCCAAACGGCATTAGTAAACATTCAAAATGTCTGAACGGGGTATTAAATGCGGTCTTCCATTCATCCCCTTCACAAATTCTAATCAGGTTGCAGGCTCCCCTGAGATCGAGCTTGGAGAACCAACAAGCCCCCACAACCTGATTGAGTAAATCGGGGATCAATGGCAGTGAGTATTGATTTTTTACAGTAATCATATTTAACGCTCGATAATGCAAGGCCGGAGACTGCCATCCTTCTTCTCCATGAAGAACAGACCCCCCCCCCCCCAGCAGGGGACTCAGAATGACGTATATGGCCCTTGGCCAAGCTCTCAGTTACATACTCCTTCATAGCCTTACGCTGCGGCACTGTAACATTGTAAATACCCCCCTTAGGGATCTTACTTACAAGGAGGAGATAAATCTTGCAATCCCACCCCCTGTGAGGGGGTAAAGCTTCCGAAAGCTGTTTGGAAAATACATCTGCGAATTCTTCTAAATACTTAAGCAGGCCGGCCACCTAACAACCAGAGGAATGCAACTGGACAGTTGTCAAATTGTCCTTGCATCCCATACCTCACTGTATCAACTCAGATGTGGCCCAATCAATAACGGGGTTATGTAGTTGCAACCACGGTAACCCCAAAACGACATCAACCGATAGGCCTTCCATCACCAAAAATGTAAAGATTTCTAAATGCAAAGCTCCCAACAAGAACCTGAGTTCCGGTGTAACCTTCTTTATCAACCCTGCCGCCAGCGGGGTGGCATCAATTCCAGAGACCTGTAAATTGGGATTTAAATCCCCCCACTCGGAAGCTATAGACTTTTACAAAATTAACTGCTGCTGCTGAGTCGACAAAAGCATGACCAGAAATGAGGCAGGAACCCAACAGAATGGAACAAGGGAGAAGCAACTTGGAAAAATCCGGAGGTACCTGAGCTCCTAGGCAATCCTTCTGGAGATCGCCTTGAAGCGGAAGTTTTCCTGCTGCCGTCTCAGGTCACAGGTGGCGACAAGATGACCAGGGTCTCCATAGCAGAAGCACAACCTGTTTCTTTGTTGGAAGGCCCGGTGCTCCAGTACTGCCATGTGTCACAGTTTCATCTTCTCAACCTGGTTGCTGGAGGAACTGGGGGGCTGCTCTTTACAGGTCGCGGTGAGTTCTCTGGTCTGGTGACCCTTCTAGCCCTCAGGCGCCGGTCAGCCCGTACAGCTAACATCATTGTCGTCTCTAACATCTTAGGCTCTGGGTGACCCAAGAGCAAGTCTTTTACTGACCCAGAGAGTCTGGCCAAAAAGAGGTCCTTTAAGGCCCAATCGTTACACTCAGAGTCTACACAAAACTGTCGGAATTGTGAACAAAACTCCTCGGCCGTCCTCTTACCCTGACGCAGGCTCAATAATTTAGAAACCGCATAACCTGCACGATCAGGTTCATCGTATATCTGACCTAAGACGTAGAAAAAGGCATCCACCGACTGACGAGAAGGGGAATCTGATGGTAATGAAAAAGCCCAATTCTGTGGGTCCCCTCTTAGTCTGGAAATCACAATTCCAACCCTCTGATGCTCTGACTCAGAGGAATGTGGGCACAAACTAAAATATAGTTTACAACCCTCAGGGAAATCAAAAAATGCCTTATAGTCACCGGAAAAAAAGTCAGGTAAAGTCGCCTTAGGTTCACAAATGGGTATGGGCCCTCGTGCTACCATTGCTGAAGACCCCGCCACCGTCTGTTCCTGGTGCGAGAGTTGAGCCAACAAGTCCTATACCACCTCAATTACATTCTGGACCTGATTTATGACTGCTGTAACAGCCTCCATAATGCATAGATACTCGAAGTTCACCTTCAGCCCCGAATCTTTGTATGGCCAGTGTTTCTGTCAGAGTCGGTTAGGAAAAGGAGTCTGGAAGTCCCTAACAACCAACCCTCTCCCCTGTCCCTACCTACTTGCCCCCCTGGGCTAAACCCCAGGGTGACAACTAGGCAGTCCCTACTCTGCACTGATGGGGACCCCAGGGCAAGCACAGGAGAGACCAACTAACCAGAGAGACAAATGTACCAACAGCAGCAGACTAGAGCGACTAGTAACCAACAAAGAATGACCAAGGAACAGAACAAATCCAAGTCAGAGCAAAACCGGGTCAGCAGACAGAGAAAAACCTGAGCAGGTGTTAGCTGGAGAACAAGCAAACACTGGCAGGGACTGACCGTGTCTGTGGAGCCAAATACCAAAAGCCCCACCTAGGTCAGGGCAGGACTTGCTGACACGCTAGCCGGTAATGCATATAGACCAGCCCTCCTTTGGCTGTTCCCCCCCTCTAACAGGGGAAATCCGAGCCCAGCCGCAGAGGCCCTGCCCAGCAGTGCCGGGGACCCCACGCCTGACCGCAGACCGGACGCCAACCCGACCAGGCGACCCCTGAGCGACACCACTGCGGCCTCCAATGGTCCCGTTTCCGCCACCACGCTTCCGCCGCGTGCCCCCTCTGGCAACCACAAGTCTCCTTCTAATAGGGCCTAAAATGCCTTCAAGCAAAAATTCTGTTCTGAAAGCCACCGGCTGCTCCTTTCGGTTTGGGCCCCGTTGTGCATACAGACATAATTTAAGGGCCACAATGGGTATGTTTCTGAACATAGGACAAACAGGGGTACTCATTTTGGGGTGTAAATCCTCATTTTCATGTGCACTATAGAAAAAAAACCTGCCTTTAAAATGACGTATTTGCAAAAATATGAAATTTTATTTTTTCTCTAAATTGCATTAATTCCTGAAAAAAAACTGTGGGGTAAAGATAATCCGGACATCTCTCAGTGAATACATTAAGGGGTGTAGTTTTTAAAATGGTGTCATTTGGAAGGGTATCTATCATTCTGACACCAATGAGCCTTTGTAATCTTGGCTTGCTGCAGGCAAACAGTGTTCCTCAAAATGTTGATAATCAATGTTAAATTTGTACGTCTCCTAAATGGTTAAAAAAATGAGTTTTTTCCAAATCTGTGTCCAGAATAAAGTAAACAGATGGAAATATATATCTTATCAAAAATGTGTACAGTATGTTGGCACATATTTGAGATAATGCAGTTGAAAAGGTGGAAACATTATAATTTTTTCAAAATTTTCCCAATTTTGTCGCTTTTAATAAATATAAATTCTATCGGTCTTTTTTTACCACCTAAATAAAGTTCATTCAATATGTGGTGAAAAAACAATGTCAAAATCACTTGCATATGCAAAACCTTTATGGGGTTATTCTAGGTCAAAGTGACATGCCAGATTTCCAAAATTTGGCTCCGTCACTAAGGAGTTAATATTGTTTTTATGTATGTTGTACGTTTGTTCTCAATATATTCATTCATTTTGTATATACATTTGGATATGTTCTCCCTTTTTGCTCATTTTATATCAATTTTGCATTTAGAGCCTGATGAAGGCTCTGATTGAAATGTTGCCCGTCTTCTCTGTATACAAGTGTGAACCACCAGTTATGATTACTATTTTGATTTGGAGTGCACTAATACTAAGACTTCATTAAGCATACCACTATTTAGTAGTGCTGCTGTTCAATTCTACATGATTTGCCCGTTGACTTTATGAGAGTCGGAATTAGCCTTCACAATTCACAATACTTGTAGTAAAATTGGCCTGATCCAGACACGAATGATTCTTCCACTGATCCCTATAACTATGGGTCCTTGTGCCATGGCTTAAATACAGAGGGATTTGTAACTAAACATTTTCTCATGTATTACAATAAGTAAAGCAACAAGCAAAATCTGCACTTTTTGGTAGTATTGTAGCACATTAAACTGAAACATCATCTAATTCTTGTATGCCTTAGATATCCAGATGGAAAATCTGTATCATTTATGCAATTAACATGATGTCATCATTTTCCTCTGAGGAAAGGTAATGTATGATAAGGTCATCGGTAGTGCTCACAGACATTGTGTGCTGTTTATAAACCAAACTTTAGTGCCAAAGGGTTTTAATTAGAGCTAAATATAGCATAGTTCCTGCCAACATTATTTGCAGTATGTTGGCTATGGCCCATGGGAAAGCGGCATTTTCTCTTTTACACATAAAATGTTTGTGTAGGGACCCATCTGAATGAGATTGCAATGAAGTGACCAATGAACATTCACAAGCTGTTCAAACTAAGAGTCTTTTATACATTGAACAATAATAGAGTAGAATCAGAATATGGAATCCTTTCAGTTTCTTCCAATTTACTGTAAATAATAGAGAGGGCATGACCCATTAGGATGTGAACATTATCCCAGGGAATGATCTGCATCCTTTAAATTAACATTCATAGCATGCCAGAAGTGGTGCACTTAAAAGGTCAGCAACATTTTAACAAACACGTTCTTATGTGATAGCTAACATGATAATTAGCAAAAGTACAAATCCCATTTTTTACCTAAAATAAAAAATTTTTCTGAAAAATTGCTCTAAGTTTTTCTCCACTAGGGGTCACTCTTCTTACTAACGTGCTCTCCACTTCCTGTTATCTTGTAAAGTCCATCTCTAGTAACAGAGATAAGAAGAATGGAACACAGGAAGTTGAGAAGGGTATGGTTTCATGCTGTTCAGAGAAGTGTATGGAGAGAGAAGGAATGAAACAGAAGCAGAGACTCAAACATATGTGGCTGCTGGAGCTAATTTTTAGTAATACAGTATTCCACAGCTACTGAAATCACTCCTCTACTGCTCAGTACTACCGTATAATGTCCTTCAAAATGATGATCATTTGTGTGTGTGCGCTACAGAGAATTAGGGAGCAGAATCTTTTTTCTCCATATACAATGTATGGATGACATAATAATAACTGTCTTTGCCCAGCAGTTGAGAGAAATCTGAAAATTAGAAATGGAGCCTGCAGGGGGTAACCCTGGGGAAAATTGCAGAATCCAAACCATATAATGGCCTCATGTGCATACATGGTAACTTATTCTGAAACAGTCACCTAAAACATTAGGTATACTTTCATTTTATTAAACAAAATCGCAGAGGGGGCAGCCAGAAAGTCTCCAAAATTTATTAAAGCTCTTCACAGAGGGGACTTGGATTAAAATGATAAACGCTATTGGGTAATTTATTTAAAAGGGTTTAATGCTAGGGCACAACAAATAACACACACAAAAATAACATGTGTCGCGATAGCTTCGGCACATCTATTTATTTAGGACAGACGTTTAGACAGTCATTTTCTTATTTAGTGTAGATGTTCCGTTATGTGAACAAAGGATGTTATATAGAATTGTTCTAGAATAAACGTACTCCTACAGATAGATTCGCTAGATGGATATGCAACACAAATGCTTAGACTGCGATCCAGCAGTAAGTCCTTGCTGAAATGGCGGATCTATATTCCGAAGATTTTGTGTTTTAGTCAGCTGGTAAGCTACTAATAAGTCTGTGGTGTTGTATTCCTACACCATCAGAAGTGTTGAGCCACCACAGCTGATTGGTTATATAGTGCTTATCATTGCACTGTCAATAGTACTTGATTCACAATCTTCAATTTTGTCATTAGTATAGATCTCTTCACACTCTTTGTCATTAGTACGAGACCATTTAAGCTCAACGCGTTTCACCACTCCATTGAGTGGATCCTCAGGAGTATTACAGTACTTTAGATTTAACTCTTTAGGAGTAACCGTGAAATGGATTTTGGCTGATTATATGCCAGGATGGAGTATGTCCTAAATATAAGGAATCACTGCGCTTCCCAATACGGGGAGAGTAATAGAACTAGGTCAATTGCTCATGCACAAACAAGGGGTTATTGGGTTACAGGCAGATCATGTCAGTGATAGCCGGCCTCCCGCTGCAACAGCGAGGGTGCATCGGAGATGCGTTCCCTGCTGTTAACCCCTTCCCTGCCACAATCTATGTAGTTTGCGGCATGGGAAGGGTTCACAGAGAGAGCGCGCTCCCCCTGTGACGTTGTCGGTCTCTTGTGATATAATCGCAGAGAGCCCGGCTGGTTTCCATGGTAACAGGACGCCACCTATAGGCGTCCTGTATTACCACTGCTTCTGATCTTTGTAATAAGCGATAAGGCATTGCAGGTGAGAAGTCCTGCAATGCCTTATCACAGCAATCATCGATGGTATGCTGTAAGTGCCCCAGAGGGACACAAATGGTATCATCAAAAAAATTTGTACAAATAATAAAAAAAAGCAAAAACAAAAACAAACACCCCCTTTTAGGTGCTTTTCCCCATATTAGCATTAAATGTAAAAAAAAAAACAACACTATTTTTAGGTGCTTTTTCTCATATTAGCATTAAAAAAAAAAAAGTTAAATCCCGCATATTTGGTATAGTCGTGTCCATAACGACGCGTACAATAAGTTGCACATGCTTTTTATCCTGCACGGCAAAAAGTGTAAAAAAAAAGCTAAAAAAACTGAGGCAAAAATGCTGATTTTTAGCATTTTGCCTTCCAAAAAACACAATAAGTGATCATAAAAGCCGTATGTATCCCAGAATAGTACTAATACAAACTACAGCTCGTCTCGCAAAAATAAGCCCTCACAGATCTCCGTACATAGAAAATTAAAAAAGTTACAGGACTTTGAATGCAGCGATTTAGAAAAAAAAAAAAAAGATTTCCAAAAAAGAGTTTATTGCAGAAAAGTGGAAAAACCTAAAAAAAAAAAAAAATTCTATATATATATATATATATATATATATATATATGAATTTTGGTATCGTAATACCGACCTGCAGAAAAAATATATTATGTTGCATATTTAACGCTGTAAAAAAAAAAATATGGCAGAATTGATGTTTTCTCTCCTCATTATCATAAAAAATAAATAAATAAAAGTTTTACAATATAGTCTATGTACCCAAAAACGGCACTGTTAAAAACTACAGTTTGCCACGCAAAAAACAGACCCTTATACGGCCGCGTCGACAGATAGATAAAAAAGTTATGCCTTTGGAAAAATGGAGATGAAAATCAGCCAGAAATCATTGTGTCCTTAAGCCCAAAATAGGCCATGTCCTTAAAGGGGTTGTCTCGCGGCAGCAAGTGGGGTTATACACTTCTGTATGGCCATATTAATGCACTTTGTAATATACATCGTGCATTAAATATGAGCCATACAGAAGTTATTCACTTACCTGCTCCGTTGCTAGCGTCCCCGTTGCCATGGTTCCGTCTAACTTCGGTGTCTTCTTGCTTTTTTAGACGCGCTTGCGCAGATGGATCTTCTCCCTTCGGCTGGTCTTGAAAGCATCGGCGTTTTGGCTCCGCCCCCTTGTACGCATCATCGCGCAGCTCCGCCCCATGACGTGTGCCGGTTCCAGCCTCCTGATTGGCTGGAATCGGCACGTGATGGGGGCGGAGCTACGCGATGACGCGTACAAGGGGGCGGAGCCAAAACGCCGATGCTTTCAAGACCAGCCGAAGGGAGAAGATCCATCTGCGCAAGCGCGTCTAAAAAAGCAAGAAGACACCGAAGTTAGACGGAACCATGGCAACGGGGACGCTAGCAACGGAGCAGGTAAGTGAATAACTTCTGTATGGCTCATATTTAATGCACGATGTATATTACAAAGTGCATTAATATGGCCATACAGAAGTGTATAGACCCACTTGCTTTCGCGAGACAACCCCTTTAAGGGGTTAATATAAGCCTCTAATACAGGTTGCTGCTGTTTGATCTCAGCAGCCTCCAATGCCAGCACCTTCATCTGACTAGATCAGGGGTCCCCAACTCCAGTCCTCAGGGACCACCAACAGGTCATGTTTTCAGAATATCCTATACTAAGAACACCTGTGGCAATGTCTGAATAATTGCATCACCTGTGCAATACTGAAAACATGACCTGTTGGTAGTATTAGTAGCTTAGATAAGCATCAGTGTCTAGTACAGGACAGGGCGTTTCGGCGTACACAGACGCCTTTATCAAGGCGTCAAGGATGCTTGATAAAGGTGTCTGTGTACGCCGAAACATGTTGCGCATATCTACTGACTACTTTATTGGTTTGCATTTTGCTAAAGAGAGGTGAACCCTCTCTACTTTTTATTCCTGTAATAAAAATCCTTATCCTTGGATTGAAGCCATCTGGAGTCCTCTGTGAGATACGAGGTATATCCTAAGGAGCGCAGACAAAAAGTTTTCTTTTTACTTCATTTTCATTTTACCCGGCCTGTCTTATAAGGAGCCGGGCATTGTTTGATCTGCAGCTCTCCAGGTAACTGGATATTGGAAAACCCTCGGAAAAGATACCATTGGATACCTACTTGGATTTAGGATGCTAGCGTGGTCACCAATCAGGTGGCACGCTAAGCACCGGGTGAGTGAAATCATCTTTTTCGTTAATTTCTATAGCTGGTGTGCAAGGCGCTCTCCTCGACATGTGTTTTTCTTAGTACAGGACAGGTTAGGTATCCGATGGCCCATAGGTAGTTAGAAGTCAGGTTGCAATGCTAGCTTAGTTGGTTGTTACGGATGAAGTGTTAGTGTAGTTAGGCCTGTACTACTTTGGTCTGGAGATTCCGTGCACAGGACTCTCCATATATATGTGTATATATATATATATATATATATAGTTATTGTTAGAGAATTATTTGTTATTTCTGTACTTATTGTTGCTGTGTAATCTGAACAATGGTTCTTGGTATATCTGCTTATTGTAATTCATAGTTAAAGGTGTTGTCTCGCGAAATCAAGTGGGTCTATACACTTTTGTATGGCCATATTAATGCACTTTGTAATATACATCGTGCATTAAATATGAGCCATACAGAAGTTATTCACTTACCTGCTCCGTTGCTAGCGTCCCCGTCGCCATGGTTCCGTCTAATTTCCGTGTCTTCTTGCTTTTTTAGACGCGCTTGCGCTGTGCGGTCTTCTCCCTTCGGCTCCGCTCGGCATCATCGGCCATCATCGGCGTTTTGGCTCCGCCCCCTTGTACGCGTCATTGCGTAGCTCCGCCCCATGACAGGTACCGGTTCCAGCCTCCTGATTGGCTGGAATCGGCACGTGATGGGGGCGGAGCTACGCGATGACGCGTACAAGGGGGCGGAGCCAAAACCACCGATGCTGCAGAGCCGAGCCGAAGGGAGAAGACCGCACAGCGCAAGCGCGTCTAAAAAAGCAAGAAGACACCGAAATTAGACGGAACCATGGCGACGGGGACGCTAGCAACGGAGCAGGTAAGTGAATAACTTCTGTATGCCTCATATTTAATGCACGATGTATATTACAAAGTGCATTAATATGGCCATACAGAAGTGTATAACCCCACTTGATTTCGCGAGACAACCCCTTTAATTCTTAGGAAAATACTCTTTGTTAAATACGGAGGATTTATCCTGGGAGGGGGCACTGATAAAACTCATTTACACACCCACTCTTCCATTCACCAAATGTTTTAGGTCACCTTTTTCTATACAGGATAGCGTCAAGGTCTGTTGTGGGACGGACAGTCGCCCCCCCAAACAGGGTTGCACATGGAAAACTGTTAGGATATTAGTATAGGGAATAATAGGCATATAATAGGGTTAGGTTTTAGTACGGGGTCTGTACTGCACTAATTTGTTCATATAATTGTTTGCCATATCATTTACCATTTTTGGCATCTAGGCCCTTTTGTAATTCATATGACTATCTTGATTTGATTTTATAAACTTTCAATAGAAGTTAAGTCTTTTGTCATTACAGTTCAGTGATGTGTGTAAAACTGGATATTTCTCAGCAAAGCTAGTCACTGACTTTAAAAGGTAACTCACAAGCATACCGCTAGGGTCGCAGGGGTGGCAATGGTGACCGGGTCCCTTAGTAAACAGGAGCCCACAGGCCCCCGCCACATGCCATTTAACTGCCGCGGCTGGTAGCCTGGCACTCAGGGAGGGGAGACACTGTTACTCAGGGAGCCAGCAGCCAATTACCGGCTGCAGACTCACCGAGCCCACACTCCTCACTTGCACTGAGAGACTGTAATTGGGATTGGTCACCAATGCAGTCTGTCACTGCACTGTCAGCCGCATGATTGGTCCAGCCGGCGGTGCAGTGCCAGTATCGGGAGTCAAGGAGGTGAGCAGAGGAGGAGTACATGTGGTACAACCAGGTATATATCGCATGTATGTATAGTTGGTAGAGATGAGCGAGCACGCTCGGATAAGTCAGTTACTCGAATGAGCCTCGCTCTTCTCGAGTGACTGCATTCTTATCCGAGCATGCTTGGGGGGGGGGGGAGGCGGGGGGAGAGATCGAGGCTCGCTTGAGTAACTGACTTATCTGAGCGTGCTCGCTCATCTCTAATAGTTGGTCTAACTTATGCCAACTGTGCATATAACCTGGATATCTCCTGTATATAATTATATCAGCATGCTCCATATCACTATATACAGGGTGTACATCTGCTATATAAAGTGATATGGAGCATGCTGGTATCTCCTGTATATAATAATATGTATAGCTGGTATAAGCTGTACATCCCCTGTATGTAGTGATATGAGGGTTAAAATTCTAAGTACAGCACCAATCGGCCCCACCCCACTTGCCCCGTTGCCGGCCGTAAGAATAGACACCACACAGAGGTCTGGTATAGTTTCTCACACGGGACATGGCTCCCGGCTGACGTCGACGTGCTTTATTACAGATTACATGAGATCTTATACCCTTTGTCCCCCCACCCCAAGGGGGTGATGGGCTCATAACCATATATGGGAAGTCCGGATTTGCGGACTGAGACAGTGAAAATCATATAACAGTCATGTACATTTGAACATCTTGATATCTTGTTCCAGCGCTTCTGGGAAAACAGCCAAGTACATGCGTCCTTCATGTCTGGTTCGGTGGTTTTCTCTGAATTTCTAGGACATCTCTTGCAAAGCCTTGGCATATCTGATGTAAGGCGACGTATTAGGTTTTTTATAGAGTTAGTACAAATGAGAATAAAGTTAGTATACATAAAAAGAAAGGCATATAACTATATCTATATAAATGTATATATTCCAGTGTTTTCTTTTCTACCTACAAGGATATATATGTATCCCTCTCAAACCCCCCTAAAAAACTTAATATGGAGATCAAGCATCAGACCTTGCACTCTTCCTCGGTCGTCTCTCCCTTGCGTCAGGGTTTCTTCACTGCCCGTAAGTCCCTACTCCTAAAAGGGAGGGATCCCTACCTAACCTCAGAAGGAGGCCATGGATTCCCTGGGCTTATTTCCGGGCCTCCATACCCTCTATCTGTACAAGTTAACACCCCGCAGGGTGTGCCCTCGCCGGAACCTAAGGTCTTCTGCACTTTCCCTAGGCAAATGGGAAGTCCATTGACAGTCCATCTTATGAGACCGAGGCAGACACAGTACTAGTCCATCTCTCCATTCTTCTGGTAACATACGTGGTTGGCATTATCGGAACTGGCTCTTCATCTTTTTCAAACAAGGGAAATTTTGGTCACATTATCCAGTCCCTTACTCATACTCTTTTTGATCAAAGGGATAATACACATACAGGAGATTACATACCCCACCTTCTTCTGCTAAAATCATATCCACGGCCACTCTATTTTGGAACGCCATGGATGCAGTGGGCCCTAACTGGTCAGCTAACCCTTGTAAAGCATCTCTGGTGTAGTTTACAAACCTCTGCTGATTGTAATAGATAAAATTCATCCAATCTACATTATTATTAACAGTGACAATAGCAAATAAGGACTCAAAACCTGCTTTAACCTGATCTCTAGAATGAAATTCATCTCGCACCCCCCTTGGCACTCCTATTGCATCTATGTATACATGTGGATCAAAGTTACCATCTGGAACGTCAACTTTTAGCACGATGCGGTGTTGGATTATCACCCTCAGTGTAGTCTTCATATTGCACATTTGATTGTATTAATTTGTTCTGAAACAGGGGGCTAGTGTACAGTAGTCAAAGGTGTGTGTTAGAGGAATTGTACCACATTATAGCATTTAAAGGATATACAGGATCATTAGTTTTTTCAGTGCGAAGTGTGGATCCAAGTGGGCTTTCCTTCGAGCTTGACTGCAGTTGGGTGAACAACATCTGGTAAGGACATTCAAACCGGGTTTCTCTCTCAAACTTTTTCACATAGACCCTGTCACCTGGTTTTAGATTGTGACACTCATCTGTAGGACCTGGGAGAAAAGCAGAGACTGCAGAATGGATTACTAACAATTCCTTGGAGAGGCCTATGATAAAATTAACAAGAAAATCATTCCCCAAACTCTGTTACTGTGGCATGTACCCTCCTAAGAAAAAGAAAAACTAATGAAAGACACTCAATTCTTCATTTTCTTTTGTATCTACTTTCCCCCTACTCAGCGGATGGTAGGGTGTGTGAAAAGCCTGGAATATACCCAAAAACAGACATAATGTGTTGCATTATTATACCTGTGACATTTGTACCTTTGTTTGACTCAATCACTTCCGGTACCCCATATCTGCAGATTACCTCATTCATGAGCTTCTGTGCGGTTACCTGCTTATTTACTTTGGTAACAGAGTAGGTCTCCAACCTGAAAAGAAATCAACAACAAGCACATATTCATGCTTCCCAACAAGTAGGAGCTGAGTGTAGCCAATTTGCAATCCCTGAAATGGGTAGAGTGGCCTAGGCAAGTGTGATGTGGCAAATTTACTTCTGCCCTGTTGCTTTACGGCAAAGATCATGCAAAACTGGACAAATGATGCAGCAGCTACAGAAAACCAAGGAGCCACCCGTCCTTGTTCAAGCATCGACATCATTGCTGCTTTGAGAGGTGCGTCTTTCCGTGCGTCAGCTGGGCCATTATGAGGCACAGGGACTATGGTAAGCAAGTTCTGTTGACTGTTCACCATACGCCGTCCCTTTTTAGTCCATTTGTCTTTTTCTTCCTTGCTGGCTTGTAACTGTAAAGTCTTTAGCATATCAAAGTCCAAATTTATTATCAAAGTCCAAGTTCAAATCAAAGTCCAAAATTATTATCAAAGTCCAAGTTGTTATCAAAGTCCAAGTGTAGTCAAAGTCCAAAATTATTGTTAAATTCTTCTTCCTTTCACGGCTTGAGGGCCGCTGCTTCTGCTGTGTGGCCTGTGATGGCGTTGCCTCTTGCTTCTCCGGTGTAGGAATTGGTGTGAGCTTTCTACTCTGTCAGGTAGAAGTAGGGTCTCCATGAGACTGCACCGCTGCAACATTCTTAATTGGCTGTCCTGCTGAGGTAAAAAACTGTCTGGCCTTCCATGTTGGGCCGTAATCATGAGCTATGCCAAATGCATACCGGGAGTCAGTGTAAATGTTTGCCGTCTTACCTGTGGCCACTCCACACGCCTCCGTGAGTGCTTTTAATTCCGCTTCTTGTGCTGCGACATGCGGAGACATTCTGCTTTTTAGGACATCTTGTTGTGTAAACACTGCATATCCAGTGTGGAGTCGTCAATCACCCTGGGTACCATCTATAAAAAACAACTCAAAATATGCATTATTAACAAGGGCTTTCAGTAACTTTTTAAAACTTAAATTTTCTTGTTGCATCACTGCTAGACAATTAGGCTGGTATTCTATTTGAAAAAGATCAGAATCTTGTTGCAAAAAATTTTAAAAATTTAAAAATGGCTTGCAAAAAAATTTAAAAATGGCTTGCAAAAAATTTAAAAATGGCTGACTTGCAATACCTAAAATGGCTGACTTGCAATACCTAAAATGGCTGACTTGCAATACCTAGATCACCTATGCCTTCTCCTCCCCCCCTTTAAACCAGGGTACTAAATTGGAACAATAGTAGCCGGTTTCAAGTTATTACAACATTGTAAAAAGATTTGATGGATGCAGATAAGGCCTGTAAAATGTTAGCACCTATAACAGAAACATGAGTTACACCGGGGAAGAATAATCTACAAAACATCTACTAATATTTGAAATGTGATATCCCTTTAAGTGAATTCATTATTAGTCTGTTCCTGCCTGCAGTCTTATCAAATCTGAGACAGGAGAAAAAAAACAAAACAAAAAACTTTTACTAGCTGCTCAAAATTCTTCACCCCCTCCCTTGGACAAGAGGGATGAAACATTACTACATACTATTACATCATCTAGCTCCACCCCTTCGATATTGGCACATTGCGTCCGTCTTCTCAGCTCCATTTCAGCGTAACAGTCCAAGCATCCACATCACAACCAAGCAAAGTCCCATGCATGGGGAGGACTTTTATCCCCAGTCAATTATCCACATCACACATTCCACACTCACCGCAGCTTGAACACGGGTCACTAACTCACATCCATCCATGCTCTCAAGTCTGCTCCGTCACCCCCCTATTGAAGGCGTACCAGTCCATGCAGATGCACGGACAAAAAAAGTTTGACAAACAAACATACATCAGCTGAAAAACACCCAGGTGAGTGCTATTTTCTTATAAAGTACATAATTCTATTGAGATGAGATTGTGAATGAGCGCTATCTTTGACAAATTATGTGAAAAAAGTTTTGCTGAGTGACTGAAACATTCTATATTTCTTATCTACTGAAGCTATTATATGCTGTATTAAACGCTGAAGAAGTGTTTTAGTTTCTGTGACCCTGAATTTGGAGTGAATTCTGAAAGCCCCTACCATTTTAAAACATCTCTTATCTCTCCGCGACTATGAAACACAAACTGAATAAGTTTTAGCTTAAACTATTGCCTGCATTTTGAAATCATAATTAACACATATGCTGGGACCTTGCAACATTCATTTTCAACCCCTGTATAAGTAAGAATATATGTTTTAGAAATTGCTATATTTCCCTGCCTACTAAGACAGTATAACTAATTAAATTCATTTCAAGCCTCCATTCCATTTACGCAAGCAGAGATATTATCCAGGGTTATTATTGCATTTTCTCTCTCGCTGTTATCTTCCGACCTTGGAAGGCTACACAGAGATTCACAGCTACATGTCAACAAAACTCTTCTCCCCTACAAGCAAGCTCAGTTAATCTTTCTCATCTAAAAGCAATCTCAGTTAACTATTTGCACATACAGTATATATATATGCACATATATATCCACCTAGTATGGATTATACATATTATCTATTATCTATCTTGTATTATACACATTTTCTTTCTCTCTTTGCCAACCAATCACGTGCATTGTAACTTCCTTATCGACTTGCCTGTACCTTATACTTCTCTCCCCTACCTAACTGCCAATATAACCTTCAATAGACACTCTCCTGACGCCCTCTTGATCACTTACTGTACTTTTCAACATTTCACTTACGGATACTTTCTTAAACAAATAATGTGTACATACGTAACTTTCTCTGACTGTCTCTCTGATTCTAGCAAACCTTGGTCTTCCAAGGCACCTCTCGGTCCTAAAGACCTCCCTCCCAGACACCATTTTGTAATCTGCCGTGCGGGTCGGTGTCACACATTTTCATTAGAATTTTGTTACATTTTACAGATTCATCCACACGGCGGCAGCCCTTGAGGGGCTCTATCTTCTTTAATAAGGTCTTACGCATATTACAACAACAAAAATAACACGCTCCATAGAGTGCATCCTTCTGACCCGAATTGTCAGCCCCTTATATATGGCAATACAACCGAAGGCATCTTCTTCTTATGGAACCAGTCCCAAAGAGTACATCCCTCTCCTCAGCTGAACCATTAACTACTAAACTAAACTAAAACGGAGGGTTCCTTCGTCAATGGGACCTGTCTTACAGAGTGCTTCCCTCTCCTCTAAACCATTAACAACTAAACTAACCGAGGGTTCCTTCGTCTGTGAGACCAAATGAAAAGTAAGAGGAAAACAAAATTCTGCAGATACAACCAACAATCAAACAATCTCCACTATCGCTAAAACGCTACGGACTTCAACAACAAATAGACTACAGACTAGTTTCTGGGTGAGCCATTGGTGCGCATATCACGGTCAGTGGTCCATGACGGCAAACCCGGAGCCCACACGAGTTACCGTGTAGAACTCTTAACCCAACCCGTCCGGTCACAAACCACAGATAGTCAGTCCTGCTGCAAGACTCTCAGCGTAAAACACAACATAAATATATGTTTGTCTTACCTGGAGTTCTAAGTGAGTTGATCAGGCTCGGTTTGCAGCAGGACGGTTTCTTAGTGGCGTGGATCCGGGTGAATTGCGCTGTAAGCTCCGATTTTACCGCCCCAGTTGGTCGCGCCATTTATGAGGGTTAAAATTCTACGTACAGCACCAATCGGCCCCACCCCACTTGCCCCGTTGCCGGCCGTAAGAATAGACACCACACAGAGGTCTGGTATAGTTTCTCACACGGGACATGGCTCCCGGCTGACGTCGACGTGCTTTATTACAGATTACATGAGATCTTATACCCTTTGTCCCCCCACCCCAAGGGGATGATGGGCTCATAACCATATATGGGAAGTCCGGATTTGCGGACTGAGACAGTGAAAATCATATAACAGTCATGTACATTTGAACATCTTGATATCTTGTTCCAGCGCTTCTGGGAAAACAGCCAAGTACATGCGTCCTTCATGTCTGGTTCGGTGGTTTTCTCTGAATTTCTAGGACATCTCTTGCAAAGCCTTGGCATATCTGATGTAAGGCGACGTATTAAGTTTTTTATAGAGTTAGTACAAATGAGAATAAAGTTAGTATACATAAAAAGAAAGGCATATAACTATATCTATATAAATGTATATATTCCAGTGTTTTCTTTTCTACCTACAAGGATATATATGTATCCCTCTCAGTGATATGGACCATGCTGGTATAACCTGGTATATCAATATAAACAGAATGTAGAACTTATAGCAGCTGTACATATATAATAATGTACAGGAGATACCCAGATTAGGGTTCCTTCATAATGGCGAGGATGATATTGGGCTGGGAATCACAGCCCGATATCACGTTACCCACAATATGAATCCCGTGGATGCAATGCGGTTTCATGTGAAAACAGCCTGTCACAGCCTTAGCTTAGGGTTGCAGAGTTCTCCCATTGTTGTTGTTGATCCCCTGTATATAATTGCACACTTTGCACATAATTACAAAATGCATCAAAAACCACATGTATTGTTTAAATCCATGTGGTTTTTAAAAGTGTATGCAGTTTCTTAAAAACATGTGGTTTTTGAATACCGAATGTAGTTTTTTAATGTGTTTTTTAAATTGTGGTTCAAAAATGCAACAAGAAACATGAACTTGGCAGGAAGCGCAAAACGCTTTATTACTGTGGAGCCACTGGTGATCTGTCTTATTGCCGCATATGGCAGTCAAATTGTACTGTGCATGAAAGTGTATCTTACGCAGGATGTCATGCGCAGTCCACCTGTTTTTTATTTTTATTTCCTGTGCCATTCCAATGTAATTACATATGGGCGGCATTGATTATGCGCGCATAGAGGTGAACAATAGGCTCTTTCATAAATAATATACCGCAAAATTGAACATGTATGTAAATTTGTTATGCAGTGTGGTTTATGTATGGGTAGGTGGCGAATTGAACTTTTGCACCCAAGCCCCTGAGCCTTTAGTGACGCCCCTGAGGTAACCTGCCATGTATTTTATGCAATCCTCATTGTGGGCAGCATAGAGTAGTGACAGAAATTCTGTCATTTATGGGGTAAGGGCTAGGAGCGCCTCATAAATATACTGAACTCATCTCTTACTCGGAACTGCAGAAATAACTTGTAAGTTCCTAAGAACCACTGTACACTATCCCATAAGTAAAAGACTACTGGAATCAATATGTTTGTAACTACATCATACAGCCCAGTGTCAGACAGAGGGATGTGGATCCACCTGGCAGCACACAGGTTTTGCTTTAGGCTATCTAAGATAGCAGCACCTGGGGAACCCCAGTTTTCATGCTTAACCCCTCCAATTTGATTAGGAGCTTTGCTGCGGGTTCCCCAAGCCGTTACACATACAGATAGCCCCAGTTATGTAGTTGCTGGTGCTGCATTGGGCCAAGGCATATTACTTGTAGGTCTGAACAGGGCGTAGTCAAGAACCAAGTTGAAGTGAGAGTTGGCAGCACAGGTAAATAAATGAGGTCCAAGAAGAACGGTTAGGAAAGGCAGCAAGCAAAAGCAGAGGCCATAAACATAAAGCCAAGGTCAGGGAGCACAAAAGTCCGAATGGTCAAAACCAGACATGGGTCAAAACCAGGAATACACACAGACTGGGGCTTTGCCACAATTGCCTAATATGGCAGATGCTGGCTGAAGATTGAAGGAGGATTGAATTGGGGAGCATACACTGGCCCGCTAAAGGCAGAGTCCTGAGATTGAGCAGAGGAGGGCTGTGCACCATGTGATCGACATCAGAGTCCGACCATAACCCAATGAGCAAGTGAGCTGCTGTGATGCGCCATGACATCCACACTGAGGACAGCATAAAGGACTTGACAGGTTACCTCTAAAAGAGATATTAAATCTGGATTTTAAAAGGCAGTCTGAAGTCTAAGTTGTAAAAAATAAGACTTTTCTGTGAGAACGTTGGTTCTATACGAAAGTAACAAACGCAAAATTGTAAATGCATTTACAGTAGTTAAGTCACAAAGAAAAATTGATAAAATGTTTAACTCCATGTACAATCAGTTTATAAACTGAATGCATCTCTGGATTGTATGTAAGCTTGTTTGGGAAAAAAACATGTACAGTATAGTACATGAAGAGTGATATTAATGCAGATAATTTGGCTTGTTACATAAGAGAGATGTTGTCAATTTGTAGTTGTAACTATTACTGAGCTGATACTGGCATGACTCAATTAGAATCACACCATCAGGCCCAATTAATTTTATTTGAGGACACCTACTATGAGCAGTATAAAGGATGTATACTAATGATCCCTTTAGACAGCTCAACCTCCTGCAACTCTTCTGCTCTCTGCACTGCCAATTTACTTTTTCACTCAGGACTACTGGAGGCTAATGAACAGCCTTAAAAACAAATAAACACAGAAACCCCTAATATTCTATTCATCATGTTCTTTACAAAAATCTGCCCTTGACTCTGAGTATATGGGAGCAATCAAAAAGACACTGATGAGCATACAGCTGTTTAACACTGCCTTTTTAGTTTTCTGCCATTAAAATCAAATCATCCTGAAATATTTCATATTTAGTGTTTAAAAAATGCATTTTTCTTTATCCAAGACTACAACTAGGGTAGTGTGATTAGATAGAAAATGCGTTTTTATGAATTCATTTTTAATGAAATGTATGCATTTAAAGGGGCTATTTGTAAACTATTGATGGCCTATCAGCACAATAGATTATCAATAGTTGATCGATAAAGGTCCTTTGCTAGGGAAACCTACGAATCAGGTATTCACTGAGCCTGTGTGCTTGTGCACTGAAGTAATTTCTGCAGGAAGCAGACAGCTACGTTCTCACTGCAGTGGCCAGGCTTTGGTATTGCAGGCCGAGCTCACATCAAAGTAAATGGGAAGTTAGCCTGCCATATTAAGCCTGGCCACTGCAGTGGGGATAGAGCTGTCTGCTTCGTGCAGAAATCAGTTCATTGTATGAATACACTAACCTAGCAAATAGCTTATAGACAGGATTCCTGGGCTGCAGAGCTCTTTGATATATTTTTGATAGCCTGTCCTGCTGATAGACAATCAGTAATTTACAACTGGACAACCCTTTTAAGCAGGTTAGTCAATGTGTTTGAGTTAACTACTTTCTGGTAAGCCTATTTAGGGCCCTAATAAATTTTTTTGTCTTTTTTATCATTGTTGCATTGTAAGAACCATAATTGTTTTATTTATTTTTGTAAAAACACAGCCATCTAAGCGCTTGTATTTGAAATTATAATTTGTAGTGGTCTCATTTTAGGGTGGTGGTGATTCAGTTGAGGTAGACTTTCATATACTTTATGAATCCTCATTCTACATTCATTCCTATACTTGTCCGGCTGTGATCCACAAAGTATTTTGTAAGAAATAGAGGAGTAGGTTCCCATTGCTTTCTCCACCCCTCCCCATTTATCCGGTCTTGGGACCGGCAAGTAGCTAGCTATATGGCTGGGTTCCATTTTGGGGTACATAAAATATAAACTGTATAACGTTCATAAGTTTTTGAGGAGTAGGTAGAAAAAAATAAAAATTCTGCAGTTGTTTTAAGGATTTGTTTTTACGACATTCACTATGCAGTACAAATAATGTTGCTCATCTAGATTAGCTGGACAAATATTCGCTATTTCAGATGGGCAAATTAGGAGTTAATGTTCAACTTTGAGGAAGCTTACAAATTACACACAGCATTGAATGTGATAGGAAGTCATCTGATTTATTATTTAATCCGCAGAAGTATTTATACAAAGACATTTGAAACGAGGCTAGAAAATGTCTCACTTGTAAATCATTTATCATCATTGGTTATTAAAAACTCACCAAATGCAATGATGTCTCTTTAGAGGCAGGACTTCTCTCTGGCTGATTGAAGCTGTTTGTCACGAGACCTCAGTAAATGGCCTTGAAACACAGCCTGGCATTCCTGTGACAGAAACAACCATATTATGTGCTAAGTAAAGACAGAGAAATAGAGAAGAAGAGTAGGCTACAAGAAAAGATAGAGCATAGAAACTATATTTCTCTCACAAATCCCCCCTTTTGTGACTGTTTTCCCACGTTACATAACCCCCACAGTTAGCATGATTTCCATTCTCATCCCAGAAAATTGAGCTAACTAGTAAGAAACATGTCGTCTTATCTAAATTCTAAATAATTATTCACCTTGTTACACCCATGTATGTCTGGGTTGGATTTTCTTTAATTACATAAATTGTGAATTTATGTATTTGTGGACCCCTGAACCAATTATTATATAAAACCCCCTAGATTTGGTATGCACTGAATGCAACAGCACAGGAGTATACAACTTACCACTACACCTCAAAGTATATTGAAAAGTAGACAAAGCTAAAATGCACTTAACCAGGAACCAGAAAGCCAATCAAAACATCTAGCTGACAGGATTCCCTTTTTGCCCTAGGGAATCATCATAATAAGGTGTTTGATGCATGAGAATACCTAGGTGTGACAAAGTACAAAACATAATAGCATATGCCACTCTAGAGCAGCTGTAAGGTAATAATCTAGCACTATTGTTTGTCAGACAATAACAGTCAATAAAGCTTGAATTGCATTAGTTTGATTAACCAGCCCCAATACTGTGAAAATTTGAACATCTAGACAATCTGTAGTTTTAAAACCGTCACAAAAACTTGTTGCAAATAGGAGAAAAATTTTTACAATCTATAACCATAAGAACTGCACAAATGGTGGTTAACTGCTGGTACATTAAAGGCTTAATATATTTGAGGTATATTAAATTTCGGTTTGTATCACTGTAAGTATGTCTGCTCTAATAGGTTGACTGGGCAGGTCTCTGACACCATAAATCTAGCAGAATATAAAAGTAAAAAAGAAAAAAAGAAAAATCCGCGCTCCTTCAGGAAAAGATTATCCTATGGGAACCCTTGGTTAATATAACCTCCGTTTTATTTGTACATCGCGTTTCGTCCTATCGGACTTTATCAAGTACATACATATTTTAAAAGCATGGCACTTTATATAGCAAATGTATTTACCTCTCCTAATGGGGATCCACGGCTTCCTTCGTATCTCCGGCGCCCTGTGACGTCTCGCTCTGCGACCCGCGTCAGACGTTACGCTGAGGCACGCAGCGTGATGACGTCATCCCGTTACATGCATCCCCTGATGCGGGGTGGAGCTAGGAGCCGACCAGATCGTATATCCTACAACATTAATACAACCATGAAAAACTGACCAATTGTGCTTCTAGCCTAAAGCTCAATTGGAAGAACATTATTTCATCACATAATGTCATTTTGAACATGTGCAAATACGCAAAATAAATAAACTATTATATATGTATATGTATAAAATAATTGGGTAAAAACAAACATGATTGAGCAAAACAAACATGATTCCACCAGTGAAATCCCAAATCCACCAGTTTTATCATCCTATAAAAACAACCAAGTTAAAAACAATAAGAGAAGGAGAAGAGGGAAGAGGGGGGGGGGCACCAATCTCTCCAAGAACCGGACCAAATCCAAATCATGCGGCGAAGAATTAGTAGATTTCGAAACAGTCAAAAAGTGCGGGATTTTCAACATATCTCAGTATATTTTGAAAAGAAGGGAACTTGAAGTCCTTACAAAGGGCCTTTCATTTAGTCCCACCAGAGGATCAAATTTGTTTGATTTATTTGTGGACCGGAACTCCTTTGTCCGTAAAATAACATTAAATAGATACTATAATATTCAAGAAGTAAAAAATACTGGACAAAAAGTTCAGGATCTTTATGAACTCAAAGAGAGAGAGTTCAATTTAGAGGACCCAATAGTGACGGATCTTAGACCCCGAAGTAGGTTTTACCCCATAGAAGCTAAAGGAGAATATTTAGAACTTTTCTATCGAAGGACTATGGATGATTTCACAAAAATGTGCAAAGAGAATGGATCTACTCATTTCAATTTAAGTAAAAACCAGAGAATTACACTTAAGACACTTATGGAGGAGGACTCTATAGTTATCAGAAATGCGGATACGGGAGGAGCAATAGTTATCATGGGATATGATCAATACCATGGTGAGGCACTAAAGATCCTGGGTGACAAAACATACTATGAGGAATTGAAGAGCGATCCTACAGAGACTATTACTAAGGAATTTTTTGCTTTGATTCAGAGTGCATATGGTAAGAATAGTATGTCCAAAACGGAATACCATTATATGAAAGAAACACCAATAGGAACACCATATTTTTACCACATTCCAAAGGTTCACAAGGATCTACAAAACCCCCCTGGTTGCCCTATAGTTGCAGGCATGCAAGCGGTAACTCACAGATTATCGGAATATATAGATCACCAACTCCAGAAATATGTGATAAATTTACCATCTTATGTGAAGGATTCCAGTCATGTACTGGAGATTATAAAGGATATTCATTGGAAACCCACATTCCTTTGGTGTACGATTGATGTGGAAGCGTTATATTCCAATATCGGCCACAATATTGGTGTTAAAGCGATAGGCGAGATGCTTGGGGAAGATTTTCTTATGCCTCCCCATCAGAGGGGTTTCATACTTAGAAGTATAGCCTTCATTTTGGAAAACATGTTTACTTATAATGGCGCATTTTACAGGCAACGTACGGGTACAGCAATGGATACGCAATGCGCGCCAAGTTTCGCGAACCTCGTAATGGGATATTTTGAAAAGGAGCGATTTAGGGACCCTAGAATTGTTTTATATAAGAGGTTCATAGATGACCTCCTTATGATATGGGATGGAGAGGAAGACGAACTAAAAGATTTTGTTTTAGGATTGTCCAAAAATGAATTTGATTTTAAATTCACCCACTGTATAAGTGCCAAGAAGGTGGTGTATTTGGATTTAGAACTGGAAAATGAAAAATTAATATCCCGCACTCATTTTAAGACTGTTGACACTAATAGCTCTCTTAATTATTATAGTTGTCATCATAAGAATTGGAGGCAAAATATCCCATTTGGACAATTTCAACGCATCAGGCGGAACTGCCCAAGATTGACAGATTTTAAGTTACAGGCCCAGATTGTGAGGAAGAGATTTCTGGATAAGAAATATCCCAAAAGTCTGGTTGATGCAGCTTATAATAAGGTACTGATGCAGAACAAGGATGAAAAAGGGAAAATGCCTTCTAGTCATTGTAAAAATAAGGATGAAAAGTATAAGACAGCGTTTGTAACAAAATTTAGTGTACAATTGGGTAAAATTAACCATATCCTCAGAAAAAATTGGGCCATCCTGAGGGAGGACCCATTTTTAGGTAATAAATTACCAACACAACCACCCTGCATATTTCGCAGGAATAAGACCATAAAAAATTTGATTGCCCCCTCATGCCCAAAGAGGGAGAACAACAGGAAGATGGCGATAAAACAAAAGAGTAAAGAGGTGGATGTAGGGGTTTATAAGTAGAGATGAGCGAGCGTACTCATCCGAGCTTGATGCTCGTTCGAGTATTAGGGTGTTCGAGATGCTCGTTACTCGAGACGAGCACCACGCAGTGCTCGACTCCATTACATTTCCTTCCCTGAGAAATTTGCGCGCTTTTCTGGCCAATAGAAACACAGGGAAGGCATTACAACTTCCTCCTGTGACATTTCAGCCCT
The DNA here is from genome assembly GCF_035609145.1 of Eleutherodactylus coqui. Lineage (NCBI taxonomy): Eukaryota > Metazoa > Chordata > Amphibia > Anura > Eleutherodactylidae > Eleutherodactylus > Eleutherodactylus coqui. The sequence continues at coordinate 220,508,430 of NC_089841.1, forward strand.
ATCCCACCCCCTGCAGTGAGTGGCATGGGAGATCAGATGACACCCGAGTATTTAAATCTGCCCCGCCCGCGGCTGATCAGGGAAAGTGCTGTCTTGCTGTAGCTGCTATAGGGAGAGTATTAGGTGTTATTTTAGTCTTCAAGAACCCCAACGGTCCTTCTTAGGGCCACATCTGACCGTGTGCAGTACTATTGAGGCTGCTGTTAGAAGTTTTGCACAATTTATTTTTTTTTGTATATCGGGCGTGCAGACCATAGCGTCCTCAGTCTGCAGTCATTTTACAGGGGCAGTACTGCTGAGGCAGGGACAGTGGTACAGGGAAATCCATATACAGGCTATATAGGCAGTGGGCTTTTTCCCAAAAATTGTAAAAAAAATACTATATTTGGCCTGCCTGTGACCATCTTCAGTTTACGGTGTGTCTGCTGGGGATACTAGTAGTCGCTGATTAATACTCAGCCTTGCACATAATTTTTTCTGGCTGCACTGTGCTTTCAATAACGACAGTCATCCTCCAACAGGGAAATCCATATACAGGCTATATCACAAGCAGTGGGCTTTTCCCCAAAAATTGTAAAAAAAATACTATATTTGGCCTACCTGTGACCGTCTTCAGTTTATGGCGTGTGTGCTGGGGGTAGTAGTCGCTCATTAATACCCAGCCTTGCGCATAATTGTTTCCTGGCTCTGCTGTATCCGTTACATGATCGCCGTCATCCCGCCAGAGGGAAAGAGTATACATATATACGCTGCATAGGGTGTCTGTCTGGTTTTTCACCTCACCATTTTAAAAAATTGAAGCAAATACTTAAAGGGGTTGTCCCGCGCCGAAACGGGTTTTTTTTTTTTTTCAACAGCCCCCCCGTTCGGCGCGAGACAAACCCGATGCAGGGACCTAAAAAAAAATCCGCACAGCGCTTACCTGAATCCCCGCGCTCCGGTGACTTCTTACTTACCGGTTGAAGATAGCCGCCGGGATCTTCTCCCTCGGTGGACCGCAGCTCTTCTGTGCGGTCCATTGCCGATTCCAGCCTCCTGATTGGCTGGAATCGACACGTGACAGGGCGGAGCTACACGGAGCCGCTCTCTTGGCACGAGCGGCCCCATTCAGAAAAGAAGAAGACCCGGACTGCGCAAGCGCGTCTAATCTGGCGATTAGACGCTGAAAATTAGACGGCACCATGGAGACGAGGACACCAGCAATGGAACAGGTAAGTGAATAACTTCTGATAACTTCTGTATGGCTCATAATTAATGCACAATGTACATTACAAAGTGCATTATTATGGCCATACAGAAGTGTATAGACCCACTTGCTTTCGCGGGACAACCCCTTTAAGGCCTACTACTGGCCTTTGGCCACTTGACTGGTTCTGCGCTGTGAATTCCAGCAGCCCAGTCATACGCACCTAGGTCTGACTACAGGCTTGCGCATAATTGTTTCCTGGCTCTGCTGTGCGTTCCGTAAGCGAAGTCAGCCTCCAACCACAGGCCAATAAGCGGCACATTTAATTACAGCGTTCTGTTTCTGCTCTACTCGTAATACACCATGCTGAGGGGTAGGGGTAGGCCTAGAGGACGTGGACGTGGGCGAGGACGCGGAGGCCCAAGTCAGGGTGTGGGCACAGGCCGAGCTCCTTGTCCAGGTGTATCACAGCCAACTGCTGCGGAATTAGGAGAGAGGCAAGTTTCTGGGGTCCCCACATTCATCTCACAATTAATGGGTCCACGCGGTAGTCCTTTATTAGAAACTGAGCAGTGTGAGCAGGTCCTGTCGTGGATGGCAGAAAGTGCATCCAGCAATCTATCGCCCACCCAGTCTTCTACGCCGTCCACAGCTGCAACTCTGAATCCTCTGGCTGCTGCTCCTCCTTCCTCCCAGCCTGCTCAATCCATGAAAATGACACATTCTGAGGAGCAGGCAGACTCCCAGGAACTCTTCTCGGGCCCCTGCCCAGAATGGGCAGCAATGGTTCCTCTCCCATCGGAGGAGTTTGTCGTGACCGATGCCCAACCTTTGGAAAGTTCCCGGGGTCCGGGGGATGAGGCTGGGGACTTCCGGCAACTGTCTCAAGAGCTTTCAGTGGGTGAGGAGGACGATGAGACACAGTTGTCTATCAGTGAGGTAGTAGTAAGGGCAGTAAGTCCCAGGGAGGAGCGCACAGAGGATTCGGAGGAAGAGCAGCTGGACGATGAGGTGACTGACCCCACCTGGTTTGCTAAGCCTACTGAGGACAGGTCTTCAGAGGGGAAGGCAAGTGCAGCAGCAGGGTAGGTTGGAAGAGGTAGTGCAGTGGCCAGGGGTAGAGGCAGGGCCAGACCGAATAATCCACCAACTGTTTCCCAAAGCGCCCCCTCGCGCCATGCCACCCTGCAGAGGCCGAGGTGCTCAAAGGTCTGGCAGTTTTTCACTGAGAGTGCAGACGACTGATGAACTGTGGTGTGCAAGGCTTGTCGCGCCAAGATCAGCCAGGGAGCCACCACCACCAGCCTCACCACCACCAGCATGCGCAGGCAAATGATGGCCAAGCACCCCACAAAGTGGGACGAAGGCCGTTCACCGCCTCCGGTTTGCACCACTGACTCTCCCCCTGTGCCCCAACCTGCCACTGAGATCCAACCCCCCTCTCAGGACACAGGCACGACCGTCTCCCGGCCTGCACCCACACGCTCACCTCCGCTGTCCTCGGCCCCATCCAGCAATGTCTCTCAGCGCAGCGTCCAGCCATCGCTAGCGCAACTGTTTGAGCGCAAGTGCAAGTACGCCGCCACGCACCCGCATGCTCAAGCGTTAAACGTGCACATAGCCAAATTGATCAGCCTGGAGATGCTGCCATATAGGCTTGTGGAAACGGAGGCTTTCAAAAACATGATGGTGGCGGCCCCGCGCTACTCGGTTCCCAGTCGTCACTACTTTTCCCGATGTGCCGTCCCAGCCCTGCACGACCACGTCTCCCGCAACATTGTACGTGCCCTCACCAATGCGATTACTGCCAAGGTCCACTTAACAATGGACACGTGGACAAGCACAGGCGGGCAGGGCCACTATATCTCCCTGACGGCACATTGGGTGAATTAAGTAGAGGCTGGGACCGAGTCAGAGCCTGGGACCGCTCACGTCCTACCCACCCCCAGAATTGCGGGCCCCAGCTCGGTGGTGGTATCTGCGGCGGTGTATGCTTCCTCCACTAAACCACCCTCCTCCTCCTGCTACGCAACCTCTTTCTTGCAATCAAGATGTGTCAGCAGCAGCATGTCGCCAGCAGTCGGTGTCGCGCGGCGTGACAACACAGCGGTGGGCAAGCGTCAGCAGGCCGTGCTGAAACTACTCAGCTTAGGAGAGAAGAGGCACACGGCTCACGAACTGCTGCAGGGTCTGACAGAGCAGACCGACCGCTGGCTTTCGCCGCTGAGCCTCCAACCGGGCATGGTCGTGTGTGACAACGGCCGTAACCTGGTGGCGGCTCTGCAGCTCGGCAGCCTCACGCACGTGCCATGCCTGGCCCACGTCTTTAATTTGGTGGTTCAGCGCTTTCTGAAAAGCTACCCACGCTTGTCAGACCTGCTCGGAAAGGTGCGCCGGCTCAGCGCACATTTCCGCAAGTCCAACACGGACGCTGCCACCCTGCGGACCCTGCAACGTCGGTTTAATCTGCCAGTGCACCGACTGCTGTGCGACGTGCCCACACAGTGGAACTCTACGCTCCACATGTTGGCCAGACTCTATGAGCAGCGTAGAGCTATAGTGAAATACCAACTCCAACTTGCGCGGCGCAGTGGGAGTCAGCCTCCTCAATTCTTTACAGAAGAGTGGGCCTGGTTGGCAGACATCTGCCAGGTCCTTGGAAACTTTGAGGAGTCTACCCAGATGGTGAGCGGCGATGCTGCAATCATTAGCCTCACCATTCCTCTGCTATGCCTCTTGAGAAGTTCCCTGCAAAGCATAAAGGCAGACGCTTTGCGCTCGGAAACGGACGCGGGGGAAGACAGTATGTCGCTGGATAGTCAGAGCACCCTCATGTCTATATCTCAGCGCGTTGAGGAGGAGGAGGAGGAGGGGGAAGAGACAGCTTGGCCCACTGCTGAGGGTACCCATGCTGCTTGCCTGTCATCCTTTCAGCGTGTATGGCCTGAGGAGGAGGAGGAGGAGAATCCTAAAAGTGATCTTCCTAGTGAGGACAGCCATGGGTTGCGTACAGGTACCCTGGCACACATGGCTGACTTCATGTTAGGATGCCTTTCTCGTGACCCTCGCGTTACACGCATTCTGGCCACTACGGATTACTGGGTGTACACACTGATCGACCCACGGTATAAGGAGAACCTTTCCACTCTCATACCCGAAGAGGAAAGGGGTTCGAGAGTGATGCTATACCACAGGACCCTGGCGGACAAACTGATGGTAAAATTGCCATCCGACACCACTAGTGGCAGAAGGCGCAGTTCCGAGGGCCAGGTAGCAGGGGAGGTGCGGAGATCAGGCAGCATGTACAGCGCAGACAGGGGAACACTCTCCAAGACCTTTGACTGCATTATGGCTCCCCAGCAAGACTGTGTCACCACTCTTCAGTCAAGGCTGAGTCGGCGGGAGCACTGTAAAAGGATGGTGAGGGAGTACGTAGCCGATTGCACGACCGTCCTCCGTGACACCTCTGCTCCGTACAACTACTGGGTGTCGAAGCTGGACACGTGGCCTGAACTCGCGCTGTATGCCCTGGAGGTGCTTGCTTGCCCTGCGGCTAGCGTCTTGTCAGAGAGGGTGTTTAGTGCGGCTGGGGAAATCATCACGGATAAGCGTACCTGCCTGTCAACCGACAGTGCCGACAGGCTTACACTCATCAAGATGAACAAAGCCTGGATTTCCCCAGACTTCTCTTCTCCACCAGCGGACAGCAGCGGTACCTAAACAATACGTAGGCTGCACCCGCGGATGGAAGCATCGTTCTCTATCACCATCAAAAACGGGGACCTTTTAGCTTCATCAATCTGTGTATAATATTCATCCTCCTCCTCCTGCTCCTCCTCCTGAAACCTCACGTAAACACGCCGAATGGGCAATTTTTCTTAGGCCCACAAGGCTCAGTCATATTACTTTTGTAAACAATGTTTATACGTTTCAATTCTCATTAAAGCGTTGAAACTTGCACCTGAACCAATTTTTATTTTAACTGGGCTGCCTCCAGGCTTAGTTACAAATTAAGCCACAGTACGCTAAGCGATTAATGGGTTTCACCTGCCCTCGTGGTTGGGCATGGGCAATTTTTCTGAGGTACATTAGTACTGTTGGTACACAAATTTTTTTGGGCCCTCGCCTACAGTGTAATCCTAGTAATTTTTATGGGCTTCGCCTGCACTCATGGTACAGCAAGGTGGATGGGGTTGGCCTACACTTTTGCTACATAAATGTAACTGGGGCCTTGTCTATACTGCAGCTACTGAAATGTGAAAGAGACTGTTATCTCCCTAAACTGCTGCAACGGGAATGTTACTGTGGCCTGTCTTGACTGCAACTACTACTGAAATGGAACTAATACTGTGCTCCCCCTATACTGCTGCTAGTGATATGTTACTGGGGCCTGTCCAGACTGCTACTACTACTCAAATGGAACTAATACTGTGCTCCCGCTATACTGCTGCTAGTGATATGTTACTGGGGCCTGTCCAGACTGCTACTACTACTCAAATGGAACTAATACTGTGCCCCCCCTATACTGCTGCTAGTGATATGTTACTGGGGCCTGTCTAGACTGCTACTACTACTGAAATGGAACTAATACTGTGCTCCCCCTATACTGCTGCTAGTGATATGTTACTGGGGCCTGTCTAGACTGCAACTCCTACTGAAATGGAACTAATACTGTGCTCCCCCTATACTGCTGCTAGTGATATGTTACTGGGGCCTGTCTAGACTGCTACTACTACTGAAATGGAACTAATACTGTGCTCCCCCTATACTGCTGCTTTGGAATTGTTACTGGGGCCTCGCCTACAGTGTAATCCTAGTAATTTTTATGGGCTTCGCCTGCACTCATGGTACAGCAAGGTGTGTGGGGTTGGCCTACACTTTTGCTACATAAATGTAACTGGGGCCTTGTCTATACTGCAGCTACTGAAATGTGAAAGAGACTGTTATCTCCCTAAACTGCTGCAACGGGAATGTTACTGTGGCCTGTCTTGACTGCAACTACTACTGAAATTGAACTAATACTGTGCTCCCCCTATATTGCTGCTAGTGATATGTTACTGGGGCCTGTCCAGACTGCTACTACTACTGAAATGGAACTAATACTGTACTCCCCCTATACTGCTGCTAGTGATATGTTACTGGGGCCTGTCCAGACTACTACTGAAATTGAACTAATACTGTGCTCCCCCTATACTGCTGCTAGTGATATGTTACTGGGGCCTGTCCAGACTGCTACTACTGCTGAAATGGAACTAATACTGTGCTCCCCCTATACTGCTGCTAGTGATATGTTACTGGGGCCTGTCTAGACTGCAACTACTACTGAAATGGAACTAATACTGTGCTCCCCCTATACTGCTGCTAGTGATATGTTACTGGGGCCTGTCCAGACTGCTACTACTACTCAAATGGAACTAATACTGTGCTCCCCCTAAACTGCTGCTAGTGATATGTTACTGGGGCCTGTCTAGACTGCTACTACTACTGAAATGGAACTAATACTGTGCTCCCCCTATACTGCTGCTAGTGATATGTTACTGGGGCCTGTCCAGACTGCTACTACTACTGAAATGGAACTAATACTGTGCTCCCCCTATACTGCTGCTAGTGATATGTTACTGGGGCCTGTCCAGACTGCTACTACTACTCAAATGGAACTAATACTGTGCTCCCCCTAAACTGCTGCTAGTGATATGTTACTGGGGCCTGTCTAGACTGCAACTACTACTGAAATGGAACTAATACTGTACTCCCCCTATACTGCTGCTAGTGATATGTTACTGGGGCCTGTCTAGACTGCAACTACTACTGAAATGGAACTAATACTGTGCTCCCCCTATACTGCTGCCAGTGATATGTTACTGGGGCCTGTCCAGACTGCTACTACTACTGAAATGGAACTAATACTGTGCTCCCCCTATACTGCTGCTAGTGATATGTTACTGGTGCCTGTCCAGACTGCTACTGAAATGGAACTAATAATGTGCTCCCCCTATACTGCTGCTAGTGATATGTTACTGGGGCCTGTCTAGACTGCAACTACTACTGAAATGGAACTAATACTGTGCTCCCCCTATACTGCTGCTTTGGAATTGTTACTGGAGCCTGTCTTGACTGCTACTATTACTGAAATGGGCGGTTGGGCAGCATGTTACCCAGGAGAAGTGGCAGCGAAGTGTCATGCAGGCAGTGAATGTGCTTTGTTGGAGGTAGTGTGGTGCTTAGCTAAGGTATGCCTTGCTAATGAGGGTTTTTCAGAAGTAAAAATTGTTGGGGGGGGTGGCACTCTTGCCGCTATTGTGGCTTAATAGTGGGACCTGGGAACTTGAGATGCAGCCCAACATGTAGCCCCTCGCCTGCCCTATCCGTTTCTGTGTCGTTCCCATCACTTTCTTGAATTTCCCAGATTTTCACAAATGAAAACCTTAGCGAGCATCGGCGATATACAAAAATGCTCGAGTCGCCCATTGACTTCAATGGGGTTCGTTACTCGAAACGAACCCTCGAGCATCGCGGGAAGTTCGACTCGAGTAACGAGCACCCGAGCATTTTGGTGCTCGCTCATCTCTATTTATAAGTGTAAAGAAAAGATGTGCAAATGCTGCCTAAATATTATCCATGGTAGAAAGAATATCGATTTACCTAATGACGAAGAATTTTTGATCAGACAGCATTTGACATGTGGGGTAAAAAATGTTATAATATCTGCTGGAATGCCCATGTGGATTAAGATATGTGGGGAGGACGAAGAACACGCTCCGTGAGAGATTGAATCAGCACCGAAGCAATATCCGCAAGGGATATACCAAACACAGCATATCCTGCCATTTTTTCAATAATCATGATAAAGACATCTCTGGGCTTCGTGTTACACCCATTGAATATATAAATGAAAGGTCCACACAAAAATTAAGAGGAAAAGAGATGTTTTGGATTTTTAGGTTAAATACGCTAGTCCCCAATGGTCTTAATGAGATTTTAGAAAAATTATGAATATTAATTTTAGAGTTTATTTTTATGTATACAAGTAGTTTTAAAGTAGAGGTTTTAGGGATCATATAACATAATATAATATAAAAGAACAACCTGTGATTTTTTTTCATCATGTGGATATATATATATATATATATATATATATATATACATACACACACATTTAAATTAAATTAATTATTATAACTATATTTATATATTTATAATCTTATTTATTTATTCAATGTTGTTTAAAAATGGATTTGAATGAACATATGAATTTTATTCTAGTGATAAAACATGAAATTGGAGTAGGTGGATTTTACCCAATTATTTTATACATATGCATTTTATATATATATATATATATATATATATATATATATATAAAATATTTTATTATTTTGCATATTAGCACATGTTCAAAATGACACTATGTGATGAAATAATGTTCTTCCAATTGAGCTTTAGGCTAGAAGCACAATTGGTCAGTTTTTCATGGTTGTATTAATGTTGTAGGATATACGATCCGGTCGGCTCCTAGCTCCACCCCGCATCAGGGGATGCGTCTAACGGGATGACGTCATCACGCTGCGTGCCTCAGCGTAACGTCTGACGCGGGTCGCAGAGCGAGACGTCACAGGGCGCCGGAGATACGGAGGAAGCCGTGGATCCCCATTAGGAGAGGTAAATACATTTGCTGTATAAAGTGCCATGCTTTTAAAATATGCATGTACTTGATAAAGTCTGATAGGACGAAATGCGTTGTACAAATAAAACGGAGGTTATATTAACCAAGGGTTCCCATAGGATAATCTTTTCCTGAAGGAGCGCGGATTTTTCTTTTTTACTTTTATATTCTGCTGTTTGGATACGGATCTCTATAGGGATACGGTGCAAAATCTGCTGGCTCTCCTTGTCCCTAGCCTGACAGGATCATAAGCAACTCTGGAGGAGGACTATATATTAAAAGCATACTTGGATATGGGGTGTTAGTGGGTCCCTTATACAGGGTCCTACTATACGCCGGGTAAGTGCATACCCTCTTTTACTCTGCCAAATAGGCATTGTTTTTTTTACTGGATTCTTTCCTGAGAGCGCTGTCCTTATATATATATTTTGTCATATTCTGACACCATAAATCTAGTCACATTGGAAATGTGATACCCTTTAAGCAAATTTTTGTTATTAATTTGATTCTATTTGCAATGCACTTATCAGCTTTGTCAAGTGCACAATTATTTCATTTTACTATTATACTTCAATAACATTAAAATAAATTGAACCCAATATTTTGAATACACCATGTATTTGTGTTTAGCAAAAAAGTGAGTGATATGCACGACTGCTCTGTTTTGAGGAGGTGCAAAACCATTACATACTATTTTTTTCCCTACATCATCTAGCTCCACCCCCTTGTAGCTTGGCTTTCTGTTTAGGTATATCTTTCACACTTCAGATCAAATGCTCCAACTCCTGAAATATGACTCAATGTAATTTATACATGGGCCCTTCACACTCAAACCCAAAAGTTCATAAATTCTCCTTGTGTTAGAAAACTTTTAAATCATTGTACATAAACATCCTTTCAATTCAACTTCTTTGTAACCTTTAATTCACTTCATTTTTTCCAACTTTTGGCTTCCTCAAACAGCCCTTATAGCTTGCTTATTTCTCCATCTGATTCATTGTGTATAATTATATGCAGAAGTGACAAATTTTCTATAGTTCTCTGAAGATGACAGCCCCTCACTTCAGAATTCACTTTATCTCTGAGTCTCTGTAAAACAAGAAACCATTAACCCTCTCTAATCACGACTCAATATAAGAAAGCTTCCCCCCCTACAAACTGCTAATCCACACTACACAAACAGCAAGAACATTTATGTATTCATATTCAGAAACTAGAATTGGCCAAAATACAGATAGTAAACAAAAGTACGCGTAAGAAAGGTCTTACTCACCGTGGATTGATGTGGTTGTCCACTATTGACTATCTGATGCTGGTGACAACACAACACCTGACCGATTCCTACTTGCACAACTGTCAAAGCATCTTGATTCATACCAGCTCTTTTTAACATTGCTTTACATTGTTGCACTGCATTTTTAACTTTTCTCCCTCAACCTGTAGCCTGAAATCATGCACATTTACTGCGTCCAAACAATAATGCTCAAATATTTCCTTTTGTGACAGGATCACACTACACACACTCCAGACACCAGTTCACCATTTACATACAGATTTCTTAACCAAAAACATACTGTCTGTCGGATTCATTGACATGGATCTCAAAGCACGACAGTAGTGCCATCTTTGACCAGTGGATAGAGACAATTACAACCTCAGGGAAGGACAGATAATTTTGTAAGAAATAACGTTTTTTTGACCTTTTGTTAATAGAGTGCTCTGTCTGTCCTTCCTGGAGAAAAGAAAATCACTGAATTCATCACCTAAATACAATATAAATACTTTATTATTCAAAAAAGACAAAGACAACATCAAATAATATTTAAAATAAAGGGGCGAATGGTGGTAGGAATGAAATGTGACCAATGAATCATGGCTCACATTTGGAGCCAATTTTGTTAGCGCAAATATTTGCTAGTTGGTATGTTTTCAGTTATTCACTGAAAAAGCCAAAAATGCAATACCTGATAGTCTGCAAAGCAAACACGATCGCCATAAGGCCGGCACAATCGCTGTAGGGCAGGTGCAACCGCCATAAGCCCTAAAGATATGCAGTCAGCCAGACAATGGTGTGGGGGAGCAACTTGTTCATTGCAGGCTAATATGCAATCGCTGGTGGCGATTTTGCCTGCCTTATGGCGATCGTGCCTATGGTGACTGTGTCTGCTTTGCAGACTATCAGGTATTGCACTTTTGGCTTTTTCAGTGAATAATGTCTTTGTTGTTTTCCTGTTTTTTTGGTATGTATTCAGGTGGCAAAATAAGAAGTTAAAGGGGTTGTCCCATGAAAGCAAGTGGGGTTATACACTTCTGTATGGCCATATTAATGCACTTTATAATATACATCGTGCATTAAATATGAGCCATACGGAAGTTATACACTTACCCCCTCCGGCGCTGGCGTCCCCGTCTCCATGGCAACGACTGAAGCCTTCTTCTCTGGGCGCCGCAACAGTCGACACTTGCGCAGATAAGAATCTTCTGCTGGCTGTGTCCAGGCTCACGAGCGGCGTCCTGGCTCCTCCCTCTTCTCCGTGTCATCATAGCTCCGCCTCTGTCACGTGGTGCCGATCAGCCAATGAGGTGGCTGTAATCGGCAGTGGAACGCAAGGCTGGAGAAGAAATCCATGGTGCACCATGGGAGAAGACCCGCGGTGCACCATGGGAGAAAACCGCGGTGCACCTTTGGGAAAGGACCGGCGGCCATCTTGAAAGAAGAACTTTTATAAGTTCATGAAACGCTGAATTGTAGAGTAGAAACCATCTTTAAAAACGCTTTCCACGGGTACGTTGTGATGTTTGCTGTAGAAGGGGAACTGGGCAGAGAAAAAATTTTCGATTAAAGGGACAACCCCTTTAATGTTTAAGCTTGAGGAAGCTTACAAATCACATACAGCATTGAATGTGATAGAAAGTCATCTAATTTATTAATTATTTGCAGAGGTAGTTATACAAAAACATTTGAAACAAGAAGATGCCTCACTTGTTAATAATAATTTATTATAATTGGTTATTAAAAACTCAACAAGTGCAATGATGTCTCTTCAGAGGCAGGACTTCTCTCAGGCTGATTGAAGCTGTTTCTCATGAGACCTCAGTAAATGGCCTTAGAACATGGCCTTGCATTCCTGTGATAGAAACAATTATAATATCTGAATATGGGCTAAGGATAGAAAATACAGCTTCTCTCACAGCAATAGAATTGTCCTGATTTTCGCAAAATCAAATTGGATTAGCCCAACAGATTTTTGGCCAAAATCGTGGGAAAATCAAATTTCCCATAATGCCTGTTGCAGAGGTCAGCATGCAGCCAATCAGCAGCCAGGGCGCCTAAAGGCCCATTTAGACGGGATGAATGTCAGGCAAATAATGATGCCCGACACTCGTCCTCGCAAGTGCCCGCTCACGTGCTCTTGCACAGGAGTGAGTATCATTGCTTCACAGTGGGGCATCTGCAGGAGATTTCTTTGCTCGCTCTCCCCTGCCCCTCTCCATTCACTTAACATACTGGCTGTTCAGTAAGCTGCATAAAATCCTGAATAATGAGCGATGAGTGTAAATAGCAGCTGTTCAGTACTGAACGGCCACTATGTTAAGTGAATAGAGAGAGAGCTGGGTGAGCGCGAGGACTGATATCTGTAAATGCTTGTATACTGGTGTTATATTCCAGGGAACAGAGGAAGAAGCTGCAACATGTTTATATACCTATATAGCACATGGTCCATTGATAATAGCGACAAATATTCTACACAGGACATATTGTTGCTGGGTGTTAAAGCTTGTATACCAGCTGAGAACTTAAATGTTGTTTTATTAGAGGGAGCAGAGAAAGAAGCTGCATCATATTTATATGCCTATACAAAATGTGGTCTGTACATTGGGAGAGGGTCTATTTCTGTGGCTGTCAACATATATAGCAGCAAAACAGACAGACAAAATATACTTTGGTATGGAGAATATTGCAGTTTGTTGTTTCAGACAATGTTTAAAGTTGCCAGTCGAGCCATTACCAATTATTTGCAGACCTTATGCAGATAGCAGTAATACAAGAATACAAGCTGGACTCTATGGTTTTCTGTTCTCACATATAATGAATTTTGATAATGTAAAACAAAAAGAAAACCAAGCAGGGGAACAGCAAATACACATTGTTCGTGTCAGCAGCCTGAGATGACAATCAAAGTTGCCAGTTCCGCCACTACAAATTATATTCAGGCCATTTCATGCTAGCCGTGGTTTTCTGCAAACTACAAAGTTAGCAGATAAGTTGCATAAAACTACACTAAAAAGTAAACAAGAAACCCCCAACTAAATGAAAAAAATAAACAAATAGAAAGGAAACATACAAAAAGCAAGGGGTAGGGGACGTGTCAGTGGAGGTAGTGGAGATGGTAGAGGATGGGCTAAGTTGGTGCTTCAAGCGACTCCCATTAAAGCAACAGCTCCATGTTCTGCAGGAGGCGAGTAGGTCCACTGCCATTCTTTAGAATTGGTTCTGCCCATACGTTACATCCACAGCATGCAGAACAGATCGCGGAACGATAACACAGCATGCCTCACCTACCACATCCTCCTGTTCCTCCCAGATGTAAGCAAAGAGTAGTCTGTCTGCACCAGTCAGCCATGAGCATGCACCCTTTACTTCACCCCATGACAAATCGCCAATGCCCTCCAAAGCAGTCCACAATAATTAGTCTGAGGTACTGTTTGATCAGAGTCATGGATGCCAACCAGGCAGTCCTAACAAATTTAGGAGAAGACCAAAACATTGAATGCACTGATGTCTAACATTTTTTTCCTAGCAAATGGAAGCGCTAGTTATCAGTTCTCATTGTGATATAGAATTCATAGAAAGGTAGAGTTGGAAGGGACCTCCAGGGTCATCTGGTCCAACCTCCTGGTCAGTGCAGGATTCACTAAGTCGTCCCAGACAGATATTTGTTTAGTCTTTGTTTGAACACTTCCATTGAAGTATGATTCACCACCTCCCATGGTAACTAATTCCACTCATTGATCACCCTCACTGTCAGAAAGTTTTTTCTAATATCTAATTTGTGTCTCCTCCCTTTCAGTTTCATTCCATTGCTCCTAGTCTTTTCTTGTGCAAATGAGAATAGGGCTAATCCCAATTCATTTAAAAGTAGAAAGATAGAGTTGAGCGAACATACTCTTCCGAGCTTGATGCTCTTTCGAGTATTAGCATACTCTATGGTGCTCGCTACTTGAGCCAGCATCACGCCATATTCGACCTGCCGCAGTTTTGGCCCCTCCCTGCTGTGTCGTGTCAGTTTTGACCCCTCCCCGCTGCGCACATCAACGGTAGTTTGTGGCTGGCTTGGCGGAGGAGAGAGAGAAAAAGCTCAGCAACCAGCGGGTCCCATACATAAATGCTCGAGTCTCCCATTGAAGTCAATGTGGTTCGTTACTCGAATAGAGCTCTCGAATTTTACGAAAAGCTTGACTCGAATAACAAGGACCCGAGCATTTGGGTACTCGCTCATCTCTAGAGAAAGACAATGAAGACGAGGTAGAAGTGAATGAAGTACTCAATCTAAGAAGGAGAGGCAGGGAAAGTCATCAAAGTAGCCTACAAAGGAAGGAGGAAGAGTCGAACATTGCGGGGCAGCACTCTGGGAAGGCAGAGAGTATATGTTATAAAAAAACAAAATGGCAGTGCCACCACCCTTCATTGAATGATATCATTGAATGGCTATGATTGGTTAATCGAGTGCTGGCTTTCATTGGCTGACGCGGCGCTCAATTAACCAATCAAAGAATTAGCTTGCTGGAAGCTGGGTATTCAAGCCCCGCTACCAGGAATAACTGCTCTGTCGGCGTGCAGAAGGACACGAAAGCCTGCAGCAGCGCTGCAGCCCAGCACGAGAGTCCTGAATGCCTGCTGCTAGGTAAGTATTGTTTTTTTTACATGCAGTATAGCTTATTTTCATGGGAGGGCTTATATTTCAAGCCCCCTGAAAATCAAAGTGGGGTTTATTATTGGGGAAGGGCTTATTATCAGGGAAACACAGTATGTTTCCCTTTCACATAAGTATCTGCTCTTTTGGCCCCTTTTCCCATATACACTGTATATGTCCCCTTTAAAAAAAAAGATGCTTTTTACCTCTATTTAATGTGCCCCTTCTTACATATATATGTCCCCTTTTGCCCATACTTACCTCCCCTGTTTCTCTCAGTTGCTGTGGTCAGCGCCGCTATCTCCCACTGACTTCTGCGTTATGCGATCATGTGACACACACAGGATCACTGTGGACATTCTCTGTGCCTCACAAACACTGAAACTGGAGATTGTCTGCAGTGACCATGTATGTGTCATATGATCATACAACCGGGAAGTCATCAGGAGACACTGCCGGCGTTCAGCAGCTGAGAGCCACAGGGGAGGTAAGTTTGTACTGTTGTTTATTACACAGACTTTAAAAGGAATTAAAATCAGAAGGGTCTGACTGCTGTTCTGTGTGACTTAGCAGCCTTGGTCAATGCTGAAGTTGGTTTCTTATTCATGCAGTTTTTTATTCACCGTTGAATTTAGTTTCTTATTCAGCAGTTTCTTATTAGCAATCAAAGTAGGCAGATGATTTCGCTGATTTGAATAAGTATCTAGTAAATTCAAAGGGTTAAGTGGGTTTGGGCCACTGGTCTAACACTGCCAACAAACAGAGGCTGATGCCCCACATCAAATACAGTTCAGTTCAGTTTGGCCAAAAGTGGTTCTTGGCATGAAAACAGCAGTTACTTATTTATATCAGTTAAAGGTGGCCTTTTGCCCACTTTGATTCCAGGTTGCATGCCCAGAACCACTTTCAGCCAGACTGAACTACTATATCTGATACAGGGCATCCCAATTTGCATACTTACACTATTAGATCAGTGATCCAAACCCATTTAACCCTTTGTAATCAGTAATTACTTATTCAAATGATGCCAGCTTTTATGCCTCGAACCCTATGCCAGACTCATTTGTACTTGGTACAGGGCATCACCCTCTGGGTGTTAATAGTGATTAGAGATGAGCGAACCTACTCGGCCATGCCCCTTTTTCACTCGAGCACCGCGATTTTCGAGTACTTTACTACTCCGGTGAAAAGATTCGGGGGGCGCCGTGGGTGAGCGGGAGGTTGCAGAGGGGAGTGGGGGGGGAGAGTTAGAGAGAGAGAGCTCCCCCCTGTTCCCCACTGCTACCCCCCGCTTCACCACACCGTCCCCCGCCCCCCGGCACTCCCCGAATCTTTGCACCCGAGTAGCCAGGTACTCGAAAATAGCGATGCTCCACGAGAAATTACTCGAAACGAGTACGTTCGCTCATCTCTAATAGTGATAGATTAGTGCCCAAATTCATCTAACCGTGTGAAAAAAAGTTACTTTTTCAAATCAGTAAAAAAGTGGCCTTTTGCACTTTTTTTGGCCAGTTTTCTTGCAAATACTTACTATATTACATGTTATAATCACTAATTTCTTCAGCAGGCATGTTGATCCAATGATTTAGTATGATTGCAAGACTAGAGTTGGGAAGGATTTTTTTCCCCTTCAGTGAGGAAAATTGCCTTCAATCTCATTGAGCCTGGACAACCCACTTTAAAAAGACAGACAAACTGGAGCAAGTTCAGAGAAGAGTTACCAAGATGGTGGGTGGTCTGCAAATCATGTCCTATAAAGAAAGGTTAAATGATTTGGGAATGTTTAGCTTGCAAAAAAATAAGGCTGAGAGGACACTTAATAGTGGTCTACAAATATCTGAGGGGCTGTCACAGTGCAGAGGGATCAGCCCCATTCTCATTTGCACAAGGAAAGACTAGAAGCACTGGGATGAAACTGAAAGGGAGGAGACACAAATTAGATATTAGAAAAAACTTTCTGACAGTGAGGGTGATCAATGAGTGGAACATGTTACCATGGCAGGTGGTGAGTTCTCCTTCAATGGAAGTGTTTAAACAAAGGTTGGACAAATATATGTCTGGGATGATTTAGTAAATCCTGCACTGAGCAGGGGGTTGGACCCGATGACCCTGAAGGTCCCTTCCAACTCTACCATTTTATGATTCATTGGTATTTTTTGCCTTCCTCTGGATCAACATTGGGAGTTTCTCCGATCTGTACACAGGATCTTTGGAGCTGAGCCAGAGTGAAAATTGGAGTTTTGGTTACCTCTATTTTTTTGGTGGGTCGGCAGCTCTAGGAAGAGTCTTCATTGTTCTAAACTTCTTCCATTTAAGAATTATGGAGGCCACTCTGCTTTTGGTAACTTTCAGTGCAGCAGAAATTTTTCTAGCTTTGTTCAGATCTGTGCCTCCACACAATCCTGTCTCTGAGCTCTACGGGCAGTTCTTTCGTCCTCATGGCTTGGATTTAAAATATGCATTATGAGCTGTGAGACCCTTTACAGACAGGGGTGTGTCTTTTAAAATATGTCCAGTCAACTGCATTTGCCATACATGGATTCCAGTTAAGGCATATAAACGTCTCAAAGATAAAGAAATGGGAGGCTCCTAGAGTTAAACTTTTCAGTGTTATACCAAAGGGTGTGAATACTTATGTCAATGCAAAATGTTAGTTTTTATAAATTTTTTATTTTAAAGAGCTCTATTCGAGTAACGAACCCCATTGACTACAATGGGAGACTCGAGCATTTTTGTATGTGGGCTGCCGGGTCCCGATTTTTTTTTTTGTTTTTTTTCCACCTCTCCCTCTCAAAAACTGACACGTCACAGTGGGGAGAGGCCAAAAACTGGGGCGGGGTCGAACACGGCGTGATGCTCGCTCGAGTAGCGAGCACCACCGAGTATGCTAATACTCGAACAAGCATCAAGCTCGGAAGAGTACGTTTGCTCAACTCTAATTTCTAACATTTGGTTGTCACTTTGTCATTTAGGGCAATTGAGTGCGGAATGATGGGTGGAAACTAGATTTTTTTAAAATTTGCACAAGACCACAACTTAACAAAATGTAAAAAAAAGTGAAAGGGTCTGTAGACTTTCCAAAAATATCGTATATCACTTCTCTAGTAAACCGTACAGTTTTTTTTTTCATTTACTTTTGGTAAATTTGAAATATAGCTCAGCTGCCTTTAATATGGCCATTTTTAAAGGTAGTCACTGGACATTCATTCGTGCTGTTTTATTCCACCCTTTTATCTTTTGCATCCTGTACCAATTTATATTTTTATGTAAATGAACATTTATTTTCATAAACGGAAATAAATTACAGATGGTTCCAAATGTAGGTGTAAATGTTTGCCCATTAGAAATTTGGATGCTTCTGAAAAAATGCAATATCACTTCATTTACCTCTAAAAAAACAAACATTTTTTTTTAGTAGTACAGGTTTGCAATTTATGTTTGAAAGCAGGACAGACAACATGGTGTGAAACTTGCCCTTAAAAGAAGTCATTTTAGGAACACAACCTATTTTTACCATTGTGTCTAGGCACAAACTTTCAAGCTCTCCTCAAACGCCTTCAGACAATTCTGCTATTTGAATTTAGTGCAACCTGCAGCCAACAACAAAAAATCAAGAGAAGCAAGTTGGGGGAAACAGTAAAAAGTGAAATAGTTCTCTTGCGATTAAGTATAAACATTCAATTTGCCATATGTTTATTGGGTATCAATGCGCACAAATAAAAAGGAGAAAAAACATTATTGCACTGCTGATAAACATCTTTAGCTAGAAGCAATTCTGTTGGTTTACAATTGCAGTGAATATTTATTGGGTTCTTGGTTGATATACAAACTGACAGGTATGTGCTCTGCTTAGAAATCATCAACAAGGATAAAGTCAGCTCTTGTCACCTCTCAAATAGATAAAGCTGCCTCTACAATACATTAATACACTATTTCCTCCTCATTTCCTTAAGCTCTTTCAAAGAGTTTTTCAATCACATTTGAGCCTTTACAAGAGTTCCTCAAATCTAAATTAAAAAAAAAAATAAAATAATCAAGGCTGGTTGCTAGTTTATAAGCCTAAAGGGAGATTAGCCATATTCAACTGTTCTAATTGTCTGCTGCAACTAAATATGTTGGCAGGTCTCCAGCCTTTGCAGTTCTCTTTATGAGCCAAGCATGACTTTAGACCTTAAAAGGATTTTCCTTTTAATTAAAAAAGCTAAAACAGCCAGTTACATACATAAAACAACAAATACATAGAATGTATGAGAGCGAGAGAGAGAACGAGAACCAAAAAATAGCTCGGCACACAGCGGGCCCCATACAAAAATGCTCGAGTCTCCCATTGTAGTTAATGGGGTTCGTTACTCGAGTAGAGCTCTCGAATTTTATGAAAAGCTTGACTCGAATAACGAGGACCCGAGCATTTGGGTGCTCGCTCATCTCTAGTCAAGACCCTTAGTTGCATAGTCAACAAATGTAGCCTGAACTCTGTGTCTTAAACAGATAGGACTATCTGATTTAGGCCTCATTGCCATGTGGCAAATTGAATTGCGGATCCCGTGCTTGTCACCGGCGTGGTCAATTTGCTGATCAATTTGCGCATAGATGTGCAACACAGCGTGCCGAAAATAAAATTGTAGCATGCTCTATTTTAGAGTGGGCCACGCACAGACTGCATCTATTGAAGTCAATGGAAGCTGTCCATCCCGCGGCCTTTCCGCAATGAGCATTGTGGAAGGGTCGCGAGATCCGTGTCATCGCCTAGTGATGGCCTTTGGGAAATCTGTACTGCGCATGTGCGGCGGCCCCTCCGCAGTACAGGAGAGAAGAAGAAATGACAGGTAAGTAGGGTTGCCGGCAGTGGGCATGGGCGGATTCCGTGCAGTATTCCCCATGCAAATACCATGCGTGCCATGTGCAGGCGGCCTTAGTTTCAGGTACATCAACATTGATGGGTTTCAATGTGTTGACCCTCTGTTAAATATTTAATTTATGTATGTTATAACAGGCTAAATATAGCCCTTTTCCAATCAGAATTCCAAAAACAAATGCTCCTGAGTTTTTGATTCTCTCTTAGAACATTCACTTTACAGAGCACATGTATTAAGACTGGCATTTCATATGCCAGTCTTAATCTACAATGGAGTAGCATTTGTCAATTTTTTTAAGATGCGCACACCTCTTAATAAACTTTATAAATGTCTGTTTGCTACCCGCTAGAAACTGAAATCTGAACTAATGCTGGCAATGCTTGAAAGCTGGCAAAAAAGGTAAAAGGTGCAAATGTTAGTACAGGAGTGATGTGTACTGAAATGTGCCTTTTTCTGCCAGGAAACTGGCAACTATATGCAATATGTTGTGCAATAGACACTTTGCAAGCAGAATGCAAAGCATATTTTGGCAATTTGTTATCCATATTGCCTAAAGAAGTATTCTGGGACTTAAAAAATTGTTTTTTGATGACAAACACGTATCGAAACTAGGATTCCCAGCGATCATGTATTGATGGGCCTTTTAACATAAAATCAGACTTTAGTACTGTAGTACTTCTAGGGGAAGAATATGATCCTATATATGGAATCTAATGGAATATGCAGATTCCAAATAAAAATGTCCCCTAGTGTAACCTAATAGGAACATAAAAACAATGTTTTTGAGATTGAAAACTTACGTACACTAATCCTTCCTTGCAGCCAAATATTTTTAAGCCAGTGGGTAGTGATTAGAGATGAGCAACCATACTCGCTAAGGACAATTATTTGGTAGAGCATTGTCCTTAGCGAGTATCTCCCCGCTCGGGAGCAAAGGTTCGGGTGATGGCGCAGGTGACAGGTGAGTTGCGACAGTGAGCAGGGGGGAGCAGGGAGGAGAGAGGGAGAGAGAGATCTCCCCTCCGTTCCTCCCTGCCCACTGTGGGCAGCCGAATCTTTGCTCCTGAGCGGGCAGGTATTCGCTAAGGGCAATGCTCGATCGAGCAATTGCCCTTAGCGAGTATGCTCGCTCATCTCTAGTAGTGATCACACAGACAGGGAACTAGCATGAATAAGATACTATTTGATTTGCTAGATATCTTTCTGTGCCAGTGGGATGCTTATCGGAGGGACTTGCTTTGAGAGATGGGCTGTAAAAGGGTAGAGGTCGAAATGCTATAAAGAGTTGGATATGCCTGAATGAGGTTTGAGTCTAGTGGTCATGAATAATTGCTTTTGGAAATGTACTGTTAGACCTCCTGCATGCATTTTTTTTTCATTAAAATTTTTTTTCACATCTGCCTATGGTGTTTTTTTTTTCTTTTTTTTTCAAATCAGTTTTTTATTAAAGTTTTAACAATTATACAAGGGTATCAAATAATACTACATGTAACAGAGCATGCATTGGGAAAGAGAGTACAAATACGCCAGTGTCGACTATCTCTGACTCTACTATTCTTTCTGCGGTAGGCGCAGTGATACATTACTTATAGTCATACTAGAGGAGTTAAGTATGAGACCATAAATCAAATTCTTCTCCTCCAGTTTTACTCTCTTACCCGACAGATGGCATAAATAAACACGGAAATCAACATCTGTGGATTATAAAGGAAGGGGGAGGCGGAAAAAAGGGGGGGGGGGAGTGGGGAGGATATTCTGTGGTGAACCTATAACCAAAGGAGGGGGAAGGAGCGGGCGTACCTCGTCTCATTAGTCCCACAACGCCAGGAGCCGTAGCTCACACCATGGCGCCCAGGTTACGATAAACTTGTCATAGGTGTTGTTTGACCAGCTATGTAATTCTTCCAATGAGTATAAATTGTCCACTCTCTCTCTCCATTGACCCAACGTAGGGGGAGTATTTTGTAGCCATAGACGGGGAATTAGGGATTTAGCTGTATCTAGAAGCAGAGCAATCAGTTTATTTCTTGTAGGATGGAAATGCTTCTGTGGTCTCCATAGCAGGAATAAGTCAGGGGAAATGGAAATCTTTGGGGAAATCTTCTGGATGATTTTATCCACGCCCCTCCAAAAGGAAGTCAGGGCCGGGCATGACCACCAAATGTGAAGGTATGTCCCCTCATCGTTCTTGCATCTCCAGCAAGCTTTCTGGGTGGAGAGTTTATGGTCAAATAACCACTGAGGGGTCCGATACCACCTTACAAGCAGTTTGTAGTGTGCCTCCTGGGCCGTGATGCAAGGGGACAAACCGAATGCGGTGTTTAAGATCGATTTAGTCTCTTCTGCATTTAGATGAATACCCAGCTCCCTCTCCCATGAGGTGAGGAAGGCTGGTTTGTAGGGCTGGCCTGGGGAGATAAAGTTCTTGCGTAGAGAATAAATACTTTTTTGGGAGGCTTTGTTTTCCAACCAGGCCTTTTCAAAAGGCGTAGAAGGTCTAGTGGATTTGTGTTTGCTAAGATATAATCTAAATGTGCCAATCACTTGAGCTTTCTCTAAGAATGAAAAATTCTCTCCAGGCCGTAGCTTTTGAAGGATGCTGGTAGGGTCCAGATGAGTGAAAGCTTGTAAGTTTGCAACATGGAGAGATTTTAATTTCCCCCACACCGGGGCAATGTCTTGACTCAAGTGGGGGTTCAGTATTTTAGAGATGGAGGACAACGGAAGTATGGGTGAGGGAGATGGAGCTAACTCCCTCTAAGCTTGTCCCAAACCTCACAAGGGCCCCTGAGAAGTGGATTATAGGTCCTGGACTGGTAGTGTGCGCTGACTGGGAACCATAGGTCCTCAGATAGTGGAGACCTGTTATAACCTTCCACTAATTTTGTGAGTAGCTTATCACCTTCCATCTGCGCAAGGTCCCACCAGTAGCGTAGTTGGGATGAGCGCCATTGTGATATGAGAGCATATACTTAGTCTCTATCAGCTTATTGACGGCCTCCATCGGTTTTACCGTGAGGTGTAATACAGGACATGGGAAACAGGAAAAAAAAAGTCAAATAATAAACATTCAGACGAATAGACAAAAATATTATTACAGGACATGAGGACAGAGGGTGGCTGAAGTGTAAGGGTGGGGATGGGAAGGAGTGGGGGGCGGGTAGGGCAGGCTAGGGTATCAGTATAAACCCCAAGAGCGAGTGATGCCCAAGCTGAGCCTCCTTCGGGGCTGCTCAGGACACCTCTCAAAGCTGTCCGGATTCCACCCATCTCTCCAAATCTCTATGAAGACCGGAAGGAGATCAGAGATTTTGTAGTGATGTTTTTTCATGGCATATTCTATAATAAAGTACATAAAGCCATGAAGAAAAAGTTCTACACCTAGACCATGCTGCATTTTGATTAAAAAAACAACAAAAAAAAATGCTACCAACCCCCCAAAAAACTACAATGTCTAACAAAAGACGCAGAAAAAGCAGCAGAAAATACCACAACAACCTCTTATTCACATTGTGTGTGAAACCAACGTAAGTTGTTTGAAATGCTACATATGAGCAATGGAAACCTTATTGAAATGGGAAGACATATTCTGCAAAAGTGGATAGACCGAAAACTGGCAAAAAGTATTCACATCAACAAGATGTAATATATTCGGCAAAAAATAAAAATACTTGGGCCTTTTAAGAAAATTAACTTTCTGTCATGTCATGTGCATTTTACATTTCCTACATCTGAATGTTGCAACCTCCAGAATTCCTGATGTTCTCCTTGATCAAAATAATTAATCAGTAACAAACTACTGAAATGGGAGTGAAAAGTAATTTATCTTCAAATAGATGTTTCTTGTGCCACATTCTGAGATGTATACAGTATATGATGCTTTCACAAACAGAACAACATTTTTACAAAAGAAACAGTAAATGCATTTCCTTGTAATATGCAGAACATCTGTTCATAGAGATATGTACTGAGCAACTGTTTGATGAACTTTTATCAATTCACTTCCAGTCTTAAAATGGGAGAGCAAATAACTGAAAGGGAATTCGAAATGGCTCTTAGATTTCACAATTTACCATAAAAATATCAACTAAAATAATATCTCCTTAGTAATCACAATTAATGTAATTACCAAGTCTGGCCTTAAATTTTAAAGCATTTTTGTTTTATGTATGTAAATCTTGCAAATGAAATGCATCATAAATAATATTTAGCTACATTTTGAAACAACCATCCATAAATATAGTTACTCAATTAGCAGCAGTGGAATGGGAAGAGACAAGGCATGGGCTGCAGGTGAAGCAACAGCTGTTGCAATGTCTTCTATGAAGGAGTTGCCCCTAGTATTACTTCTAGCAGTTGATAACCTGTAATGGAAAAAAAAAGTCCAGTTACAACCTCAATGCTTCAAATGGTTATTGCTTTAGTTTAGGGTGCATTCACACGCGCGTGTACATACATAGGTGCGCACAAAGCATTGTGCAGCATTGCATTCAATGAAAGCAATAGGATGCTGGCAACCCCTGCAATGATTTTCAGGGAAGGGCTTCTGCAGCCCCATTGAAAGCAATGGACTGCCGGCAAACCCTGCAGGAATTTTTGGGGAAGAGCTCTAAATATAAGCCCTTCCCTGAAAATTATCCATAGAATGTGTAAAAATTAAAAAAATATATACTCACCTCTCCTCAACTGCCCGGGCTCAGGCTCGTCCAGCCGCATCTTCTCCCTGCACTGCTCTGAATCTGTTTCAGCAGAAACAGCTGAAAGAGCTCGATCTGATTGGCTGAGCGATCAGCCAATTACAGGCAGCACTTGGCCATTCATTGAATTGCGTTTGCACGCCTGTAAAACACGGACATGTGAACACACCATAGGGAATCAATGGTTCTAATAGATGCGTGGTTTTGTGCACACCTATGTACGCACACGCTTGTCTGAAAGCACCCTTAGTAGTAAAACACCTTCTCGTATCAAAAGTTGCATGTGAACAGGTTGCCTCTAAGGACTTATTCACCTGGCTGTATGCATGTATTAAGCAGCGTTTTAATGTTGTGTTAGACAGCGAGCTGTCTAGCTGCAAACGGCAGCGATTCATCACTGCGCTTGACAGCGTATCTCTCGCACGCTGTCATATGAAGTGTGATTAGTTTTTTTATTTTTTTATTTTCTGCTGTCTGTTAGTGGCGTTGCATATTAAATGCTGCACATATGCAATGTATTGTGTATTATAGCGTTTTGTACGCACTCATAGAGAACAATACGGCAGTATGTGTGTAATACGCGTTATGATAGAACATGTTATATTCTTTTTTACGCACTTATTATGAAAAAATGCTAGTGTAATATGGACATGTAAAAATCAATGTAGTTGAATTGCTGCGATGTACCGCGTATTATATGCGCATGCATCACGTGTGTAATATGCAATTCAAATACGTTTGTGTGAATAAGCCCTAAGAAGCAATTAGATGCCCTTTTTATTTTCTAAAATGTAAAAAAAAAAAGCTAAACTTTAAGTGTTGCCATAGGAATAAAGCACAGGACCCCCATAAAGTACCTTCCCAGGTCCCCTCATATCGTGCATACCTCAAAAGTTCTATGCAGTGACAGCCACAGGTTTGCCATACAATGCCTGCCACAGAGCCCCCATATTTAGTGTCAGTAACAAGAACAAGGGCATAATTACAGCTGCCATAGTGCCCAGCTGCTCATGGGGCCTATAGCCACTGTTAAAGAAGTCTCACTGTAGAGGGATAATTAGTGATCACTGTGTTTCCTCAGCTGCCATAAAGAGTGTCTCCTGCACAGTTTGAGGTAATGGAGAAAAAATTGTGTACTTTTCTATAATGCTATTTATCAGCTCAATATAGGTAATAAAACTAATATGAAATAACTAACAGAAAGCCCATACTAGGACAGTAACTGCTATATATATATAAAAAATATCCATGTTAAGGAAAATTATTCCTTAGAATTAAGAATAATAGTTCTAATGCAGAGATGTCAACTGTTTAGAATACATAAACTAACCAGGGAAAACCAATGTGGAGGTCCCTTCATTGTCTCATTCTCTCTTCTTGCACAGATTGGTGTTCCTCTTCAAAGAACTAACAACCACCTGACCGTGAGTATGTATGTTTGTGTGTGGGTGCTTCTCATTCTCCGCCCCTGGTGATGTCATCGCTCCACCCCTGGTGATATTGTTGCAGGTCCTACAACTTATTTTAAACACAGAGCCTAACCCACAGACTCAACTAGGGGGCTCTGACAGAAGACACCAACCTACCACCACCACAGAGATCAGGTGGGCAGAAGGACCTGTGGTGATATCACTGCTGTGGGAGGTGCCAGTTTGGTTGAAAGTATTGCATACTGGCTAAGCCAACAGCAGCCACCATGACCTGTGATGACATAACCATCATATGATCACCTGTCTGGGTGGAAGCGGGAATCACATGACCAGGGACTGATCACTGTATCCAGGAGTCTGCTGAGCTGGTGCTGGAAATCAGCATGGATGTACCACAGCTGTGTGTGTGTGAATCAGGATTCATGTAGTAGAGCTGTGCTTGTAATGTGTGGGGAACATAATGGATGTACCATGTAGCAAAGCAGTGTGGTGCATTGCGCCACCACAAAACACTGGTACTATAATTTCCTAATAATTACTAGTCACTATTATATATGCAAGGAAGTATCATGATTTCACAAGACTTAAGTTTCAAATTTGTTAAACCAAGATTTTGCGACTTTGTGAAACTGTTGTCATGAAACCTCTGCAGATGAAAAAGTGTACATTTTATGACGTAGGCTTGCGAGTTTCTTGTAGATGCTATGGTGATGATGAGAGAGTGTGAAGCATAGTATGTAGTGGGATATAATACATGAGGGCAGAGTTATTTTGATAACAAACCACACCACATCAGGCTAAGATAATTGATGAGTAATTCAATTTCGGGTGGAAGATATCTATTTCTCCAACACGTGAAAATCCCGAATTTTTTGCCCACCCAGCAACTAATATTCTGATTGAAAAAGTATTATCCATTTACTCATCAAAATCTATTGCTGGTCTGTATAAAGTATGGAATATTAAAGCTTTGTTGTAAATAACATTTTTTTAATGAACCTATCATTTTAGGGAAAATGGGACATCTTTCTCCCTTTCCTGTAGTCTATAACACTGTGTTCTCTGCCTTTAGGTTCTCTGTAAAACCCTCTTCAGTCACTAAACTACTTGTCTTTTTCAAGGAATTCTTCCTTTTTCTAGATTTCCACTTCTTTATGTGAATAAAAGGGTTTTCTTTACATATTGTGAAACATGATGTGTCACGTATTTCATTACATGAATTATGTAGTGCCCTCTGGTAGATTTTTGTTATCGTTGGGCAAACCTTTCAATGACAATTGTGTTGTACTGTAATAATTACAACACATTTACTGCAGATTTTGGAATAGTTCAATGTTCTAACCTGGAGAAAATATACAGGTATTACTTTTTAGATTTTTAAACCTCAAAGAAAAATGATTATCCTATTCCAAATCATGCAGTAACTACTGGGACATTGACGTCCTGTTTACGTCAATTGGAAAGAGTGTACCTGCAGTGTGCTATTGATTTAAAGAAAAGGTTAAACTTCAACTTCATCCTTTTTCAACACAAAACGATGTTATCTAAGTGCAACCATAAGAGTCTTATAAATGCATATGTCATTAAATAAATGAAAGCATAGTCATTTAAGAGAATTGTTTTATTATTCATATTGACTATAACCTTTTCTTGTCAGCTTGAAACAACACCAAAATTATTCTCTGCAATTTTCTTAACCTTTTTCATATTACATTGCTTTATGTAGCATATATTTAGGTCTGGTTTTACTTTATAAGGCTTTCTAGACAGAAAGAAATTAAACAAATAATTTAAATGTGTCAGTCAATGAGTTAAAATCCAAGTGTTTTGCTGACAGTGGGTGTGAAACACTAAAACTAAATATCAGAGCATCAAATTGCTTGGAGGTGAACTACATGCATGCCTGGAAATGTTGGATCATTATATTTTTTGACACATAGAGAAGTCCAGCAATTTACTAGTCCATATTAGTTTTACTTAATAGGTATTAAAACACATACAACACAAAGATATTTATGTGCCACCAATTTCTTGTACTATGACTGATATAGGATCCCTAAGTGAAAGACGTGGAGCCTGGATCAATGATTTGTTGTAACCATTGGTTAAGGAGTAGAGATGAGCGAGTATACTCGCTAAGGCACTTTACTCAAGCGAGTAGTGCCTTAGCCGAGTATCTCCCCGCTCGCTTCTAAAGATTCGGGGCCGGCGGGGGGCGAGGAGCGGCGGGGGAGAGCGGAGAGGAACAGAGGGGAGATCTCTCTCTCCCTCTTTCCCCCCGCTCCCCGCTGCAACTCACCTATCACTGGCGCCGGCCCCCGAATCTTTAGAGACGAGCGGGGAGATACTCGGCTAAGGCACTACTCGCTCGAGTAAAGTGCCTTAGCGAGTATATTCGCTCATCTCTATTAAGGAGATGTCGTGATATCTTCACATTTTTACCATTGTTACATTTGATGGGTTGGAAAACTCATTTTTGCTGGCTAACTTGTGATAGGACATCACTGTACTCCACTATATCATAAGATTTGGTTATTACAGCAGCATCATACTATTTGGATTAATATAGTGATAAGAAAACTGCAACACAGTATGCCACATCAAAGGAATTTCTTATTGCTTGAAATACTTTAATATCCAGACAATCACACCACTGTATTATTCGTAATGTTTCATTTCAAGGCTTACAGATATATGCCTTCGAGTATACAGATTGAAGCTTGATGAAGGGTTTGATACATCTGAGGTGTTGCAAATAATACAGTTGATAAAAATGGACTATTTTAACCCAAACAATTGGGTTGTTGGGTGAAATTTATCAATGATTGATCATATTAGCCATCCAGTGACAGACTCATTATTTGGATAGAAGTCAGCCGTGTCCTAAATTTTTGTCAGACTGTCATTCTTTCATCCACAAAGAATTATTTCAAAGTATGTTCCAAGAAAGTTTGCACGTCCATCAGCCAGTGCCATTGAACATGTATGACCAGTTTGAACAACTGTAATAATTAATATGGACTTAAGGTATTTTTACACAGGATGACTACTGGGGGAATAGCGAAAGAGCGAATGCAAAAGAATAGTCTTCCAGTGCACACACGGCTTTCAACAGGGTTGCAAGTGTTAACTTGCTCATGAGTTGCTAGTTGTTTAATTTCAGCTCACCCGAAAGAACAGTTGCTGGTTGATCAAAAGTCATGTAATGTAAAGTAACAGTTGTGTTCACATGTGAACAACTTGCAATTGAATTTATATGGAACTATGTCAGCAAACAGCTACTGAAAAATAAGCATTATGTTTAAGATTAAATGAACATCCGCATTTGTACACTTTAGGAACTTTTCTAAGCTACTTTCTGAATCACAGTGTAAAAGTACCCTAACATGGGTATGGCTGTGTGTGTCCATAAAATGATTGCTTACCGATTACAGTGCATATAAAAAGTCTACACACCTCTGTTAAAATGCCATATTTTTGTCATGCTAAAAAATCTGACAAAAGATGAATCCTTTCAGATTTATTTCCACCTGCAATGTGACCCGGTATCTGTACAATTCCATTGAAAAACAAACTGATACTTTTTAGGGCTCCCGCACACTTGCAATTGCGTTTTTGTTAACGCGATTGTCAATGGGACTTTCTATTGTAAAAAAATGCAATGCACGCAACTGCGTTTTTGGTGCATTGCGTTGCGTTTTTAACATTAAAAATGTCCCATTGACAACCGCGTTAACAAAAAACGCAATCGCAAGTGTGTGGGAGCCCTTAGGATGGAAAAATTGAAAGAAGGAACTAAAACAATGTGGTTGCATAAGTCTTAACACCCTCCTATATTTTGGGGTGTGGTTGTTTTCAGAATTAGCCAATCATATTTAAACTCATGATAAATAGTAGTCAGAACTTCACTGCCATTATTTACAGGGATTCTGAATTACCCCATATAAAGTTCAGCTCTTCTAGTAGGATTTTACAAACTTTTTCTTAGTTGCATTTTTCATCAAAAGCAATGGTCCCCAAAGAGGTTACAGCACATCAAAAGGATCGGATAATTGAAATGTATCAGTTTGGAGAAGGGTACAAAAACATTTCAAGGCATTACATATACCATGGAACACAGTGATGATGGTCAGCAAGAAGTGGATTACTTTTGGCACAACAGTAACATTTCCATAAACTGGACATCCATCAAAAATGAATGAAAAGACCATCAGAAAATCAGTTGGGGCAGCTGCCAAGAGGACTACAGCAACACTAAAGGAGCTGCAGGCATTTCTAGCAAGTACTGGCAGTGTAGTGCATGGGACAACCATTTCCTTTATTCTTCATATATCTGGACTATGGGGTAGGATGGCAAGATGGAAGCCTTTTCTAACAAAGAAAAACATCCAAGCCTGGCTATGTTTTGCCAAAAATATGTGAGAGAACATGTTATGGTCTGATAAGAACAAGGTTGAACTTTTTGGCCATAAATCCAAAAGGTATGCTTGGCACAAAGCCAACACTGCGCATCGCCAATAGAACACCATTACGACAGTGAAGCATGGTGGAGGCAGCATTATGCTTTGGGTTGTTTCTCGGTTACTGGAACTGGGGCTTTAGTCAAGGTGTAGGGAATTATGAACAGCCCTAAATATCAGTCCATTTGGGTACAAAATCTTCAGGTCTCTACTAAAAAGCTGAAGATAAAGAGGAATTTCACCTTTAAGCATGACAACGACCAAAAGAATGTCTTTGCCAGAAGATGATCAAAGTTTTGGAATGATCCAGCCAGAGCCCAGAACTGAATCCCATTGAAAATCTGTGGGTTGACCTGAAGAGGGCGCTACATACAAGATGCCCTAGAAATCTGACAGATTTGGAGCACTTTTGCAAGGAACAGTGGGCAACGATTGCCAAGTCAAGATGTGACATGCTAATAG
The DNA here is from genome assembly GCF_035609145.1 of Eleutherodactylus coqui. NCBI lineage: Eukaryota > Metazoa > Chordata > Amphibia > Anura > Eleutherodactylidae > Eleutherodactylus > Eleutherodactylus coqui. The sequence continues at coordinate 220,539,099 of NC_089841.1, forward strand.
ACACCTACCCAAAAAGACTGAATGTTGTCATAAAGTCAAAGGCTACATCAACAAAGTACTAGTTTTAGAGTGCGCATATTGATGCAACCACATTATTTTAGTTTTTTTTTTACTTTATTTTTCCACCCTAAAAGATTTTAGTTTGTTTTAAATCAAATTGTACAGATAATGGGTCACATTGCAGGTGGAAGTAATTTGAAATGATTTATCTTTGTCTTATTTTTTAACATGACGAAAACATGGCATTTTAACGGGTGTGTAGACTTTTTATATACATTGTAAGTGTTTGGTCAACAACGGTTCAATCATCAGTCTACTAATATCTAATGTATATAGCCACCTTATCTCTGACAATAGAAGATGAAGGGATTATCACTAAGACATTTATTAAACGAACAGCAGCAAACACCATTTTACATGCTGGTCCTGCCATCCTTTTCACATTAGGAAAAATATTCCCAAAGGGGAATTAATTAGATCACAACATAATTGTACAAATGGTATTCAATTTGCTATTGAAGCCAATTAAATTAGAAATCGGCTGAAGAAAAGAAAGTATCTTCATTGGACTCTCTCCAGGGCTGAAGAACATGTCAATACACTGCATAGATTTTCTTGCTATTAGATAAGCCAACAAGCAAGAAAATTAGGACAAAAAGTACATTTTCTTTGTACTACTTTCAGTGAGTATAAGCAGATTTCAGCAATAATCCATACATTTATATCAGTATTGTATCAAGATAAGACATTGACAGGAATTTTAAAAGATGGCATAAAATGTGTCTCATACAGTGCCCTGATCTGAGAACTACAGAGTGGGCCATGGAAAAGTAGTCCGCCTCCAATACTGGAACCACACTCTTTGGAGGAAGCCGTAGCCATTTCATTTGACCTCATCAGTATAAGAAATGAAAGCTGTACTATGATTGGTTGCTACAAAGACAGATTTTAATTTAGTCAGCTTTCATAAATCTGCTACATGGTGTTCTTTCTGAAACAGCGAATAATTATTGTGGAAGGCTATGTGCGAGTCAAATCAATTATGAAATGCAAGAGGCCTTCACAGACAAATGCCCAGGTACAAAACCACCTGCTAAATGTTGTATTCAGAGCCTGGTACAGAAATTACTGTATGTGGTTGTTGACTGATTGCTAGAGGACATTTGGACCCATTGCTGTACTTTATGATGGACTAAGTGTGGTTTCATTTATCAGGCCATGGGAATTCACAGAACTCAAGTTACTGGTCTACTGAAAATTTCTGCCAGACTCATGAAACACCACTCCACAACAATAAAATTGCAGTTTGCTCAGCAGTGTCAGGAAACATGAATAGCGGGTCCAAGTTTCAACTGTGAATACCATGGTTTGAACAGTTTAATGACCAACTAACACCAGAAGAAAAAATGTACTGCTTTTTTCCAACCAGATGGGCCAACATCACACCTCCTGCGACTTACTGTATGGAGGAGGGAACTGTGAGCCAGGACTTATGGCCACAATATACCCCGAATTTGTCTGCATGCGATTTATAATTGTAGTAAAATTTAAAGCAGACAGTGTATACCAGTATTCCCCGCATTCCCTGGATAAATGCAAGGAAAACATCACAAACACTATCCACAGGCTCACCGTTGAAGAGCCACAGGCAATATCAGCCTACATGTTGTAACATGCCCACAAGTGCATAGAAGTCAACAGACAATGCTTTCGGCATCTGTTGTAACGTGTGTAAATCAATAAAGCTTTTGACAAAGTAATCCACTTACCCATTCTTTCTGTCGCAGTATTGTCAGGGGAAGGCTACTTTTCCTTGACCCACCCTGTACATGTCACCACAGGACATGGTGACTGGAAGAAAAAATCTTGGTAAAAGATTCTTGCCCTTTCCAACTGACCCTAGGTACGGGTGTTTCTCTATTTTGCAGGGCAACATGAACATAATGCTCCTGTGTTCAACAGTACAGGCACAAGTTCCTGCAACATTTCTTCTATGGCTCCTCAGTGAGTCAGCCTTGTTCTCTCCACCTCAATAAATTCTTCAGGTGACACAGAAGCAGGAAGGTAAAAAGGTGTCTGCAACCTCATTGCAAGTCAAGATAGTCTTCTTTCTATGGCTTTCTCAAAACCTGTTGTCGATTCAGGCAGTAAGAGAGATACGATCACTCAAGGAGGGAGGTAGAATATGTCCAGCTAGATTGTCCTTTACCCAGTATGAGAGGCCATTTCAGATGTTTGCTCTGAGAGCCCTGTCATTCCACTGCAGCTCAGTGGCCAGAACTGGCCCACCAACAATGAACCCTGGCATAAATTCTGTTATTTAAAAAAAAAAAAATTAAAATAGCCCTCTTCTGTGATTTATGTGCAATATTAGTTTAAGACTTGCAAGAAAACAGGGGCCCTTGACGTGGGCTGGCAAGCTTATGTATTTTGAGCAAAATATTAACCAATACCTCTTGTTTATTTGTATTAAGCAGTACTTTTGCAGAAAGCAGTATGGCTTTAAATGCTGGGGAAGCCAAGGTCATCTGTCCATGTGGTTCACCTCTGCATTGCAGGCCATATTCTGTTATTTAAAAAAAAAAAAAATTGGTATATCCCTATTCCATGATTTGATTGGAAGAATAGGTGCAAGGGAGATGCTACTTCAGGTCTTCATGGTAATGTCTGTTGGCTCTGCTCATTGAACCAATCACTTAGAAGTATGTCAGGATTAGGGGTGGATAAGCTGGTTGGTGCGCCTCTTCCCTGACTGACCAAGTGCTGATCAATGGATATTGTTGATGAAGCTTGACTTGTCTTTATAAGAGTGTTGCATTCAGACACTGTCACTGCCACCTTTGGTCTTTTTTCCCCCTTTGTGTGTATCTAAAGTAAATTTTATCTGAATGCTGGCTCTTGGTGGGGAGACACCTGTGACCTTTGACTTCACTGGGGCATAATAGCTGTTAGGCAGCAGCAAGTTGGGGCTGGATAAAAGTTGTCATCCTAAATAATAGTTGTGAGTGCTAACTCCTCTCTCCTGGCACATGTTTAGTAGACTGGATTGGAATTTTTCTGCTGCAGGATTTGCTAAAGGATTGGAAACCTTGTGCTGTGCTTACAGTTCACCTGATTCCACAATGTCAATGAGGAGAGGGGTTATGCAGATTTAGCCACTTCGACACTGCCCTTAGATAGAGGCAGCTTGAGGATGTTCTTGTACCACTTGTATCATGAAGGAAGTACTAATTTGAGGGATAGAAAGTTTAGAGTTCCCTTGCATTAATGAACGCATGATTATTCAAATACATCCGCATTCCTAGAATACAACTACCATTGAATCTAGAGGGAACCAATTTGTGATCTCTCTTCTCTGATTACACAAATGGGCTGTCAATTTAACAATTGGTTCAGGAGAACAGAAGATAATACATTGGGATAGATGGATAGAGGTTCAAATCAAATTTCTCTCTTTAACACTAGACACACACCTGATGTTGACACCGAACAACTAACTCTGACCCATGATGCTGATATAGGATTCTGATATTGGTATGTGACTAGTCAATTTTGACCTCATCTTAACCCTTCCCAATCGAGGGTCACACCTCTTCCGACACTGAGATTTCCCTGCATAGCTTCCATGTTGAGTGAGGTCTGATTCATATTTCTAACACGATTCAGAAGAGAGCTCCGTCATTGGAGTTCTCTTCTGTTAATGTATATTACAGTATGCCGGAGAGAGGTCCTTTGAGAAGAAAACCTTCACAAGTGATTGTAGTATAGTCAATAACTATTAGTTATGCTTTTCACTTATATAGTATTGTGAACTAGTGTTTATAGGATGAGCTTAACTAAACAATGTTTTCTGTGGTTTGTCAAAAGAGCCTCCACCTTAGGCCAAATTCACATGGCCCTATGGAGTTATACCCAACAATCTCCATGTGCTGTCTGATGTGCACATTGCATATCCTATTATCCAAGCCTCAATGGAGGCTTTCTGCATAGATTCTGTGGTAAAATAGAGAATGCTGTAATTTTTCTTCCGCTCGCAGAATACACAATTAGTCTCTACGTGTGTGAAGGAAAATTAGAAAAGGAATGCCTTTCAATGTCTGCGTCTTACCACGGAAAGTCTGTGCTAACGCTGATCTCAGAATCCGCAATTCAAATCCAGTCATGTGAGACCAGCCAAACAATAAGCCAATCATCTTTGGGTGAAGCTAAGAATTGACTAGTTGTATATCAAAGTCAGATATCAGAGTCATGGGTCATAGTCAGGTGTCAGTCAGGTATCAGCATCAAATGTCAGGTTCCTCAAAGTTTCCATTAGACTTTCTAGTATTTACGATAGGAAGAAGAGTGCAGTCTTTTAACTGCCAATGGAAAGCGGACATTTTCCCTAAGAAGCCTAAAGGTCAGTCCAGGAATGTATACGTATTACTTAAAAAAGCATTAACATTTCAGACAACTGCTGCTCATCTACCAGCCAGTGTTAGTCTCATCATTTCTGTAATACACTTGTATTAAAAATGTTCTTGCTTTTCCACTGTAAGTTACATTTGAAGTGGCTGCCACAAGGGGTATCCCGTATAGCTTTTCTGCAATCAACATGCTTTAAATTCGACCTCATTTGACCATTCAATACTGTTCAGACTTTAATAAATAGTTAAGCTATCAAGTAGCTTAGATTTTTGTTCCAATAAATAATACATTTTATTTTTACCATCAGATCTTCTTTCCATTTGAAAATTCCTGAAAAAACTTCAAGAAACAATAAAAAGTTCTAAGAAAAGTTTGATTGGTGCTTGACATTGTTCTGTTCTTTCTAATATTACACTTCTTTTTAGAATACAGTTAGAATAAAACTGTCAAGGTATTTCTTAGCAGTACCATAAAATTACTGTTTAAAAAGATCACAATATTTGTAGTAACACATTATCACTTCAACTGACTGCAGGGCTTATTAATATGTATTAATTTTCCTTTTGAGTCACTCTGTAAGGCACCTTTTAAATGTAAATGCAATTTGCTTTTATGATGAGTTTAAACATTTCCTGATGACATGTGCAGGTCTCTCAGGACAGTTTATGGTCATGTTTGACACAACATCTGAATATGTCACAATTTTCTGAAAGTTTCATCACATTCTAATGACTTTACTGAGAAAAAATCTGGAATGTGTTCTTGAAAAACAAATTTAGCACATCTTCAAATGTATAAGTAAATTCTGAACAGAAAAACACATTCAACCATATTTGTAATGATAAAATAACAGCATTTTGTAAGGATAAATACAGTGGATAAAAAGTCTACACACCGCTGTTAAAATGCCATGTTTTTGTAATGTTAAAAAATCTGACAAAGACCCATTATCTGTACAATTCCATTGAAAAAAACATTGAAAACATTTCGGGTAGAAAAATAAAAATAACAAAACTAAATTAAAGTGATTGCATACGTGTGAACACCCTCTTATATTTGGGGATGTGGTTGTATTCAGAATTAGCCAATAACATTTAAGCTCATGTTAGATAGTAGTCAGTGCATGGCTGCCATTAAAGTGATTTTGATTCATGCCATATAAAGTTGAGCTCTTCTTGTAGGACTTTTCTGACATTTACTTAGTTGCATTTTTCAGCCAAAGCCATGGTCGGTAGAGAGCTACATTCAAGGGTTGCTGATCCAGGGATTATTCCGATTGCAAGATTGAAATCAGGTAGGAATTCTTTTCCCTTAAATGGGGAAAATTTTCTCCTACCTCATTGGGTTTTTCCCCCCTGTCTCTGGATGAACATTGGGGGTTAATAGGCTGAACTGGATGGACATATATCTTTTTTCGGCCTTGCCTACTATGATATACCATGGAACACAGTTAAGATGGTCATCAAGAAGCAGATTAAATTTGGCAAAAGTGATATTATAAAGAACTGGATGTTCCTCTAAAAATAATAAAAAGACCAGAAGAAAATTGGTCCCAGAGGCTGCTAAGAAGCCTACAGCAACATTAAAGGAGCTGCAGGAATTTCTGGCAACTACTGGTTGAATAGTGCATGTGACAACCATCTCCCATATTCTTCATGTACGGGGGCTGTGGTGGATTGTGACAAGATGGAAGCCTTTTTAACAAAGAAAAACATCTAAGTCTGGCTATGTTTTGCAAAAACCTACATCAAGTCTGCCAAAAGTATATGCGAATCCAAAGTTGAACTTTTTGGCCATAATTCCAAAAGGTACGTGTGATGCAAAGCCAACACTGTGCATCCCCAAAAGAACACCATACCCACAGTGAAGCATGGTGGAGGCAGCATTATGCTTTTGGGTTGTTTTTCTGCTGCTGGAACTAGGGCTTTAGTAAAGGTGGAAGGAATTATGAACCATTCTAAATATCAGTCTATTTTGGCTCAAAATCTTCAGACCTCTGCTTAAAAGCCGAAGATGAAGAGAAATTTTACCTTTCACTGTGACAATAACCCAAAGAATACCTCCAAATCCAAAAAGAAAGTCAAAGTTTTGGAGTGGCCCAGCCACAGCCCAGACCCGAATCCCATTGAAAATCTGGGGATTGACTTAAAGAAGGCGGTATACGCAAGATATTCTCACAATCTGATAGATTTGGAGCACTTTTGCAAGGAAGAGTGGGTAAAGATTGCCAAGTCAAGATGTTCCATACTAATAGACATCTACCCAAAAAGACTGAATGCTGTCATAAGGTCATAGTTTTTTTTTAAATTTTTCCACCCTAAAAGATTTCACTTTGTTTTTCAATGGAATTGTTGAAATAATGGGTCACATTGAAGGTTGAAATAAATCTGAAATGATTCATCTTTGTCAGATTTTTTAACACGGCAAAAATATGGCATTTTAATAGGGGTATGTAGATTTTTTTTATATCCACTGTATTTACTAAGTATTTTAAAATTTCATTTACATTCCTCTAAAAACATCTGTGCAATAAATAATGCTGAATTTTAATGATCTATAAATATTTGAAGTAATGTAAATATGGAACTTAATATTTTAGCAATTCTCACAAACTTTAAAAAGTATGCTATTGTTCAAAGTACTGAGAATTCTAATTATAATTTTCCATTTCTCTCATTTTCAGCCATCTTGATTAGTTTATTGCAATTAACTGTCATACAGTTTGTAGCCAAGAATAAAAATGTTGACCATGGTGCTACTAAAAAGCATAGAGCACCAATTTCATAATTCTAGATTTTAAATTGGATTTCACACACTTTGTTGCATATCTTGAAAAACAAAGATAATGAAAATAATTTGGATATTATACTTAAACAGGTATTTGAAAGCTATTTGTATGTTTGTGGAGAAAACTATAATAATAATAAAGTTTTGTGAATGCAACAGCAATGGTAATGATTCAAGATGGCATCTTTCTTTCCGTCTTGTGATACGGGTAAAGAGAAGAGGAGGGGTGGTAGGTGTAACGTGAGTTAACAAGCTTATAGAGAGTGACTTGGACCGGATATACAATATTAAAGGGGTTGTCCCGCGCCGAAACGGGTTTTTTTTTTTTTTCAACCCCCCCCCCCCCCGTTCGGCGCGAGACAACCCCGATGCAGGGGTTAAAAAAGAACACCGGAGAGTGCTTACCTGAATCCCCGCGCTCCGGTGACTTCTTACTTACCTGCTGAAGATGGCCGCCGGGATCTTCTCCCTCGGTGGACCGCAGGACTTCTGTGCAGTCCATTGCCGATTCCAGCCTCCTGATTGGCTGGAATTGGCACGTGACGGGGCGGAGCTACACAGAGCCGGCATCCTGCACGAGCGGCCCCATTGAGAAAACAAGAAGACCCGGACTGCGCAAGCGCGGCTAATTTGGCCATTAGACGGCGAAAATTAGTCGGCTCCATGGAAACGAGGACGCTAGCAACGGAGCAGGTAAGTGAAAAACTTCTTATAACTTCTGTATGGCTCATAATTAATGCACAATGTACATTACAAAGTGCATTAATATGGCCATACAGAAGTGTATAGACCCACTTGCTGCCGCGGGACAACCCCTTTAAGTACCCAATAGTGTTATTACATATAGTAAATAAATTACTATTTACTTAAAGTAGATGGGGGTGATCATTTCATTTTGTGGCATGTTATGCCGTTAAAATAGCATGTCTACATGTAAGTAAATGGTGATGGCTACACAAATTGCATAACCCACCAAAGTGTTATTTGGCGCATTAAATAAACAGGTGTATGGTGCCAAACATTATTTACTGTATGCTACATATATAGCTGCAATTATTACTGTCCCTGCACTCTCTACACTCCACTTATCTAACCGCAGGGTAGCTGTCTTGATAAGAGCAACCCCACTCCTATGAGGGTCTCATTAATTGAACACTATAATGTCCTGACAGACAAAAAAAATCTTAATTCCTGAATCCTGACATTTTCCCCCATCTTTGGGAAGTGATTGAAGAAGCAGGAAGAATTCCAGCTAGGAAGTTTTGTATAAATTTGTAAACCCCTATAACAGGACTATATCACCCAAAAAAGTTTTAGTGATTAAAACCAGATAGAGAAACATTTCCCATTTCTCTATTCTCATTTTATTTTCTGATTGTAGAATCTTTTATTTCGTTGTCTATACTAGACTATGAGGGTGGCCATCTTTTTTGAGCTACATTTAACAGCTTCTAGCGTATTTAGAGGTATGTTTTACAGCAGCATCGTGGGCAATTCACACAATGGACAGAAGGGGGCTCATTCACTTGTATGGGAGACTGTTCTTAGTATGCCCTGTAACCTGAGCAGAGGTCATTTTGCAGGGAGTAGATAGACACAGCAGATCACCTAATGTGAATGGTGGATCCTGTGTTATTCACATATAGGTGTTACCTCTCAGTTAGAGATGAGCGAACGTACTCGTCCGAGCTTGATACTCGTTCGAGTATTAGCGTGTTCGAGATGCTCGTTACTCGTAACGAGTACCACGCGATGTTCGAGTTACTTTCACTTTCATCTCTGAGACGTTAGCGTGCTTTTCTGGCCAATAGAAAGACAGGGAAGGCATTACAATTTCCCCCTGCGACGTTCAAGCCCTATACCACCCCCCTGCAGTGAGTGGCTGGCGAGATCAGGTGTCACCCGAGTATAAAAATCGGCCCCTCCCGCGGCTCGCCACAGATGCGTTCTGACATAGCTGAGGAAAAGTGGTATCGTGTTGGAGCTGCTATAGGGAGAGCGTTAGGAGTTATTGTAGGCTTCAAGAACCCCAATGGTCCTTCTTAGGGCCACATCTAACCGTGTGCAGTACTGTGGAGGCTGCTTTTTGCAGTGTTGCACTTTTTTTTTTTTTGGTATATCGGCCGTGCAGCGCATTGCGCCCTGCAGTAATACTCCAGGGACAGAAGTGCTTAGGCAGGGAAAGCGTTAGGAGTATTTTAGGCTTCAAGAACCCCAACGGTCCTTCTTAGGGCCACATCTAACCGTGTGCAGTACTGTGGAGGCTTCTTTTTGCAGTGTTGCACATTTTTTTTTTTGGTATATCGGCCGTGCAGAGCATTGCGCCCTGCAGTAATACTCCAGGGACAGAAGTGTGGAGGCAGGGACAGAAGACATATTCATTGAATATAGGCAGTGGGCCTTTGCTAAAAAATATTGGGCAAAAAATCTATTTGGCCTGCCTGTCACTGTGCTCAGTGTTCTGGGTCTGTGTGTGCTGGGTGTAGTAGTTCTACAAAATCATACGCAGCCAGCTAAGTGTTCCAGCAGGGTTGCGCCAAATTATTTCCTGGCTCTGTCTGGGCTCTGAAATCACCGCTGTGTTGCAGTTCACAGTGCAACACTGTGCAGTTCTGTGACATACTCCAGGGACAGAAGTGCGTAGGCAGGGACAGAAGACATATATTAATATTATTGATTGAATATAGGCAGTGGGCCTTTGCTAAAAAAATTTGGGCAAAAAATCTATTTGGCCTGCCTGTCACTGTGCTCAGTGTTCTGGGTCTGTCTCTGCTGGGTGTAGTAGTTCTACAAAATCATACGCAGCCAGCTAAGTGTTCCAGCAGGCTTGCGCCAAATTATTTCCTGGCTCTGTCTGGGCTCTGAAATCACCGCTGTGTTGCAGTTCACAGTGCAACACTGTGCAGTTCTGTGACATACTCCAGGGACAGAAGTGCGTAGGCAGGGACAGAAGACATATATTAATATTATTGATTGAATATAGGCAGTGGGCCTTTGCTAAAAAATATTGGGCAAAAAATCTATTTGGCCTGCCTGTCACTGTGCTCGGTGTTCTGGGTCTGTGTGTGCTGGGTGTAGTAGTTCTACAAAATCATACGCAGCCAGCTAAGTGTTCCAGCAGGGTTGCGCCAAATTATTTCCTGGCTCTGTCTGGGCTCTGAAATCACCGCTGTGTTGCAGTTCACAGTGCAACACTGTGCAGTTCTGTGACATACTCCAGGGACAGAAGTGCGTAGGCAGGGACAGAAGACATATATTAATATTATTGATTGAATATAGGCAGTGGGCCTTTGCTAAAAAAATTTGGGCAAAAAATCTATTTGGCCTGCCTGTCACTGTGCTCAGTGTTCTGGGTCTGTCTCTGCTGGGTGTAGTAGTTCTACAAAATCATACGCAGCCAGCTAAGTGTTCCAGCAGGCTTGCGCCAAATTATTTCCTGGCTCTGTCTGGGCTCTGAAATCACCGCTGTGTTGCAGTTCACAGTGCAACACTGTGCAGTTCTGTGACATACTCCAGGGACAGAAGTGCGTAGGCAGGGACAGAAGACATATATTAATATTATTGATTGAATATAGGCAGTGGGCCTTTGCTAAAAAAATTTGGGCAAAAAATCTATTTGGCCTGCCTGTCACTGTGCTCAGTGTTCTGGGTCTGTCTCTGCTGGGTGTAGTAGTTCTACAAAATCATACGCAGCCAGCTAAGTGTTACAGCAGGCTTGCGCAAAATTATTTACTGGCGTTCCGTAAGCGAAGTCAGCCTCCAACCACAGGCCAATAAGCGGCACATTTAATTACAGCGTTCTGTTTCTGCATTACTGGTAATACAGCATGCTGAGGGGTAGGGGTAGGCCTAGAGGACGTGGGCGCGGCCGAGGACGCGGAGGCCCTAGTCCGGGTGTGGGCACAGGCCGAGCTCCTGATCCAGGTGTATCGCAGCCGACTGCTGCGGGATTAGGAGAGAGGCACGTTTCTGGCGTCCCCACATTCATCGCACATTTAATGGGTCCACGCGGTAGACCTTTATTAGAAAATGAGCAGTGTGAGCAGGTCCTGTCGTGGATGGCAGAAAGTGCTTCCAGCAATCTATCGTCCACCCAGAGTTCTGCGCCGTCCACTGCTGCAACTCAGAATCCTCTGGCTGCTGCTCCTCCTTCCTCCCAGCGTCCTCACTCCATTACAATGAGACATTCTGAGGAGCGGGCAGACTCCCAGGAACTGTTCTCGGGCCCCTGCTCAGATTGGGCAGCAGTGGTTCCTCTCCCACCAGAGGAGTTTATCGTGACTGATGCCCAACCATTGGAAAGTTCCCGGGGTCCGGGGGATGAGGCTGGGGACTTCCGGCAACTGTCTCAAGACCTTTCAGTGGGTGAGGAGGCCGATGACGATGTGACACAGTTGTCTATCAGAGAGGTAGTAGTAAGGGCAGTAAGTCCGAGGGAGGAGCGCACAGAGGATTCAGAGGAAGAGCAGCAGGACAATGAGGTGACTGACCCCACCTGGTTTGCTACGCCTACTGAGGACAGGTCTTCAGAGGGGGAGGCAAGGGCAGCAGCAGGGCAGGTTGCAAGAGGCAGTGCGGTGGCCAGGGGTAGAGGCAGGGCCAGCCCGAATAATCCAGCAACTGTTTCCCAAAGCGCCCCCTCGCGCCATGCCACCCTGCAGAGGCCGAGGTGCTCAAAGGTCTGGCAGTTTTTCACTGAGAGTGCAGACGACCGACGAACAGTGGTGTGCAACCTTTGTCGCGCCAAGATCAGCCGGGGAGCCACCACCACCAGCCTCACCACCACCAGCATGCGCAGACATATGATGGCCAAGCACCCCACAAGGTGGGACGAAGGCCGTTCACCGCCTCCGGTTTGCACTGCTGCCTCTCCCCCTGTGCCCCAACCTGCCACTGAGATCCAACCCCGCTCTGAGGACACAGGCACTACCGTCTCCTGGCCTGCACCCTCACCTCCGCTGTCCTCGGCCCCATCCACCAATGTCTGTCAGCGCAGCGTCCAGCCGTCGCTAGCGTAAGTGTTTGAGCACAAGCGCAAGTACGCCGCCACGCACCCGCACGCTCAAGCGTTAAACGTGCATGTAGCCAAATTTATCAGCCTGGAGATGCTGCCGTATAGGGTTGTGGAAACGCAGTCCTTCAAAAGTATGATGGCGGCGGCGGCCCCGCACTGCTCAGTTCCCAGTCGCCACTATTTTTCCCGATGTGCCGTCCCAGCCCTGCACGACCACGTCTTCCGCAACATTGTACGCGCCCTCACCAACGCGGTTACTGTCAAGGTCCACTTAACAACGGACACGTGGACAAGCACAGGCGGGCAGGGCCACTATATCTCCCTGACGGCACATTGGGTGAATTTAGTGGAGGCTGGGACAGAGTCAGAGCCTGGGACCGCTCACGTCCTACCCACCCCCAGAATTGCGGGCCCCAGCTCGGTGGTGGTATCTGCGGCGGTGTATGCTTCCTCCACTAAAGCACCCTCCTCCTCCTCCTCCTCCTCCAATGCAACCTCTGTCTCGCAATCAAGATGTGTCAGCAGCAGCAGCACGTCGCCAGCAGTCGGTGTCGCGCGGCATGGCAGCACAGCGGTGGGGAAGCGTCAGCAGGCCGTGCTGAAACTACTCAGCTTAGGAGATAAGAGGCACACGGCCCACGAACTGCTGCAGGGTCTGACAGAGCAGACCGACCGCTGGCTTGCGCCGCTGAGCCTCCAACCGGACATGGTCGTGTGTGACAACGGCCGTAACCTGGTGGCGGCTCTGCAGCTCGGCAACCTGACGCACGTGCCATGCCTGGCCCACGTCTTTAATTTGGTGGTTCAGCGCTTTCTGAAAAGCTACCCACGCTTGTCAGACCTGCTCGGAAAGGTGTGCCGGCTCTGCGCACATTTCCACAAGTCCCACACGTACGCTGCCACCCTGCGCACCCTGCAACATCGGTTTAATCTGTCAGTGCACCGACTGCTGTGCGACGTGCCCACACGGTGGAACTCTACGCTCCACATGTTGGCCAGGCTCTATGAGCAGCGTAGAGCTATAGTGGAATACCAACTCCAACATGGGCGGCGCAGTGGGAGTCAGCCTCCTCAATTATTTTCAGAAGAGTGGGCCTGGTTGGCAGACATCTGCCAGGTCCTTGGAAAGTTTGAGGAGTCTACCCAGGTGGTGAGCGGCGATGCTGCAATCATTAGCGTCACCATTCCTCTGCTATGCCTCTTGAGAAGTTCCCTGCAAAGCATAAAGGCAGACGCTTTGCGCTCGGAAACAGAGCCGGGGGAAGACAGTATGTCGCTGGATAGTCAGAGCACCCTCCTGTCTATATCTCAGCGCGGTGAGGAGGAGGGGGAGGAGGAAGATGAGGAGGAGGAGGAGGAAGATGAGGAGGAGGGGGAAGAGACAGCTTGGCCCACTGGTGAGGGTACACATGCTGCTGGCCTGTCATCCTTTCAGCGTGTATGGCCTGAGGAGGAGGAGGAGGATCCTGAAAGTGATCTTCCTAGTGAGGACAGCCATGTGTTGCGTACAGGTACCCTGGCACACATGGCTGACTTCATGTTAGGATGCCTTTCTCGTGACCCTCGCGTTACATGCATTCTGGCCACTACGGATTACTGGGTGTACACACTGCTTGACCCACGGTATAAGGAGAACCTTTCCACTCTCATACCCGAAGAGGAAAGGGGTTCGAGAGTGTTGCTATACTACAGGACCCTGGCGGACAAACTGATGGTAAAATTCCCATACGACAGCGCTAGTGGCAGAAGGCGCAGTTCCGAGGGCCAGGTAGCAGGGGAGGCGCGGAGATCAGGCAGCATGTACAGCACAGGCAGGGCAACACTCTTTAAGGCCCTTGACAGCTTTATGGCTCCCCAGCAAGACTGTGTCACCGCTCCCCAGTCACGGCTGAGTCGGCGGGAGCACTGTAAAAGGATGGTGAGGGAGTACGTAGCCGATCGCACGACCGTCCTCCGTGACGCCTCTGCCCCCTACAACTACTGGGTGTCGAAGCTGGACACGTGGCCTGAACTCGCGCTGTATGCCCTGGAGGTGCTTGCTTGTCCTGCGGCTAGCGTCTTGTCAGAGAGGGTGTTTAGAGCGGCTGGGGGAATCATCACAGATAAGCGTACCCGCCTGTCAACCGACAGTGCCGACAGGCTAACACTCATCAAGATGAACAAAGCCTGGATTTCCCCAGACTTCTCTTCTCCACCAGCGGACAGCAGCGAAACCTAAGCAATACGTAGGCTGCACCTGCGGATGGAAGCATCGTTCTCTATCCCCATCAAAAACGGGGACCTTTTTGCTTAATCAATCTGTGTATAATATTCCTCCTCCTCCTCCTGCTCCTCCTCCTGAAACCTCACATAATCACGTCGAACGGGCAATTTTTCTTAGGCCCACAAGGCTCAGTCATATAATTTTTCTAAACAATTTTTATACGTTTCAATGCTCATTAAAGCGTTAAAACTTTCACCTCAACTAATTTTTATTTTAACTGGGCTGCCTCCTGGCCTAGTTACCAATTAAGCCACATTAACCAAAGCGATTAATGGGTTTCTCCTGCCCTCTTGGTTGGGCATGGGCAATTTTTCTGAGGTACATTAGTACTGTTGGTACACCAATTTTTGGGGGCCCTCGCCTACAGTGTAATCCAATTAATTTTTAGCCCACCTGCATTACAGCTGACGTTACATCAGCTGTGTTGGGCACTGCAATGGGATGTATTTATGTACCGCGGGTGGGTTCCAGGGAGCCACCCATGCTGTGGGTCCACAGGGAGTTGTAACTGCATGTGTCCACTTCTAAAGAACCCCAGTCTGACTGGGGCATGCAGTGTGGGCCGAAGCCCACCTGCATTAAACATGAATTTATTACCTCAGCTGTGATGGGCAATACAATGGGATATATTTATGTACCGCCGGTGGGTTCCAGGGAGCCACCCATGCTGTGGGTCCACAGGGAGTTGTAACTACATGTGTCCACTTCTAAAGAACCCCAGTCTGACTGCGGCATGCAGTGTGGGCCGAAGCCCACCTGCACTAAACATGAATTTATTACCTCAGCTGTGATGGGCAATGCAATGGGATATATTTATGTACCGCCGGTGGCTTCCTGGCACCCACCCATGCTGTCGGTCCACAGGGACTTCACAATAGGGAGTTGTACCTGCCTGTGTCTATGAATTAAAAACCCTGCTCCGGTTGGGGCATGCAGTGTGGGCTGAAGCCCACCTGCATTTAATCTGACGTTAGCTCTGCTGTCCAGGGCACTGCAATGGGATACATTTATGTACAGCCGGTGGGTTCCAGGGAGCCACCCATGCCGTGGGTGCACACGGAATTCCCATTGCGGAGTTGTACCTGCCTGTGACTATTTATAAAAAAACGCGGTCTGACTGGGGCATGCAGACACCTTGACAGAATGAATAGTGTGTGGCACATAGGTTCCCCATTGCTATGCCCACGTGTGCAGCTTCAGATGGAGGTGGCACAGGATTGGATTTCTCATTGCTTCTGTACAGCATTGTGGACTATCGCCCCGCCCCTTTTAAAGAGGGTCGCTGCCTAGCCGTGCCAACCCTCTGCAGTGTGTGCCTGCTGTTCCTCTGGCAGACGCACTTATAAATAGACATGAGGGTGGCGTGGCATGAGGGCAGCTGAAGGCTGGGCAGGGACAGTTTGCTGTGCGCTGTGGACACTGGGTCGTGGGGGGGGGGGGGTTGGGCAGCTGGTAACCCAGGAGAAGTGGCAGCGGAGTGTCATGCAGGCAGTGATTGTGCTTTGTTGGAGGTAGTGTGGTGCTTAGCAAAGTTATGCATTGCTAATGAGGGCTTTTCAGAAGTAAAAGTTTTTGGGAGGGGGGGGCCCACTCTTGCCGCTATTGTGGCTTAATAGTGGGACCTGTGAACTTGAGATGCAGCCCAACATGTAGCCCCTCGCCTGCCCTATCTGTTGCTGTGTCGTTCCCATCACTTTGTTGAATTGCCCAGATTTTCACAAACAAAAACCTTAGCGAGCATCGGCGATATACAAAAATGCTCGGGTCGCCCATTGACTTCAATGGGGTTCGTTATTCGAAACGAACCCTCGAGCATCGCGAAAAGTTTGTGTCGAGTAACGAGCACCCGAGCATTTTGGTGCTCGCTCATCTCTAGCTACCATCTGTCCCAGCTCCTGCCTCTCCCTGAGGGGCTTGTTAACCAGTGCCCCAGGGAAAGACAGCATAGACTGTAAAGAAATTAGTGACCAAAGATGGACACCGCGCTGGGATACGTTTACATACACCGTGTGACGCTTTTAAAATTGTGCTTCATAGCTGACAAATTGCAAATTAATGTATGACTGTAAGTGCCATCCCATGCCACCTCCGTCGCAGCATTTTATTAGCCACAAACGCCAGCATAGGGGGGACTCAGAGGCCAGTACTTCTACATTTTAACCCTTTCCAATCCACTGTCTGACGTCTGAAGACCTTATGATTTAAGGCTGTACAGCTCCGAAGTTGGAAGACGTCCGTCGGGGCTCTCTTACTGTATATTGCTAGATACTCTGCTGTTGGAGCCTATCCAATGTGTCACCTCATGCAGTACTGGCTTTAGCCAGCAGATAGCGCCGTTGTATAACAGCAGAAAAAGAGTAAGCCCCCTAGGAAAACCAGGATACAAATTTGATTGGAAAATGTTAAATGAAGAAAACAACCCATTTTAAAAAGGAGAATTTTTTCTTACCAAGATTGCAGGTGAGAACCTGAAAGATTTTTTGAGTGAGAGTGCAGGGTATTTGTTTACCAAGAGTATAGGTGAACCCCTGAAACATTTGTTTACCAAGAGTATAGGCGAACCCCTGAAAAATTTGTGTACCAAGAGTATAGGCAAATCCATGAAAGATTGGTGTACCAAGAGTATAGGTATACCCCTGAAAGATTTGTTTACCCAGAGTGCAGGTGAACCCCTGAAATTTTTTTTTTTTTGAACATAGAGTTTGTACTTGCTTAATGGGATCCAGGTGGCGTTCCACCGACAGGCAAGCTACCGCCTGTCCCAGCCCCTGCCTCTCCCCGAGGGGCTTTTTAGCTAGTGCCCCAGGGAAAGACAGCATGTACTATGAAGAAATTAGAATTGCCTAACCAGTATTATTCATTCTGTCTCGGTGTCAGATAGCTGGACACTGCGCTGGGATACATTTGTGGACTCTGGGCGTATGAAGCTGGAACCAGCACGTTTGCTGAACTCTAGTGGTCAACCTTTTCAAAATTGGGGGGCGAGAACCTGAAGGCGGACCTCAGAAAAAATTGTTTTGACAGAGCCTGGAGGCAGCCCTCCGAAAAAAATAGTTTTTACAGAGCCTTTTGGCCCTCTGAAGAATTGGCTATTCTGTGTGCTGACATGCTGGTTTAGGAGGAGGAGGAGGAAGATCAGAGAAGAATAGACCAAGCTACTTCTACCCTTTTGGGGTGATAGAGGGTGCATGGTTTACCAGTTCCAGCTTAAAGATACTTTATGTTAAACTGCTTTCCACCAGTGGAGAAGAGAAGTCTGGGGAAATCCAGCCTTTGTTCATCTTAATTGTGAGTGTTAGCCTGTTGGCGCTGTCAGTTTACAGGCGGGTATGCTTATCTGTGATAATCCCCCCAGCAGCACTAAACACCCTCTCTGATAACATGCTAGCAGCAGGGCAGGCCAGCACCTCCAAGGCGTACAGCGCAAGTTCATGCCACGTGTCCAGCTTTGACACCCAATAGTTGTATGGAGCAGAAGGATCACAGAGGACATTGGTGCAGTCGGCTATGTACTCCCTCAGCATCTTTTTACACTGTTCCCTCCTACTCAGCCTAGACTGGGGAGTGGTGACATAGTCTGGCAATGGCCTTGGAGAGTGTTCCTCTGCCTGCGCTGGACATGCTGCCTGTTTCCCTCGTCTCCCCTGCTAGTTGGCCCACTGAACTACGTCCTCTACCACTATCGTTGTCAGATAGGAAGTTTAGTATCAGCTTTTCCACCAGGGCCGTATGGTATTGCATCACTCTCGTACTCCTTTCCTCTTCGGGAATGAGAGTGGAAAGGTTCTACTTATACCGTGGGTCGAGAAGGGTGAACACCCAGTAATTTGTGTTGGCCAGAATGCATCTAACACGAGGGTCATGGGAAAGGCAGCTTAACATGAAGTCAGCCATGTGTGCCAGAGTCCCAGTATACAACACATCGCTGTCCTTGTCACGTATGCAGGGCGAGGGCGAGGAAGGAAAGGCTCTTAGGTTGTGGAGTGACTGGTACCCAACTTTCCAGACTCCTGAAAAGCGACCATGAGCCACAGCCACAACTCTACAGCAACCCACCTGGCCCTGCACTTATTAACAATTTGTCCCTCACTGGACAAGAGGAGAGAGGGGAAGGGACGATACCTATCGATCCCGCCTCTGGTCCTCAGACACTCTGCAGTATTGCAAGCTGGCAGTTGTTAGAATACAGGCTGATTTGTATCTAGCGTTCTCCGACTTCTGCACACATTCGAAGCGGAAGCTCAAATCACCCACCTGATCAGTTCTAACGCACTCCAGAGCTCTACAATATGCATACAAAACGCTGCCACCACCAATTTGGTTACGGTAACTTGGAACCCGATTTCTGAATACAATCTTCGGAGAATATGGTTTCGTGTTAACACGGACGAGGCTCACTAATTAATTTAAAGTTTAATTCTCAAAGAAAAGAGCAGTGTTTATTTACAGAAAAAATACGAAAATGATGTTATAGGATAAATGGCAAGAGACTTACATGTGATATCACAGACAGTAAAATAACAAGGATTAAAAGAAGAGAGTTACCATTCTGTGGCGTGGAGTCGCGCCAGAACTGCGGACCAGACCTCACGTATAGTGACCTCCAAGGGGCTGACCCTGAGCACACATTGTGTGCGATTTTTAAACTCTCACGGTGGTAACTCCCCTTTAGTTCCTTCCAGCCCCCTTAGGGGCTGGCTTATCTTGGGACACATAATTCCCTGAAATACATATTCTTTTATAACTCCGTGGGGGTGTGACCCACCATGAAAATATGACAACGATGTTTCCTGTTGTGATTTTACGTGTGTTTTGAGCCCACGCATGAGTAGTTTTGGACGCATCTGATCCGAGATATGCAATTCTCAGTTCCTGAGCATCGTGCAAATGTAAGAGTCCATGCATCTTATTTGTGGGGATGCGACGTTCCATAAAATATCCTCGTCCGAGGGCTGCGACGTACAGGTCTTTCATAATTCCTAAATTACATTTTTCGTTCTTTTGTTAACTTTGCCTCCAAAACTTATCAGGTCAGTTATGACCATTTGGACCCCTAACAAGGGAAAGAGCTGCTGAGGTGTGAAGCCTGTTTCCTCTCGTTATCTCTGGCTCCAGAGGGCTGTAGGACATCAGAGACTCCATGGGGGGAAAGTGTAAAAACCTTTTCTGAAGTCTACTGCAAAGGTATTCCAGCACCCAGTTCCTTCACCTAGAGCTACTGAGGTGTGAAGCCTGTTTCCTCCCCTTATTTCCTAATGTAAACATTTGCTGGCTCTGGCTTCAGAGGGGCTGTAGGGCATCAGAGACCCCCCTGGGGGAGAAGTGTAACAGCCCTTTGTGAAGTCTACTTCAAAGGTATTTCAGCACACAGCTTCCCTAGGTACTGAAAAGCATCCAACTCCTTCGCCTACGGCTATACATCATGGTTGCCACACCACGTGGGACTACGGTCCCTCCTCACAGTCCTCACTAGGAGGATGACTCTCAGTCTCCTCCTCTTCAGCCCATACACGCTGAACAGATGTGAAGGAAGTAGCATGCGTACCCTCTGCAGTGTGGAAAGCAGTCTCTCTCCCCCCCTCCTCCTCCTTCTCCAATACGCACTGAGAAACAGACCGGAGGGTGGTCTGGCTATCAAGCGACATATTGTCATCCCCATCTCCTGTTCTATCTGCAAAACATTGGTCTTAATGCTTAGAAGCGACCTTCTCAGCAGGCAAAGCAGCGGGATTATTATGCTAATAATGGCGGCATCGCCACTCACCATTTGTTTTGACTCCTCAAAATTTCCTAACACCTGACAGATGTCAGACATCCATGCCCACTCCTCTGTGAAGAAGTACAGAGGCTGACTACCACTCCGTCGGGCATGTTGCAGCTGGTATTCAACAATGCCTCTACACTGCTCATAAACCCTGGCCAACATGTGCAAAGTTGAATTCTAGCGCGTAGGCACGTCGCACAACAGTCGGTGAACTGGCAGCTGGAAGCGCTGTTGCAGTGTCCTGAGGGTGACAGCATCTGTGGTGGACTTTCTGAAATGTGCGCACACGTGACGCACTTTGCTGAGCAGCTCCGACAAATTGGGGTAGTTTTTAAGAAAGCGCTGAACAACCAGATTGAACACGTGGGCCAGGCATTGCCCGTGTGTTAGTCTGCCAAGCTGCAGAGCCGCCACCAGGTTACGCCCATTGTCACACACGACCATGCCTGGTTGGAGGTTCAGCGGTGTTTCCTTTGAATCCTCAGTCTGCTCCCCCCTCAGAATTACTGCCCTAACAACAACCTCACTGACAGACAACTGTGTCTCATCATCATCAACAAAAACCTCTTGAGACACTACTTGGAAGTCCCCACCCTCATCACCCTGAGACTGTGAAAGGTCCAAATTTTGGGCATCGGTCACGACAAACTCCTCAGGTGGCTCATTGTTTGCGACTCAGGGAAGGGACCTGAGAACAGTTCCTGTGAGTATGCCTGTTCTGAATCTCTCCTTTTCCTGGAGTGACCAGGCTGGGAGGAAGGAGAATCAGCGTGAGGATTCAGAGGTCCAGTTCCTTGGCTAGCGTGAGTGGACTGTGTGGAAGACTGGGTGGTGGATAAATTACTGGACGCGTTATCCGCTATTCACGTCATCACCTGATTGCGCAGTTGTGGTTTTAATAATGGTGTACCACGCAGACCTGCAACCTGTGAGATGAAGCTATGGAGCATAGATACATGGCGTTCTACTTCTCCCTCAGCAGCAGGCACTGTTTCACCCTGCCGAGGACCTTGGCCTCTGCCCACACCCTCATTCGGACGCCCACGTCCTCATCCTCGACCCTTACCCCTAGTGTTGATCATGTAGTATAATGCACTGTCTAAAAATGCTACGCAAACTGCAAGGTATTTTGCATATGCTTTAAGTCAAAAATAGACAGTGTAAAATAAGTACAGTCTTGTTACAGTATATAGTGCAGATTGACAGGACACACACTAAGGGTATTTTACGTACGCTTTAAGCCAAAAATAGACAGAGTAAAATGAGTACAGTCTTGTTATATAGTGTGGATCGACAGGACACACACAGGGGTATTTTTTGTACACTTTAGCAAAAAATAGACAGTGTAAAATAAGTACAGTCTTGTTATATAGTGCGGATCAAGAGGACACACACTAAAGGCCTATTATGCAAATGCTTTCAGCCAAAAACAAATAAAAAAATGAAGAATGAGGAGTGTTGTTAGTTCCTATATAGTCTGTGTACACCAGTAGCAGTATACTGTATAGAACCGGTAACAGTATGCAATATACAGCCGGGATGCTTGTGAATGCTTTGTGCGCACTACTGGTCCCAGGCAGCCAAACTGATGATGCACAAAAGTGGAGTTCTAGTCCTAAAAAGCACTATTATGTTCTTTGAAGGTGGATCCCTGTCTAAACGATCCTTCCAACCTACACTAATGCTCTCCCTCATTCACATCAGCTCTGTCCCTCAGCTAATCCAACCTCCGTGTGAAGCGAGCATCAGGTGACCTGAGTTTTTATGATCCTAGGTCACCTGATCTGGCCAGCCAATCACTGCTATAGACGTGCACAGGATTGGCACGTCATAGCAGGAGGTGCCAAAGCCTTCCCTGCATGTTCATTGGCTAAAAAAGCCGCTAAACATGTGGGGAGGAGAGGGTGAAATTTTCTCGAACACTGCGTGGTGCTCGCTCTGGTAACGAGTCCTTTTGAGTATGCTAATGCTCGAATGAGTATCAAGCTCGGACGAGCATGCTCACTCATCTCTAATCATGTCTGATTTATTTATAAATTGATATGGAAAAATGATAGATATAAGATATGAGACAGAAATGTAATCCAATTATTTGTTTGCATATTGCTTGCTGTTTGCATATCAGTGGCTGTTTTTCTCATGACACTCAAACCCGCATCTGCATGGTTTCCATCTCTCCTCTTGTAACTGATCCCTTCCTTTTATTTTGCTACTAACCTAAAACCCCCCCAAAAATCTTTCAAAATCTGGGCTTGGAAAGTAATAGGGGAAAGAAAGAAGGAAAGCAGTTACAAAATCATAACCTCTGTATGTTGGTCTGATAGATACAGGAATACAAATGCTTTGAAATAGAAATGTCTTTCTTTCTGTAGATGTATTCTTTCTACTAGTATCTTAATTCTTCATCTCTTTATAAATTCCACTGTTTAAATGTCCTTTTGTACTACATTTGTTGCCTAAGGTCTTCAGAGAGGTGCTTTTATGTTTAAAGGGGTTCTGACATGACAAAAAAAAATTACTTACCTTGCCTGGCCAGGACTGATCGCCAGGCATGTACCCTCCATCTGGCATAATCTTCTTTTGTTTCTTGATGCTTAGTTGGAGTGGTCAAAATGACCGCTTCCTCCTCTGCTCCGTCCGTCAGCCACTTCCGAGGTGAACGGACGTGCGCCATGTCATAAGCAGTGCTTGCTGTGGGCAGCCCGTCCGTCCTGGCTTAACTTCAAGTTCTGTGCATGTGCACTGGAGAGGCGGCCCGTCCTGACTCCTGTCAGAGGGCACCTCTCTTCTGCGCATGCGCGCAATCCCGGAGGGGGGCGGCCCGTCCTGGCTCGTCGGAGGAAGCTGAAAGCCTGCTGGGAGATGACCCCCGCTGCACAACAACACCACAAAAAGCTAAGTATTAGGTTTTTATGTTTTAACAAGCCATAAATCGTGGGTTCCCTGTGTCCATTAGGCAGACGATGGAACAATGACTGTTAAAACATAAAAACCTTTTTCAAGCAAAACCCCTTTAAACCTCCTATGCCTATACTTCAGTTGGCAGTTGGTGTCCTTCAAACTGTTCAATGAGGTTCACTCTGATGACAGTTTAGGCCAAAGAAAGAGATTTACTTGTTGATTCTTCAGGCTCCCTTGGGTAGATACAATGTATAGACAGATGAATATTTGAAATGATGCTCGGAAAGTTCCAATATCTTGGCATAAATAACTTAGTTCATAAATTTATTCCAAATGAACATGATAAGCATGTTAGTAAAATTAATATGACTCCATGTTCTATCCTATGTGTAGTCATTTTGTGAGCAAGTAGCCCTCCTCTGTGTCAATTATTTAGTACTTTTCCTTTAACAAGATTTTCTAAAATGTATTGAAAAATAAGAAGGAACCTTGATGATTAGAACAGTCCAAGGACCTAGATTGAATGTCTCGGTTGATTGCGCCCTGTTCTCCTGTCTCTCTCGAAACAATTATTGTTAATAAATAAAGTACCGTTGTGTTCCGAGAAGTTAATCATGTAGGAGTTAACTGCTTCTGTGCTGCTTTCCCTTCAGCAATTTAAATGTTAAATTCCTTATCTTGCATGTTTATGTTCCTTTGATTATTGGTAATAAATTAATTATAATAGATTTGATTTATTCTAATTAGATCATGTGCCTCTATAAAAGATGCAGTCTGTCAATCAATAAACAGATTACTTTGGATCGCATCCCATGCTGTGTGGTTTAATCTTAATCTCTTGAGCTCAGTTTACCTTTAACTAAGAACTTGGACTTCGAAAGCATATTGTATAGCAAATATTGGTTTGCAGTAACAAGTAATAACTCAGTTCATGGTAAGGTAAACAAAACAGGATTGTATTCCTGGGTCCTGTGCTATTTACTTTCCTCCACCCAAGGATGAAACAAAATTCTGTATGTCAAACCAAAAACCCCTGCCCAAAATGACTTCATACATTTTCTGCTATAGCAAACAAAAGTATGTTCTCAATATTACTCTAGAAAAGTGGACATTCAGCCCCCCCCCCCCATTGGCTGTATGTTAATTCTAGGGAGTCATGCACTTATGGGTGTAGATATGACATGAGGAAAACTTGACGCAGGCATTTTATTATCTTTTGGGGATTAACAGTACGTAGGAGATTTAAATAAATCTGTTCATTTCTTTTTATGTGGTTATCACAGTGATGATAGCTTAAACAATGTAAAAATTGTGTATATGACCAAACATAACAATAATATTTAAAAAATAGCCTGAATAATTTCCTTGGCCCATGGCTCGTGTGTGGCCTGTTCCTACAATTCAAGTAACAGAGATATCCACATTCCACACCCATTTCAGGTGCAACCAGGTTAACAGCTGTAACTTCAGTCAAAAGGAGTCAGGCTGCTATATCTACTCTCTGGTTCTCTAGAGCCTCAGGAGTCACTTCCTTGGTGTGTGGCCTGAAACTTGATGACAACTACCTATTTGGGAAGAGCTAAAGCCTTGTACAACAAAGACACTGCTTCTGAATTCTGGATAGGTTTACCTAGTGATCCAACAAAGTTTCTACTGCACCACATGGCTGTGAAATTGAATGCGATTTCGTGAGCATACCTTGATTTGGTGCAGAAAACCACAGTCTTACCTTCAGCCAGTCTACATACTTCGGAGAGCACCATCAGCTCCGGCCTTCTGAGCAGAGTCCCTGGAAAGAGGTGTTTTTATTTTTATTTTTTTTACAGTGTTGGTTACTGTTGCATAACATGTTGTGCTTGTCCACCTTCATGATTTCTGGAACAATCTACAAAAACACTCAATCTGCATTAGAAATTGGTTATCTTTTAACATGCTCAAATCTAACCGTATAAACAATTTCAAGAACCCTAGTTTCCTTTTCATTAATTCCAGACAATCATGTGCTTGAAATTCAATGTCATGGTCTCACCCTGCTGCCCCTATCTCCTCCCTTTCCAAATTCAGCAGAAGGAATGAAGCTGTATTTAGAACTATCTTGGATTGTAATCAAGAGGGTGCTAGCAGGGTGGTCTCATACTTAATAAGTCTGGCAGCTGAAGTATTTCTAATTTGTGCTCAATGCAGGTTTTTCATGCCTGCAGGAGGGACCACGGCAGTAAGGGGCCAACACTACCTCTGGTAACTGCGCAAAAACTTGTTGCAGATAGGGAAAAGAATTTACAATCTATAACCATAAGAACTGCACAAATATACCCGTTTGTGGTAAATTCGATTTCTGCTTGTATCACTGTAAATATATCTGCCCTAATAAGTTAACTGGGCAGGTCTCTGACATCATAAATTTACCCACATTAGAAATGTGATACCCTTGAAGTAAATTGTTGTTTTTTATTTGATTCTGTTTGCAATGCACTGACCAGGTTTGTCAAGTACATAATTATCTCCATTTAATATCATACTTCAATAGTATTCAAATAAGTAGAACCCAATATTTTGGAAAAACAATATACTTGTGTTGTGCATAGCACACACTTTCTTTTTTTTCCCTCTGCTTGACTGTTCTGTATTGAGATGGGGCAAATGCATTACATACTCTTCTTCTGTTCCTTTCCTTACACCATCTAGCTCCACCTTTTAAAGTCTGGTTAGCTGATTGGGCATCTGTCTTATACTCAACAGTCCAACAGTCAAATGATACACAATGGTACACATACCATAAGTAACACAATATAAGTTAAACACAGGCCCTTCACACTCACATGCACAAAAAAAATCACAAATCTAACAGATTCATATTATTTATGATCAGAATCAACAAATATTACATCTTAATTCACGTGTGCAGCAAAAATCCCATATTCTTAACTCACACATTTTGTACAAACTTCAAATTACCGTACATAAACATCTTTTCAATTTACCTTCCTTGTAACCTTCTGCATACGCTTTAAGGCACTCATCCATTTTTTCCCTTTTTTTTCACAATCCAATATCTAGCCTTTACTTCCATTTTCTAAAGCCACTTATATAAAATGATACAGTCCTTCTGATCTCATGTGTACATTTCTCCTAAGTTGAGTCATATTCAGAAACTAGAATTGGCCAAACGGCAGATACTAAACAAAAGCACAGGTAAAAAAGGTGTGGCGTCTTATTGGTATGGGATAGGAGCCACAGGTGTAGTAGCCAAGCAAGACTGGAGAGTGGTCAGGAGGAAGGTGGAATCGTTATCGGGTGGTCACGTTTGCAATATAAAAGGATGAGGTGGGAAAAGTAATCAGGTGGAAGACCAATCCCTGCCTTGTCTGTAATTCCACTCTCTCTCCTGCCAACTCCTCATCACCTCCTCCTGCTCCACTTATTAGGTATTTCAATAAAACTATTATGACTCAGCTATTTGCTGTATTCGCAACCAAACCTTTTCCATTTTTCCACATCCAAAAGACCTTCTGGCTCCATCCCTATTCTTTTGAACATCTTTCAACATCTTTTGACTGCCTGCTTGTCCTTCCGTTACTCTGTTAACTGTGTAGCAGTTTTCCGGGTAATGCCCTGCTCAGCGCTATTACTCAGCTGGTTCCCTATAGTTTTACTTCTTGTTTACTGTTTTATCTGTGTTCTGGATTATGATGTCTCTAACCCACACAGAAACATTAAAAACAAGACAAAATCCTGGGGCGGCTCACCTATGCTACACACCTGGCAGCATATGGTATACTACTCTTCCAGGCAGTAAACCTTTCCTGGAAACTACACCCTACAGCCGAGGCACTGCATTATATACTTCAGGCAGTATATCTAAAAAATACGGAACTAAATTCCTTTTATGTCCTGATCAATACCAAATTCATTAGTCAAAATGGAAAAAAACCACTCGGGAGCGCAAAAACAAATCCTTTCTCAAACTTAGTTAAAATTTGCCTGTACTACACACATTACAAAATTAGGACGCCAAAAATGTGCTAAGGTATATCTTACAGCTCTCAAGTATTAAGTATAGGTGAGCAGCTCGGGGAAGCAGCACATTACATAGGCAGGTAATGAGAAAGTCCATGCTTTTTATTCTTGTACCTTATTTTTATAGACATTAGAAACAGGATACGTTATGCTTCTGACATGCGAATTAATCATTTCTGGCATGTATAAAAATATACATTTGTGGTTTTAATTGCTAACACACACAGAAAATAACATTGTTCATAATAATACATGGTGAATGGAGTCAATGAAAGTACCAAGATTTCCATTGATCCATTCACACTTGTGTATATTCATTGTATATAATACGTGTGTAAAAAAGAACGCAGCATGTTCTATTTTACCTCGTATTACACGTGACAGAGCCTTATTGTTCTCTATGGGCATGTAATAAATGCTGTAGATATGCAGTTACATTGCATATGTGCGACATTTATATGCAGTGCTGCTAAGCATCAGAACAGGAACATTTTTAAAAAATGAAACAATGAAGACTCTGATGCATGACAATTAAAAAAATCTTTATTTTACTAATTTCTACTTTTTTCATTAGACCTCAGAGGACTTGAACTTGTGATTGCTTGATCCCTTAGGCCGTGCTCACATGAGTGGGTCAGATTCCGTGTGCGAATATCCACAGCAGAAGACCTGCGAATGATCGTGGAAGTGAATTGCGTATGCACTTCTTGTGGAGAAAGAGCCCAGAAGAATAAGCTGAGGTTACAGACAGCAAGCTGGATGGTGTGCTGCTCCCCAGAATCTGTCCTGCATTGTCTGCCCACAAATTCCTGATTTCTTTATTCCATTTGTATCTGTTCTAGCAATTGTGGTACAATTCTGCGTCCGTACGTATTGCTAATTGTGTATGCACAGCGAATCAAATGCATCCATAGAGATCAGTGGAGCTCATCCATGCAGAATCCACGGTAATATTAGCATACTGACACTTTTCTTTCACTTGCGGAATCCCCAATTCCAGCCTTTAAGGGTGACTACCCACTAGCGTTTTTTTTCACTGCGAAATTCGGAGCATTTTTTTTTCTGCAGGGGGTCTATGGAACTTGTAATGTTAAAATCGCGATAGTGCAAAATCGCGATTTACCGCGAAATCGCGATTTTGCGCGATCGCGATTTTAGCTTTACAAGTCCCATAGCCCAAGGACCCCTGCAGAAAAAAAAACGCAGCGAATTTCGCAGTAAAAAAACCGCTAGTGGGTAGTCACCCTAAGTGTGAGCGAACTGGCGAAAGTCCATGCCTTTCAATTCTCTCGTATTACCGCTTATCATATGCGCAGACAGCGATCACTGAATCTGCAATTCAAATATGCTCGTGTGAGACTGGCCTTATACAGTATAATGTAATACTATGGTATTGCATTATATTGAATTTTAACAGGTGGCCTATTAAAAACGTGCCACAATCATGTCCCTAATGGACAAACAATAATGGCACCCCTGAGGGCTTTCAGAAGGCCCCAGACTAGCTTGACATATTAACAGTACGCCCCAAGATCTTATTGGGGGAGGCGGGGGGTGTTAAGGGCATTTAAATCCAGATTGATCAGGGCATTTAAATGGTGCTCTCAGAACTGACAGTAGCATTTAAAGGGTTACCGGCCGCAATCAGAGTTATCTTTGATCACAGCTGTTGTGGGCGGGTACTTGTGGTCAAAGACAGCAGATGCTCACCATGTATAGAGGGGGCTCAGTTCCTATGCTGTGGATGCCTATAGACATCCTAACTGCACAGGGACCTATTTAACCATTTGTATGATGGGATGGGGTTATTTGCCTAAGAGAGTAGCATTGCGAAATCCGAAGCAGGTATCTGCCTCCGGATTCCACAGCAAATCCAGCCCTAAGCATGTTATGACAATACGCAATGTTAATGTCCACGAGCAGAAATACAGTAGATTGTGATTTTCTACTTGCAGAGAAGAAATTGCAGCATGCTGTGATTTTGTGTGAGCTCCCCATGGAGGGGTACCATTAAAGTCAATGGAAGCCATCCTTCCCTAGGCCATTCCGCAATCATCATTGCAGAATGGTTGCAGGATCCACATCATCGCCTAGCGACGGCACGGTGTCATCTATACTGTGCATGTGTGCCGGTGGGCTGGCTGGCACATCTGCAGCACAGGAAAGAAGATGCCGGACAGGTATGCAGGGGTTGAACTCCACTGAGGGATCCCGCATGTGAAGTCTGACTCGGCCGTGTGCAGGCGGCCTTTGGCATTTCTTCAGCTACTTAATTGGCCATGCCCTATTTCTATCTGCTTTTAATCCTTGAGATCCATATACATATATATTGATACAACACAAGTTGTGTGCCAAGTGTCTTAATTAGAGATGAGCGAGCACCAAAATGCTCGGGTGCTCGTTACTCGAGTCGAACTTTCAGTGATGCTCGAGAGTTCGTTTCGAGTGACGAACCCCATTGAAGTCAATGGGTGACTCGAGCATTTTTGTATATCGCCGATGCTCGCTAAGGTTTTCATTTGTGAAAATCTGCAAAACACAAGAAAGTGATGGAAACGACACAGAAACGAATAGGGCAGGCGAGGAGCTACATTTTGGGCTGCATCTCAAGTTCCCAGGTCCCACTATTAAGCCACAATAGCGGCAAGAGCGAGACCCCCCCCCACTGTCAGCGTAAAGATCGTTCTCCTCTGCCACAGCTGTAGCAGCTGTGGCAGAGAAGAACGATGTTAGCCCATTGAATTCAATGGAGCCGGCAATACAGCCGACTCCATTGAAAGTAATGGGCTGCCGGCGATCGCGGGATGAATTGTCGGGAAGGGGTTAAATATATAAGCCCTTCCCTGCAATTCATCCAGAAATGTGTAAAAATAAAAAATATATATATACTTACCTGGTCCCGGCAGACGGAGTTCAGCGCGGCAGGCTGCAGTTCTCCTGAACTGCTCTAAACAGCTGTGAGTAGTATTCAGCAGCCGGGGATTTAAAATCCCCGCCTGCTGAATGAGATGCCTCTGATTGGTCACAGCCTGACCAATCAGAGGCATCCCTCACTCACACCCATTCATGAATTCATGAATGGGTGAGTGAGGGCTGCCTCTGATTGGCTCAGCGCAGGGACAGCTGAGAGCTGCCCCTGAGCCAATCAGAGGCAGCCCTCACTCACCCATTCATGAATTCATGAATTGGCTCAGCGCAGGGACAGCTGAGAGCTGCCCCTGAGCCAATCAGAGGCAGCCCTCACTCACCCATTCATGAATTCATGAATGGGTGTGAGTGAGGGATGCCTCTGATTGGTCAGGCTGTGACCAATCAGAGGCATCTCATTCAGCAGGAGGGGTGTTTTTTAAATCCCCGGCTGCTGAATACTACTCACAGCTGTTTAGAGCAGTTCAGGAGAACTGCAGCCTGCCGCGCTGAACTCCGTCTGTCGGGACCAGGTAAGTATATATATATTTTTTATTTTTACACATTTCTGGATGAATTGCAGGGGAGGGCTTATATATTTAACCCCTTCCCGACAATTCATCCCGCGATCGCCGGCAGCCCATTGCTTTCAATGGAGTCGGCTGTATTGCCGGCTCCATTGAATTCAATGGTCAGTGCTCGTTTAATCCAGACGAGTACCGCGTGGTGCTCGTCTCGAGTAACGAGCATCTCGAGCACCCTAATACTCGAACGAGCATCAAGCTCGGACGAGTATGCTCGCTCATCTCTAGTCTTAATAGATCTGCCATAACATTAGGAGATGTAGTGTTATTTCCCCAGCTAAAATATCATGACCTCTTTCACAAAGAAACACAAAATTTATTGCTTGTACTAAATAAAAACAGCTCTTCTGGGTTCTAAACAAACAAAAGAATATCTGAAAAACAGCTTTGCAAAATTACATCATTATGAGGCTGTTGGAAAACCGCAGAAATAAGAATACACAGAATACCTTTCCACCTGACCAAATGCTAAAATACTGGATATCCCAGTAATTACAATACAAAATATATGCAGTATGATTGCAGCTGGATCTCTAGCACAGGTGATCTCGACAGGCTAAACTTGTGCTCCTGTATGAATGATAGAAGTCATGACCATGTACAATTATAAAGCTATTATTTTATTACATTTTGAAAGGATGAAAACTAGGGAACATCAGGTGTTGCCCCTGGATCTAGCCCCAAGTCAGAGGCACAGTAGACCCACATCCATTTGTTGTGACAAGTACAATTCCATTTTCCCTGCAAGTTAAATGGCCGAGCCTCTAGTGTAGATGATATAATTTTAAAGATAGAGTTTTATATGAGTGTTACTATAAAGCTCATAAGGTGGGAATTTATTATCAAACTTGCACCAAAATTGTGACTTTTTATAGTTTACATCAAATTATGTAAATTATAGCTGAAACTATGTCAGCTAAGAGCTGATGTAGATTTTCTTCTGGTGCATGGGCAGCTTAAGATGTGCCTAACATATTAGGAGGTTTGCACCTCTTAATATATCAGGTGTATCTTTTGACACTGGAACTGCATCAGTGGCATGCCAACAACTGAAGAGAGAGGATTCAAAAAGATCAGGAAAAACTTGAACAGTGAGCGACGACTAACAGAATGGTATTTAACAAAGACAAATGTGAAATTCTACATTTGGACAAGAAAAATAAAAAAAAAACCATACAGAATGGGAGGAATTTAGCTAAGCAGCAGCACATTTGAAAAAGACTTGGGTATACTAATACATCACAGATTGAACATGAGTCAACAGTGTGATGCAGTAGCAAAAAAGGCAAACACAATTCTGGGATATATTAAAAGAAGCATAGAGTCTAGATCAAATAAGATAATTATCCCCCTTTACTCTTCCTTGGTCAGACCTCATCTGGAATACTGTGTCCAGTTGTGGGCACCCCAATTTAAAAAAAGACAAACTGGAGCAAGTTCAGAGAAAAGCTACCAAGATGGTGAGCAGTCTGCAAACCATGTCCTATGAGGAACGATTAAAGGATCTGGGAATGTTTAGCTTGTAAAAAAGAAGGCTGCGAGAAGACTTGATAGCTGTCTACAAATATCTGAAGGGCTGTCACGTCACAGTGCAGAGGGATCAGCCCTATTCTTATTTGTACAAGGAAAGACTAGAAGCAACGGGATGAAACTGAAAGGGAGGAGACAGATTACATAAAATAATTGGGTATGGATAAAATAAAAAGCTGCTCATTTTGTAATAACTATTCATTCATCCGATCCAGCACTTGAGGGACGGATTGTAGTGACAGGTATGACACCGCCACCCACGCCCATCCTCAGAACAATCACTTCTCACAGCCTTGCAAGAGGAATGGCGAGCTATTCCTATCCAGACTTACAGAGAACTTGTGGAAAGTATGCCTCGACGTGTTAGCACTGTAATACAAGCAAAAGGAGGGCTGACATCACTAAATAGAATAAAGCACTTTTTCTAAAAAACATGCAGAGTCTAAATACCTTTGCCATATAATATATATATATATATATATACAGTATATGTATATATATATATATATATATATATATATATATATATATATATATATATATAAAGACAGCTATGTACCTAGTTAGCAATGTTAAAATGTTAAAATAACAAGCTCTGAGAAGTAATGAAGTCCTTACTTTGTCATCTGTCCATGCTGTATTTGTTATAATAAAAATGATGTGAAACAAGTTAAAGCGAGGGTCTGGATCTAAAACACAGAGGGAAAGTGTTAATCTAAAACACAGTTGAATTTGAGAAAGATACACTGTGACATTTCAGCTAAGGGACCTTTCCAAGCAATGAAAAATAAAATGAGTTGGAGGTTCCTAGCTCAACTTGCCGTACTTGAGTCTGAACAGAGCTACATGGCTTAAATGTCACTTGGGGACCCATTTCACGTCGCATTTCCACTTCATATTTTAATAATTCGTCTCTTCATACCACTATAAAACATTCTTAGTGTTACATGCTGAAATGTGTTGAGCTGCAAAGGCTTGTTTACCCCACCTAGGGTCAACAGATGGGAAAGTCCTTGTGTGGCTTCAATGAAATTCAGAAAGGAACATTTTAAGCAGGACAGAATTACACTGCAGGAGGCGGCCAAATCCACAGCTGTGGAATTTCACACCAAAATCCGCTGGTCTATTTGCAAATTTTGATGTGGAAATGCAGGCAGGTTTTAAGCCTTTTTCAATTTTGCATCAAAATCCGCACGTAGCCTATGGATTTTGGTGTGGAATTTACAGCAGTGCGCCGTGTGGCCTATTCTTGCGTGGAAGGTCCCAAAAAAATACAATAATTCTATTTGCCTGCAGTGTTGTTCGCAGGGAAAGGAATTCGATAGGTATGGATTCCACACTCCAGGTACACTTTCTTAAAATATTATTTCTATTATTTTTAGTAGATCAGATTTGAATCATGTGTGGAGCTTCTTGCTCTTGTGATCCTATCTACTCAGCACCGCACTGGGTTCTGGTACCCACCAGGGTCAATGTAAAAATGACAGATCTAGAATTCAAAAGGCAACACAACCATAGTCAAATTTAATGCAGAAATAAGTCAGAATTATAAAACAACATATTGGATCAGTTTTTTTTAACCACTTAGGTCTTATTCAAGGGAGCAACACATGACAGCAGAGGGGCAGTCAGCTGGCAGAGCCTGAAGCAGAGAAGATAATGCCAGTATGGACTGCAGCACAGAAAGGCCGGACTCACATGAGCATAAGCGTGTTTGTACTTGTATTTGTGCTGTGTTTTTGTGTATCAGGTGTTGCGTATTTGCGCATGCAACTGCCCTTTTTACTGTACTTTCTGCACGCGTAAGTCATGTGCAATAGCGTGCAAAAAAAACATACACCGATGCTCCCAGCCATTGAAATGGCCAATCAGTTTAATGCGTTCAAGATATGTTCTTTCACTGCGCAAATGGGCAGGAAAATGGAGCATAATGCGTTTTTTTGCGCGATCAAATTATGGATGCCAAATACATGCATGGGAATGAACCCATTCAAATCAATTTATTCTATTTTCTGCGTATTGTGCATTCAAATTTTTCATGTGCATATGTGTCCCTGTGAATCCAGCCAAGTAGTGAAAGATTCTAATAAGGGCTTATTCAGACTGCCGTTGGTGGCAGTTGCGCCTGAACGAGGGGAGGCCAGGTGCTGCCCGACCTTTCCTGCATATAGCATTCACTACCTAAATAAGCATTTGAATCAACAGAAACAAGAATTCTTTGTTGTACATAATCTCTCGAGAGCGATATTGGGATGTGATTGACGCCCCATGATCGCGCTCGCAATCCTTCTGAAGCCCTGAATGCGAGGTGTTTCCGCAGGGAAACAGCCTCCCATCCCAGCAGGGCTGAAAGAATCTCCTATTGTAGCTGTGACAGGCGCGGCAGGAGATTGTAATCTTCTTCCATTCAATGAATGACAGCTGTGCGCTGCCTCTGATTGGTCACAGCGCTCAGCCAATCAGAGGCAGTGCTTTCAGGGGGCGGGGATTTTTAAATCTCCAGCCGGAAGACAAGGAGAAGAAGAGTTCTGGCACCTGCCAGAAGATGCGCCAGAGATGACAGCACTTTCCAGGTGATGTATTAGTATTTTTCATATTTTTTTCCAACAGTCATGTATTATATTCGGGTGGGTGGGGAGGGGCTTATATTTCAAGCCCTCCCCCCAAAAAATCCTCACCACGGAGAGTCCCCTGCCAATGCTGTCACAGCAGTGGCAGAGGACCGTGAGCATCTCCCATTCATTTCAAGGGGGCTGGAGCTGGCGCTACTGCCGCCGGCTCCATTTAGATGAATGGGCGACTTTGCAAAAAGAATGGATATGCCGAGATTTTATTTTAACGCTGCATCGCAAGCGTTAAAACATCACACATGTGCATGAAGCCATTTTAAGCCATTGGCTTCATAATTTTGCAATTTCTCCCAGCCTCGCAGCGCTGGGAAATGATGCGATTCCCTCGCCAGTGTGAAGCCACCCTTAGCCCCTAAAACAGCACGGATAACAGCTGAAAAATGTAATGTGTGAAATCGCCTTAAAGGTGCAGGAAGTAATATATTAACTATGAATGTATGTTCTTGTAAATTAGACAAGACAATGCAAATGTCTGAATTTGCCTAGTTCCAAGTGCTCTGAACATATTAGATGGTACATTTATTAAGGTGAAGTCCCTTTAACAGCCACTGACAGCTTTGTAAAGTAGTGCTTTGATCACAAGGTGCTTTGATCACAAGATTCTTGCAGTTTCTTCGGCTAGGAGTAAATTGAATACATCTTCTTCCAAGAGATTGCTAGGAAGACAAATTCCTGCCAATTGCCAAGCAACATTATCTAGCAGATATTCCTGGTTGTAAGGACTTAAACACATGGCCGTGTTTTTGTAATGTTTTGCTGCTATGACATTTACGGCTGCAAACGTTACAAAATGAAACCATTGATTTCAATGATTTTGTTTTGAGTAGTGGGATTCTCACACATTAAAAGTACGCACAAGAAAAGATAAGACATGTTTTTTTTTTTAACCTGTACGCAGTAGCGTGAAATTTGAATGGTAAAAAAAAAAAAAGAATTTTGACTGGTTCATACACCAATATGCTCCATAGTGTATTTGTGCATGTGCCCGTCTGAAGTCACCCTAAATCTGTAAGCAGAAGCTACTACACTTAGCAGGCATGTATATTGTGGACGGCAAAATGTAATCATGTCCTTATCTTGCGTGAATACGAACCCCATTCTTTGCAGGGAGTAATATATATGAGCAATGCAGTGCAGAAAAAAAATCGTGGCATGTCCTATCTTTTCTCATTCTTCAGAACACATTGCCCATTGTTTTCAATGGAACAGTAAAACGCATTGCACGCTGTGCGAATCATAGAATAATAGAGCGGTAGAGTTGGAAGGGACCTCCAGGGTCATCGGGTCCAACCCTCTGCTCAGTGCTGACAGATATTTGTTCAGCCTTTGTTTGAACACTTCCATTAAAGGAGAACGCACCCCCTCCCGTGGTAACCTGTTCCACTCATTGATCACCCTCACCGTCAGAAAGTTTTTTCTAATATCTAATTTGTGTCTCCTCCCTTTCAGTTTCATCCCATTGCTTCTAGTCTTTCCTTGTGCAAATGAGAATAGGGCTGATCCCTCTGCACTGTGACAGCCCTTCAGATATTTGTAGACCGCTATTAAGTCTCCTCTCAGCCTTCTTTTTTACAAGCTAAACATTCCCAGATCCTTTAACCATTCCTCAAAAAACATGGTTTGCAGACCATGCCTCACCATCCTGGTAGCTCTTCTCTGAATTTGCTTTAACCATGATTTGCAGACCGCTTACCATCTTGGTACTCTTCTCTGAACTTGCTCCAGTTTGTCTATGTCTTTTTTAAATTAGGGTGCCCTGAACTGGACACAGTATTCCAGATGAGGTCTGACCAAGTAAGAGTAAAGGGGGATAATGACCTCACATGATCTAGACTCTATGCTTCTCTTAATATATCCCAGAATTGTGTTTGCCTTTTTGGCTGCTGCATCACATTGTTGACTCATGTTCAGTCTATAATCTATTAGTATACCCAAGTCTTTTTTACATGTGCTGCATAGCTCAATTCCTCCCATTCTGTGTGTGCTTTTTTAATTTTTCCTGCCCAGATGAAGGACTTTGCATTTCTCCTTGCTAAATGCCATTCTGTTAGTGGCTGCCCACTGTGCAAGCTTTTCTAGATGTTTTTGAATACTCTCTCTCTTCCCTAGTGTTAGCTAATCCTCCTAGCTTTGTGTCATCAGCAAATTTGATCAGTTTCCCATCAATTCCCTTCTCCAGATCATTTATAAAAATGTTGAACAACACTGGGCCTAGGACAGAGCCTTGTGGTACCCCACTTGATACATTCTTCAACTTGGATGTGCAGCCATGTATGACCACTCTGAGTACGATCACTCAGCCAGTTCTGAATCCACCTAACAGTTGCCTTGTCAATCCCATATTTGGTCATTTTTTAAATAATTATAGTATGTGATACTTTGTCAAATGCTTTACTAAGGTCAAGAAAAACTATATCCACCGCATTTCCCTGATCAACCCAGTCAGTGATACTATCATAGAAGGAAATTTGATTAGTCTGGCATGAGTTGTTTGTTACAAACCCATGCTGGTTCTGGTTAATTACTCCATTTTCATCCAAGTACTTGCATACATGCTGTTTAATAATTTGTTTAAAGATCTTTCACGGTATGGAATTCAGGCTCACAGGCCTGTAGTTTCCTCGATCCACCTTCTTCCCTTTTTTGAGGATAGAGACAACATTTGCCCTTTTCCAATCTTCTGGGACTTCTCCTGTTCTCCAGGAATTTTCAAAGATTATGATAAGTGGTTCTGCAATTACCTCCGCTGCTTCCTTTAGTATCCTAGGATGTAATTCATCTGGACCTTCATCTGCAACATTCACATGATAGTATTTGGTCAGTATTTTGCAACAGTATTTGTAAGACAAAACCAGCCATGGGAATACACAGAGAAAAAGTACTATGTAAAGATCTGCATCTCTTCTGTGTTATGGACCCTTTTCTGGTTCTCACTTACAGAATACCGATATAAAATGCAATACTGACCAAAATACCGGCATGTGAATATGGCCCTATGTAGTATAAGGACTGATGCAGTATCAACCAGCTGATGTTCAGGCCACTAGGAAAGGTGAACTGATATCCCACCTTGCCCCCTTCTCTTTCAACTGCTAGGCCTTTGATGTACATGTGGCAATAGGAAGTTCTTTGTTCTTATGGCAGCATAGTTAGCAAGTGACAAGGGGATGTGAATTACCCCCCCATCAGTGGTTTCATTTAACGACCTGGAGCGGGTTTTGAGACTCGTATTGTAAGCCAAGCTAACAGATATTGTGGTCAAGAAAGGGCAAGGGTTGGTAACGGGTAAGTATCTGTTGCAGTATCAAGTAGCAGGCAGGTAGTGTAGTCAGGATGTAGCCAGAAGTCAATAATGGGTAAGTATCTGTTGCAGTAGCAGGCAGGTAGTGTAGTCAGGATATAGCTAGAGGTCGGTAACAGATAGCAGCAATTGTATAGAGAGGAGAAGTTAGTAGCAGAGCTTGACTAAAGGCAGCAAGCACAATAATAACGCAAAGAGGAATTAAAAGGGTCAGGCTTTTATAGCATGTCCAATCAGGGACCGAGAAGAACTAAAACAGAGACTGTATTGCAGGAGAGGAGGACAAGGCTAAGGTCCTGCAGGGGAACTGTCCAAAGGGCTGGATGAATCAGCAGGTATAACTGCTGTCTGGAGTGCAGCAGCTCCTCGGTTTGAGTCCTGACAATAGCCCCCTCCATCCAGAATGGCCTCCAGACATCTCAGGGGCTGGTTTTCCCAGATATCTTTCATGGAAAGCATTAACATTGTAGTCCAGCTCCCAGTAGTTCTCCTCAGGCCCTTATCCTTTCCATTGCACAAGATATTGCAAGCCTCCTCTAACAATTCTAGAGTTCACAATCCTGTCCACAATGTACTCTTTCTCACCCTGAACGACCATGGATGGGGGCGGAGGCTGACTTCTTCCCAGAAAGGTGTTCTCTTTGACTGATTTACGCAGTTACACATGAAATACGGGATGAATTTTTTTTTCTATTACGGAGCTTTAACTGGAAAGCCACTTGGCTAACCTTTGCAGTAATTTGAAAAGGTCCTATAAATTTTGGACCCATACATGCGTCTTTAAATTCCTAGTAGACTGCCAAACCTTGTCACCAATCTGAAAGGAAGGAGGAGCTTTGCGATATTTATCAGCTGCCTTTTTATAGTTTTCTTGAGCTTCTTGTAGCATCTATATTAGATTTTTCTGGGTTTCCTGCAACATTATTAGTCTGTGGTTGACAGTAGGAATAGGAGTACTAACAGGAAGGCCAAGAATAAATACTGGATGTAAGCTAAAGTTAGCATAAAATGGACTTTGAGATGTAGAATTATGTTTGGAGTTTTATAGGCAAATTCTGCAGTTGGTTAGTAGTCCACCCAATTATACTGGAGGTAGGAAATAAAACAGTGGAGGTATTGCTAAAGAATCTGGTTAGTCCTTTTGGTCTGGCCATTGGACTGAGGATGGAAGGCAGAAGATAAATTAATAGTAATTCCTAAGGCTGTACAAAAGCTTTTCCAAAATCTTGATGTAAACTGAACACTTCTATCAGAAACTACATTATCAGGAATTCCATGCAACCTAAATATCTACTTGATTATTAATTCCACAGTTTGGTCAGCTGTGGGGATATTTCTAGTGGGAATGAAAGCGGACATTTTTGTGAGTCACTCCACCACAACAAAGATTTGTGGTCATTTCTTTAGACAGGAGAGATCCACAATAAGATCCTCAAGGCCTGGATGGACGTGGGAGTGGTTGAAGAAGTCCTAAAGGAGGAGATCGTAAAGTCTTGTTCTGTGCACTTGTTACACAGAAGCAACATATTTCTTACATCTTTCTTGCAATTAGGCCACCAAAATGAACAAAGCAATAGTTCAAGGGTTTTTGTTACTCCAAGATGACATGCAAGTTTAGAATTATGCACAAGTTTAGGAACTTCAAGTCGAACAGGATCAGGGACCTACAGTCTGTTTTCCTGCATCCAAAACTGCTCCTTAAAAGATAGATCCACGTGTTTAGAAGGATGATTGAGAAAATAGTAGAGATGAGCGAGCGTACTCGGATAAGCACTACTCGCTCGAGTAATTTGCTTTATCCGAGTATCGCTGTGCTCGGGGCTAAAGATTCGGGTGCCGGCACGGAGCGGGGAGCTGCAGGGGAGAGCGGGGAGGAACGGAGGTAAGATCTTTCTCTCCTTCTCTCCCGCCCGCTCTCCCCTGCTCCACGCTGCGACTCACCTGTCAGCCGCAGCGGCACCCGAATCTTTAGTCCCGAGCACAGCGATACTCGGATAAAGCCAATTACTCGAGCGAGTAGTGCTTTTCCGAGTACGCTCGCTCATCTCTAGAAAATAGTCATTTTGGTATCCATCTTTGAACTTTGTTATTAATTTTTTTGAGTCAAGTATCCCCAGGAAATTTTGGGGGGACAA
The DNA here is from genome assembly GCF_035609145.1 of Eleutherodactylus coqui. Lineage (NCBI taxonomy): Eukaryota > Metazoa > Chordata > Amphibia > Anura > Eleutherodactylidae > Eleutherodactylus > Eleutherodactylus coqui. Next base: position 220,579,339 of record NC_089841.1, read on the forward strand.
AATTGTACAGTCTGTATAAGACCCCTCCTCTGGTTCAGCAAGGATCCTGGACAAGGCGTCGGCCTTGCCATTTCTTGAACCAGGCTGACACAAAATGGTAACATTAAATCTGGCGAAAAATAATTCCCAACGTGCTTGTCTTGCGGATAGTCTTTAAGCTGCATGGAAAAATTCTAGATTTTTGTGGTCAGTAGGGACTGCTACAGGATGATTGGTACCTCTCAAAAGATGTCTCCATGGGAGCAGAGATAAGATGGAAACTAATTGTTTTATGGTGATCAGGTTCAATAATTATTTCAAGGTTGATTGTCTCATGAGTTCCGGGTCCCGAAGACAATGGTAAACCATCCACAGTTTATATATCATCCAGTATGGTTTTGGTTCTACTTGAGATATTATTATCGAGAGCATATTTAAAGTCCATGAAGTTCCCTCCAGCTCCAGAATCTAACATAGCGGAGCATTGTAATTATTGGCCCCCAATCAGGAGCTTTATGGGAATGACAAAGTGAAATGATGGGGACACATCTCATCTTTATCTTGAGTTATCAATGGGATGGCTTGCAACACCGAACCTGGCTGTTTTGGAATGTCAGATTTGCCCATGGTCTTAGCACTGGTAAAAGCAATATTCCTTGGGAACTTATTGGGGCAATTAACATCACAATGTCATCAACCCCCACAATAGAGACATAGATTCTCCATATGGCGCTTTTCCTTCTCTGCTACAGAAAGGGGTTTGTGGACATCTGAACCAGAAGTTGCCTCTGTAACGCATCTATTTATCTTTGTAATTCAGCAACCTTTCCCTTTGCTGAGCTCCAAGAAGTGGCACAGCATAGGCACAATGAACTCCATATTGGACGTAATTATTCTGTAATGACCTGAAATGGGTTTGGAGCCTCGTGTTGTAACCCAAGTGCACAGATAGCATGGTCAATAAAGTCCAGAGGTCGGTAACAGGTAACTAGCTGTTGCAGTACCAGGGAGCAGGTAGTTAGCATAGTCAGAATGTAGCCAGAGGTTGGTAATGGGTAGCAGCAATTGTATAGAGAGGAGCAGTTAGTAGCAGAGCTTAACAAAAGGCAATGAGCACAATAATGATGCAAAGAGGAAGTGGAAGAGCCAGGGTTTTATAGCATGCCCAATCGGAAACAGGGCAGAGTTAAAACGGGGGCTGGATTGCAGGAGCTTCGAACAAGGCTAAGCTGCTGCAGGGGAGCTGTCCAAAGGGCTGGTTGCTCAGCAGGTAGAGCTGCTGCCTGGAGCACAGGAGCTCCTGGGTTTGAGTCTTGGCATTTCATTCGCCATACCTCTTATCCCGGCCGTTATTTGTACAGCCAAGAAAAGATAGGACCTGCTCTACCTTTCCTGCATGTAGTTAAACTAGGTGCCGGAAAGTTCAGGCAGCACCTGTCTTCCCGTGGTAATTTTCTAACTCCTGTGCTCTGGCTTGAAGTTTGAAAAGCCAGTATAGGGGTAGTTGCGCCTACAGCAGTCTGATTAGGCCTTTATCTGGTAACATAACCAGAGTTTATTAGGTATATTTTAGATCTTCTACCAAAATTGGAAGTTGATCATTGCATTATGGCCATTGAACCCTATTGTAATTACAAAATGAGGGACTGTATTGTAAAGCAATCCAAATGCACACTATTTGTCACAATATGAACAACTTTCCATGGAGGAATCATTCATATTGTAGGAAATAACTTTTTGTGCATGTCATACCAATGTAAGAAAAATAAACAAAATGATTACCAAATCATGACAAATCTACATCCAAAGCTAGCTCGTGTTCACAGATTCTGATAAATTAGACCAATTTCAAGAACTAAAAGCGAGAACTCATATGGCCGCTTATGCAGAGGAATTTTGTTAAGATTGAGCCAATCACAATAAAAATTGTTTAAATTTCTTCCTTACTAAAGTGAAAAATACTATATTCTGCATAATGGAATTGTTTTTCTGACCTCTGCAGGATGCTATAATCACAACACTGGAATGATCAGAACTCTCACAGAATAGAGTTAACATTTCCCACACTATAAATGGCTTTCCTTATGGGTAATTGTTCATATTATGAGAATTATTGTGAATTTGCATTATGCCACATATTTTTTCTTAAAACTAGAGTGAACTACGTATTATGTTTTTAGCTCTTGCAAATGAGAACTGTTTTAAACTATGATTGATAAGTGTTCTGACCAGTAGAGCAGATTTTCATTTTTGCAACAGATCATTTTAAGTGCCATAGATGTAATATTGTATTAACAATCATTACATCAATTAAGTTGTTACCAATAATCCTATTTAATCATATCTGGCCAATTTAAGCAGAGTTTTCTGGCCAACAAACCAGATTTTGACCAAACCAGTAGATGCAATTATTCAGATTGATGTTTAACCTGATGAGTTGCATGGTTCCCAGCATAACTCCATTCTCATAACAATTATCATTAACAATGGTAAATGATTCTGATCAATAATTTTTGCATAAGATCACAATTTAGAAATTAAATTAAATGGAACCTTAACCTGTTCCCTACTACATCATGTAAATATAGGTCATGTAGTTGTGAAGGGTGTATGGAGGTGTTTTCAGCAGCTACCTGCAACTGCCACGATCAGAGTTAGCTCCCATTGCAGCAGACAACTATTTACATGGTTAAAACATGTCTAAACAGCCAACCCCCCACCATCATCACGGATGCAATCATTGGATGGCAAAGGTTAAGTATGGCAGCCCAGAGTCTAATGAAGGTTCCCAGGATGGCCATCTATTAGGGACATTTCACATGGGCAGAATTTGGCTGCAGGATACACCAAGGTCTGCACTAGAGATGAGCGAGCATACTCGCTAAGGCAAATTACTCGAGCGAGTATTGCCTTTTGCGAGTACCTGCCCGCTCGTCTCAAAAGATTCGGGTGCCGGCGGGGGTGAGCCGTGAGTTGCGGGGGCGAGCCGTGAGTTGCGGGAGTGAGCAGGGAGGTGCGGGGGGTGGGGGGGAGAGAGAGATCTCCCCCCTTTCCTCTCTGCTCTCCCCCCTTTCCTCTCTGCTCTCCCCTGCCGCTCCTCGCCCCCCGCCGGCACCTGAATCTTTTGAGACGAGAGACGAGCGGACAGGTATTCGCAAAAGGCAATGCTCGCTCAAATAATTTACCTTAGCGTGTACGCTCGCTCATCTCTAGTCTGCACGGCTTGATGAGGAATTGAATTACTTAATTCTGCTGGCAATTCTGCATCAAAATTTTCACAGCTGCTAACTGAGCACCAAGATGGCCGCTTGATCTTGGAGCTCTGAGAACCTTCTCTCTTTAGAGCAACTTAAAGCTACTTCGGAGACATTTTTACCACCCTAATTTGATCCTCGGACCCCTCTTCACTAGCTGAATTGCCGATATAGGTTTGCCCAGCAGCTGGCTGGTCACCTGGAGGACTTTTACCTTCCACGTGCTGCCGAACGTCCCGCTGCGCCTGGGGCCCTCTCCGAACCGCCCGCCTGCCGGAGAAAAGTGGAGTCTCCCCCAATCTTGCAAACATATTAAAGAGGTCTGCAACCGCTTGGAAGACCTGCCGCAGGCGCCGCCGAGAAGAAATAGCGGAGGTGAGACCGACACTCTTACATACTGCTTACCGCGATCCGCCGGTACACCTGACATTCCCGACGGCCCCTCTATCCTGCTGTGCCGGAGATAAGTGAGGAGCCTGCCTCATCACGAGATCCTGCGCCGCCGGCCGTTGTCATTCTGAAGATCCCAGCCAGGAGCCCTGAGGTACCGGAGGTAGGAGAGGTCCCTGCTCTATTAGCAAATCTCGTGCTGCCGGCGTCCGTCATCTCGGGAGCCCCAGACGAGCTCACTGCCGGTGCACCTGACATCTCCGACGGCCCCTCTCTGCTGCTGTGCAGGAGGCAAGTGGGGAGCCTGCCCCGTGTTGGGACCCTGCGCTGCCGGCCGCTGTCATCCTGAAGATCCCAGTCGGGAGCTCTGCAGTGCCGGAGGTAGGAGAAGTCCCTACCCTATTAGCAAGACCCGTGCTGCTAGCGTCTGTCACTTCAAAGGCTCCAGACGAGCTCACTGCTGTACCGGAGCTGGGCGAAGTACCGCTGCTACTGTGTACTCTGAGCCCGCTCTGAAGATTCCCTTCAAGCGTCCCACTCTGCCAGAGTCTGTGGGAGGTCCTGCCTCATCGGAAATTCTTCCTCCGCTGTCCATCTCCACTCCGGAGAGCCAACCTGACCTCTACTACTTAGCAGAGAGCGGAGGTGCGAGCACAGCGTCTGTTAACCTCTTGGTGCCCACAAGAGAGAAACCCAGGACACTGGACTGACATCTCACCTTTGAACAGGGTGGAGAGAAGACCCCTCTTGCTCTCAACTACTTTCCTCATCTCTTAACTGCAGAATTGGACGACAGGTTAACTTTGTGTTAACTCCTCACGCTCAGGCATTTCAGCAAGAAAGCGCGTCCATCAGAATATAGGAAAGCTCAGAGAGGGGTCTCTCCTAACCCCTGCCTGACTGCCATGACTCGCCGCAAGTCTGCAAAGCCTTCTCCTCAGCACGTAGCTGATTTCTTTACGGCCCGCAGCAGTAGAAGAGGCCCGGCTCCCACACTCACAGCGTCACTGAACGACCCCTCCACCGAAGCTTGTGACCCCCCGCGGAGTCAAAGATCTACATCGGACAGCCCAGGTTCCACCCGGGGAGCAGCCCGTTCCCCTTCAAAGATGGGAGAGGTGAGTGATGCTGCAGCACCCACCACACACACTAGCTCTCACTCTCCTAAAGCAGCACCCTATCTCGTGTCTACCTCAGGGAATGGCATCTCTCCCTCAGCCAGCCCAGACAAAAGAAGACCTAGACTAGAAACAGCCGTCCAATCACTACTACCCCCATCAGGTAGTGCAGAATTAATCGATATGCTTCCCTCCTCAAACCAGCCCGCGTCGGAAGCATTTATTAAAGAAATGATGGTGGCATTAAGAAACTCCATGCGTGAAGACCTTAACTCTGTCTCATCACGCATTAGCACCTCGATATCAGAGGTGGAGGAAAGAACCACTCACATTGAACACAAGATGGAGGAATTAACCAATTCACACAACACACTCATAGACGCGCACTACTCACTAGAGGAAGACGTGTCCCAGATTAAAATAAAAATGGCGGATCTGGAGGACCGCAATAGACGGAACAACGTCAAATTCAGGGGCATCCCTGAAAAAATTAGCCCGGCTGAGTTAAAGGACTTCCTAACACAATTAATGAAAAAAATGCTACCCTCCACCCCTCTCAGGAACTCATTATTGACAGAGCTCACCGTCTACAAAAACCAAAATTCCTCCCCGACAACATCCCGCGCGATGTTATAGCGAGGATCCACTTTTACCACGTCAAAGAGGCCCTCATGTATGCCTCCCACAAAGGGCTAGATCTCCCCTCTCATTTCTTAAATATCCAACTATTTGCGGACTTATCGGCCGCCACCATCCAAGCCAGAAAGGCATTTATTCGTATAACCACCTCACTAAGAAGAGAAAAAAATCCCATATAAATGGGGATACCCCACGAAATTAATTCTTCACAAAGAGGGATCAAATTTCATCATCAGCAATCCCAAAGACGGGGAAAAGATACTAACGTCCTGGGGCATACACATCTCAGACAGACCTCAGGACAAAGCTGAAAAAAATCTACCGGGAAAACCACGTAAGGGGTCCCACCCCCCCTCTCCCCGTTGAAACGTCTCCGCTCATAACACAGATTGGAGGTTCCTAATCGTCAGGCGAACTTTTCTCCCCCAGAAAATATGCAGGTTCCTGACCCTGCTAGAAGTACTCTGTTTGCTATGTTATTTCAAGGTTCATCGGCTACGAAACTCCGGGCTTAGGAAAAGCTCTCTACCAGGTCACTTGAACTGGTATTATTGGCCGACTGTTTATGTTATATTTGTTCCCATTTCCCCCCCTCACACCCCTCCCTCTAAAAGTGGTTCCACAACAGAAATTTGCAGCTTTCGCAACACTTATCCAACTAATTCATGGCAGTAAAAATATGCTCCCTCAATGTTAAAGGCCTAAACTCTCCTTTTAAGAGATCATCTGTCTGGAAAGATGCCCTTCAAAATAATGTGGATATAATATGCCTCCAAGAGACGCATTTCGCGAGCTCAGCTCACCCCCAATTCTCCCACAAAAATTTTCCAAACATTTTCTTATCCTGTACGGAGAAGAAAAAAGCCGGTGTGTTGATTGCAGTCAAGGATACCATTAATGTTTCCCTCACAGAACAAGTTATAGACACCCACGGAAGGTTTATAATATTAGTAGGTCTTTTCAATAATATCCAAATAACTCTGGTGAACATTTATGCACCAAACTCTTCTCAAATTTCTTTTTTAAATAAAACTCTCAAGAAGATTAGAAAATCACATGTAGGTAAACTCATAATATGCGGAGATTTCAACATGGTCCCTGACAAACAACTAGACTCCACTAGCTCTTCAAACAGAACTTCCCCTATCCTGGCCCCATGGCTCCATAAAGAAGCACTTTATGACACCTTCAGATGCCTTAACGCATCCTCAAAGGAATTTACATACTATTCCCCCCGACACAGGTCCTTCTTTAGGATCGATCTGTTCTTAGTTGATAGGTGGACCCTCCCTGGAATTTTACACGCTGAAATAGGAGATACTACATGGTCGGACCACTCACCTATATATCTCTCACTCAACGTAACTAATACTTCACCAGTACCTAGAAATTGGAGAATCAACCCCTCTCTCATCAGAATCCCCCAATACAATCAGGAGATCAAACAACACCTAGCCGAATACTTCTCAGTTAATGCAAACCCGGACACAAATATATTCTCTACATGGTGCGCACACAAAGCGTTTATGCGGGGCATACTAATTAAAATTAGTTCACACCATAAAAAAAAAAAAAACAACTTCATATAACCAACATCCTCTTACAAATCACAAAGCTTGAGCAAACTATGCAATCTTCCCCCACAATAGCGCTCCATAAAGAACTGATGAACCTCCGACTCAGTCTCCGTAGAGCATTAATTGAAGAGTATGACAAAACGTCTAAGCGGTCAAAAATGAATTATTACTCAGAATTCAATAAACCCACAAAATTGATGGCCAAAATCGCAAAAAAACGTCAAGCGACTTCAAAAATACCATATCTTATAAAACAAGATGGTTCAGAGACAAAAATAACTCATCCCCAGGACATAGCTGATGAGTTTAGCCATTTTTATGCCAAACTCTACAATCTCCATAACGACCCACTAACACCACAACCGGACAATGTCCTGATTAACACTTTCCTGGAAAAAATCAACCTCCCACATATTACAGAAGAACAACTTAGAAAACTAAATACCCCTACAACACCTGCGGAAGTTCTCACCTCAGTTAAATCTTTAAAGTCCCACAAGGCTCCAGGTCCAGACGGTTTTTCAAATGAATATTATAAAGACTTCGCTCTGGACCTGGCCCCTTATCTCTCGGAAACATTCAATAAAGCCATTGATAGTGGCACTTTCCCAGAAGAAATGCTTAAAGGGGTTGTCCCGCGCCGAAACGGTTTTTTTTTTTTTCAATAGCCCCCCCGTTCGGCGCGAGACAAACCCGATGCAGGGGTTAAAAATAAAAACCGGACAGTGCTTACCTGAATCCCCGCGCTCCGGTGACTTCTTACTTACCTGGTGAAGATGGCCGCCAGGATCTTCTCCCTCGGTGGACCGCAGCTCTTCTGTGCGGTCCATTGCCGATTCCAGCCTCCTGATTGGCTGGAATCGGCACGTGACGGGGCGGAGCTACGAGGAGCCGCTCTCCGGCACGAGCGGCCCCATTGAGAAAAGAAGAAGACCGGACTGCGCAAGCGCGTCTAATCGGGCGATTAGACGCTGAAAATTAGACGGCACCATGGAGACGAGGACGCTAGCAACGGAACAGGTAAGTGAATAACTTCTGTTTGGCTCATATTTAATGCACAATGTACATTACAAAGTGCATTAATATGGCCATACAGAAGTGTATAACCCCACTTGCTTTCGCGGGACAACCCCTTTAAGGCCACCATAGTTACCATCCCTAAGCAAGGTAAACCCTTAAGTTCTACAGCAAACTACAGACCCATCTCTTTGCTCAACTGCGACGTAAAATTATACTCAAAAATTTTAGCCCAGCGGTTGCTAAATGTCCTCCCACAAATTATTCATAGCGACCAAGTGGGCTTTACAAGGGGCAGGCAGGCACCAGATGGGACCAGGAGAGTGCTTAATCTACTTTCAGTGGCGGAGGCGAACCATATGCCGTCCCTGATTCTGGCTTTGGACGCAGAAAAAGCCTTTGATAGGCTCCACTGGGGGTTCGCCTTCGCCACTCTGGAGAAGTTCGGCTTTAGGGGAGATATCCTCAGAGCCATACAGGCCCTATATAGCTCACCTTCCGCAGAGGTCTTAGTAGATGACACCCTCTCAAAAAATTTCAAAATAACAAATGGTACCCGCCAGGGGTGCCCTTCATCGCCACTACTGTTCACACTAATTATGGAGCCATTTGCTGAATCTATCAGACTAAATTATAAAATCAAAGGGATCTCTGCAGGATATAGACAACATAAAATCAGTTTATTTGCTGCTGATGTCTTATTATTACTCACTGACCATTTATCTTCATTGAGAGAGGTATGTGAAATAATCCAACAGTTTAGTAAAGCATCATACTACAGGTTAAATATAGATAAGTCACAAATACTGGGAATCAATATAGACAAACATCCAAAAGGAATTTCCCTTCCAGTGGCAGGAGAAAACTATTCCATACTTAGGAATCAAATTGTGCTCTCCAATCAACAACATAATCTCCGCCAATTTCTCCCCTTTATTAGAAGAACTCCAAACGGAACTAAAAAATCTAGAGACTAAAGAACCATCGTGGCTAGGTCGAGTTGTCTTATATAAAATGCTAATCTTGCCCAAAATTCTGTATTGTTTCCGCACTCTCACCCTTCCGATTTCGAGGATGGAAATTTCTAAATTTCAAAAGCAGCTCTCCAACTTTGTGTGGGGAGGTAAGAGACCTAGGGTAGCTGCGTCTATCCTATACCTGAATAGAAAACAAGGGGGCCTAGGGGTACCCAACCTGTGGTCTTACCTACATGCGATCAACAATAATCAAATCAGACAATGGGTGAGGGGAGCTACAGGCCCAGGCTGGCTTCAAATTGAATCTCATCTTCTTGACAACAAGCCTTTTAAACATCTCCTCCTGGCCTCCCTCCTTGGCTCTTTAATACCCTCACTTCCACAAATCCACTATTTGGCCTCAATGTCCCCACCAATGCATGCATCCCTCCACTCATGGAACTGGCTGGCGCAAAAAACCAGAGACCAAAAAGGGAAAGATAACGTTGAAATCCCTCTTGCCACCCTTGAATTTTTTATCCCCAACCTACGCCTGAAATCTTGGGTGGAAAGAGGCATAATAAACGTAGTAGACCTGATTAAGGGAGACGATATTATCCCCTTCCATAACCTATCGAAACAATATTCTATACCAGCGGAAGAATTTTTCAAATATCTCCAGATCCGTTCCCTCCTTCAAAGCTCCCAACTCTGGAAGGCGAACATACCAATTGAAAATAAAAAGATTCTTAACGGCTCCACTCCGCTGTCTCGATCCCTTGTGAGAACTTGCTATGATGCTCTCTCAGGTGATATGAGAGAAACAAAAAAAGTTCATCTCAACTGGGAGAAAGACACAGGAAGGAGAAATCCACCAAACCAATGGATTTCAGCATTTGAATGGGCTAATAAGTCAACCCTTAATGCAAATGTTCTCGAGGTCCACATAAAAGTCTTGACCAGATGGTACTATACCCCGGTGACCCTGACTAGAGCTTTTCCCAATACAAGAGATACCTGTTGGAGGCAGTGTGGCCTCCCGGGCAGTATATTCCACATCTTCTGGAGCTGCCCAACAATTACGAGGTTTTGAGACGAAGTCTTTTCCCTCATAGGGAAAATTACAAAAATAGTCACTATTAAATCCCCTAGACTAGCAATTCTCCTACTAGATAGCAGGAAGTTTCCTACCCAATCAAGAAAGATCACGTGTCACATCCTTCTTGCTGCCAAACTACTAATAGCAAGAAAATGGAAGACTGAGGTGTCTCCCACCATAAATGATCTAATCCAGACCATAGCAGACCACAGTATATATGAAAAACTATACGCCCAAAAGAATGGAGGTTTTCCGGCCTATCTGAATAAGTGGAACCCATGGCTTTATCTGTTCCCCAACTAACCACTTTTCCATCCCCCCCCCCCCAACCCCGTAAAAAGTTCATTTAAGTGTTTCTTTTCCTTTTTTATTTCTTCTCCTTGTCCTTTTGTGCTATACTTGTTTAAAAATAAGGACATGTCAATGCTATGATTATACATAGAATATAAATATGGCTATTTGATGCATGTAATGTTCCATTCCCACAATTGTCTTCAAGAATTTCGACCCAACGAATGGATACAAGAACAGAAGATATGTACTTGTGTTGCAACCCCTGTTATGTATGTACAATGTTACTCTATCTCTGCTTTTCTGCTGTAAAGCTACTAATGATAAAACCAATAAAAATGTAATGGTTAAAAAAAAAATTTTTCACAGCTGCAGCTTTAGCGGCGAGTTGAAGTGTATTCTGTTGCCAAATTCTGGCCTGTCTGAAAGGTTCCTTAAGCCCTAACATTGAAAATCACTGGGCTATATTTCAGTAGGGAAGTATAGTACAAGTGATCAAGTGATCACAAGTGTAGGAAAGGGTTCAATAATATATTTAAACATAATAAAAAAAATGAAAAAATGAAACATAAATTAAAAAAAACACACAAATTTGATATCGCCATGCTTGTAAAATTTTGAATTATTCAAGCTGTTGCACTATTTATCTTGCTAGGTGAACTCCATAAAGAAAGCACAGTGCCAGAATTACATTAATTTTGTTGTCCCTGGTTAAGTTAAAAAAAAAACTTTGAATAAAAAGGGATTAAAAAGATGTACATGCCCCAAATGCTACTAATTAAAACTATTGCTCGCACAACAAAAAACAAGCCCTCACCCAGCCTCATCGACAAAAAAGAAAAAGTGTATGGGTCTCAGAATATGGTGACAAAGTAATTTTGTTTTAGAAAAAAAAGTTTATTTTTTAAAAATAGTTAAACATAAGAAAACTGCATAAATTTGTATCGCCATAATTGTACTGACCCACAGAATGCATTACACATGTCATTTTTGAAAAAAAAAATAAAAATCTGGTCTTGAAGGGGTTAAAGAGTATGCGTCCGGTCTTATGATCATTTAAAACTAAATTTATGGACTCATGGCAGAGAGGGTGCTGTTTCCGGGGGAGTGATTTGTATATTCAGCCATCATCCATATACCCTTGATGTCTGTCCCCAAGAAGCCATCGCTTGGTCCATTTAACTAACTCTCTTCATTCCATATGTGCTGACACAGAAAGAGGACAGTATGTGAAAGCTTGGCAATGAGGAGTCTATTCAATATACCAAGTGACAGCTTCTCAAGCCCATAGGGAAGGGAAAGTGGAAGTATAAGAGTATACAAATCACAATATATGGATTTGTGAAAACTGTATATTGCTTTCACCTCAATCACACAACACATCAACAGAGGACTATGTCTTTTAATGCCTTTAGTTCTATGATACCTAAATGTCTTTTTTAAGGGAATTAGGTGAGTTTCACAAGAGTGTATTAGGACCCATCAGGGGGGCTTCGTCTTAGTATGGCAACTTATTACTAGAGGGGGACATATGGCTCCTTATTTACTACAGGGTTACAGTATGGCTATTTATTACTAAGGTGAAAGCATCGCTATTTATTACTATGTAGGGACAGTATAACTACATATTACTACAGGTGGACATTATGGCTATATATTACTATGGTACAGGGGGGCAGCATGACTACATATTACTATCGGGAGGGCAGTATGGCGATTACTACAGTGGGACAGTATGGCTATTCATTACTACAGGGGACATTATAGCTATATTTTACTACAGGGGAACAGTATGGCTATATTACTACAGGGGGCAATATGGCTCTTTATCACTATGGGGAGGCAGAACGGCTATTTATTACTACAAGGAAACACTATGGCTCCTTATTTACTACAGGGGACAGTATGGCTTGCTATTCATTAGTCAGGGGTGGCAGTAAGTTGCACTGTTATACAGAATTTAGGAGAACCCATGTGTGGTGCTATTATAAGTTTATCTTACTATAGGGATTACGGATATAATAAAGCAAAGAGCGAAGCAAATCTGTGTGGCAATCTTTGAAGAGACAAGTTGTGTCCAGAAGAAGTTGTTATGTTGGTCTGGACTGGATGGAGAAGTAAACAGGAATGCCTATTAGAGATAATGTCATATGTGAGTTACAATGTCATTGTTAATTCTGCCACTGGCTGCTTTTGATCATTCCTGTAGTCACTGTATGGTCTGTAGAATGATGATGGGTAATAGCATTCTTGTTTGTGAGCTGACAACTCCCAGCACACTTTACCATTGTTTTAATTGTTGGATTGGCTTATTAGTTTACGGATAATTTTCTGTGGCATGTTACATAACAGGCATTTCACATGCATAATTTAACCCCTGTGGGAGAGTCAGCTCAGGTAGAGTGCGGGGTTGCAGTGTGAACGGCAGTCAGAGACCAAGACACCAGATATAGTCCATACAGGCTGGGCCTGCGTTTATTAAAAGCACAAAAATGAACAAAACATAGCCTTAGCTTTAGGCATAAACAAAATCCTGCTTCTCCAGCACTAGCTAAACAGAGTCCTTCCCTAACTATACGTTACGGCTAGCTGCAGCCGCACGAACACCAAACAGTTGCACAAAGTCCATTTTTTCCCCGTGGTCAGGAAATAAGCATCTCTTGAGGCCAGCAGCCTCCAGCATACTTAGCTGCTCCCGGGCCTTACTCTGTCTGCAGCTTTGCAGACTTTATGGCTCTGCTAATCATCCAGCCTCTGCACCTGAGGAGCTGGTCTCCTCAAAATAATACCTGGAGTGGAGGGAGTGCAATGGACAGCTTCATTGCCAAACCTGCCATCCATTCCAAAACAAAACAAAACAGGCCCAAACATATTTTACCAAAACATCTCCAGCAACTAACCTTGCTGGAGATCACATTACATTCCCTGTTTTTTTCCCTGTCTCGACACGAACTCCCTTCACCTAGTGGGCGTAATATCTGAATCCAGGCGAAATATAGCAACTGTGTATAATTAACACCTTTACTGTCTCACACCCCTTAACGCTCTAGGATGTACAGTTATGTCCCGGGCATGCAGGATTTGTATGGAGGAGGATTGGGAAAAAACGAAAATGAAAAAAAAAAGCAAAAAAAAAAAAAGGGCCACATCCTTAAAGGGTTAATCACGCAGGTAGGGAACATGTTACAAATTTGAGTCACACCCCTGAAAGTTCCACTTTCTGATAATTTTGACATTGGTCACCCTCAGATGTTCTGTGCATCCTTGTGAGATCTGAGTAGAAAGTCCTCATCAGTTGTATTTACCCAAAAGATAACAGCCTATTATACTTTTGGGTTTAAGGGCTATTTCAGATGACCGTATATTGGCTCTGTTTTCATGCCGAGCCGACATACGGTGTCCTTGTCTGCAGGGGGAGGAGGATGGAAAAGCCAGGAGCAGGAACTGAGCTCCCGCCCCCTCTCCGCCCCTCTCCACTATTTGTAATAGGAGGGGGTGAGACAGGGGCAGAGCTAAGTACTGCCACTTAGCTCCGCCCCCATCCTGCCCTCCCATTGCAAATAGTGGCAAGGGGCGGAGAGGGGCGGGAGCTCAGTTCCTGCTCCTGGCTCTTCCATCCTCCCCCCCCTGCAGACAAGGACACCGTATGTTGGCTCGGCGTGAAAAACCGAGCTAATATATGGTCGTTCAAATAAGCCCTGAAGCTCAGTGCTGTTTTTATGCAGAGGTATACTGAGAATTCACCAAAATCTGCAAGAAAGTTACCATGGCATGCACAATGCATGTATTTTCACTATGATAATTGCCTCATAAGGTCGAAATATGGCAGCACATCTAGTTCATACTAGTCCCTAATAAGGTCCCAGAGGGACTCAGAAGACTGCTGTAAAGAGTTTGTGTATGAGACCTAGAATTAATTGTCATTCTGAACAATTGTACCCTTTAATTGCTTGTTTTATTTAACACATATATGTGTAAGAGCCCAGTCAGACTGCCATATATTGGGATACATGGACGGCACATGCACCCATTGTAGCCACTTAGGCTATTTACATGAAGATTGTTTCACACAGAGCAATGGTCCATGTGAAGGAAATCAATGCATGTCCTATTCTTGTGCGCTTCACTGATGAGAATAGCGCATGTAATGTGCAAGGGTCCGTGAATATCAAACAGCACACGGATGGGAGTTTCTTGGGTGTAACTCGCATATGAGCATCTAAATGCCTTAGGGCTCATGTCCACGGGCAAAATATGATTTAAGATCCGCAGCGGATCTCCCGCATGCGGATCCGCACCCCATAGGGATGCATTGACCACCCGCGGGTAGATAAATACCCGCGGATCGTCAATAAAAGGGATTTAAAAAAAAATGGAGCATGGAAAAATCTGGACCATGCTCCATTTTCGTGCGGGTCTCCCGCGGGGTCGGCTCCCGCGGGCTTCTATTGAAGCCTATGGAAGCCGTCCGGATCCGCGGGAGACCTAAAATAGGAATTTAAAGTATTTACCATCCGTAGCGGACCGGGAAGGTCTCCTCTTCCTCACGGCCGCATCTTCCTTGCTTCGGCTCGGCGGATGTGCCCGGCGCATGCGCGCGGCACGTTGACGACGTGCCGGCGACGTGCCGCCGGCGTCAGAAATTCATCCGCCGGCCGAAAATGAAGATCCGGCCGTGAGGAACAGCTGACCTTCCCGGTCCGCTACGGATGGTAAATACTTTTAAATTGCTATTTTCGGCGCTCATGTCCGCGGGACAGGAGGGACCCGCTGCAGATTCTCCATTGAGAATCTGCAGCGGATCTGATTTTCCCCGTGGACATGAGGCCTTAGAAGGCCATTTGTGCTGTGAAAAGTATGAAGCTTTTTAAATTTTCAGTATGTTTCAAATAATTTCCAAGTTCTATAAAATATGAAACTAAGTACTACATTGACAATAGCTGATTACTGCACCGCATATTCCGAATGGCTTAAATACATTATGCTTCGTTCATAGGATTTAGCATATTATTCACATTTACTTTACTGATTTTCTTCCAATCTCTTTATGTAAGACTTTATATGAGCCTATGATATCCAGGATAAACACAATATATTGAAAGTTTTAGAGCTGTCCTGCCAACTGTGTTCTATAATTTCCTAAAGACAGTTCATCTAAATGAAGTCTCATTCTTATTAGCTTCCAGTTTTGATTTTATTAGGCTCTAAACTTACCTCTGTCTCTGAGAGGTCAGAAATAATGTGATGTTCTGCCCTATGAATAATGCTGCCTAGATTAATGCTGCCAAGGCTCATATGAGCCATGACGGTGGGGTGTATACATTTGACATTTTCTATGACATTAGATTTGGCAGATGTAGCTCAGAAATAATTAACTTGCATACATTATTGGCCATAGACCTCATTTTGGCAATTAATAACATCTTTTGCAAAAGCCTTTTTCAGAACCACTCATTCTTTAAAGGGTTACAAAGTTGGAATAGATCATACAGGAAGACAATAGCTTGTGGTGCTTCTGCCTTCAAAAATGATTGATCCAATAGAATAAATGGTTTGCTCTATACTGACATGACATTTTGACTCTTGATTACTTCTGGCAATATAAGATATGCTAAACCATATTTACACACACTACAAGCCTGTCATTACGATATTTCATCCCACGCCAATCTGGTGAAACATTTCTGCATAGGAGAAATTATTTTAAATGACTCTACTTGTAGGTGGGCAGGAAATACAGGGCTGCAAAATGCAACCTCCAAAGCTTTCAATGAGAACAACTTAGTCTACATTGCAGTAAAAAAATGTAATATGTCTATGTTCGGTATAGACGTAGAAACAAAATCTTTGGGGATGTGCATATCTGTTCACAGGACTCATAGTGGACGCAGGACTTGTTATATGGATGCATATGTGTAAACAGATAAGGAAGATGGAACAATACAATGGATGGATTCTGGCTTGGCTTTCAATTCCCAATCATTGCTCTACAGACCTGTATAAAAGGTTAAGCATAGATTTGAATGAATGCTGCCATCCAATAGGTGGCACTGCAGAGGTATTGTCTCAGCTTCCTTATTTGCATATTACCCAGAGGAGCATGGATGGCCTTATTAGTCTCCTCACTCACCTTCTTGGTGCTCTCCCTAAGGAGAGACGTTACTTCTCCTGATCTGTATGTAAACAAACATGCACTTCTAGATTCTCAGTTTTAGGGCAAAAACACATGGGTTTATGTACAACTAGGATTACCACTGCGGAGTGTAGTGGCACATGAACAGGGTTTATTTTCTTCTTGGGCCATTCTAATGCAGGAGTTTAAAAAATACCAACAAGAATATTGGTTCTATGGAATGGGGGAAAAAAAAAAAAAATCACACTTGCATGCCATGTGATGTGCATGCAAGTGCAATGCGATTCTTCTAATTTCTATTATTGAAACAACATGCGATTTTACTATGTTTGAAAAACGCATTCGCAGCAATGTGATGCACTTTTCTTGCAAAACACACTTGCATAAAAAAATCGCAGGCTTGCAAGTGCGATATCGGTCAGCGTTTCTTAGACAAATATCACACTCACCCGTGTAAATACAGTCAAAGAGTTATTATCTCCTAGAAGCAAATTTTGAAGATACAATGCCTTCATAACACAGTAGCCACAATTTTGCTTCTGATGGACTCCGACATATGAAATTGAACAAATAGACAGGCGTCAGAGCCATGTGTGGGGAAGGAGATACAATAGAATCCAAAATGGATCACACTCACCTGGTGCACGGTGGAATTCCCACCCGGTGCGGTGAGCAGGTTGACAAAAAGAAAACACAATAAGTAGTACTTTGACCTTTTTGTGAATGAAAACATAAGGTGGAACGCACGTAGCGTTTCAAGACACAAATCATGTAATTAAATGTGGGACGTACTTGGTCCTCGGCATGAATGAGAGCAGGAGATGGAACACATGTAGCATTCCACAATCTGAATCATGTGACTTACACCCACAGGCAACAATTTTCTATCCTACAGTATGACGTCCCCTCCACCGGACCGGTGTCGGCAGTAACAGACGGAAGCACTTTTAATTTGTACATGTCTATAAATGTATGGTTGCCACTGGTTAATCATTGTATGCTTGAGAAAGGCATTGTGTAACACCGAAACGCGTCGCAGAAATAAAACTAGTATTTCATATATAGACCCCTGGTCTATTAGATTCCTAATCCCAGAGTGCAGGGATTTTTTTCACTTGTGTTGAACATATAAAAAATTGAAGGATACAGAAGTCCAATAAAGCTACATATATGAACATAGGTGCCCTTTCATGGCCCTGAAAACTTTATTTTGGTCGTGTGTTTGTGCCCTTAATATTTATAGATAACTATTAACTATTCTTGTGTTTGATCCATGTCATATAAGGGAGATTACGGATAATTATAGTCGGAATAACTCTCAGGTGATTGAGCACACAATAGTCGTCCCAACAGGCTTGACAAAGACCATATTGGTCGAGACGTTGCTGATGCATTTTTATTATGAACCATTAAAGCTTTGGATTTTATTGATCTACCTCTATGATGCCGTCTACTTATGAACAGTGGATTGATTTGAGAACTTTTTTTGTTCATTATCCCTACTTCACAGCTCTGCATTGCTTCTTCCTCCCCACCCTGACTGGGCTCTAGCAGAGGAGCGAGTGCTGTTGGATTCTACACCTGTAAACACATGAGAGATAGTCATACAGGGAATGGAGGTAGACCGCGCCGGAGATCTCTTCTGGTGACCCACATCCATTCACAGTAAACAGGCAGTCATTCAAAGATAAACGACTGCCTGTTTATACTGAATGAGAAACTGCTTATTAGTCACTTTGTTTCAGTGAGCTGAAGCGACTAATGAGTGCTTTCTCATTCAGTACCTTTACAGGTGCTGCTTTTACATGGGTCAACTATTGGTCAAAATCGCTCATTTGGGTGATATATTTGGCCAATAGTTGACCCATGTAAAAGTATCCCTTGTCATATATTCTCCAACACTATAGTCATTGACTTTCCACCATTCTTGAATTGTTCTTTTTCATCTGATCATTATAAAAAAGGACAAAATGAAAAAAAAGTGGTATATATATTGTGCACAGATACATCCATCTTTACAACAAGGTTTTTGGTGCCTAATGCTATATTCCTTCCCATGTATGTACCATACACATTATAGGCTCTGATTTCTGTCAATCTTCAGAAGAAATCTCTATAATGGAAGCTATAAAAAAAGACTATTTTTCTCTCGCTTGCTCTATCTACAAACTGTGACAGCTGTTTCTTCAGACTTAGTAATCACTTAAAAAGTAGAGAATTTTTATGGTAAAGAACAGTGATCTGAATCCCTATTTGGAAGATAAAATCAAATCAGAAGGTTCCCTTGGCAAAACAGAATTTATACTACAGACACTGATCAAAGATAAGCACTTAGATGGAAAGGAGTCCTTTGATGATGTAACATTCATCGCTCTATTTGTAGTCGCTGACAACATTATTGAAATGTGACCCATGAAGACACACATTAAATATACACATTTGCAAATGATATGAAAAAATACAGTTGACTTCCTCCCATCACATGTTTTGTATCCTTTATCTATAGAATCAACATGTTACTTCGGAGACAGCCGATCCCTTTTGCATTTGTTCTTTGCCCTTTTGTGTTTTCCGTTATCTTTGCCAATTTAATGGTGCTCAGATCTCAGCAGTTGAACAATATAATGATGGCAGTGCAAGTGTCAGGTCTTATCATGAAATTGCAAGCATATAGACTTGCGTATATGTATGTGAATGTAAAGAGAAACAAATGTAGCTTTCACTCCTATTCTCGGGTTCCTCTTGAAGCGTCTTTGGTTTGGTGAATGAAAGGTTTACAATGAAATTCTAACAGTAGCAAGTTTTATTTTGTTGTATGGACAGTGCTACCTTGTTAACATACTATATTTTCATATTTCTAGGGCAGGAAGAAGAAAATAATGAGCATATCAGTTCCTAGGTTCACACACTAATAGCCTTATTATGCATCTTTCTGATGGTTCTGTCTAAAGCAATACTTGCTATTTTTATTTTCAGATAAAATAGATGGTATATACTCTGTGCTATAAAGCATATCCGATCATTTCATCACCCAAGGCAGAAATTCAGCATGGCTTTCACATAAGTAGGGACACCTTCTTTCGTTTTTTTTTTTTTTTGGGGGGGGGGGGGGAGGGGGTGGCGGATTGTGAACAGGTGGGTTGAGTGTTGCAATCAAACTTGTGGAAATGTGCACATATGATCTAAATATATAGTGATTGGTCCAGAATCTATTTTAAGGGGGAGTACCGTGAGAGTTTGTTAGCTGTGATCAAGAAAGAAGTGTCTTTCGAAATGTGCGTCTGAGCATAGACATGAAGTTACATGGTACCTACCATTGGTGATATTATGGATTTTTTAGAATAGAAGAAACGTTTTTAAGGAGTCGGCTTTTCTTCTTTGCTATTAATTTTCATCTTAGTGTTCCCCACTTGCTACTCTGTCTTCCCACACAAGTGTTATCCCTTTCTACTGGTCTTGTAGGCTCTGTCCCTAGTGCTGTGAGGCTGGCTGCAAATGACCGGGTTGGAGCCCGCAGCGGAATCTGACCCTGTGCCCAGCCAGCATCCGCGCGTACCTGACATTTTCTTCTTTTTCCTGTACTGTGGATGAGCGCTCAGCCAATCAGCACAGCCCTTTCAGGAGGCGGAGATTTTCAAATCCCCGCCTGCTGAAAGTGCTGGCCAGCAGTGTAGGGTAGCCAGCCAGAGGATGCGTCTGAGCGGCGGAGAGGTGAGTAAAGATTTTTTTTTTTTTTTTTTTTTAACCAGCTAGGGATGATTCTCAGGGAAGGGATTATATTTCAAGGCCTTCCCTTAAAATCATGCTGCGGGGGTTGCCACAACACCACTGCTTTCAATGGGGCGGCAGCAGCGCTGACCCCATTAAAAGCAATGGGATAGCATCCTGGACTTCTGTCACAGCTGTGACAGCTGTGGCAGAGGATTCCTTCATCCCCGCGGTCCCTGCAGGGATAAAGAAAACTCCTGCCTCAGCTGTCACAGCTGTGGCAGAAGTCTGCGATATTCTCCCTATGTTTTCAATGGGGCTAGTGCTGCTGGCGCTGGCCCCATTGAAAACACTGAGCTATATTGCAGATTTCTTCTCAGCGATGCTGAAACATTGCAATTGAGTATGAAACCATTGAAAATCATTGGTATTATAATCATCACTGTCGCATCGCAGAGAAAAAAAATTGCAAGTGGGTGTGAGCGCCTAAGCTGTTATAACCTAAAGAACACAGGCAGGAGGGAGTCTAACCTCCAAAGACCCTCATCCTGAGCTCCCCTCCACATCTTTACCTAACTGTCCTCTGGGAAATTGCCCCATCTACCTCCACTAGGTACTCTCCTGGATAAATGGAGGAGATGGCGAGGTCATATAGATGTAGCAAAGCTAAATTTGTTAACGCATTGAAATTGTATTTTGCACATTATGATATATTAACGCTTCATAACAAATAAATAAGCAAAATAAAGCAAACAGGGGACTATATAAATAGTTATACCAGCCAAGAGTGGAAAATAAACAATGTTCATGTAGTGGACTTCGGTTTCTCACATGTACATTTTCCCAAACCATTCAAAAGGTTATAAAGACCAACAAAGTAACGGGGGGGGGGGGGGGGGCACTTTAGCTAAGGCAAATCTAGCTCTACCATAAAAGTTGCCATGTTAATTAGCTGCATATAGCCTTTAATCCCATAGTGACCAAGCCTGTTTGCGCCTTAATGACCAGGCCAAATTTTGCAAATCTGACACGTGTCACTTTAGCATGGAAAAACACCAGAAAGGTTTTGCATATCCAAGCGATTCTGACATTGTTTTTTCGCCACATGTTGTACTTCATCTAGGCGGGAAAAAAAGACCGATAGAATTTGTGTTTATTTATTAAAAGCGCCAAAATTGGGAAAATTTTGAAAAAAATCGTAATTTTTTCACATTTCCAACT
This sequence comes from Eleutherodactylus coqui, assembly GCF_035609145.1. Lineage (NCBI taxonomy): Eukaryota > Metazoa > Chordata > Amphibia > Anura > Eleutherodactylidae > Eleutherodactylus > Eleutherodactylus coqui. The sequence goes on from NC_089841.1 coordinate 220,600,721, forward strand.
GCAATATCTCAAATATGTGCAAACATAATATAGAAATTTTTGCTAAGATATATATTTCCATCCGTTTACTTTATTTTGGGCGCACATTGGAAAAACTTTAATTTTTTTTTTAACCATTTAGGAGACGTACAAATTTAACATTAGTTTTCAGCATTTTGAGGAACACTTTGTTTTCCTACACCAAACCAAGATTGGAAAGGCTCATAGGAGTCAAAATGATAGATACCCCCACAAGTGACCCCATTTTAAAAACTACACCCTTTAAGGTATTCACTGAGGGGTGTCATGAGTATTTTAACCGCACAGTTTTTTTTAGGAGTCAATGCAATTTAGAAGAGAAAAACTAAAATTTCATATTTTTGCAAATGTCATTTTAAAGACAGGACTTTTTTCTATAGTACACATGAAAATTAGGATTTGCACCCCAGAATGGATACCCCTGTTTTTCCCGTGCTCAGAAACATACCCATTGTGGCCCTAATCTTACATCTGGATGCACAATGGGGCCCAAAATGAAAGGAGCAACCGGTGGCTTTCAGAACAGAAATTTTGCTTGAAGGAGACTTAGGCCCTATTGCACACTTGTAGAGCATTGAGTGACCAAAACGATGGAGAACGCCCACAAGTGACCCTATTTTGAAAAGTAGACCCCTTAACGAATTTATCTAGGGGTACGATGACTTTTTTGACTTCACAGTTTTTGAATGAATCTAAGCCAAGCCGCAGGAAAAAAATTACGATTTTAATTTTTTTGGTAATTCTGTCATTTCAAAAGCAGTTTTTTTTGTACCGCACATATATGAATGAAGACTTGCACCCCAAAATGGATACCCCTGTTTGTCCCGTGCTCAGAAGCATACCCATTGTGGCCCTAGTATTACATCTGTATGCACAATGTGGCCCACAATGAAAGGAGCAACCGGTGGCTTTCGGAACAGAAATTTTGCTTGAAGGAGATTTAGTCCCCATTGCCCACTTGTAAAGCCATTGAGTGACCAAAACGATGGAGAACCCCCACAAGTGACCCCATTTTGAAAAGTAGACCCCTTAACGAATTTATCTAGGGGTACGATGACTTTTTTAACTTCACAGTTTTTGAATGAATCTAAGCCAAGCAGAAGGAAAAAATTATGATTTTCATTTTTTTGGCAATTGTGTCAATTTAAAAACAGTTTTTTTTTCTACAGTGTACATAGGAATGAAGACGTTCACCCCAAAATGGATACCCCCATTTGTTCCGTGTTCAGAAACATACCCATTGTGGCCCTAATCTACTTAAAGGAAACATAGCTAGGCCTATAATGGAAGGAGCACCCGTTGGATTTCAGGGTACAACGGAATAAATTCCAGTCCCCATTGCCCACTTGTAGAGCCATTGAGCGGCCAAAACGATAGAGAACCCCCACAAATGACCCCATTTTGAAAACTAGACCCCTTAGCAAATTCATCTAGGGGTGTACTGCGTATTTTGACCCCACAGTATTTGAATGAATCTAAGCAAAGCAGAAGGAAAAAATAACGATTTTCATTTTTTGGCAATTTTGTCAATTTAAAAACTGTTTTTTTTTGTACAGTGTACATAGGAATGAAGACGTTCACCCCAAAATGGATCCCCCCGTTTGTCCCGTGTTCAGAAACATACCCCTTGTGGCCCTAATCTACTTACAGGACACATGGCTAGGACCATAATTGAGGGAATGCCCGCTGGATTTCAGGGCAGAACTGAATAAATTCCAGGCCCCATTGCCCACTTATACAGAAAAAAATTTGACTTCCTAAATTAATCCCCCCCCCAACCCCCGCCATCCCCATTTTTTGGCATTCCCTAAATATTAGATAAAGGTAATAATATAAACTGCGTTTTATGTCCAAAGACAGGGGTAATTACGGAGGCTGCTTGGGATGGGCACATGGGGCAAGAAAACCGGGTATCCCCCCTCCTCTCATGTATTTTGGGGGGTATTTCGTGACCTCAGCGGCGGGGATGGGGTGTAAAAAGTGGCGCTCTGTGAGGCTTTGTAATCTTGCTGCGGTGCAGTGGTCTCACACAGAAGGCGCTCAACAAGCTGCTCCTGGAACTGCATGAAGGCGAGCGTTCCCGGGGCTTCTTGTAAATTACGTATTACAGGTAGCGGTCTGAATAACGCCGGGCTCACCTGGCTGTATGCAGAATCCGCTTGCGGAGGCCTGCAGCGGATCTCATCTGTGAGCCCGGCTGTGACCCTGCATACGGCCGCGTAATGTACTGCGCATAACAGCCTACTTACACAGGCGGTCATGTGCAGTACTTTTTTTTTTGTTTGCATTTCCCGCCCCGTCGCTTAGAGATGACTCGGGTACCCGCAGCCCGTACACAATGTATTTGCATATGGGCTGCGAGTATATCCGCAGTCACAGATATTCACGGTAAAATATAGCATGCCGTGTTCTGTTTCCAGTCACCGCTCCAAGCACTCAGCGACCATTGGTCGCTGGGAGCAAGGAGATTTAAAATTTCCTGGGCTCCCCGGCTCCTGCGAATGTGTCCGGCATTTTGCCGGCGGGCGCATGCGCAGCAGCCAATAGGGCCAAGGAGGATAATCGCATCTGGATTCAAATGCAGAAGCCTCCGAGAAGATGTTTCATCTCCCCTCACCGATCGCATCTCCAGGCTCTTGGCAACCTTTGGTAGCCAGCAGCAGGGAGATTTTACATTTCTTGGGCAATATTTCACTTTTGCGCATGCGTCCGCCATCATGCTGACGGGTGCATGCGCCAAAGCTGGGGTGAGGTCCGCGGATCAACATCCCATCAGGGAACAAATCTGGGACCTTGGGTACGTAATGTCATCCCCCCTTACGGATACGATCCATAAGGGGAGATGAAACTTTAACTTTGTAAACTTTTTTTTCTTTTTTTTACTTTTTAACTTTATATGATCACCGTTATCCGATGGATAGCGGTTATCATATGACTGGAAACCGCATACAGCGGTCCCCAGTCATATCTCCCTGCACTCGGCTATCTTTGACAGCCAGGTGCAGGAAGATTTTGAATTTGCCGGGCTCGCCGACCTTCTGCGAATGCGCGCCACATCGATGCATGCGCAGAAGCCAGCGGGGGTCCCGATACCGGCCGGAGGACATCGGCGGACCTGAGGTGAGATCCGATCCATGAAGGGAGGTGAAACTTTTCTTTTTTTACACTTTTTTCCCCTTTTCCACTTTTTTCCCCTTTTCCGCGATCGTCGTTATCCATTGGATATCGACGATCGCGGTATCGGGGACCGCTCACCGCGGTCCCCGCTGACATCTCCTGCCTCCCGGCTACCTACAGTCTCCCGCGCCGCCGGGCCTTCTGCGCATGCGGCTGACGTAATGCCGCCTGGCGCGCATGCGCAGAAGGACGGCTACGGCGCCCGGAGCATTGGGACAGCGGGGAGTCGTGCAGCGGACCTCGGTGAGTAATTTCAGCTGCCCCCATGGATCTGATCCATCAGGGCAGCTGAATCTTTAACTTTTTTTGCAGTTCTATTTACTTTTTTGCGATTGGCGCTATCCATTGGATAGCGCCGATCGCAATGCCGGGGGGGGGGTCCGAACAGCCCGGGATGACAGCTCTATGCTGTCGGCTACCTGCGGACACCGACAGCATGGAGCTGTCACGTCCAGAGCCTGAGGGGCTTTATTCTCTGCAGGACACATGTTTTTACGTCCTCAGAGAATAAAGCCCACTTCGGGAGGACGTAAAAAGACTATGGGCTGGTCGTTAAGGGGTTAAACTTACTGACCAAAATGCGTCCATCGGCTTTCACTCAACTGATAGTTGCAGTAAAATTGCGTGCAATTCGGACCATCATGTATCCGTAACCCCCTAACAGTCATGTTAAAATTGGAAAAATTCTCCCTAAAGTATCATTTTTTATTGTAGATTTTGATTTATGTTTCATATAAATATAATTGACACAGAGCTCAGTCGCCTTAAGTGCATTATTAAACTCTTAGTGACATAACTAATTTTAGCCTTAAAAGCTAGTAAAGTGCATTCCCTTTTGTGTTCCAGCTGTCATAACTTTTTATTGCGTACCTATAATGTATTGAATAACTTTTGTTAATTTTTTTTTTATTTTTCTGGGGGCAATGGAAAAAAGCTATTGCACGATTGTCTTTTGCAATTTCTTTTTATTGCATTTCCCATGTGCTATAAAAATTTTGTAAAAACTTTACTGGTCAGTACGATTATGACAACACCAAATTTATAGAAGTTTTATTGTTTTTTTTTACAGAAATACATTTTGTATGGCACCATAATTCAGGACCAGAGCATTTTTATTTTTCAATTGGCAGTGCTGTTTTTTACTAGTTTTTATTGGTACCATTTTTAGGTGTAAGTAACTTTTTAATTATTTTTTATTCCTGTTTTTGGAAAGCAAGATGATCAGAAAAAAATTTTTAAATTGGAATTTAGCATGCTGGATATTTAATGTAATATCTTATAGTACGAGTTGTTACAGATGTGGTGATGCCAATTTTTTTGTTACTTTTATTTTTTCAATATTTAAAGCCTTGTGTTAGGGTGAAAAAGTTGAATTTCTTTTTGTTTAACGTTCTAGATACAGCAGTCAGTAATGGCTGCAGCATCTGCAGGGTTAAACAGTGTAGTGGAGTGATTAGATATGCAAGTTCTTATCATTTGAATCCTTTTCTTGGAAAAAAGACCCTCTTATGTGAAAATCAGAGAGCAACTATGCTCTCTGATTAATGGGAGATGATAACATGAACAAGAATGTATTTCCCCTTCCCCTGAGATAGTGAGATATACAGGAGAATCACAGATCTTCTCTGCTGCCCACTTAACCCTCTTCTCCCCACCTCTCTTCTCTAAACATGGAATGAAAACTTACAGCAGTAAACTCAGTATTCCCAACTCCACTTCAAATGGCTGTAGCTCCAATACGGTAAGTTTTATCAACATGCTTTTGGTGTCTTTTTAAAGTCAAGAATCTTATATTTAAAATTACATTAAAGGCATGCCGATTGCCTCAATAAAGGCGGCCCCAGATAGATAGAACCAGAGCTTCAACTCTTTAAATAGAATGAGCTCTGTTTTACCAAAACTGTAGTGCCCTTTTCATGCTAAATGATCAGAGCTCCTCTGTAGGGGAATAATGTTTGGGAGAAAAGGTTGAGCTACACTTCCAACATGGTTGCAATTTGTACCTTTGTCACTAGTTGTCTATGACTTTTCTTCCATATGGAGATATTGTGATTGTGCAAAGGTCACAATTACCCATGGTGGTACATTGAATAATGCAGAATGAATAGTCACAACTGAGCCCTAGCCTAAATCAATGTATTGGCAATAGATAATGTTTTAATTTAATATTTTTGCTATTGCTGAGCTATATTTCTGGTCACATAATACAGATGGGCTTGCATAGTTAAAGCAACAACTGAAATTTATCATGATCATTAAAATATTTTCCTCTGCTGTACTCTGCCAAAAAAACAATCTAAAAAAAAATATTTAAAGGGCCAAACTGGCAAAAACACATTTTTCCATCTTTACTTCCCTTATCTGATTGCTTATCACTCCCTGGAGTTCTAATGTGTGTATTTTAGCCACTTTCTTACACTGCAGTTACCGATCTGATGCTTATCAAGCACCATCTTTCACATGAACGTATATTGGCCTGCTGTTTTCATGGCCGGCCGATATACGCTATGATCTGATGCATTGGATTCCAGTGCATCAGATCACATGGTCATATTACCACGGCGTAAAAGCGCCTGGCTGGGCCAATATAGCGTTGGGCCAAAAAGATAGTCCTGGAACTATCTTTCCAGCCGGAATACGTTGGCCACTGCATGGGCTCCTATGGTAGCCAATGAAAGTGGCTGGAGAAGGAAGGTGGCAGGGAGTTTAGCAGCTGTTTTCAATGGGAGGAAGCAGTACGGGTCAGGAGTTAAGTGCCGCCCCGCTCGACTCCTCCAATTGCTGGGTGTGGATAAGGGGCGTGGAGGGTCCTTAGCTCCGCCCCCAACACCGCACACTCCCATTGCAAACAGCTGAAGGGAAGGAGAGAGGAGGTGAGCTGGCTCGGGTGTGGGAAGGGGCAGCAACGGCATTGCAGCCTCGGCGTATATGTGCCAGGGCCCGTGTCGTCTAAAAGGGCCCGAAAACATTAGATTTCTGCGCCTGTTCACACTTTTTTACGGCGCCGGCGAGTGGATGAAAAATGTCTACAGCTGTGTGAAAGAAGCCTTAGATTTTTTTGATGATCAGTTTCACATCAATCCCATGATGCATCAACACAGCATTAGCTGAAGCTATACCATTTTTTTGCCTACTGGGGGGACAGTTTAATGAGGATTACTTTCTGTAATTACCTAAATAAGCTACAGACCCAAAGTATACAGTCAGGAGGATGAGCTGTGATCTTCTCTATTATAACTGTGTGACAGGAGCTGTATGAGTATAACTGTGATAGGAGTGTCTGTGTCCTCATGTAGGCAGTTTCTACAGTAGGATTCTTGTAACAACATCACACAAACACAATAAGAAACGGACTAGAGAATGAATCCATAACCCCAAGCAGGTCTCAGCTGGTCAAAACTGAGATCACATGACCACCATAGGAAAAAAAAGAGGGGGAGTTTCAAACAGATAGAAAGAACTCTAACCAAGGTAACACTAGCTCACTTACATTTATTGGGGTGATAAATGCATAATAAATGAATAAAAATATCACCTGAGTGGCCCTTTTCATGGAAAGCTGTTACCAATTATGTGCTCTCCAACAACAATTTTTGACAATGACTGTCATTCAGCTATAGGATGGTATATTATAACTTGGATCATTCACTTAAAGCAATCTCTACTATTTTATAGTACTGTATATACAAAACACAGATGATAGAAATGAATTGACTGTTTTTTTTACTATAGTGAGGACCATTTACATGTGAATAAAGTAGTGTTATCTTGGAATATATAGGTATCTACAAACCATTAATACTATTGATTTTTGAAATTGTGCATCCAATCAATTCCACCGTAGTTTCAAAAAAACATATACAAATAGATTCAATAAAAATACACATGAACCATCCCAGTGTTTGTATCCAGACTGTAACATTTCAGAAACTGCGTGCCGATAATTTTATTGTGAAAAACTATCATATGCCTGGTTTATGTTCATTTGGCTCTGAAATTCATTTAAAGAATCCCTCCTGTGAGAACACATTTTTCCATCCTTGCACCTCTCACCTGATCACACTCTGAATGTCTCCTATTGCACTCTCTCCCATGCGGTGCAGCCTCCTGACTGATGCTCATCAGTAACAATCTTGATGTTGCTTTCACTTTCACTTTGTACTGTTCTATCAATCCTCTGCTTCATCAGCAGGCCAGCTACAGACTGTACCATCTTTGCCTGCTGGGAGGACAGTGTAAATATCATTAATCTCTACATTCACCTAAATAAGCTACAAATAAGCTACATTCTTTATAATTGCGTAACAGGAGCCTCTAATTATCAGCAGTAATGCAATACGAGTTACTGTCCCCCCTGAGAAGAGCATTCGTGGCACAGTTCTTGTAATTTCATCAAACATGAAGCTCCAGTGGTTGAGCTGTGGTGACCACTTGAGAAAACAAGCAAATCATTTCCTGGGGGTCACCATGAGATCACATGACTAGAGATGAGCGAGCACCAAAATGCTCGGGTGCTCGTTACTCGGGACGAAATTATCGCGATGCTCGAGGGTTCGTTTCGAGTAACGAACCCCATTGAAGTCAATGGGCGACCCGAGCATTTTTGTATTTCGCCGATGCTCGCTAAGGTTTTCATGTGTGAAAATCTGGGCAATTCAAGAAAGTGAAGGGAACGACACAGCAATGGATAGGGCAGGCAAGGGGCTACATGTTGGGCTGCATCTCAAGTTCACAGGTCCCACTATTAAGCCACAATACCGGCAAGAGTGGCCCCCCCCCTCCCAACAACTTTTACTTCTGAAAAGCCCTCATTAGCATGGCATGCCTTAGCTAAGCACCACACTACCTCCAACAAAGCACAATCACTGCCTGCATGACACTCCGCTGCCACTTCTCCTGGGTTACATGCTGCCCAACCCCCCCCCCCCCCCGCACGACAGTGTCCACAGCGTACACCAAATTGTCCCTGCCCAGCCTTCAGCTGCCCTCATGCCACGCCACCCTCATGTCTATTTATAAGTGCGTCTACCACAGGAAAAGCAGGCACACACTGCAGAGGGTTGGCATGGCTAGGCAGCGACCCCCCCCATAAAAGGGGCGGGGCGATAGTCCACAATGCTGTACAGAAGCAATGAGAAATCCAATCCTGTGCCACCTCCATCTGGAGCTGCACACGTGGGCATAGCAATGGGGAACCTATGTGCCACACACTATTCATTCTGTCAAGGTGTCTGCATGCCCCAGTCAGACAGCGGTTTTTTATAAATAGTAACAGGCAGGTACAACTCCGCAATGGGAATTCCGTGTGCACCCACAGCATGGGTGGCTCCCTGGAACCCACCCGCTGTACATAAATGTATCCCATTGCAGTGCCCATCACAGCTGAGGTAATGTCGTGGTATTCCACTATAGCTCTACGCTGCTCATAGAGCCTGGCCAACATGTGGAGCGTAGAGTTCCACCGTGTGGGCACGTCGCACAGCAGTCGGTGCACTGGCAGATTAAACTGATGTTGCAGGGTGCGCAGGGTGGCAGCGTCCGTGTGGGACTTGCAGAAATGTGCGCAGAGCCGGCGCACCTTTACGAGCAGGTCTGACAAGCGTGGGTAGCTTTTCAGAAAGCGCTGAACAACCAAATTAAAGACGTGGGCCAGGCATGGCACGTGCGTGAGGCTGCCGAGCTGCAGAGTCGCCACCAGGTTACGGCCGTTGTCACACACGACCATGCCCGGTTGGAGGCTCAGCGGAGCAAGCCAGCGGTCGGTCTCCTCTGTCAGACCCTGCAGCAGTTCGTGGGCCGTGTGCCTCTTCTCTCCTAAGCTGAGTAGTTTCAGCACGGCCTGCTGACGCTTGGCCACCGCTGTGCTGCCACACCGCGCGACACCGACTGCTGGCGACGTGCTGCTGCTGCTGACACATCTTGATTGCGAGACAGAGGTTGCGTTGGAGGAGGAGGAGGAGGGTGGTTTAGTGGAGGAAGCATACACCGCCGCAGATACTACCACCGAGCTGGGGCCCGCAATTCTGGGGGTGGGTAGGACGTGAGCGGTCCCAGGCTCTGACTCTGTCCCAGCCTCCACTAAATTCACCCAATGTGCCGTCAGGGAGATGTAGTGGCCCTGCCCGCCTGTGCTTGTCCACGTGTCCGTTGTTAAGTGGACCTTGGCAGTAACCGCGTTGGTGAGGGCGCGTACAATGTTGAAGACAAAAACATTGAATGCTCTGATGCCAGCCATTTTTAACCTCTGAAGAGGATGATGAGGGTGGGTCAGTGTGTGGTCAGCCCTCCACATGCAATGTGTATTCAGGGGGATGCGGAAACGGAGGTGGCAGCTCCCAGTGCTCACTGTGACAGAGTCCACACAGGAGGAGGAGGACGAAGAGGAGGGGGAGGTGGAAGATAATGAAGTGCTTGACCCAAAATGGACATAATAGCAACTTGCTGGGGAAGGGCAAGGAGGCAGGCTTTGCAGGGCAGTATCATGCTAAGACAGGGAATAGGGTGTCACATACAAACCATACAAACCAAAGGACTGTAACATCGCCATCAACTATTACTAGTTGCTGCAGCACCAGTATCAAGCCCACACCTAGGTATGCTCACAGGACTTACGCAGTCTAGGACTTCTTTGTAGCCACACATGATCACAGAAGAAAAGCATCTCTAAGATCTGTTCCAAGCATTTTTAAAATGCAGCAAGAACGTAAACAGCCTCAATACAACATGTATGAATAGTCACATGAACTGTCACCAACCACTGCCTTGGAGAGCCAACCTGGGCCAGAATGCAATAAAGTCATCATGCTCCCTCTCGTGCTGCCTTTTCCTCCATCTCTCTCAACTTCAGGCCTCTCCCCTTCAATTGACAATCGGGCTACAGACTTACCCCAACCAAAATGCCACCCGACCATCCACATAGCCTGAATGCAAGCATTGCACAGCTGCTTGCAATGAAAATGCTGCCCTTCAGGTTAGTGGACACAGATGCCTTTTGCAACATGATGCTTCATGCTGACCCACAGTACCAAATGCCTAGTTGCAATTTCTTTTTCTCCACCCCTTCATACCACCTTTCAACATCATCTACATTGGCATAGATATCAGTATATGACAAAATTCAGACTCCATGCAGAGCTGCATGCATGTGGTGAACACCAGGCTGTCTTAAAACTCATATGTCTAGGGGAGTGCATGTATATGGCCAAAGAGCTGTTGATGGCTCTGGAGGCCAAGGCGGACATGTGGCTGACCCCACACAATCTGAAGCCAGGCAATGTCATGTGTGATAGTGGGGCCAACCTGCTGGCAGCTCTTCACCTCATCAATCTCACATACGTACCTAAGCCCTGATAATGCAGTGCTTCCTAAACAATTACCTAGATTTAAATCCAGTACTAGAAAAGGGCAGAAAACTGTGCTTGCACCCTGCCACCTCTCGCCTAGTGGAAGTGTAGTGACCGTTTGGGCTACCACCTAACCGTCTCATCTGTGATGGTGGAATTCCACATTGCATATGTTGTAGAGGCTAAGCCAGCAGCAGAAAGTGATCATGGAGTACCAGATGTTGTATGCCATCAGCAGACATTTTATGGAGGTCAGCCTGTGGCTGCAAATCCAGGATATGTGTGCCATTTAATCCTGCTTTGAGGAAGCGACCAAAATGATCAGTTGGGATGATAAACTGATCAATATGACCATCCCTGTTGTCTGGCTGTTGTTACAGGAGGAGGAGTAGGAGCAGGACATGATATCCATCTCCAAACTGTCTGGCCAGTCCACCACTACTCAACACCACAGGGAGGGTGGCTTAGGGCAAGAAAGCGGGGCATCTTCATTAATTTCTTCACCTACAAGAGAAGTATAGAGGAAAAAGAGGAGTAAATTGGAGGTCCAGAGACAGGCGAGGGGCCTATGCAATGTTCCTTTCATCCATCAGTTGCCCAAGCTATTCTATGTGGATGGTGGGACCAGCCAGAGAACACTCTTAGGCCTGACCCTGAAGAATGTGGGTGATCACCCTTAGGCACTTTGAGGCATATGAGTGCTTTCATGCTGCAGTGCTGGCAGAACACCATAGCACAGCCCACATCAAAACATCAGATCATCACTGGGTGGCCACCCTTCTTGTTCCCTGCTGCAAAGCCAAATTCAAAAATCTCATTCCAACAGTGGAGAGGAACCTCAAAATAGAACTGTATCAGGACAGACTGTTAAGCAGCTTTAGCAGAGCATTTCCCTGTGGCCACGGGCATGCATTCACAATAGATTGCAGCTCTGTAACTCATGGCGGACGAACCTGAAGCAGCAGCACCAACACTGGTGGCAGTGGAAGTCTAACAGAGGTGTGGCATCATTTTTTCAGTCCATCAAAGCCTGCAGCAAAAAAAAACAGGATAAGACTCACAGTCACAGGCAGCACTTATTCCTGATGGTTCAAGAGTATGTCAGCTCTGGCTTGGATGTAGTCAGACATAGCGTTGGACCCTTTGACTTCTGGGTATCTAAGCTAGATGAGTGTACAGAGCTGGCACAACATGCTCCACTGCCAGTGTGCTATCGGAAATGGTGTTCAGCACAGCTAGGAGTGTGATAACTGAAAGATGTATAAAAATAAACCAATAATGGATTTCACCTGAGTTCCGCTGCCCCATGGCCGATTCCACTGTTTAGTTAGCAAGTTGGCAATTTTAATTTATATCAAAGGATACATTCTGCTCTCTAGGTGCTGTTGCTACTGGTGGTGATGGTGCTACTGATGCTCTCCTCCTCCTGCTTCTGCCATGTATCCTCCCCCTTCTCCCAAAACGAAAATGTTCTAAAGCACAAGAAACAGCTTTTCCTTGGAGAAGGTCCATGCTTGGCTATTCTGTTCGCCTGGTAGAATTTGTCCTTTGCAAACTTTCTGCCATTGCTTTTAAAATAAGCAGCACATCTGTTGTCTTCCTTGGCACAAATTTGATCTAGAAGAGCCTATGTGATTCTTCTTTTGTTTTCCGTGACTCCCATTTGCTACAATTGAATCCTACACCACTGTACACTAATTTTACCAATTTTTGGGAGGCATACAGTGTTCCCCTAAATGTTTACTCCTATTGGCTTTAATAAGAGTCGGAATCGACCATCCCAATTTCTGATGATTTTCGTGAAATCGGCCTGATACCGACACAAACGAATTACACCACTCATCACTCCTCACTATTGCTCAAGCAAGATGCATTAACACTGCTACATCTGTATGTGCACTCAGCCCGAGTTATAAGGAGAAGGTTTACGCTGGAACATCATTTTCACACCAAAATTTGCTATCTCCCTCAAGTAGCCCATTTTTTTTTTTAAATAAGAACCTTTGACTTTTAAATGATGATCGACACATAGTGTAAGCAACCTGCAGCGAGCAGATATCACCTTGTTTTTTATTCTTGGCTAATTGCTTTTAAAGTATTCTCCACGTCTGGGGAGATACAATCAAGCTGTGAATCATTTGGGAAGTGGCAGGGATCTGACCTGAAGCATACATTTGCAGCTTAAGTGCTAACCATTTTGCTTGTGTATACAGTATTTTCCCAGCATTTCTTTAGCTTTCAAGGTGTTCTTACATGAAAACGGTTACCCGTGATTTTAACAGCTATGGTATATAAAGGGTAAAAAGATGGAAATCATATTGTATATATATACACATATATACAAGCATATGTCTGTGTGTAACATGTCCGCATCCTTCACCATCACGCTGTTGCAGATTGCCTCTACAGTTAGAATATTGATAGAAATATGTTTGCACCTCTAGTGTAAAACTGTTTTTGATCCCACTGTTCTGAAGTAGCAGATATGAGAAGAAACAGATGGGCATTATTGTGAATAATATAATCCAAATCATACTAAGATGCAGAAGTAGCTGATAGTAAGATCTCTGGCATGGGTAAAGCTTGGAAGATGGTTGCTCCTCAATAGGAAAAGTGCCACTTAGTCACACATCTGCTTCATTCAATGTCCTGCATGTATAAGTAAAGTCACAGCTGACGGCCACTTTATTAGATTTTTTTGTATACTCCATTATGAGCAGTGAAAATTGCTATTCACATGTTTCCCCCTATTCATTAAGATAAAATGTAGGGAAACTATAACAGAATGTTACCAGAGCACATTGTATCTGTCAATCTACGTACATCTGTGAGTTTTCTTCTTTAAAGTATAACATGCATGTAATATGCAGTTATGCACTAATGGAAATCTCAGGGTACAGATCAATGTCAGCGTTTTCTACAAGCTCCCTTGCCAGGCTTGTTCTCAGTGGCATAGTGGATGAATCACCACCTGCTGACCAGAAATGATTTTACGGAGAAGTCTCCAAATAAGAACCAACAGTCCAAGGAAAATAAATAAAACGGAAAAGATGCCATGAAATGTGATATTTTAGGGGAGTTTTATGACACTGGCTTCATTGGATGTACTCATGGATAACGCCACTTTATTTTGGGAGGTATAAAGTGCAATGTCCTGATGTTATGGCGACAGTGTCCTTAAAAGTATATCATTTTTATATACAAACTTGTAAGAGATGAAAATGAAGGGGAAATGAGAAAGTGAATTCTAGACATGTAGCAGGACCGAAGCGCGTAGTCGTCTGCCGTAAAAAAAACATTATCATTATTATTGTGTTTGAAAAATGGTTACAGCCCCCGTATTGGAAAAACGAAATAAACTACATAGCACCAAAACTTTTTTTTGTCTGTTTCCCGGTAATGAGGTGCAGCAATGATATTTGCCCAGGAGAAAATATGCGTCTGTTAGGCTTTCTTAGGAGTCTATTACACAATGTTCTGTAGCCAGAGAGAAGAAATGAGTGTAATAGAAAGTAAAGCATGCTTCATATTCCTCAATAATCCTGAGCATATCAGGAGAGAGTTCATACCACTGATTATTGTGCTAAGCTGTTTTATGTCTCATGGGCTAAGTTAGTGAAGCACAGCAGAATGGATATTCAAGTTCATCTCAACATCAGCATAATCACCCAAGACCAGATGTGCAATACAGCTGTTTTACAGACAGCCACCACTGTACTCTCAGAGGAGTAGATATAATGCTGATCCAGTGTAATTAATGGAATTCACAAACCTGTGAGATTGTTTCATTTGCAGAATGAGTACAGCAGAGACTATGCAATATATCCAAATTTGTATTTATATGATAGAGAAAATTTTCCGTATAGTCTTGAATAATTGTTTAGTGTGTCTACAGCTCCTATGTTACTCCCTTCTTACAGACTACAAACAAGCCTTGCATGCAGTCATGTGCTGCCCTCTTGCATTTGCCCACACATCTGTTATTTGTAGGTTAGTAAACAACAGGGGACAGATTATTTTGCATAAACATTCCTCTTCTTGGCAATCGTCCATGCAAAAGGAGCAATTGTAAGGGGCTCCCCCTGAAAGTGTATCACTACAAATAGAGATGAGCGAGCACCAAAATGCTCGGGTGCTCGTTACTCGGAACAAAAATTTCGCGATGCTCGAGGGTTCGTTTTGAATAACGAACCCCATTGAAGTCAATGGGCGACCCGAGCATTTTTGTTTATCGCCGATGCTCGCTAAGGTTTCCATTTGTGAAAATCTGGGCAATTCAAGAAAGTGATGGGAACGACACAGCAACGGATAGGGCAGGCGAGGGGCTACATGTTGGGCTGCATCTCAAGTTCACAGGTCCCACTATTAAGCCACAATAGCGACAAGAGTGGGCCCCCCCCTCCCAACAATTTTTACTTCTGAAAATCCCTCATTAGCAATGCATAACTTAGCTAAGCACCACACTACCTCTAACAAAGCACAATCACTGCCTGCATGACACTCCACTGCCACTTCTCCTGGGTGACATGCTGCCCAACCCCCCCCCCCCGCACGACCCAGTGTCCACAGTGCACACCAAAGTGTCCCTGCGCAGCCTTCAGCTGCCCTCATGCCACACCACCCTCATGTCTATTTATAAGTGCGTCTGCCATGAGGAGGAACCGCAGGCACACACTGCAGAGGGTTGGCACATCTAGGCAGCGACCCTCTTTAAAAGGGGCGGGGCGATAGCCCACAATGCTGTACAGAAGCAATGAGAAATATAATCCTGTGCCACCGCCATCAGGAGCTGCACACGTGGGCATAGCAATGGGGAACCTATGTGCCACACACTATTCATTCTGTCAAGGTGTCTGCATGCCCCAGTCAGACCGCGTTTTTTTATAAATAGTCACAGGTAGGTACAACTCCGCAATGGGAATTCCGTGTGCACCCACAGCATGGGTGGCTCCCTGGAACCCACCGGCTGTACACAAATGTATCCCATTGCAGTGCCCTGGACAGCAGAGCTAACGTCAGATTAAATGCAGGTGGGCTTCGGCCCACACTGCATGCCCCAACCTGACCGGGGTTTTTAATTCATAGACACAGGCAGGTACAACTCACTATTGTGAAGTCCCTGTGGACTGACAGCATGGGTGGGTGCCAGGAAGCCACCGGCGGTACATAAATATATCCCATCGCATTGCCCATCACAGCTGAGGTAATGTCATGTTTAATGCAGGTGGGCTTCGGCCCACACTGCATGCCCCAGTCAGACTGGGGTTCTTTAGAAGTGGACACATGCAGTTACAACTCCGTGTGGACCGACAGCATGGGTGGCTCCCTGGAAGCCACCGACGGTACATAAATATATCCCATTGCAGTGCCCAGCACAGCTGAGGTAATGTGATGTTTAATGTAGGTGGGCTTGGGCCCACACTGCATGCCCCAGTCAGACTGGGGTTCTTTAGAAGTGGACATATGCAGTTACAACTCCGTGTGGACCGACAGCATGGGTGGGTGCCAGGAAGCCACCGGCGGTACATAAATATATCCCATTGCAGTGCCCAGCACAGCTGATGTAACGTCAGCTTTAATGCAGGTGGGCAAAAAATTAATGGGATTACACTGTAGGCGAGGGCCCCAAAAAATTGGTGTACCAACAGTACTAATGCACGTCAGAAAAATTGCCCATGCCCAACCAAGAGGGCAGGTGAAACCCATTAATCGCTTTGGTTAATGTGGCTTAATTTGTAACTAGGCCTGGAGGCAGCCCAGTTAAAATAAAAATTGGTGGAGGTGAAAGTTTCAACGCTTTAATGAGCATTGAAACGTATAAAAATTGCTTACAAAAATTATATGACTGAGCCTTGTGGGCCTAAGAAAAATTGCCCGTTCGGCGTGATTACGTCAGGTTTCAGGAGGAGAAGCAGGAGGAGGAGGATGAATATCATACACAGATTGATGAAGCTAAAAGGTCTACGTTTTTGATTGTGATAGAGAACAATGCTTCCATCCGCGGGTGCAGCCTACGTATTGTTTAGGTATCGCTGCTGTCCGCTGGTGGAGAAGAGAAGTCTGGGGAAATCCAGGCTTTGTTCATCTTGATGAGTGTAAGCCTGTCGGCACTGTCAGTTAACAGGCGGGTACGCTTATCTGTGATGATTCCCCCAGCCGCACTTAACACCCTCTCTGACAAGACGCTAGCCGCAGGACAAGCAAGCACCTCCAGGGCATACAGCGTGAGTTCAGGCCACGTGTACAGCTTCGACACCCAGTAGTTGTAGGGGGCAGAGGCGTCACGGAGGACGGTTGTGCGATCGGCTACGTACTCCCTCACCATCCTTTTACAGTGCTCCCGCCGACTCAGCCTTGACTGGGGAGCGGTGACACAGTCTTGCTGGGGAGCCAGAAAGCTGTCAAAGGCCTTAGAGAGTGTTCCCCTGCCTCTGCTGTACATGCTGCCTGATCTCTGCGCCTCCCCTGCTACCTGGCCCTCGGAACTGCGCCTTCGGCCACTAGTGCTGTCGGATGGGAATGTTACCATCAGTTTGTCCGCCAGGGTCCTGTGGTATAGCAACACTCTCGAACCCCTTTCCTCTTCGGGTATGAGAGTGGAAAGGTTCTCCTTATACCGTGGGTCGAGCAGTGTGTACACCCAGTAATCCGTAGTGGCCAGAATGCGTGTAACGTGACGGTCACGAGAAAGGCATCCTAACATGAAGTCAGCCATGTGTGCCAGGGTACCTGTACGCAACACATGGCTGTCCTCACTAGGAAGATCACTTTCAGGATCCTCCTCCTCCGCCTTCTCAGGCCATACACGATGAAAGGATGACAGGCAAGCAGCATGGGTACCCTCAGCAGTGGGCCAAGCTGTCTCTTCCCCCTCCTCCTCATGCTCCTCCTCCTCCTCCTCCTCAACGCGCTGAGATATAGACATGAGAGTGCTCTGACTGTCCAGCGACATACTGTCTTTCCCCGGCTCTGTTACCGAGCGCAAAGCATCTGCCTTTATGCTTTGCAGGGAACTTCTCAAGAGGCATAGCAGAGGAATGGTGACGCTAATGATTGCAGCATCCCCACTCACCATCTGGGTAGACTCCTTAAAGTTTCCAAGGACCTGGCAGATGTCTGCCAACCAGGCCCACTCTTCTGTAAAGAATTGAGGAGGCTGACTCCCACTACGCCGCCCATGTTGGAGTTGGTATTCCACTATAGCTCTACGCTGCTCATAGAGTCTGGCCAACATGTGGAGCGTACAGTTCCACTGTGTGGGCACGTCGCACAGCAGTCGGTGCACTGGCAGATTAAACTGATGTTGCAGGGTGTGCAGGGTGGCAGCGTCCGTGATGGAGTTGCGGAAATGTGCGCAGAGCCGGCGCACCTTTCGAGCAAGTCTGACAAGTGTGGGTAGCTTTTCAGAAAGCGCTGAACCACCAAATTAAAGACATGGGCCAGGCATGGCACATGCGTGAGGCTGCCGAGCTGCAGAGCCGCCACCAGGTTATGGCCGTCGTCACACACGACCATGCCCGGTTGGAGGCTCAGCGGCGAAAGCCAGCGGTCGGTCTGCTCTGTCAGACCCTGCAGCAGTTCGTGGGTCGTGTGCCTCTTCTCTCCTAAGCTGAGTAGTTTCAGCACGGCCTGCTGACGCTTGCCCACCGCTGTGCTGCAACGCCGCACTACACCGACTGCTGGCGACGTGCTGCTGCTGCTAACACATCTTGATTGCGAGACAGAGGTTGTGTTGGAGGAGGAGGAGGAGGAGGGTGGTTTAGTGGAGGAAGCATACACCGCCGCAGATACCAGCACCGAGCTGGGCCCGCAATTCTGGGGGTGGGTAGGACGTGAGCGGTCCCAGCCTCCACTAAATTCACCCAATGTGCCGTCAGGGAGATATAGTGGCCCTGCCCGCCTGTGCTTGTCTACGTGTCCGTTGTTAAGTGGACCTTGGCAGTAACCGCGTTGGTGAGGGCGCGTACAATGTTGCGGGAGACGTGGTCGTGCAGGGCTGGGACGGCACATCGGGAAAAGTAGTGGCGACTGGGAACCGAGTAGCGCGGGGCCGCCGCCGCCATCATGCTTTTGAAAGCCTCCGTTTCCTATACAGCAGCATCTCCAGGCTGATCAATTTGGCTATGTGCACGTTTAACGCTTGAGCGTGCGGGTGCGTTGCGGCGTACTTGCGCTTGCGCTCAACACTTGCGCTAGCGACGGCTAGACGGTGCGCTGAGAGACATTGGTGGATGGGGCAGAGGACAGCGGAGGTGAGGGTGTGGGTGCAGGCCAGGAGACGGTAGTGCCTGTGTCCTCAGAGGGGGGTTAGATCTCAGTGGCAGGTTGGGGCACAGGGGGAGAGGCAGTGGTGCAAACCGGAGGCGGTGAACGGCCTTCGTCCCACCTTGTGGGGTGCTTGGCCATCATATGCCTGCACATGCTCGTGGTATTACGAGTAGAGCAGAAACAGAATGCTGTAATTAAATGTGCCGCTTATTGGCCTGTGGTTGGAGGCTGACTTCGGTTACGGACCGCACAGCAGAGCCAGGAAAGAATTTTGCGCAAGCCTGCTTTAACACTTAGCTGGCTGCGTATTAATTAGGACTACTACCCCCAGCAGAGACGTAGTACACTCAGCACGGTCACAGGCAGCCCAAATAGAATGTTTTTTCCCAAATTTTTGGGGAAAAGCCCACTGCCTATATAGACAGTATATCTCTTTCACTGTCCCTGCCTCACCACTACTGGCCCTGGACTATCTAAAATTACTGCAGACTGAGGACGCAATGCTCTGCAGGGCCGATATACAAAAAAAATAATAATTGTGCAACACTGCAAAAAGCAGCCTCAACAGTACTGCACACGGTCAGATGTGGGGCCCTAAGAAGGACTGTTGGGGTTCTTGAAGCCTAAAATAACTCCTAACACTCTCCCTATAGCAACTCCAGCTGGACAGCACTTTCCCTGAACTATGTCAGAATGCATCTGTGGCGAGCCGCGGGAGGGGCCGATTTATATACTCGGGTGACACCTGATCTCGCCAGCCACTCACTGCAGGGGGGGGGGGGGTATAGGGCTTGAACGTCGCAGGGGGAAGTTGTAATGCCTTCCCTGTCTTTCTATTGGCCAGAAAAGCGCGCTAACGTCTCAGAGATGAAAGCGAAAGTAAGTCGAACATCACGTGGTACTCGTTACGAGTACCGAGCATCTCGAACACGCTAATACTCGAACGAGTATCAAGCTCGGAGGAGTACGTTCGCTCATCTCTAATGAGCACAATGGGTCTGCCAGAATGGATGCACTTATAGAGTGAATCTCTGTTCTGGCTTTGTCCTGCTTCATCTTTTTAGGCATTGGACCAATAAAGAGTGCACATGGTTTATCTACTCATTAAAAACAATGAACAACACACACAAAAAAAAACGTACCAAAAAAAAGGAAAAAATAATAAGGGTACAAGAATAGTTCATGTGCCAGGTGGAACATTTTATCTTCTCTTACAGCGGTTGCATGGTTTTGTTCTTGTAGTAGGGCTAAATGTGAAGGATGAAAGACAAGTCAGATGCATCCTTGGAGACCACAGCCACATGCGATAGGTGTTTCTCTATGATTTCACCAAGTAAGGGATGCGTCAGATTTTTTAGACCCATTACAACCGAATATGTGAACAGTAGGTTCGGGTGCCGGCGCGGGTGAGTAGTGGCAGTCAGCAGGGGAGGGGGAGAGAGGGAGAGAGAGATCTCCCCTCCGTTCCTCCCCGCTCTCCCCCGCAGCTCCCTGCCCGCCGCCGGCACTCGAACCTTTTGTCTCGAGCGGGCAGGTACTCGCTAAGGCCAATGCTCGCTCGAGCAATTGCCCTTAGCGAGTATACTCGCTCATCACTAGTGAACAGGCTTTGTGAATGTTTCAAAACACATTATGGGAGCATTGAATAACTATACAATATCCTTGGAGATGGGTATGTGCTCCTTAGGTTGAGTTCATTGTATAGACTTACATGTGGATTACTTGATTAATATGCATGTAATGGATAATTTAGGATTTGTGTGGAATGAATGTTGGGAGAGTGTTATTTATATGTGCACTTTCCATGTTTTCTCACAGTTGAAAACGTCAACTTATTTTGCTGAGACATCAAACTTTGTTATGGATGGATATCTTTTAAATAAACAACACTATTTCTATCAAGACATTTCCTGCAATGCTGAGATCTCTTTTCTTACCAGCATTATACTGTATATGCATATTGTCTTTGGTTATTACACATGAATAGCAGTTGAAAAAAGAAATCTGCAATAAATGGATGCAGTACATGAATCTCAGGTGTTCATCTGCAAATATAAGAAAATATCATTTGAAAATGCTTATGACACCATCTGGTTTTACATGTTCCACATATTGGGATTTTAGCATATCTCTGAATTGCTTAGATTTGCTTGAAAATGTAACCGCATAACAGTTTATTATAAATTAATATAAATATACCAGTAGGAAGCCTGTACTGGATTGACGAGTACAATCTATATGTATATATATATATCCATGCTCAGAAAAATTATTCAATGAAATTAGGAATAACAGTTATAATGCGAAGGCATCAGGACAAACCAACGTGGAGGTTCCTTTGTATGTTGACTCACTGGCCTTCTTTTGTAAATACTGGCAGAATTTTTCTAAGGCTGGCTTTTCTTTTATTCTTAGTGCATCTGATTAACCCATTAAGGACCAAGCATGGTAAATTTACAGCGCTTGGTCCTGGGCTTTAATCCCAGCTGATAGTAAAAATATGGCTCAGGATTAAAGCCCCTGCTTCTGCAATCAATCAGAAGCAGGTCAGTTTGTCAGCTGTTAGTCACGGCTGAGAACCCAAAGGATAAGTGGTTTTTAACCCTTTCTGACTTCTCCTTTCCCGGGTACAGAACGCTCAACAAGCGCTTTGTACTAAGAAGTGAAAGTGGAAGTGTAACTTCCACTATGCTGTGCCGGGATTCCCTTGGCACAGCAGAGCTGCGCAGTGACCGAGAACCAGGCCTTCTGCGAAGGAGACAGTGGGGTACAAGATGGCAACAGTTCACGGTGGCTCTACTGTCTCCTTCCCCCAAAAACTGAAGAATAGCCCAGCTCGGTCACTAGCAAGGAAGATAAGAGTTTTGCAGACTTGATAACTGCAGTTCAGTTCTAGGTTATTTTTGTGACAACAGTGTCCCTAGATAAGTCACAAGTTACTTGCGATAAATAAATGAGTTCACAGAAAAAAAGGTGCTTTTCAAAAACTGGGGAAACGCGGTTTCCTTTTACTCATGTTCCAACTTTGATTTTCCAACACAGGCAAAGTACTTGTACTTCTCAACATGAAGATACAGGCTTTGGAACAGATTTCTGAGCTCTACCTTTCAGAACACACTTGTCAATAAAAGGTGCTTCTTCCAAAACACATACATCCTCAGTTCTTGATATCTGAAGGAAACTTTCTTGTGTTACACAGTCTCTCAAATTACACGCACTTCAGCTGTCGGGTTTAACAGGTTTCTGCGTTTCCTCCCCAGATGCAGTTCAGCGGGAGCGCGTGCTGCTCTTGCATTCCCAAACCAACTCTTAAGCAGCATCTCCTGTGCTGTCATCCCTGGAGGAGACAAGCCTCCTAGCAGCAGAGATATAGCCGTGGCCAAGCTCGGCAGGAGCCTCAGCCTGTCTCTCCTGCACGCACCTTCTTTTCCAACCACATCATACTACTTCTCCTACTCTTTCACTCACAAGCTCCTCCCTCTTCCCCCAACCACCAAATCACAACACATCGATGGGACAGGGAGACAAACAAACTCACTTCAAGACAAACAGACTTACAAAATGATGGAGGGACCCTACTCTGGGTCACTACAGCTGCAGGGTCCTAGCAGCCCCTTATCAGCTCTACCAGTGACTATTCTCACTACAGGGGATGCTTTCCCTGTAACTGGGGCTCCTTTGGATGCCTCAGCTACAGTGAAAGTGTGTAATAAAAAAAAAAAACATCTTAATGTCCCCCAGACGTCTTATATGACGTCATGGGTGACATAAATGGTAAAAATAAGTATAAATAATAATAAGTATTTAAAAAATTACAGAATAAAATAGAAAATAACCCAAAGCTCATGCCAACCAAAATCATCGCCGTGTGCTCCCTGTAATCCAAAACTATACGAATTATATTTCAAAACATCTGAAACAAAATGAGGAACCCATTCCTATACTTTATTTTAGCATAAAACAAAATTTTTTTTTAAAAACTATAAATGTTAAAAAAATCATTTTTCTTAGCTTTTTACCCCCAATAAAACTGAAAAAAAAATCGGGGAAAAAAGTCAGTGAAAAAAAAAGATATTAAAAAAATAGCTCTATATGTCACGGAAAAAAAATGCAGCAAAGATAATTTTGGTAGCTGAAGGGAAAAAATAGGGCAGTAAAACCACCACATAGGTAAAATCCCTAAAAAGTGTCTGGTCCTTAAGGTACAAAACAGCCTGGTCCTTAAAGGGTTAAAATATTTCCCAGTAAAGAGGTTCATTTTTACACAAGTCAGGCGATCCACATTGTCTGTGAACAGGCAGATGTATCGGTCAGTTATCATACCCCCAGTTGTGCCAAACATTGACAGCTGGGTAGTCCAGCACCTCTAACACGTTGTGCAAGCTCTGGCCACGTGTCCAGAAATCAAAGGGGCAACACTAGAGATGAGCGAACGTACTCCTCCGAGCTTGATACTCGTTCGAGTATTAGCGTGTTCGGGATGCTCGTTACTCGTAACGAGTACCACGCGATGTTCGGGTTACTGTCACTTTCATCTCTGAGACGTTAGCGCGCTTTTCTGGCCAATTGAAAGACAGGGAAGGCATTACAACTTCCCCCTGCGACGTTCAAGCCCTATACCACCCCCCTGCAGTGAGTGGCTGGCGAGATCAGGTGTCACCCGAGTATAAAAATCGGCCCCTCCCGCGGCTCGCCTCAGATGCGTTGTGAGATAGCTGAGGGACAGTGCTGTTGGTGCCGGAGCTGCTATAGGGAGAGTGTTAGTAGTTAGTGTAGGCTTCAAGAACCCCAACGGTCCTTCTTAGGGCCACATCTAACCGTGTGCAGTACTGTGTAGGCTGCTTTTAGCAGTGTTGCACATTTTTTTTTTTTTTGTATATCGGCCGTGCAGAGCATTGCGCCCTGCAGTAATACTCCAGGGACAGAATTGTGTAGGCAGGGACAGAAGACATATATTATAGATTGAATATACGCAGTGGTCCTTTTGAAAAAAATCTTGAAAAAAAATCTATTTGGCCTGCCTGTCACTGTGCTCAGTGTTCTGGGTCCGTGTCTGCTGGGGGTAGTAGTTCTCCAAATAAATACGCAGCCAGCTAAGTGTTACAGCAGGCTTGCGCCAAATCATTTCCTGGCTCTGAAATCACCGGTCTGTTGCAGTTAATAACAGTGCAACACTGCAGTTCCATCACACAGTCCAGGGACAGAAGACATATATTATAGATTGAATATACGCAGTGGTCCTTTTGAAAAAAATCTTTAAAAAAAATTGGCCTGCCTATCACCGTGCTCAGTGTTCTGTGTCTCTGCTGGGTGTAGTAGTTCTCCAAATTCATACGCAGCCAGCTAAGTGTTACAGCAGGCTTGCGCCAAATTATTTTCTGGCGTTCCGTAACCGAACTCAGCCTCCAACCACAGGCCAATAAGCGGCACATTTAATTACAGCGTTGTGTTTCTGCATTCCTGGTAATACAGCATGCTGAGGGGTAGGGGTAGGCCTAGAGGACGTGGGCGCGGCCGAGGACGCGGAGGCCCTAGTCCGGGTGTGGGCACAGGCCGAGCTCCTGATCCAGGTGTATCGCAGCCGACTGCTGCGGGATTAGGAGAGAGGCACGTTTCTGGCGTCCCCACATTCATAGCACATTTAATGGGTCCACGCGGTAGACCTTTATTAGAAAATGAGCAGTGTGAGCAGGTCCTGTCGTGGATGGCAGAAAGTGCTTCCAGCAACCTATCGTCCACCCAGAGTTCTGCGCCGTCCACTGCTGCAACTCAGAATCCTCTGGCTGCTGCTCCTCCTTCCTCCCAGCCTCCTCACTCCATGAAAATGAGACATTCTGAGGAGCCGGCAGACTCCCAGGAACTGTTCTCGGGCCCCTGCTCAGATTGGGCAGCAGTGGTTCCTCTCCCACCAGAGGAGTTTATCGTGACTGATGCCCAACCATTGGAAAGTTCCCGGGGTCCGGGGGATGAGGCTGGGGACTTCCGGCAACTGTCTCAAGACCTTTCAGTGGGTGAGGAGGTCGATGACAATGAGACACAGTTGTCTATCAGTGAGGTAGTAGTAAGGGCATTAAGTCCGAGGGAGGAGCGCACCGAGGATTCTGAGGAAGAGCAGCAGGACAATGAGGTGACTGACCCCACCTGGTTTGCTACGCCTACTGAGGACAGGTCTTCAGAGGGGGAGGCAAGGGCAGCAGCAGGGCAGGTTGGAAGAGCAGTGCGGTGGCCAGGGGTAGAGGCAGGGCCAGACCGAATAATCCACCAACTGTTTCCCAAAGCGCCCCCTCGCGCCATGCCACCCTGCAGAGGCCGAGGTGCTCAAAGGTCTGGCAGTTTTTCACTGAGAGTGCAGACGACCGACGAACAGTGGTGTGCAACCTTTGTCGCGCCAAGATCAGCCGGGGAGCCACCACCACCAGCATGCGCAGACATATGATGGCCAAGCACCCCACAAGGTGGGACGAAGGCCGTTCACCGCCTCCGGTTTGCACCGCTGCCTCTCCCCCTGTGCCCCAACCTGCCACTGAGATCCAACCCCGCTCTGAGGACACAGGCACTACCGTCTCCTGGCCTGCACCCACACCCTCACCTCCGCTGTCCTCGGCCCCATCCAGCAATGTCTGTCAGCGCAGCATCCAGCCGTCGCTAGCGCAAATGTTTGAGCGCAAGCGCAAGTACGCCGCCACGCACCCGCACGCTCAAGCGTTAAACGTGCACGTAGCCAAATTTATCAGCCTGGAGATGCTGCCGTATAGGGTTGTGGAAACGGAGTCCTTCAAAAGTATGATGGCGGCGGCGGCCCCGCGCTACTCAGTTCCCAGTCGCCACTACTTTTCCCGATGTGCCGTCCCAGCCCTGCACGACCACGTCTCCCGCAACATTGTACGCGCCCTCACCAACGCGGTTACTGCCAAGGTCCACTTGACAACGGACACGTGGACAAGCACAGGCGGGCAGGGCCACTATATCTCCCTGACGGCACATTGGGTGAATTTAGTGGAGGCTGGGACAGAGTCAGAGCCTGGGACCGCTCACGTCCTACCCACCCCCAGAACTGCGGGCCACAGCTCGGTGGTGGTATCTGCGGCGGTGTATGCTTCCTCCACTAAACCACCCTCCTCCTCCAACGCAACCTCTGTCTCGCAATCAAGATGTGTCAGCAGCAGCACGTCGCCAGCAGTCGGTGTCGCGCGGCGTGGCAGCACAGCGGTGGGCAAGCGTCAGCAGGCCGTGCTGAAACTACTCAGCTTAGAAGATAAGAGGCACACGGCCCACGAACTGCTGCAGGGTCTGACAGAGCAGACCGACCGCTGGCTTGCGCCGCTGAGCCTCCAACCGGGCATGGTCGTGTGTGACAACGGCCGTAACCTGGTGGCGGCTCTGCAGCTCGGCAGCCTCACGCACGTGCCATGCCTGGCCCACGTCTTTAATTTGGTGGTTCAGCGCTTTCTGAAAAGCTACCCACGCTTGTCAGACCTGCTCGGAAAGGTGCGCCGGCTCTGCGCACATTTCCGCAAGTCCCACACGGACGCTGCCACCCTGCGCACCCTGCAACATCAGTTTAATCTGCCAGTGCACCGACTGCTGTGCGACGTGCCCACACGGTGGAACTCTACGCTCCACATGTTGGCCAGGCTCTATGAGCAGCATAGAGCTATAGTGGAATACCAACTCCAACATGGGCGGCGCAGTGGGAGTCAGCCTCCTCAATTATTTTCAGAAGAGTGGGCCTGGTTGGCAGACATCTGCCAGGTCCTTGGAAACTTTGAAGAGTCTACCCAGGTGGTGAGCAGCGATGCTGCAATCATTAGCGTCACCATTCCTCTGCTATGCCTCTTGAGAAGTTCCCTGCAAAGCATAAAGGCAGACGCTTTGCACTCGGAAACAGAGCCGGGGGAAGACAGTATGTCGCTGGATAGTCAGAGCACCCTCCTGTCTATATCTCAGCGCGGTGAGGAGGAGGAGGAGGAGGGGGAAGACACAGCTTGGCCCACTGGTGAGGGTACACATGCTGCTGGCCTGTCATCCTTTCAGCGTGTATGGCCTGAGGAGGAGGAGGAGGAGGAGGATCCTGAAAGTGATCTTCCTAGTGAGGACAGCCATGTGTTGCGTACAGGTACCCTGGCATACATGGCTGACTTCATGGTAGGATGCCTTTCTCGTGACCCTCGTGTTACACGCATTCTGGCCACTACGGATTACTGGGTGTACACACTGCTCGACCCACGGTATAAGGAGAACCTTTCCACTCTCATACCCGAAGAGGAAAGGGGTTCGAGAGTGTTACTATGCCAGAGGACCCTGGCGGACAAACTGATGGTAAAATTCCCATACGACAGCGCTAGTGTCCGAAGGCGCAGTTCCGAGGGCCAGGTAGCAGAGGAGGCGCGGAGATCAGGCAGCATGTACAGCACAGGCAGGACAACACTCTTTAAGGCCCTTGACAGCTTTATGGCTCCCCAGCAAGACTGTGTCACCGCTCCCCAGTCACGGCTGAGTCGGCGGGAGCACTGTAAAAGGATGGTGAGGGAGTACGTAGCCGATCGCACGACCGTCCTCCGTGACACCTCTGCCCCCTACAACTACTGGGTGTCGAAGCTGGACACGTGGCCTGAACTCGCGCTGTATGCCCTGGAGGTGCTTGCTTGTCCTGCGGCTAGCGTCTTGTCAGAGAGGGTGTTTAGTGCGGCTGGGGGAATCATCACAGATAAGCGTACCCGCCTGTCAACCGACAGTGCCGACAGGCTAACACTCATCAAGATGAACAAAGCCTGGATTTCCCCAGACTTCTCTTCTCCACCAGCGGACAGCAGCGATACCTAAGCAAAATACGTAGGCTGCACCCGCGGATGGAAACATTGTTCTGTATCCCCATCAAAAACGGGGACTTTTTCGCTTCATCAATCTGTGTATAATATTCCTCCTCCTCCTCCTGCTCCTCCTCCTGAAACCTCACATAATCACGCCGAACGGGCAATTTTTCTTAGGCCCACAAGGCTCAGTCATATAATTTTTCTAAACAATTTTTATACGTTTCAATGCTCATTAAAGCGTTGAAACTTTCACCTCAACCAATTCTTATTTTAACTGGGCTGCCTCCTGGCCTAGTTACCAATTAAGCCACATTAACCAAAGCGATTAATGGGTTTCACCTGCCCTCTTGGTTGGCCATGGCCAATTTTTCTGATGTACATTAGTACTGTTGATACAGCAATTTTTGTGGGCCCTCGGGAGTTGTAAATGCATCTGTTTCCACTTCTAAAGAACCACAGTCAGACTGGGGCATGCAGTGTGGGCCGAAGCCCACCTGCATTAAGCACGACATTACTACCTCAGCTGTGTTGGGCAATGCAATGGGATATTTTTATGTACCGCCGGTGGGTTCCAGGGAGCCACCCATGCTGTGGGTCCACAGGGAGTTGTAAATGCATCTGTTTCCACTTCTAAAGAACCCCAGTCTGACTGGGGCATGCAGTGTGGGCCGAAGCCCACCTGCATTTCATCTGATGTTAGCTCTGCTGTCCAGGGCACTGCAATGGGATACATTTATGTACAGCGGGTGGGTTCCAGGGTGCCACCCATGCTGTGGGTGCACACGGAATTCCCATTGCGGAGTTGTACATGCCTATGACTATTTATAAAAAACCGCGGTCTGACTGGGGCATGCAGACACCTTGACAGAATGAATAGTGTGTGGCACATAGGTTCCCCATTGCTATGCCCACGTGTGCAGCTCCAGATGGAGGTGGCACAGGATTGGATTTCTCATTGCTTCTGTACAGCATTGTGGACTACCGCCCCGCCCCTTTTAAAGAGGGTCGCTGCCTTGCCGTGCAAACCCTCTGCAGTGTGTGCCTGCGGTTCCTCTGGCAGACGCACTTATAAATAGACATGAGTGTGGCGTGGCATGAGGGCAGCTGAAGGCTGCGCAGGACAGTTTGGTGTGCGCTGTGGACACTGGGTCGTGCAGGGGGGGTTGGGCAGCATGTAACCCAGGAGAAGTGGCAGCGGAGTGTCATGCAGGCAGTGATTGTGCTTTGTTGGAGGTAGTGTGGTGCTTAGCTAAGGTATCCATTGCTAATGAGGGCTTTTCAGAAGTAAAAGTTGTTGGGGGGGGGGGGGGGCACTCTTGCCGCTATTGTGGCTTAATAGTGGGACCTGTGAACTTGAGATGCAGCCCAACATGTAGCCCCTTGCCTGCCCTATCTGTTGCTGTGTCGTTCCCATCACTTTCTTGAATTGCCCCGATTTTCACAAATGAAAACCTTAGCGAGCATCGGCGATATACAAAAATGCTCGGGTCGCCCATTGACTTCAATGGGGTTCGTTATTCGAAACGAACCCTCGAGCATCCCGAAAAGTTCGTCTCCAGTAACGAGCACCCGAGCATTTTGGTGCTCGCTCATCTCTAGGCAACACCATTTCTGAGTACATCCACACGGGAACTGATGTACTCTTGTACCATCATGGTTAAGTGGTGCCTGTGACTATTAGTCCTACTTTGTGCTGTTGCTCCAGGCTGCAACTGGCTGAAAAAAACTATGCCACACTTCCCCTGCCTGCTTATCTGCCATGAGCTGCGATCCATTTCGGATGCATTCCCACTGCCATGGGTAAACAGTCTGTTCAAGCTGCTTAATAGTCTTTCCTGATACTGCTGAATTTTGAGGTCCCTCCCCCCTGTCAGAATGAAATTTATCATTTTGGCTTAGTAGCAAGAATCAAGATGGGTGGCAACCTAGTATTGATCTGATGTTTTGATGTGGCTTATGCGACAGTCCTTCTTCAAGCACTGCAGCAAAAAAGCACTCGTATGCCTAAAAGTGCCTAAGAGTGATGATCCACATCCCTCTGGGTCAGCCTACGAGTGTCCTCTGGCTGGACCTGCCATGCACGTAAAATAGCTGGGGCTAGTGATGGATGGAAAAAATGTTGTGTAGCCCCCTCCCCTGTCTGTGGACCTATATATACCCCTCCTCTTCATCCTCTTCTTCCTCCTATATGCTTCTTCCACTAGTGGAGAAACATGTTGGACAAGATGCCCCCTTTTCTTGCCCAAAGTCACCTTCCATGCGACGTTCAGTAATGGCAGATGGGCCAGACAGTTGGCAGATTGGGGCCTGAGGCCCATTAGTGTCTGTTCTAGTAGGCAGACAACAGGGATGGTAATACCGATTAATGTGTCATCACGACTGAACATTGGGTCACTTCCTCAAAACAGGCTAAAGCAACACAAACATATTTGATCTGTAGTTACTCCACAGACGTCAAGTGATTGACCCCCCTACAACGCTTGCTAAGAGCATACAACATCTGATACTCTGTGATCGCTTTCTGCTGCTGTCTACGCCTCCTCAACATACATGTAATGGAATTCCAACATGTAGGATGAGGTGATTAGATAGTAGCCCAAACTGTTCCTACACCTCCACCAGATGAGGGGCAGCTGAGTGTGAATGCCAAACATGTGAGCACATATTTCTGGCCTTATCCACATCTGAGCACATATTTCTGGCCTTATCCAGCAGTAGATTTAAACTTGGGTAGTTGTTTAGGAAGCATCGGACTACCAAGTTCCTCCCCCGGGGCCAGGCAAGGTATGTGTATGAGATTTCCAAGGCAAATGGCTGCCAGCAGGTTGGCCCCATTCTCACACATGACCTTGCCTGGCTTCAGATTGTGTGGGGTTAGCCACGTGTCAGCCTAGGACTGCAGATCCATCAACAGTTCTTCAGCGGTGTGGCTACGCTACCCTAGACATATGAGTTTTAGGACAGTATAGTGCCATTTCCCACATGCAGTGCTGTCTTGGCCAGGTTTTGTCACATACGGGTATCTGTGCCGATGTGGAGAGTGCTGAAAGGTGGCAGGAAGGGATGTGAGAGGAGCAGATGGTTGGTGGTGTAGAGAGGACAGACACAGATGAATGTCCCACAAGTCTTGGGGTTATAGTGAAACATGGGCCACCCCTTGTGGATTCATGCCCCACCTACAAGACATTGACCGAGTGTGCTGGGAAAGATATGTAACACCCCTGGTCATGTTTGCACTCTGCCACTAACAGCGTTCTGCAATGCTACGGACATGTTATCCCTTGCATGGCAGGACAGGGACAGCTTTTTGGTTAAACAAAATTGAGGCTGGGCATGTGGTACTATGGGTCAGCATGGAGCATCACATTATGGAAGATGTGTGTCCACTAGTCTGAAAGGCAGCTTTTTCCTCGCCATCAGCTCTGCAATGCTTGCATTCAGATTCTGTGCTTTGGGATGGCTGTTTTTTTTTTTTTTTTAAATTCCCATAGCTGGGAGATGGGTAGCTGGCTGCTGACGTGGGACACACTGGAATATGGGGCAGATGTCAATCTTAGTAAAGGTGGTGGTAATGATGGATGTTCAACTTCCACTCTCCAACCCCCTTCCCCCCCCCCCCCCCCCCGGCTCTGGCAACTGCAGTTCGATCATCAACTGTGGAGGAGGGTCCTGAAGTAGATATGCTACTGCCCTTTACAAAACTGTCTCTCTGTGCTCACAGACTGCATAAACAGGGAGGGGGATGGAGAAAGCGGCTAATATAGCAGTGGAAGAGGGAGCAGGGTGAGTCCGACTCTTTACCCTCTGTCTCAAGTGGGCTCTCCAAAACAGCAGGTGGTGGTAATTCATGTGGCTGTTCATACATGTTGTGTTGAGGTTGTTTACATTGTTGCCACGTTTTAAACACTTACCACAGATCTTACAGATGACGGCTCTTCTGTCATCACCTGTAGTTTCAAATAATACCCAGACTGCACAAGTCATGTGAGCAGACCTAGCTGTTGGCCTGATGTTGCTATTGCTGCAACTAGTAGTAGTTGATGGTGGTGGTGGTACGGTCCTTTTGTCTTTCTACGACATTGCATTTCCTGTCTTGGCAGGGTACTGCCTCCAACATCCTCCCTCTGTGAGCTGCTATGATGAGTTTTGCTGCCTCTCCATGTTAGGCCAACTACATCATCCTCTTTTACCTCTTCTTCCTCTTTGTCATCCTACTGAGTGGACAGTGTGCCCCAGTGAGCACTGGGAATTGGCACCTCCATTTCCACATCCCCATGAGTACACATAGAGAGCTACCCGCATACACTGACCTCATCTACCTCTTTGGAGGAAAAAAATGGCTATACATCAGTGCATACAATGTCTTTGTCCCCTTCACTGAGAGTGATTATGCTCCTCAAACTGATCAGTGTGGACTGCTTTGGAGAATGCAGGGGACTTGGCAAGGGGTGAAGTAGAGGGGTCATGCTCATTGCCAAGGTATGCAGACTGACTGATTTGTGCCTGCGACTGGGAGGAAGAGAAGGGTGTAACACATGAGCAGAACCACTTCTAAGGAATGGCGGTGGGCTTGCCTTGCCTCCTGCAGAACTGATGGGCATTGTCTCCCTTCAGCCTAACACACCAGGTTACTATGTAGCCTTTGCTTCAGTGGGAGCAGCTTCAAGCACCAACTTGGCTCATCATCTACCAACACATCCCCTAAACCCTTGCTTTCTGCATGTATTTTATTTTTTTATTTTAGTCTTTTGGTTTAATTTTTAGTTTACTTTTACTTAACTTTTCAGCCAACTTTGTAGTTTGCAGAAACCCACTGGCTGCTCCGTTATGTATGCTAGTAATTTGTATTGTCTAAACTTGTGAATTTGAATTATGTCTGAGTCTGCAAATACACACAGTATCTTTTTCCTATCTCTCTGTTTTTTTGTAATTCACGGAAACACATTGCCACCTACTTAGCTGCAACCAAAGGCTGGCACAATATGTCAGAACTGAAGGCCAGAGAGTATATATTGTACATCCTGAACTGTCCCTGTTTTACTGAGCTTCAGTTACTTTCTCTCAACCCACAAGTAGCTGCGTGATGCCTGCAAATAATTTGCATTGGCCAGACTCATGACTTTAAACAATGTCTGAGGCCAGAAAAGAGAACTGCAATATTCCCAAGGCAACAGCGAAGTTTGTCTATTGACTGCTACATATGGTGACAGCAGCAGAATTATACTGTATGCTCTGCAGATTCTCTCTCCCTAAGTACAGAGCATGTTTTTTCCAGGCATGTAAAGGTCATGCAGCTTTACTGGTTCCATCAATACAACCCACTTTAACTTCTCTGCTGGTATACAATTCTTCACAAGCAGTAATATATCCGCTGCAGAATATCTCTACCTAATTACAGAACATGTTTTCTATAGACCTATACATGTGATTCATCTTTTGTGTTCCCCCTATTTTGTTGCAGCTTCTCTGTCCTGTAATATGCTGTAAAATGGCACTGGAAACACAGCGTCTTTGTTATATATGGCTGGGTCATGTGATGCAGGCATCCAATGAAAGTGCTGGCCATATGTAAGATGGAGAACCCATTTGGTGACATCATGAAGGCACCCTGGCTGCACACTGACCTTTGTACCAGATTTTATGGAACATTCGATTTTTTTGCAATTTTCACCAAATATCAGGTTGGACACAATTCAATTTTGCTAAAATCGGGGTGATTTCCCTCTTAGTTGATCAAGACGAACAACACTGTCAGGGCTAGTTACAGGTTCATGAGGGCACACTATGTGACTTCCATCTACAATGTATCTTTCTTTAGACCAAACTAATGTCCCAAGCCTTGCTACATTTAAGAATATGCAGATGAACATACATTACATGAAACATGCCAGATTAATGTAATGAAACATGAAATTAAATTAAAGGGGTTGTCCCGCGAAAGCAAGTGGGGTTCAGCACTTCTGTATGGCCATATTAATGCACTTTGTAATGTACATCGTGCATTAATTATGAGCCATACAGAAGTTATTCACTTACCTGTTCCGTTGCTAGCGTCCCCGTCGCCATGGTGCCGTCTAATTTCAGTGTCTAATCGCCCGATTAGACGCGCTTGCGCAGTCCGGTCTTCTCCCTGGTGAATGGGGCCACTCGTGCCGGAGAGCTGGTCCTCGTAGCTCCGCCCCATCACGTGTGCTGATTCCAGCCAATCAGGAGGCTGGAATCGGCAATGGACCGCACAGAGCCCACGGTGCACCATGGGAAAAGACCCGCGGTGCATCGTGGGTGAAGATCCCGGCGGCCATCTTGCTAAGGTAAGAAAGAAGTCGCCGCAGAGCGGGGATTCGGGTAAGTACTAAACTGTTTTTTTTTTAACCCATCCCTTGTGTTTGTCTCGCGTCGAACGGGGGGCCTATTGAAAAAAAAAAAAAACCCCGTTTCGGCGTGAGACAACCCCTTTAATCTGGCATACAACAAAAATAGATCTCTGCCAGATTATCTCAGATTATCTCTCTTTGGGCCAGAGGCAAGTTTGCATCATGGTAGTGTCACACATCTGTGTCACAGTGATGTTAAGACAGCAAGGCAACGTCAATACAGGGGAAATGTGGATTGAAGTATGATCAATGAGAATATAAGGAGTTTTTGGACTTCTAATTTTACTGCAATCATCTGGTTGGGACTCCTTGTCCTGTTCCATACTGTTGACTAAACCCACAACAGAGGAAGAGAGCTGGCACCTTATGTAATTGAACTGTTAGTTTGTGACACTACTGAAGAGAAACAGTAGTGGCCCAGAGTTAATGGGGTCCCCTCCAGAATGTTCTGTGTCTCATGTCAATGTCTTGTCAGTGTCTTGTTTGTAGAGTGCATTAGATTTATGTGTATTGGATGTTTGCAGGACTGAAAGGGTTAATGTCTGGTATGTTCTGTCCTGTCTGGAAAAAGTATTGTTTTGTGTGTATCATTTGTGAGCACGTGATGATGCTTGATACATGTATTTGCCAGAAGGCAAAGCATGATTGAGTCAGTCAGTCAGAGACACGACAGAGAGGCTGTCAGGTCGGTCCATGTGTCGAGTATAGAGGAGGCCGAGTGATTTCCTGATGCTCAGCCTGGGCCCATTCAACCCAGGGATCCTCTGTACTACTGTTGACTACTGAGAGAAAGGAACCGCATATTATCGAGAGAAGAAAGAAAGCAAGTGTGAGTGTTCTTGCCACTGGAGAAAGTGACTGATGGGAGTGAAAAGACCTGCAGATAACTTAGCCTGTGGATTGTTCCCATACCCCGTGAGCTCACCATGAGATAATTCTGTATACTGTTGTACTGAGACTGTTATATTGCTTTATTAAGAAGTTTAAGTAAATGGACAAGATCAACCGATCCCAGTTTTGTTCCGAAATTTACTCTTCTAGTGTTGGACTACTTTATTCGTCTACATGATCCATTCCAGGAGAAGGAACGCTGTGGCAATTGGACTTAAGGTAACCCCCCATTACTATCCCTGTGATCTCTCCCAAAAGTAACGAGGTCGGTTCCCAAGCTAGCCCTAGGAAGGAGATGGTAGATCCCTGGCACAAGGTTAACATCTCTACCCCACTGTCTTCTCGGCAGAGCCTGCTCCCTGACACTGCACAGACTATTGCAAAACTGTCTGTACTCTGTGAACAGGCTTTGATGGGAAAATACTTTTTCTGTAGTTTCTATTCTATGTAGCTCATGTTGAACAGCTGCCTAACAAGAGAGGGTAGCAAGTGAGGGAAAATCTTTTTTTTATGGAAGGGTGAATGTGGCGCAACATTCAAACATGATCAAAATTCTTGAGACTGGGTATTTTGCCAAAAAATCTCAGTTTATTATTAAAACTAGCTTGTAAACGTGTTTCGAGGTCTAGGAATCTCTTCCTAGGTAGCTCCTGGGGTTACACATCTAAAGATACTAACCGTGAATCTGACACAGAGTTCTATAGGCAATTATCGATTATAATGTCATTTATGGTGGGCAGCACCTTCCAAAAACAAGAAAACTTTTCTATCTTACAGCAGCAATTTAGCTCCCTACTTCCACTGTTATCCCAATTCCTCTCCATCGGGGTTGCTCCACCGGTTTTCTTCCATTACTCTTAACAGGACAGGGTGACCATGAAGTAATGGATCATGTTGCTAGCAGAGGGCTAAGGGCTCATTCACACAGCAATAAGTGCATTTCTGCTGTGATAATATGCTGTGTATTTATGCAACTGAAAATCGTTTAAGCCCACTTATTTTGCTCGCTCCTGCAAGTTTTTCTGCATGCACAGAAAAAAAATATGCAGCAGGGCCCATTTATTTGCTTCACAAAAATACTCGGTGAATATGCAGGTTTCCTGGGGTTGTATGTGATGGTTGTTATAGCTTCTCACATGCATACAAGTTTTTGCAACCAGCAATGTTGGCCTAACACCTAAACCTCAGAGTGTTGTGGTTTCCCATGGATAATAACAATGCGATCTATTCTGCTTTAACATAGTTTTTGTTTTTCATTCTAGAAGAGGACATTAGAATGAGGTGGAAGACTATGCAGGTGCAGCGTCCGCAGAGCAGGTCCACAGCCAAGGAGACAGTGGAGGTTAGAGATGGCCACTTGTCACGGTGGCTCTACTGTCCCCTCCCCAGTTACAGGTAGCCCGGGACCTGTCCACGTCACCACAGGGGGCGTTGACAGGAAAAGAAATGGTAACCGGCAAAGTTACCTGTAAGTCCAAGGTTGTCATGGGTGACACCACCATTCCTTTCTTCTGAGGCGACTTCTTAGTAAAATAGAGTCCACACAGAATAAGTACTTCTCTGGACACACCCGGAACGGTCGATGATGTCCGCTTTACTGAACGTAACAAGTCCAATTAACAGTCTTACAATAGATTTAGTGCAATAGGGGTGCAAGTTCACGGGGCATTCACACACAGTCCACAGTGCCAGTTATCTGTGTCTTGTTTCTCTCCCGGCATAAATTCTCCCAACACCAGCTAATTCACACTTACTCCATGAACACTCGCATAACAGCGACTCCTCTTCCTCTCAATATCCGATGTTTATTCTGTTGGCACTTGGAATGATCAGCATAAGCCACAGATCCAACCATCTCTCGACCTCTTCCATTTTCACCACACACAGACCGATGTTGTCCACGTGCAGATAGACTCCCTCAGCTCCGAATACTCACAGATCGACCACACTACTACTGTCTCACACCTTGCAATCACATATATAAATCATAATCAGGTGACTAACAAACGATACACATGAACTGATACAACTTCCAGACATACCCTTACAGTTAACCCTTGTGGTGCTGCAGACATGCAATACACAACGCTGATTCAGGCTACAAGCAAAACAAGTACTAAATTTGAATTGCCATAAGCAAAATTAACCCTTTGGTATTCTCAATAAAATATTAACCTTTATTATAACGTGGACAGAAAAACACCTTATAAGAAAACACCTTTCTTTAACTTTCTGATGCTTTGGACATCTAACACTATATATTTTAAAATATCTGCTCTTTCCATTCCATGCAACTATATATTACAGACTTACTATGAAATAAACCAACTGCAACAAAAAATGCACCAAAATGCCACATTAAAACACTATTTAATTGTAAACATATTAAAAATAGTATCTTAAAAAGATGAGTCACCATAGGAAAAGCAGTGAGCCACGGGTGAAAAATCCCAAGACAAATACATCAATATATTACTCATAAGAGGTCATATGTAGAGATGAGCGAGCACCAATTTTTGCTCGTTACTCGAGTCGAACTTTCAGTGATGCTCGAGAGTTCGTTTCGAGTAACGAACCCCATTGAAGTCAATGGGCGACTCGAGCATTTTTGTATATGACTGGTGCTCCGCTAAGGTTTGCATTTGTGAAAATCTAAGCATATCACCAAAGTCATGTAAAAAACACAGAAATGGATAGGGCAGGCGAGGAGCAACATGCAGGGCTCACTATTAAGCCACAATAGTGGCAAGAGTGAGACCCCCCCCCCCCCGCACTGTCAGTATAAAGATCGCTCTCCTCTGCCACAGCTGTAACAGCTGTGGCAGAGAAGAACGATGTTAGCCCATTGAATTCAATGGAGCCGGCAATACAGCCGGCTCCATTGAAAGCAATGGGCTGCCGGCGAGTGCGGGATGAATTTTCGGGAAGGGCTTAAAAATATAAAGAAACATTTTAGTGCAAAACAAAAAAAGAATTAAAAAAAAAAACGTACCTCTCCACTGCTGCTGTGACCCCCGCGGGCATGAAGAACACATCTGCCGCATGCGGCAGATGTATCCGTCACCCCCGCTAGTTAAAAGAATTCCCTGCTGCTACATCTGCCACATCTGTGGCAGATGCAGCAAAAGGAATTTTTCAGTTCTCAACCGCAGCTGTCACACATGACAGCTGCGGTAGAGAATCCTGCTGCTGACATCCTGTCAATGGCTTTTCAGGGAAGGGCTTATGCCATTTAAATTAGTGCAAAAAATAAAAAAAAAACAATTCTCACCTCCCTTCAGTTGCCGGGGCTCAGCCGCGACTTCTAGTGCTGTCCCAGGCTCTGTAGTTCTGAGCTATCAGCAGCCGAGGATTCAAAATCCCCAGCTGCTGATAACTCAGCAGCGCTACAGAGCCGGGGACAGCGGCAGAAGTCCCCACTTAGCCCCGGCAGCTGTTAGTGGCTTTGCAGGGAAGGGCTTCATAAGCCCTTCCCTGAAAAGCCTTTTAAAATAGTAAAAAAAAAAAGGTACTCACCTCCCTTCAGCTGCCGGGGCACAGCCGCGTCTTCTCCTGCTGTCCCCTGCACTGTGTTGCTGAACTGCTGATCTATCACCAGCCTGGGATTTAAAATCCCCGCCTGCTGAAAGAGCTGAATGTAATTGGCTGAGGTGCTCAGCCAATCACAGGCAGCTCTCACCTGTCATTCATTCGGGGAGAGCTGCCTGTAATTGGCTGAGCACCTCAGCCAATCACATTCAGCTCTTTCAGCAGGCGGGGATTTTAAATCCCCCGGCTGGTGATAGATCAGCAGTTCAGCACCACAGTGCAGGGGACAGCAGGAGAAGACGCGGCTGTGCCCCGGCAGCTGAAGGGAGGTGAGTATCTATTTTTTTTGTTTTTTAAATCACTTATATGTAAAGCCCTTCCCTGAAAAAGAATTCAGGAGTGCCAGCGGACCATTGTCTTCAATGGAGTCGCCGGCAGCAGCAGCGGCTCCATTGAAGAGAATGCCTGCATTTTTATTCTTTTTTACACTAAAATCTTTCTTTTTCAGGGAAGGGCTTATATGTAAAGTCCTTCCCTGAAATGGAATGCAGGGAGCCAGCAGGCCATTGTTTTCAATGGAGCCACCGGCAGCAGCCGCGGCTCCATTGAAAACAATGTGTGCATTCCCTATGGTGCACGCATGTCCTATCTTTGCAGGCACGCACCTGCAAAGTACGGACATGTGCACACACCATAGGGAATGCAGTGTTGTAAATACAAGTGTGTTTTTGTGCGTGCGTATGCACGCACCAAAACACGCTCGTCTGAACGCACCCTTAAGGATGATTTACAGGTAAGGGCTTATATTTTTAAGCCCTTCCCAAAAATTCATCCCGCGCTCGCCGGCAGGCCATTGCTTTCAATGAAGACGGCTGTATTGCCGGCTCCATTGAATTCAATGGGCTAACGTCGTTCTTCTCTGCCACAGCTGTTACAGCTGTGGCAGAGGAGAACGATCTTTATGCTGACATAAATTTTTTTTTTTTTTACACATTTTAGGATGATTTTTAGGTAAGGGCTTATATTTTTAAGCCCTTCCCGAAAATTCATCCCGCGCTCGCCGGCAGCCCATTGCTTTCAATGGAGCCGGCTGTATTGCCGGCTCCATTGAATTCAATGGTCAGTGCTCGTTTAATCGAGACGAGTACCGCGTGGTGCTCGTCTCGAGTAACGAGCATCTCGAGCACCCTAATACTCGAACGAGCATCAAGCTCGGACGAGTATGCTCGCTCATCTCTAGTCATATGAAGAACATCAATTAAAGTACAAGTACAAACTGATAGAGCAGCTTACATATATATATATATATATATATATAAAAATAAAATAAATGCATGTGCAAAAATATAATAAAGGAAAAATACTTTACTCAATTTTCAAGGCGCCTCACACCATGGCGTTTCAGCCCTGACATGTTTTGGCATATTTGCCTTCGTCTGGGGGTTGCACTTTATGTATAACCTCTTGTGGGTAATATATTGATCTATTTGTCTTGGGATTCTTAATCCCTGGCTCGGTGTTTTTCCTATGGTGACTCATCTTTTTAACCCTTTAGTGATGAAGCCTGTTTGTGCCTTGATGATCAACTAATTTTTCTGATTTTTTCATTATCGCATTCCAGGAGCCATAACTTTTTACTTTTTCAGTTGACATAGCCTTATAAGGGCTTGTTTTTACGGGGCAAGTATTTTTTAATGATATAATTTATGGGTACATATAATTTATTAATTTTTTTAGGGCGATTGGATGAAAAAAAAGAAATTCTTGAATTTGTTTTTTTGGTTTCTTCGGTCCCAAGTCAAAAGACAGCGTGTAAAATACAGCCCTTTAACGGACACTGTCAAAAGGCGTATGGA
This sequence comes from Eleutherodactylus coqui, assembly GCF_035609145.1. Classification (NCBI taxonomy): domain Eukaryota; kingdom Metazoa; phylum Chordata; class Amphibia; order Anura; family Eleutherodactylidae; genus Eleutherodactylus; species Eleutherodactylus coqui. The sequence continues at coordinate 220,640,989 of NC_089841.1, forward strand.
CGGTCATTGACGGGTTAAGACACTATTTTTAATGTGTTTACAATAAAATACTGTTTTAATAATGACATTTTTGTCCACTTTTTTGTTGTTGGCTGACAATATTTGTGTGGACAATTACCGTATATTGGTTTGACACTTTACGTTATGGTTACCATATTCTTGTGATATGGTGGTTTTGTGTCCCGCTATATTTTCTATGGAGCTTATAGAATGGTTTAATCAATACTAATTATTGTAAATAAGGAAGATGGAACAATACCTCTTCAGCGCCACCTATTGGAAGACAGCATTCCTTCAAAGCAATGTACGAGTCTTTAACAAGTCTGTAAAACAATGATTGGGAATAGGAAACCAAGCCAGAAAACCATACACAGACCGCTGTTTCGGGGTATTTGTCCCATCAGTGTGCAGTAGGTTTCTGGCTTGGCTGGTGAGAGGCCTGTGACGTGGGTCAAGAGGGGTGTCGTCTCTCCTTAAGGAGAGCACGCAAAAGTGCAAGTCTGCTCACTTACTTCTCAGGTGTCTTCTCATACCCCTTCTTGGAGACGATCCCCCCCGACCCACTCACAAAAAGAAAATGGCATAAATATGTGGGGGGTCACAGTCTATAGCTGTTTAAACTGCAAATACAGTCCGATGTATTGTAGCTCTACGAAGAAAAATATGAAACATGGAAAAGAAATCGAAATGCAAAAAAAATCTGAAAAAAGATAAAAGTGCATATTACAGCTTATTGTAAAATTTGTATGCATAACTGTTCAAGACTTTTAGTTGTTTCAAGCTCGCTGAATTGCATCTTTATTGTTCTTATCACTGCTTTAGTGAGTACTCCACAGGGCCGTTAAGAACCCCATTTCACATATTACACTACAAAACGTTTTGGACAATTTGAGCAAAGGGAAAGTGTTAGGCACAGTGTAATGCAATAGATGACTGAATAGCATTAAGCTGAGGAAGACAATTACTGTAAGTATAGCAGAGCTTGGAATCTTCTAATAAGTGTGGTTCCGGGGTAGAATATTAAAGCTGCAATACTAAGGTATATTATGAAACTTAGCAAAGCAAAATGAGGACACAACTCATAATTATAAATCTTAACGCTTAGGAACTCTGAGTGTATTACAGTGCCATTCATTTCAATAGCAATGCCATCAACAAGGTTTGGAGATACAGATAGATTAACGCAAAAGGCAAAAAAAGAATGAGGAGTTTAACTATAACCCTGTGGGCTTTACATTTCATACCAGAGCACCCTACAAGGGTATGTAGGGAACTTGTATATTGTTTTCATGGTAGTAGAATGAGTTAAAGGAAAAAGAAAAAAACTGATTGGATGGCGCCACCTATTTTTGACAAATGTGCACATATTTAAATAAAATCCAGCACAAAACAACGAAGCGTTTCGAGGCAATTATGCCTCTTCTTCAGTCCCGCTGAAGACACCACCAGTGTGGCTGAGCTGAGGATTGGCTGGTGGGGGGGAGGAAAATAATATTCAAGAGAGTAGCTGGAGGAGGAAGAGCTTCTCCTCTCTCTCCAGAACAGTGCCATGTCACCGGGCTATTACATTGTCCACCCTTTGTCTCCTAGAAATGGCATCAGGACACGGCTTGTCCCTTGTCTCCTACTACACAAATGTGGGAGATGGGTGAGAGGTTCGCCATTTTGTGTGTATTTTCTGTTGTCAGCTGTGAAGATTCTAAAATGGGGATGCAAATCCCCACAAGAATTGAAGGAGCAGTGTATTGTGTCCAAAAACAGGTCAAACCAGTTTTGACCAGCAGTGGAAAACTTATATAAGGCTCAAGTTACAGCCGCATGGCAAAAAAGAATGTCTATGTGTTAAAGGACAGGAAATGGCTGGAGAGAAACAGGAAGTATTTCTTTTCAACAGCAAGTCAAGAATGAATAGAGCTTGCTCAATGGAAGCTCCTCCCCGGTGAATGAGCTCACAACTACCTCACAAATACCTCCCTATGAGAATGACTTATCAGCACACAAAATGCTGTAACTGGACCCTGAATTGCCCAATTTTTCTGTGTTTGAAACCTTATATAAACTTTTACCCGCCTAAATAAAGGTTAGATTCCTTTTGGTGTACACAATGTAGATGTGTGTTCATTGGGGGGTCTCCGGGCCTGTACATTAATAAGATCTAATATAGCACCCATCGTATAGCGAAAATTGCGCTATCACAAGATAGAACCACCTCTTGAAAAAAACAAAAAAGAAAAAACACCCTGTTCGTTTTTTCCTCACTGACTCCTCACTGGAGTAGCTCCACCTCCTCTTTCTTTTCTACCACCTTCTTTTCTACATGGTAGTAGGATGGCAGCAAGTAGAAGAGTGACAGCAGCCGCTCGCCGATGAGAGCCAACAGCAGTGTCTTCCTCAAGAACCATGTAAAAAACCATGCACAGTGCTTCCTCAGAGTCGCTGGTCTCGGTAAAGGGTAAAGAGGATGCAGCCGCACACAATCACTAAAAAACTATGGAAAGTCTCTGCTCACTATGATGGAAAATCCTGCATTGGTAAAAGCAGGTTTTAATATTTTCTTGAGGATGAGTGGGATTTTCCTGTGTAGACAGTGACACAACCCTTCATCCTCAGTATTGGTCCGCAAGGTCAGGCCCCACTGATCGTAAAGTGATAGCACATACTAGTGAAACTTAATACAATATGCACAAGTCAGTAGTACTGATTACTAATAAAATATGGTCTGATTGTTATTTAAGTGCCAAACATTAACTAAACTAATAACACAGAAACACTCGTACAGTTCATATCTTTTATTGAGCCCATTGAGTTAACATCCACAATACAGAGAGAAAATATAAGTACACCTGTGTTAATGACAACTAGCAAAAGATATTTCAATTAAGGTGATGAGATTGAAAGTATAGATGTCACAGATATTTTGCCTATGAAACAAAGGCACACAAACCCTGGTTATTGACAAATCTATTGGGTTAATATATTATGTATGTTTTCATTGAGGCATGGTACTATCCAATAAAACCAACCAAATGACTTTCAGAAGGCCTCAGAAGATGTTATAGAGACTCAAAGTTGGAAAAGGCGACAATTACTAAAGACCTATGACTGCATTAATCCGCTCTTAGACAAATTATCAACAAATAGAGAAAATTCTGGATTTCTTGCTACTCTCCTTGATAGTAGGTATTGTTATGGTGTGCCGCTGCATCCACCCCCGCTCATCTGTCACTGAGGCTGTGGTTGGTCCCTATCCTGTCTACCATACTGCACACTGCATTCTCCCTGCTGTTGCATGGTATCTGGTTTCAGCCCATAGGGTTTGTGTTCCTCAAACAGTTCCCCCTCCAATTCTGTCATAGCACCTGTTATATTAGGCATCTACACCTTAGGGTAGGTGACTAAGCATTTAGTACTAGAGATGAGCTTTTCGTAATATTCGAGAGCTCTATTCAAGTAACGAACCCCATTGAAGTCAATGGGGGACTCGAGCATTTTTGTATTGGACCATTTTTTCTCTCTCTCATACTGTTGTGGACCTGCGCAAACTGGCATGTCACAGCAGGAAGTGGTAATGCGGTGAGGGGTCAAAACGGGGAGGGGTCGAACTTGGCGTGGTAGTTGCTCAAGCACCATCGAGTATGCTAATACTCGGACGAGCATGTTCGCTCAACTTTATTTATAGTACCATTCCTCTTGCGACAAAGCCTTTGTTAGTGTGTTCTCTGGTTAAAATAAAAAATAAATCTTGTTATTTGCCTAGTGCAAACTTATTCCACAGCACTTTCAAGTAATTTATTTATTACTCCTCACCAAGCTGGGTACTCATTTTACCAACTTCGGAAAGATGGAAGGCTGAGTTGACCTTCAGCCAGCTACCTGACTCATGCATAGATTGAACTCGCAACCTTCAGGTCATGAGGTAGCGCTTAGGACTGCATTTCTGCTGCCTTACCACTCTGCGCCACAGAAGGCTGGTTTCTGATTGATTGATTGGTAGTCTGACTGATTATTCTGACCTCAGCTACATTTCTGAATCATGCTATTGTCTGCTACCTGCTTTGACACACTGCCTGTTATATTGTGTGGAAGGTTTTGCTTGTCTCTGCATTATGTCTTTGCTCACACCCTGCGGTACCATGCTTCGACCTTCTGTAGCACCAGCAGCCAAACTACTAAGACTATTTATGTGAGTAATGGCTTAGGACTCCACAGCAGAGACCGATTTACGGATTGCGGTTGCTTTGCTACCTCAGAGCCTGGTTACTTTTTGATGACTGAGAGAATAACAAATTGTAAGGTGTGCTAAAAACTGTTTACAGGAGGATATAATCTCAGCAGTTCATAAACTCAAGCTAAATAAACTTTGGGTGATGCAACAAGACAGTGACCAAAAGCTCACAAGTAAATCAACTGAACCATGATTGAAAAAAATCCATGTTCTGGAATGGCCAAATCAGAATGCTGGGGAATGACCTGAGGAGGGCTGTGCATGCAAGGTTTCCCAGTAATATTGATGAACTGAGACACAATAGTAAAGAGTAATGGTCCAAAATTCCTTCTCAATGTTGTGCAAATCTTATTTATAGCTACAGTAAATGCTTGGCATCATAGAGCAACGTAGAGCAATTGTGGAATACCAGCTGCAACACGGCCGGCGGAGTGGTAGGCAGCCTCCGCTGTTCTTTACAGAGGAGTGGGCATGGATGGCAGACATCTGCCAGGTCCTCGGAAACTTTGAGGAGTCTACCCAAATGGTGAGCGGCGATGCGGCCATCATTAGCATTACCATCCCACTGCGTTGTCTACTGAGAAGTTCGCTGCTAAGCATAAAGGCCGGCGCTTTGCGGTTACAACAGGAGATGGGGGATGACAGTATGTCGTTTGATAGCCAGACCACCCTTACGTCTATATCTCAGCGCGTTTTGGAGGAAGAGGGGGATGGGGGAGGAGGAAGAGGGGGATGGGGGAGGAGGAAGAGGTGGAGGGGGAGGAGGAAGAGGGGGATGGAGGAGGAAGAGGTGGAGGGGGAGGAGGAGGGGGAAGAGACTGCTGGCCACACTGCAGAGGGTACCCATGCTGCTTGCCTCTCATCTGTTCAGTGTGTATGAGCTGCAGAGGAGGAGCAGCATCTTAAAAGCCATCCTCCTAGTGAGGACAGCGATGTGTTGTGCACTGGGACCCTGGCACACATAGGTAACTTCATGTTAGGCTGCCTTTCCTGTGACCCTCGCGTTAAACGCATTCTGGCCAACACGGATTACTGGGTGTACACCCTTCTCGACCTACGGTATAAGAAGAACCTTTCTACTCTCATATCCGAAGAGGAAAGGGGTACGAGAGTGATGCAATACCACAGGGCCCTGGTGGACAAAGTGATGCTAAAGTTCCCATCTGACAGCGCTAGCGGCAGAAGACACAGTTCAGAGGGCTAACTAGCAGGAGAGGCGTGGGGATCAGGCAGCATGTCCAGCGCAGGCAGGGGAACACTCTCCAAGGCCTTTGCCAGTTTTCTGGCTCCCCAGCAAGACTGTGTCACCTTTCCCCAGTCAAGGTTGAGTCAGAGGGAGCACTGTAAAAAGATATTGAGCGAGTACATAGCCGATTGTACCACTGTCCTCCATGATGCCTCTGCTCCATACAACTATTGAATGTCAAAGCTGGAAAGCTGGACACGTGGCACAAACTTGCGCTGTACGCCCTGGAGGTGCTGGCCTGCCTAGCCACTAGCGTCTTGTCAGAGAGGGTGTTTAGTGCAGCTGGGGGGGGATCATCACGGATAAGTGTACCCGCCTGTCAACTGCCAGCGCTGACATGCTTACACTTATAAAAATGAACAAAGGCTGTATTTCCCCAGACTTCTCTTCTCCACCGGTGGAAAGCAGCGGATCCTAAAGATTCTTTTAGCTGTAACAGGAGAAATATGCATCCTCTATCACTCCAAAAAAAGCGAGTAGTAGCTTGGTCTATCCCTCTCGGATATTACTCCTCCTCCTCCTCCTCCTCCTCCTCAAACAGCATGTCATCAAGCTGAACCACCAATTTTTCTGCAGGCCAAAAGGCTCTGTTAAAACCAATGTTTTGGGAAGGCTGCCTCAGACTGTTACAAATTAAGCAACAACGAGCTATATCTTTAAAAAATGTTTATGGGTTTCACCTGCCCTCGGGGTTAAGCAATTTTTCAGGGGTACACTTGTACTCTTGGTACATCAATTTTTCAGGCCCTCGTCTATACTCTTAGGCAACTACATTTTCCAGGCTTCGTCTATACTCTTGGTACACCAAATTTTCAGGTCGTTTTATGCCTACGATTGCTGAGGGTGTGGGGGGGGGGGGGGGTGGAGGTTGCAACTGCGCCAGGTTTGGCCTGTGGAACTTCTTTGGGGTTCATCCAGTCTTTGGAGCGATGAAAGCAACCGTAACTGATTAACGAGATGTTTGAGGGGTACTTACTACTAAAATGTTTGAGGGGTTCGCATATACTCTTGCTACAGAAATGTTTCAGGGGTCCACCTATACACTTACTACAGGAAGGTTTCAGGGGTTTGTCTATACTCTTGCTACAGAAATGTTTCAGGGGTCCACCCATATTCTTGCTACTGAAAGGTTTGAGGGGTTTGCCTATACTCTTGCTACAGAAATGTTTCAGGGGTTCGGCTATACTGTGGGTGCACAAAGGTTTCCTATAGTGGTGTTCAGCTGTCTGGCACAAATACACAGAATGACTTGGGCAGAAGTGTGGGCCGAGGTCCTGGGCGGCGTGAAACTCTGCCATGTTTGGCCACTCTCATTTCTTCATGTGTAATATTGTCTTTGGGTTTCATGGGCTCGTCTATGCTGTGGGTGCATAAAAGTTTCCCAGCGCGGTGTTCAGCTATCCGGTACAAATACATTGAATGAATTGTGTGGGGACACATGGAATTCCCATAGCTATGTAACTCACGGCACCTTGGATCACACAAGGTGGAGGCTGGGACTGAGCCTGACCCTGGGCCCGCTCACATGCTTCCCACACAGAGTATTGCGGTTTCTACCTCGGTCATGGTTTCTCGGGCTTATTATGCCACCTCCTCCTCCTGCTTGGGGTCTGGGGATCAGAGCTGGTCGACAAGTATTTGCTCTCGTGTTACCAGTTTTCTGAGACACTGGTTTGGACCAATCAAAAGAAGCATAACTGAATTAATGAGACATTCACAGCTGTACTAGCACTAGCAAATCCATTTTATGCCCACGATTACTGAGGGTGTGGGCAGAGGCCGATGTCCTGGGGGGATGCAACTGTGCCAGGTTTGGCCTGTGGAACTTCTTCGTGGTTCATCCAGTCTTTGGAGCGATGAAAGCAACCATAACTGATTTAATGAGACGTTCACAGCAGTACTAGCATCCGAGTCCGCTTTATGCCCACGATTGCTGAGGGTGTGGGCAGAGGCCGAGGTCCTGGGTGCGGTGAAACTCTGCCATGTTTGGGCACTTTAATTTCTTCACGTTCAATACTTTCCTTGGGTTTCATGGGCTCGCCTATGCTGTGGGTGCACTAAGGTTTCCCAGAGTGGTGTTTAGCTATCTGGCACAAATACACTGAATGACTTGGGTAGGGTGCAGACAGCTTTCCCATTGCCTTGTTCAACTATCTGACACATACACAAAATGAATTGTATGAGGACACATGGATTTCCCATTGCTATGCACCTTGGGTCAACCAGGAGAAAGCTGGGACCGAGACTGACCCTGGGCCCGCTCAAGGGCTTCCCACACAAAGTATTGCGGGTCCTACCTCGGTCACGGTTTCTTGGGCTTATTATGTCACCTCCTCCTCCTGCTTGGGGTCTGAGGATCAGCGCTGGTCGACATGTATTGGCTTTCGTGTTACCACAGTTTTCTGAGACACTGGTTTGGACCAATCAAAAGAAGCATAATTAAACTAAGCAGACGTTCACAGCAGTACTTGAACCTGAGTCTGCTTTATACCCACGATTGCTGAGGGTTTGGGCAGAGGCCGATGTCCTTCCTGGGGGTGTGGGGGGGGGGGGGTGCAACTGTGCCAGGTTCGGCCTGTGGAACTTCGTTGGGGTTAATCCAGTCTTTGGAGCGATGAAAGCAACCGTAACTGATTTAATGAGACGTTTGAGGGGTCCGCCTATACACTTGCTACAGAAAGGTTTAAGGGGTCCGCCTATACACTTGCTACAGAAATGTTTCAGGGGTTTGGCCTATATTGTGGGTGCACAAAGATTTCCCATTGTGGTGTTTTAGCTATCTGGCACAAATACACTGAATGACTTGAGTAGGGTGCAGAGTGCAGACTTATTTCCCATTGTGTTGTTCAGCTATCTGACACATACAAAGAATGAATTGTATGGGGACACATGGATTTCCCATAGCTATGTAACTCACGGCACCTTGGGTCAACCAGGTGAAGGCTGGGACTGAGCCTTACCCTAGGCCCGCTCACGGGCTTCCCACACATAGTATTGCGGGTCCTACCTCGGTCACGGTTTCTCAGGCTTATTATGCCACCTCCTCCTGCTTGGGGTCTGGGGATCAGAGCTGGTCGACATGTATTGGTTCTTGTGTTACCACAGTTATCCGAGACACTGTTTTGGACCAATCAAAGCAAGCATAATTGAATTAAGGAGACATTCACAGCAGTACTAGCACCTGAGTCCGCTTTATGCCCACGATTGCTGAGGGTGTGGGCAGAGGCCGATGTCCTGGGGGGATGGGGGGGCAACTGCGCCAGGTTTGACCTATGGAACTTCTTTGGGGTTCATCCAGTCTTTGGAGCAATGAAAGCAACCGTTACTGATTTAATGAGATGTTTGAGGGGTCCGCCTATACACTTGCTACAGAAACGTTTCAGGGGTTCGGCCTATATGTCTTCATTCACCCTTACATATTATGTTACTATGTTACTATGTATATTGTGGGTGCACAAAGATTTCCCACTGTGGTGCTTTAGCTATCTGGCACAAATACACTGAATGACTTCGGTAGGGTGTAGTGTGCAGGTGGCTTTCCCATTGAGTTGTTCAGCTATCTGACACATACACAGAATGAATTGTGTGGAGACACATGGATTTCCCATAGCTATGTAGCTCACGGCACCTTGGGTCACACAAGATGGAGGCTGGGACCGAGCCTGGCCCTGGGCCCACTCACGTGCTTCCCACACAGAGTATTGCAGGTCCTACCTCAGTCACGGTTTCTCGGCTTATTATGCCACCTCCTCCTCCTGCTTGGAGTCTGGGGATCAGCGCTGGGCGACATTATCTCTCGTGCTACAAATTACCACAGTTATCCGAGATACTGGATTGGCGCTTCACAGGAAGCGTAACTGATTTAATAAGACTTTCACATGGTCACTGTATACCTGTGGTGGCTACTTTGGCGACGCCTCCTGCTTCAAACCAATCTTTGGTGTTAGTATGCGCTGCTGCATTGTGGAGATGTGTAGAAGTACTGGCACCTGAGTCCCCTTTAGGCCCACATTTGCAGCTCCTGACAATTTTATGACGGAGGTGGCATGGGATTGGAATTATGATCAGACATCAATTTATCATCAATTCCCATTAGCATTGTCAGCTATCGTCCACACTTTCAAAGAGGGTCGCTGCCTTGCCCTGCCAACCCTCTGAAGTGTGTGCCTCCGGTTCTTCCTCATCGCAGACACACTTATAAATAGACGTGAGGGTGGTGTGGCTATGAAGCGAGCGTGTGGCATGACGGCAGTTGAATATTGTGCAGGGAAACTTTTGTGTGCGCTGTGGATGCAGGCTTATGCAGGGGGTTGGACAGCAATGCCAGCATGTAACCCAGGAGAAGAGGCAGTGGTGTCACCCGCAGGCGGTGATTGGCCTTGGTTGCACCTTGTGTGGTGCTTAGCTAAGATGTGCCAGCGCGTGTGCCTTGCTGCTTATGGTCTGTCCCAAGTAAATTGTTAGGGGGGTGACCGCCAGGCTCTTGACCCCAATTTGGCTTAATAGTGGGACCTGGGAGCCTCAGATGCACCCATGCATGCTGCCCTGCCATTCCCTATCCATTTCTGTGGTGTTTCCATCACTTTCTCATTTTTTCAGGTGTTTCACACAACCTCCCCCATGCAGAGCATCGGTGAGCTTGAAAAATGCTCGAGTCCCCCATTGACTTCAATGGGGTTCGTTACTCGAAACAAGCTCTCGAGCATCGCAAAAAGTTCAACTCGAGTAACGAGCACCCGAGCATTTTGGTACTCGCTCATCTCTAGTTATTATTTATGAAGAGCCATTAATTCCAAAGAGCTGTACAAATGGAGAATAGGGTTAAAGGGGTTTTATCATTCAAACAAAACCTAGTTTCCCAGCTGGGCCCTGCCTAAAATACTGAGGCCCTGGAATGCAGCTGGCAGCCAGTGCTGGCATTGGCGGTGGCTTCCCAGTAGACGGGCTGGACAGGGCAGAAGCATGTGACTGCTCTGGCCAAACAGAGGCTGCAGCATGATATCCCCAAACTCATGGTATCATGGCGGCTAAAAAGTCAGCACTGATGCCAGGAGTGCCAACTGTGACACTAGAGCCTTTAACTGGCCGCAGCGGTCACATGCTTCCACCTGGCTCGTCTACCCGGAACTCACCGCCGATGCCAGCGTTGGGTGTTAGCTGCATCCCGTGATCCCAGGAGAGGTGAGTATACCCTAGTCTGTTATTTTAGGCAGGGCCCAACTGGGAGACCAGGTTTTGTTTTAACTACATTGCACTACATATAAAGAAGCAAATACTACTACATATATTGTCACATTACATATATAAAGCAGGAATAATAAATGCCCACTGAATAACAAATTGATTCCAAGCAAGAGAGGACCATGATCTCAATGGCTTACAGTGTAGAAGGTGCTCAATTTGTGCGGGCAGCAGGGTTACTGGTTGTAGGCTTGTCCTCTAGGTGGAGGAAAGCCTGATAGCTTGAGGTAACGAGTTCCAGAGTAAGGCCTCTTTCCCACGGGTGACAGCGATATTGCGACTAGAAAGTCACAGCAATATCGCGGCTATACTCTCGTGATTTTCTGGCGCTGAACATGCGATTTTTCTGCAAAACAATATCACATTGCAAGCACATGCGCTTTTCACGTGTGATTGTGTGGTGCGAGAGACTGGATCAAGGTCCAGATGAGCTTCTCTAAATTGGTGACCCAGCACCCTCGCATTTCCCTTGAAAGTTGCTCGCCTAAGCATCTGTACCTCGCCATTTTGGGTAGGAGAATAGAGAGGTGTGTGCTGTAATTTTGTGTACCCAAAAATGGTGTGCTTGCCATGTATACCAAAATCAGCGACGTTCCATTGGCTTGGCTCATATTGTGGCGATTTGCCGCAGTCTGTTGTATGATGCTCCGTGGTTGGCCTGGCACATGTGGGTACACCCCATATTGGAGCAGAGGTCACTGCACAGACCATTCCAAGTGCTATTTGCTGACTTGCTGCGTTACCCAGAGAAATGTGTTTCTTTTGCAAGGCTAACACCGGCCTCGTTTGATTGCCTGCTGGAGACTGTATGCCAGGAGCTGACGTTCCAGGATGCAAACATGCAGAGGTGCATTTCTGCAGAGGAGCGGCTTCTGCTAACCTTGAGATACGTTGCAGAGATTTGTAGCAAACGTGTTGCTTTTGGCTAAGCGCCATGTAATGTTACTGGCCACTGTAATGGGGACCGTTCAGCAGTTGGTTAACCATTGTTTGCTCCATATGGATTCGCATAGGTATGCCTAGCTACAAAGTTTATATTCCTCCGTTTGTCCTGCACCAGGCCCTTTTCTCCACCCCACTGTTCTTACATGTGTTATTGCTGGTAGGTTTTTTCTTGGGGGACATATCTACTGTTTGGGTGGCAGGGGGGGTTGCTTACTTGTCAAGGTTTTTTGGGTTTTGGTATGTTTGTATGGCTGTGTAAAAGGTAGAGTTTGTTTAGCGGCGGGGAAATGGAACTCCTTGTCCACCCTTTCAGACAAAAGCCAAAATCGCTCTCAGTAGGAACTGTTGCTAGCTGCTTCCCACTTTTAGAAGTGGCACTATTGCTTTTGCTGCATTGTTGAACAGCTTTGTTTTTTGGGCCCCTTTGCATTTGTGGATGTGGTGGTTTATGGCTCTTGAATCATCCTCTGTAGTGCATGTTGTGAATGTGAGGAGTGCTTCCTTGTTTTGCCTTTGAAGTGGCATTAAATATTGCCATCTTGGGCCGAAGCATGGCCCTCTGCATAGGCAGAGATGTCAGGGTCTTTAGCTTGGCAGTGCGCTGAATCTGTTATGAGGTCGCGTGTTGCCCCAGGGTTTTAGCAACTGGTCTTACTGTGCCACAAATTGCCTTGCTCTTCCAAAGGCTGAGCCACCTTTTGTGGGCCATTGTTTTGGATATTGTGGCCTGGGGGAGGGGGCACCCGAAAATCGTGTGAATAGGTGCACAAATCTGCCATTTGTATGCCCATTCAGATGGCCCAGATCCGGCGCATATACACTGAGCCCGGAATGCCGTCAGGTGGGGGGAGACAATTTAGCTTTGCTACACTGCTTCTCCCTCGTCGGCTCTCGGCAAGGGGAAGGAGTGGGATGGGAGCTTAGCAACCAGCTCCCGCCCCCCCCTCCCATTGCAAAAAGCCAGCAAGGGGCGGAGAGGAGGAGGGAAGGGGGTGGGAGTTTAGCAGACACGCTGTTAAACACCCCCTACCTCCCTTCTCTGGCAGCTACTATAGGCTTCCATAGGAGTAAATGTGTAAAAGCGCCCTGGTCACAATGCACACCGTATGCGCTATCTTGGCCGGTCAGGTGCTTTTCTGCTGCAGGAATACGCCCATCTGAACTAATGCATTGTAAACTACTGCATCAGATGGGGCGTGTATATCTGTTCGTGTGAATGAAGCCTTAGAATGTGCTTGTTTACAATTGCTATTTAACAAATCAGAACACATTTTATTAGTAGCAATCAATGCAGAAACCCAGGGAATTCCAAAGAGTCCACTGACTTGTTCTTTCAACTGTACATATATTTATCACCGTATTCATGTCCATGCATACAATAATAGTAACATGGCTTTTTACCACACAGAACGCCATAAAGACAAAAGCCAATAATGGTGGCATTGTTTCCCCCCCCCCCCATTCTATTGCACTTAAAATATGAAAAAGTTTTGCCATACATCATGTGATACATTAGATGGTCCAATAAAAAGACAACACTTGTCCTGCAAAAAACAAGTCTTCATACAACTATGTCAACAGAAGAAGGTTGAAAAAAAACATACCTCTTGGAAGGCGGGAATGAAAACGTAGGGTTAACCAGTGTTTGAGCGCTACATGAATATGGTTTGTGTTAATTCCTCACATTTTTGACATCTCAGCAGGCAGTAATTCAATCTGAAGCTTCACTGTTTACTTGTAGAGGATAAAAATCTATCCTAGCCAGGTGATGGACACGGAGGCGCACGGCTTACTGCTTTTCATTATATGAAGAATATGCTTTATTTGCAGAAAAACCTTGTGCCTCTTTAACCCCTTAAGGACCAGGCTGTTAGTAGAGATTTTACCCATGTGGCAGTTTTACAGCTTTATTTTTTTTTTATTTCAGCTACAAAAATTATTTGTGTAGTGTTTTTTTATCTGTGAAAAACAGGGTTGCTTTTTAAATAATTTTTCACTGACTTTTTTTTTTTTAGTTCTTTACCCCCTGCTAAAAATAGAAAACAGAAAAAAAAGTATAACGGCTTCCTTACATCATGAGGGGTCTCTGGGTTTTGGTATAGAGATCAATATGGTATGAATTTTATTGATTCTATATAATATCTATTTAAATCCTATTACCGTTTAGAAAGGCTTCAGACCTCAGAGCATCTCATGTATGAAGGATGGGATTAAACTACATTGACAAAATAATACTGGCTAAGTCAGTATCTCTGCTTGCTGTAATACCCCAACCCAACTGAGTTGCATAGACCAGTGTTCCCCAACTCCAGTCCTCAGGGACGGCCAACAGGTCATGTTTTCAGTATTTCCTCAGTATGGCACAGGTGATGTAATTATTACCAGTGCCTCAGACATTGCCACAGGTGTTCTTACTATAGGATATCATGAAAACATGACCTGTTGGTGGTCCCTGAGGACTGGAGTTGGGGACCCCTGGCATAGACGATACTACCACGCTGCACAGCTATATTAGGTAGGTAATACTGATTAGGCAATACTGAGCTAGCTATATTGAAGGTCAGTATCTCTGCTTGCTGTAATACCCAACCTAACTAAGCAGCATAGATGATAATTACCACACTGCAAAGCTAAATGGGTTATATAGTACTGGCTACACCATACAAAGCCAGCTACAGCAAAGGTAAGTATCGCTGCTTGCTGTAATACTCTACATGTTTCCACATCATAATGGTAGATGTTTCATCAGGAGCTCTTAAAACCAGCAGGGAAACTATTTCAGTGTATACAATAATCAGATCAGTAGCAGCCGTACAGCCCTGATGGTGGACTGACAGCAGAGTGAATGAGACCGGCCCAGTGCAGCTATATATGCTTCAAGCCCCGCCCCCCCCCCCCCCCCATCCGCTGAGGGAGCGTCACTCTCCTCCAATCAAGAGTAACTCAGTATATGTGTTGTTGACACCTCCTGACAGCATCATAGATCACATGGTCCACATTATGTCATGTGATAAACATACATCATGTGTCATGCCAGCAACCGCCATCTTGGAAAATCCAAAAATTATGTTCTGCAATGCACAGGTTGCACAAAGATCATTTATATTAGCGCTGCCTGTGCATTGCAGAGCATAAGTGCTGGTTTCTGGATTTTCCAAGATGGCAATTGCTGTCATGGGACGTGATGTATGTTGATCACATAACATAATGTGGACCATGTGATCTATGACGCTGTCAGGAGGTGTCAACAACGAATATACTGAGTTACTCTTGATTGGAGGAGAGTGACGCTCCCCCCAGTGCTTGGAGCATATATAGCTGCACTGGGCCAGTCTCACTCATTCTGCTGATGAAACATCTACTATTATGATGTGGAAACATGTAGAGTATTACAGCAAGCAGAGATACTTACCTTTGCTGTAGCTGGCTCAATATGGTGTATGCAGTGTTATCTAACCCATTTAGCTGTGCGGTTATGTTGAGGTATTACAGCAGGTGGAGATACTTACCACTATAGCTAGCTCATTATTGCCTTAGCCAGTACTATCTAGCCAATCTAGCTGTGCGGCATGGTAGTATCATCTATGGGTCCTTGTTAGGTGGGGGCTTTACAGCAAGCAGAGATACTGACCTTCACTATAGCTAGCTCAGCATTACCTATCTAATATAGCTTTGCGGCATGGTTATTATCTATGCAATTTAGCTGGTTTGGGGTATTACAGCAAGCAGAGATACTGACTTCATTATATAGCTAGCTCAGTACAGCTTAGCCAGTATTATTTTGTCAATGTAGTTTAATCCTATCCTTCATACATGAGATGCTCTGAGGTATGAAGCCTTTCTAAACAGTAATAGGATTCAAATAGGTATTATATGGACTTAATAAAGTTCATACCATATTGATCTCTATACCAAAACGCAGAGACCCCTCATGATGTAAGGGAGCGCTAGTACTTGTCCTGCAAACCTCTTGGAGCTTTGCAGGAAGGGATCATCGTGCTGGTTTTGGGAGGGAGGTGGTGGGGTACAGTCGCCTCCTTAGTTTTCAGTTTATTTTATTTATATATAATTATGCTCTGTTTTTCGAAAATTATTAAATAATCGTGATTATCCTGCGCCGTGCAACTGCTATTGGTCCTTAAGGGGTTAAAAAATGTCAAAGTTCTGGATATAGGAAGGAAGTCACTAGTAATAGTACATGCACAGACACATTAAAAATGCGCACCCTCTGATTCTCGTCTTGTTTCCCCGAGCTCGTACCTGCCACACCCAATCGGGTACCCACATTATATCCAACAGCGCAGTTGTGCTAACACACATAATATAACATAGTAGCATAGTGTGTAAGGTTGAAAAAAACACATATGTTCATCTAGTTCAGCCTGCTACCCCTCCCCCATGTTGATCCAGAGTAAGGCCAAAAACTCCCATTAGATAGAAGTAAATTTTTCTCATTTTACGAGAAAAGAATTCCTTTCCCACTCCAAGTCTGGCAATCAGAATAAATCCCTGGATTACCACCCTTCTGAAGTAATCAGTGACTTTAAGGCCTAATTCACATGGACGTTTTTACGCAGCTAATTTATTGCGATAAAATGTCTGCCGAAAACTGCGCCCATGTGAAGCACTGGATTCCAATGCATTCATTCACATGGGTGATTATTAGCCGTGTAAAAGCACCCGGTCAGCGAAGATAGGACATCGGTGCTAAATACACCGGCCAATGTTTTGACACGTCTAGAAAAGATAGGTCTTGCCCTGTCTTTCGGCCGCGATCAGCTGGCAGCTCCCATTGGCTCCTATGGGAGCTGCCCGCAAAGGGAGGATGGGGGAGTTTAGCAGCGGGTAGCTCTGCTATAACATGTCAGCTGGCCCTATTGAGCAATTAGAAGTATTTCTGAAGATTTATGCTGGCCAAAGGAATTATAAGCTGCAGCATATATACACCGCACCCGGCCATATGAATGGACAAGAAAACACAAATTTTAATCGCAGCATTTCCTCATTTATGCGCTTTCCATACAGCATGAAAATCCATCGCCCGTGTGAATGAGGACTAACATGTATTATTTTTTTTTACTTCGTTTTATTCAGAATATTACAATATTCGTACATGGAACGCAGACATACAGAATTTGTACAATATTTTTTGGCTTGTTCATATAGACAAAAGAAAAGGAAGATTTATAAATAGTTTGGATCTATTTCAGAAATTGTGGGCCAAATCCCAAACGATGTAGACAAGCTTCCAAGAAGTTCCACTCCAGGGAGTCAAAAGCCTTCCTAGTGTCCAGTGATGCAAGCGTCCAGGGCATATTATTATATAGTCTCCTAAGCTGGATGGTTGCCTGGACTCTACGAATATTTGTAGTGGTGGATTTCCAAGACATGACGCCCGTCTGATCATCATCAATGATAGAGTATGACTTGGTTTAAACTAGTGGCCAGAATTTTGATTAGGATGTTGTAATCGACGTTAAGTAGTGATATTAGGTGATAGGAGTTGGACTTCGTAGGCTCCCTTCCGGATTTTAATAGAACTATAATGGTGGCATAGTAAAAGGAAAGTGGAAGGGAGCCTTTCAAATTAGCCCGTTGTAGAGTCTCCTGTAGGACTGGAGAAAGTTGTTTTCAATATTTCTGGTATACCTCAATAGGAAGGCCATGAGGTCCAGGGGACGTATTCAGTGCCATGTCTGCGAGTTGGACCTCCTCTAATGAAATAGGAGTGTCTAGTGAAGCAACTGTTGAGAAGTTGGGAACGTGAGGTCTTCCAATTAGCTAGGGTGTCTGATAGGGGTTTATCGCCTGAGGAGCTATATAGGGTGGTAGATTGTGCTTCTGTAAGCTCCACCCAATTTGGGTATTTTATTTTATTTTAAAAACAGTATTCTACTGATTATAGCAAGCTGGTGTTTATACGGATGGGACAGACCTAGCTAACTGGTCTTGTTGACAACAGTAGGGTTGCAGGTATACAGCTTTTCAGCTTCCATCACCTGTGTTTCTAACTCAGTCTAGTTGAGAAGTAGTTATTTTAATAAATGAAATGGTAGATATTATGCATCCTCTAAAATATGCTTTTAGGGCTTATTCAGACAACTGTATATCGGCCGGGTATTCACGCCGGCCGATATACGGCGTCTCTCTCTGCATGGGGAGGAGGCTGGAAGAGCTGGGAGCAGTGCTCTGAGCTCCCACCCCCTCTCCGCCTCCTCTCCACCCACTCTCCGCCCCTCTGCACTATTTGCAATGAAAGGGGCGGGGCAGGGCATGGCTAAGTCACGGGAATTAGCTCCACCCCCATCCCGCCTCCCCTCATTGCAAATAGTGCAGAGGGGTGGAGAGTTGGCTGGATTCTTCTTCATGTGTACTGTGGAAGCACATGCACAGTACAGATAGTACCGCACCATCGCTAGACGATGACACGGATCCCACAACCATTGCTCAAATTACTTCAATGGAAGCAGTCCAGGTGAAAACCGCATAGAAATCCAGCATGCTGCAATTTTCCTGATGCGAGCGGAAATCACAGTTGATTTCTACTCGTGTACAGGAAGCAGTGGTTCTCCATAGGAGGCTATGGGTGGTGGTTTTCACGGCCGGCTGATATACGCCACCCATCTGAGGTATTGGTTTACATTGCCTCAGATCAGATGGGCATTTTTCTGCTGCTTAAAAGCACCCGGCGGCCAAGATAGCGCATGCGGTGCGCATTCTGGTCGGGCGCTTTTACACCGGCCATAAAAGATAGTTCTGGACCTGACCCTGCATAGGAATTCCAGGGTTTTTGCCAGCCTTGGCAGTAAACAATGGGATTAGAGTCAATACATAAAAAACAATCCTTGCGCTGCCTATAGCCAAAAAAACTTTGAGGACAGTTAAAGTAAAATAGAACTTACTTCACTCAGGGTGTTTGGAGCACAGCCAACTCCCCCTCAAATCCAGGACCGCCAGATATACAAAGAGAAGATGGTAGCAGGCAGCCTTCCTCCAAATGGTCTATAATTATACAATATACAGCATAATGTACATAATGGCAACGCGTTTTGGAGCGTTACTGTATCCCTTTTTCAAGCCTCCATAACACCCAGTCAACCCCTTTAAAGAGTTAAGACTTGTATACAAACTAAATAATAAAGCCTTATATCTGCTTATGATTGCCCTGTTGAAAATATGTCATTGCTTTCTATCAAGCAGATAGGCAGCTCCTGTGTGAACCTGTGCATAGTAATACGTCCACATTAATTTGAACTTTAGCATTATTGCTCCATGTTAGGAATTCCAATTACTAAATTCCATTTTCTTGATTTCCTTTAATTTACACCAATGCAAGTGCATTAAATTAAATGTAAAAAGTAAACCAAAATCTAGGAAATATGATAAAAACAGAAACCAGCCACGTTGTGGATGAAAACTGAAATGACAATTTGCATTTGGAAGTTAATTGCTCTTTATTACTTGCCGTTATGGAACAGATTTCGATGCACATAACAGTAATGTAAACAATTGTGTCTAAATGTTTAGCACAATGCAAAATTGTAATAGCCAAGCATTTCTACATTGGCACCAGCTCAAATGATCGCAGTCTGTGCCAAATTTATGTTGCATGCTCTAAAAAAAAAAAATTATCCAGGATTATTGAGGACTATGGACAATAAGGGAGATAATGGACTTATGAAATGTTGCCAGCTTTCATTCAGTATCTGCAATAATTATTTTTGTATCGCAGCGGAGCCAACATTCTGTGTCATAGGGATTCAAACATAAGCCAAAAAATAAACTTTTCTGCAGTTGTTCTATCTTTATCTCTTTGAAACACTGAAAAGTAAGATATACTCTTTGTGTTCAGATCAGTTTAAAAAATGTTGACCTAGGAGATTATATTATTTAGAAATGTGGTCTACTGATCGCAATAATAATTATTTGTAGAGTATATATTATAAGCACGTGTTCTCTGTTAGCTGTGCTAAAATACTGGATATTGTGTCTACTTTTTAAAGTCACTACGCACTTTTCAAACTGTCAAGTAATGGCCCATTTACACGTAACGATTATCGCTCAAAATTCATTCAGGCGACGGGGTCAGTCAGCATAAAAACTATCGGCGGATCACCGGCTTATCGTTCCTTGTAAACGCTCCCCGCTGAACGAGAAGCCCGTGATCCACTGGCGAAGCCTGTCAGTGTAGACGCTCTGCATGAGCGCTGATGACCTTAGCGGTGACGCCGCTTAGCCGACTGTCACCTGTGTAAAAGGGCAATTATGCATTGAAGATATTATTATAGTACAACATCTCATTAGGACTACCCCTCTATGTTATTTGGCAAATGGAGATCATAGAGTGGGTCCACCATAACGGAACACTCCTCCCAAAAAAATGACTCTCATTCTGGCTAATTTCACCCCTCGCAGGACTGTTCTGAGTGTTATCAGCTAATTACTAGAGATGAGCGAGCACCAAAATGCTCGGGTGCTCGTTACTCGGGACGAACTTTTCGCGATGCTCGAGGGTTCGTTTCGAGTAACGAACCCCATTGAAGTCAATGGGCGACCCGAGCATTTTTGTATTTCGCCGATGCTCGCTAAGGTTTCCTTGTGTGAAAATCTGGGCAATTCAAGAAAGTGATGGGAACGACACAGCAACGGATAGGGCAGGCGAGGGGCTACATGTTGGGCTGCATCTCAAGTTCACAGGTCCCACTATTAAGCCACAATAGCGGCAAGAGTGGGGCCCCCCCCCTCCCAAAAACTTTTACTTCTGAAAAGCCCTCATTAGCATGGCATACCTTTGCTAAGCACCACACTACCTCCAACAAAGCACAATCACTGCTAGGCAGCGACCCTCTTTAAAAGGGGCGGGGCGATAGCCCACAATGCTGTACAGAAGCAACGAGAAATAGAATCCTGTGCCACCGCCATCAGGAGCTGCACACGTGGGCATAGAAATGGGGAACCTATGTGCCACACACTATTCATTCTGTCAAGGTGTCTCTGCATGCCCCAGTCAGACCGGGCTTTTTAATTCATAGACACAGGCAGGTACAACTCCCTAATGTGAAGTCCCTGTCGACCGACAGCATGGGTGGCTCCCTGGAACCCACCGGCGATACACAAAAATATCCCATTGCATTGCCCAACACAGCTGAGGTAGTAATGTCGTGCTTAATGCAGGTGGGCTTCGGCCCACACTGCATGCCCCAGTCTGACTGGGGTTCTTTAGATGTGGAAACAGATGCATTTATAATTCCCTGTGGACCCACAGCATGGGTGGGTGCCAGGAAGCCACCGGCGGTACATAAAAATATCCCATTGCATTGCCCAACACAGCTGAGGTAGTAATGTCGTGCTTAATGCAGGTGGGCTTCGGCCCACACTGCATGCCCCAGTCAGACTGGGGTTCTTTAGATGTGGAAACAGATGCATTTATAATTCCCTGTGGACCCACAGCATGGGTGGGTGCCAGGAAGCCACCGGCGGTACATAGAAATATCCCATTGCATTGCCCAACACAGCTGAGGTAGTAATGTCGTGCTTAATGCAGGTGGGCTTCGGTCCACACTGCATGCCCCAGTCAGACTGGGGTTCTTTAGAAGTGGAAACAGATGCATTTATAATTCCCTGTGGACCCACAGCATGGGTGGCTCCCTGGAACCCACCGGCGGTACATAAAAATATCCCATTGCATTGCCCAACACAGCTGAGGTAGTAATGTCGTGCTTAATGCAGGTGGGCTTCGGCCCACACTGCATGCCCCAGTCTGACTGGGGTTCTTTAGATGTGGTTTTAGATGCATTTATAATTCTCTGTGGACCCACAGCATGGGTGGGTGCCAGGAAGTCACCGGCGGTACATAAATATATCCCATTGCATTGCCCAACACAGCGGATGTAACGTCAGCTGTAATGCAGGTGGGCTAAAAATTCATTTGATTACACTGTAGGCGAGGGCCCACAAAAATTGCTGTATCAACAGTACTAATGTACATCAGAAAAATTGGCCATGGCCAACCAAGAGGGCAGGTGAAACCCATTAATCGCTTTGGTTAATGTGGCTTAAGTGGTAACTAGGCCTGGAGGCAGCCCAGTTTACCGAAAAATTGGTTGAAGTTAAAGTTTCAACGCTTTTAAGAGCATTGAAACGTATAAAAATTGTTTAGAAAAATTATATGAGTGAGCCTTGTGGCCCTAAGAAAAATTGCCCGTTCGGCGTGATTACGTGAGGTTTCAGGAGGAGGAGCAGGAGGAGGAGGAGGAGGAATATTATACACAGATTGATGAAGCAGAAATGTCCCCGTTTTGGATGGTGAGAGAGAACGATGCTTCCATCCGCGGGTGCAGCCTACGTATTGCTTAGGTATCGCTGCTGTCCGCTGTTGGAGAAGAGAAGTCTGGGGAAATCCAGGCTTTGTTCATCTTGATGAGTGTAAGCCTGTCGGCACTGTCGGTTGACAGGTGGGTACGCTTATCCGTGATGATTCCCCCAGCCACACTAAACACACTCTCTGACAAGACGCTAGCCGCAGGACAAGCAAGCACCTCCAGGGCATACAGCGCGAGTTCAGGCCACGTGTCCAGCTTCGACACCCAGTAGTTGTAGGTGGCAGAGGCGTCACGGAGGACCGTCGTGCGATCGGCTACGTACTCCCTCACCATCCTTTTACAGTGCTCCCGCCGACTCAGCCTTGACTGGGGAGCGGTGACACAGTCTTGCTGGGGAGCCATAAAGCTGGCAAAGGCCTTGGAGAATGTTCCCCTGCCTGCGCTGTACATGCTGCCTGATCTCTGCGCCTCCCCTGCTACCTGGCCCTCGGAACTGCGCCTTCTGCCACTAGCGCTGTCGGATGGGAAGTTTACCATCAGTTTGTCCACCAGCGCCCTGTGGTATAGCATCATTCTCGAACCCCTTTCCTCTTCGGGAATGAGAGTGCAAAGGCTCTCCTTATACCGTGGGTCGAGCAGTGTGTACACCCAGTAATCCGTAGTGGCCAGAATGCGTGTAACGCGAGGGTCACGAGAAAGGCATCCTAACATGAAGTCAGCCATGTGTGCCAGGGTACCTGTACGCAACACATGGCTGTCTTCACTCGGAAGATCACTTTCAGGATCCTCCTCCTCCTCCTCTTCCTCCTCCTCAGGCCATACACGCTGAAAGGATGACAGGCAAGCAGCATGGGTACCGTCAGCAGTGGGCCAAGATGTCTCTTCCCCCTCCTCCTCATCTTCTTCCTCCTCCTCCTCCTTCTCCTCCTCACCGCGCTGAGATATAGACAGGAAGGTGCTCTGACTATCCAGCGACATACTGTCTTCCCCCGGCTCTGTTTCCGAGTGCAAAGCGTCTGCCTTTATGCTTTGCAGGGAACTTCTCAAGATGCATAGCAGAGGAATGGTGACGCTAATGATTGCAGCATCGCCGCTCACCACCTGGGTAGACTCCTCAAATTTTCCAAGGACCTGGCAGATGGCTGCCAACCAGGGCCACTCTTCTGTAAATAATTGAGGAGGCTGACTCCCACTGCGCCGCGCAAGTTGGAGTTGGTATTCCACTATAGCTCTACGCTGCTCATAGAGTCTGGCCAACATGTGGAGCGTAGAGTTCCACTGTGTGGGCACGTCGCACAGCAGTCGGTGCACTGGCAGATTAAACCTATGTTGCAGTGTCCGCAGGGTGGCAGCGTGCGTGTGGGATTTGCGGAAATGTGCGCAGAGCTGGCGCACCTTTCCGAGCAGGTATGACAAGTGGGGGTAGCTTTTCAGAAAGCGCTGAACCACCAAATTAAAGACATGGGCCAGGCATGGCACGTGCGTGAGGCTGCCGAGCTGCAGAGCCGCCACCAGCTTACGGCCATTGTCACACACGACCATGCCCGGTTGGAGGCTCAGCGGCGCAAGCCAGTGGTCGGTCTGCTCTGTCAGACCCTGCAGCAGTTCGTGGGCCGTGTGCCTCTTATCTCCTAAGCTGAGTAGTTTCAGCACGGCCTGCTGACGCTTGCCCACCGCTGTGCTGCCACGCCGCGTGACACCGACTGCTGGCGACGTGCTGCTGACACATCTTGATTGCGAGACAGAGGTTGCGTTGGAGGAGGAGGAGGAGGAAGGTGCTTTAGTGGAGGAAGCATACACCGCCGCAGATACCACCACCGAGCTGTGGCCCGCAATTCTGGGGGTGGGTAGGACGTGAGCGGTCCCAGGCTCTGACTCTGTCCCAGCCTCCACTAAATTCACCCAATGTGCCGTCAGGGAGATATAGTGGCCCTGCCCGCCTGTGCTTGTCCACGTGTCCATTGTTAAGTGGACCTTGGCGGTAACCGCGTTGGTGAGGGCGCGTACAATGTTGCGGGAGACGTGGTCGTGCAGGGCTGGGATGGCACATCGGGAAAAGTAGTGGCGACTGGGAACCGAGTATCGCGGGGCAGCCGCCGCCATCATGCTTTTGAAAGCCTCCGTTTCCACAAGCCTATACGGCAGCATCTCTAGGCTGATCAATTTTTCAATGTGCACGGTTAACGCTTGAGCGTGCGGGTGCGTGGCGTCGTACTTGCGCTTGCGCTCAAACTGTGGCACTAGCGACGTCTGGACGCTACGCTGAGAGACATTGCTGGATGGGGCCGAGGACAGCGGAGGTGATGGTGTGGGTGCAGGCCAGGAGACGGTAGTGCCTGTGTCCTCAGAGGGGGGTTGGATCTCAGTGGCAGGTTGGGGCACAGAGGGAGAGGCAGTGGTGCAAACCGGAGGCGGTGAACGGGCATCGTCCCACCTTGTGGCGTGCTTGGCCATCATATGCCTGCGCATGCTGTTGGTGGTGCCTCCCCAGCTGATCTTGGCGCGACAAAGGTTGCACACCACAGTTCGTCGGTCGTCAGGCGTCTCTGTGAAAAACTGCCACACCGTAGAGCACCTTGACCTGTGCAGGGTGGCATGGCGCGAGGGGGCGCTTTGGGAAACAGTTGGTGGATTATTCGGTCTGGCCCTGCCTCTACCCCTGGACACCGCACTGGCTCGGCCTGTGCCCACACCCTCACTTGGCCCTCCGCGTCCTCGGCCGCGTCCACGTCCTCTAGGCCTACCCCTACCCCTCAGCATGCTGTATTAGCAGTGATTTGATTTCACAGGCAGGAAAGAAATTGGCGCAAGCCTGCAGGCCAAATATAATTTTTTAACTTTTTTTAAAAAGGAAAGGCCCACTGCCTCTAGTGAATGAATAATAAGTTTAATAACTGTGTTGCGGCCCTGCAAAAGTGTCACAGAACTTTACTGTTGCAGAGTTATTAACTGTGGCAGAGCAGGTATTTCCCAGGCAGGAAAGAAATTGGCGCAAGGCTGCACTCAACCGTAGCTGGTTGCGTCTGATTTTTTTAGGTTCTCCACGCAGCACACACGTACCCAGAGACCTTAGGACTGACAGAGGCAGGGCAAATATACTTTCTTCCCTTTTGTTTAAAAGGATAGGCCCACTGCGTCTATTCACTGAATAGTAAGTTTAATAACTGACACTGTGTTGCGGCCCTGCAAAAGTGTCACAGAACTTTACTGTTGCAGAGTTATTAACTGTGGCAGAGCAGGTATTTCCCAGGCAGGAAAGAAATTGGCGCAAGGCTGCACTCAACCGTAGCTGGTTGCGTCTGATTTTTTTACGTTCTCCATGCAGCACACACGTACCCAGAGCCCTTAGGACTGACAGAGGCAGGGCAAATATACTTTTTTCCCTTTTGTTAAAAAAGAAAAGGCCCACTGCGTCTATTCAATGACTAATATAACTGTGTTGCGGCCCTGCAAAAGTGTCACAGAACTTTACTGTTGCAGAGTTATTAACTGTGGCAGAGCAGGTATTTCCCAGGCAGGAAAGAAATTGGCGCAAGGCTGCACTCAACCGTAGCTGGTTGCGTCTGATTTTTTTACGTTCTCCACGCAGCACACACGTACCCAGAGCCCTTAGGCCTCATGTCCACGGGGAAAATCGGGCCCGCTACGGATTCTACATGTAGAATCCGTAGCGGGTCCCTCCTGCCCCGCGGACATGAGCGCTGAAAATAAGAATTTATAAGAATCTACCTATTCGTAGCGGGCGGGGAAGCTCTGCTCTTCCTCACGGCCAGATCTTCTTTTTCGGCCGGCGGATGAATTCCTCACGCCGGCGGCACGTCGTCGACGTGCCGCGCGCATGCGCCGGGCACATCCGCCGAGCCGAAGCAAGGGAGATGCGGCCGTGAGGAAGAGAAGACCTTCCCGGCCCGCTGCGGGTGAGTAAATTCTTTTAAATTCCTATTTTAGGTCTCCCGCGGATCCGGACGGCTTCCATAGGCTTCAATAGAAGCCCGCGGGAGCCGACCCCGCGGGAGACCCGCACGAAAATGGAGCATGGTCCAGATTTTTTCATGCTCCATTTTTTTTAAAATCCCTTTTATTGACCATCCGCGGGTATTTATCTACCCGCAGGTGGTCAATGCATCCCTATGGGGTGCGGATCCGCGTGCAGGTAATCCGCTGCGGATCCTAAATCATATTTTTCCCATGGACATGAGGCCTTAGGACTGACAGAGGCAGGGCAAATATACTTTTTTCCCTTTTGTTAAAAAAGAAAAGGCCCACTGCGTCTATTCAATGACTAATAACTGTGTTGTGGCCCTGCCTACACAATTCTGTGCCTGTAGTATCAATGGAGGGTGCAATGCTCTGCACCGCCGATTTTGAGAAAAAAAAAAGCAACACAGCTAACAGCAGCCTGCACAGTACTCCACACAGTTAAATGTGGCCCTAGAAAGGACCGTTGAGGTTCTTGAAGGCTACACTCACTCCTAACACTCTCCCTGCCTAAGCACCACTTCTGTCCCTAATACCGGGTGCAATGCTCTGCACTGCCGATTTTGAGAAAAAAAAAAAAATTCTCCACTGCTAACAGCAGCCTGCACACACGTAGATGTGGCCCTAAGAAGGACCGTTGGGGTTTTTGAAGCCTACACTCACTACAAATACTCTCCCTACAGCAACTCCAATAGAACAGCACTTTCCCTCAGCTAACTCACAAGACATCTGAGGCGAGCCGCGGGAGGGGCCGACTTTTATACTCGGGTGACATCTGATCGCCCCAGCCACTCACAGCAGGGGGGTGGTATAGGGCTTGAACGTCACAGGGGGAAGTTGTAATGCCTTCCCTGTCCTTCAATTGGCCAGAAAAGCGCGCTAACGTCTCAGAGAGGAAACTGAAAGTAACCGGAACACCGCGTGGTACTCGTTACGAGTAACGAGCATCCCGAACACCCTAATATTCGCACGAATATCAAGCTCGGACGAGTACGTTCGCTCATCTCTACTAATTACTAAAATTTAGAGAAGCCAGAGCCTCTGTGATAGCCCGATTACCTGGACAGCTTCCATTAAATAGAATGTAGCAGAGATGAAGTTGCCACTTAATTTTTCTGCATTTTGTCGTGTTACATGTTAGGCTGGGTTCACACTGATTCGCCACAGATTTGCCGCATGGAGAATGTGCAGCATTTACAGTATCTGCCAAGTGAATGTCATTTTCAGGTTCCCATGTAGTGGATAATGTCCGCATGGAGTGTTTGGGGAAATGTTCTTGCGGTGCAGATTTATGATTTCAGCATGTCAATTTCGGCGTAGTTTCCGCTGCATACAAGCCTCAATAGAAAGCACAATCTGCAGCTGAATCCGAATGTTGGTGTTTGTATGGAAAAAATGACGGATTTGCAGAAGGATTTTTAGGTAGAAGAAGAGAATAAAGGTTATTGAAATGCAGAAAAAGGAAGTGCAGCCTTTTTGGAGACGGACAGTCCTACAAGCAGACAGTAGGCGCCAATGCAATAAGTTCCAACATCCTTCTAAAATAATGTCTTCTAGGATGCATCGGCTGCACAATTGGATCCATTTGGACTAAATGCAGCAGAAGTTACTTGTGTTCCGAACAAATGTCTGCTGACGACCGCACTGAATAGGGTTTGTACCAACCAGACAGTCCCAGGTTTTTTTAAATAGTTTTTTATATGTTTATTGCATATGGCAACATTTAGTTTATAGTACATGATGGCAGTATGTTCTGCAGTATGTTCTTGTATTAATAGATTCTGATTCAACTCTTTCCCCCGGACATTATACTAATGTGGCTGTAGACAGCCTTAGCAGCTCCACACTGTACAACTAGATGTGTTTGTGACAGGTTGGTGCCCTAAACAAGAGCAAGGTGGGGAGACACAGAGGAAGCTGAGATGTGGGGGAAACAAGGAGGAAGTTCAGACTAAAGCTAATTGCCCATAGGCGAGCGCGTTTTTGTCAGGCAAAAAAGCTCCGTTATTGCGTTTTTGTGTTTGCGATTTTGCAGCGTTGGCACTGCATTTTTCTGACACATCGGATCGAATTGCAAGTACACGTGTTTTTGACGATTAACCCATAGGTGAGACCCCGAGAAGCGGTTCCAGACCCCTCTCAGCTTTCACTTTATTTGGAGCTCACCTAGACTCCTGTCCTTCCCATTTTTGTTGAAAAAAATGCAGTGTTTGGCTGTTATCTTGGTGTGCGCAAATTTGCTGGAAAGCCATGGCGTGGAAAAGCAATTTTATGCTGAGGCATTGACTATTTTCCAGACGCTTTGGTAAGTGGCACAGTATGTTAGAGGATGCTCCTTGGCCCTCGCAGAGTTTTTAGGTGCTCCCCATTCTTCAGGAACGACTTTTCAAAGGGCATTTTGGGGTTACAGTTTTATGTTTCCCTTGTCTATTAAACTGTATTTCTAATTCACTGTTGTGCTGATTGACTTACACTTCGTTTACCACATATTTTGTCCCATCCAACGGAATGTATTACAGGGATAATTTATGTGGAAAAGGAACATAATTCTAGCTAAGGTGTCTTCATGAGGCCACGGGGCAAAGGGTCTGCGTAGAGGGCAATACAGCTAACATTTGACTGGGTGCAATGGTCAAAACATGTTGTGTAACACCTGTAAGTTTTGAATTAAAATAACATACATGCTGCACCCACGTAAAAACGAGAAAGTGTTTGCAATATTGATGACTTCTGCGGAGTCTTTGAGAAAAGGGAAGGTCCTTAAATGCACTCTACAGGAACACGTGTGCTAATATATGTGCCAGGTAAAATAGTTAGCATACACGCACTGTGAGAAATGTTGGGTTATGTGAAAACTCCCACACTCTAAGGCTCAGCCACTGTGGCGCCAAAGCATGATGATTTGCGTCAAAGTCAGCTGAGGCAGAAACTAGAGTGAGTGTGAATTTTTTTTTACGCGGGTGAAAACTTTCAAAATTACGACATAAGGCAAAAACCTCACAAACATTTTAACATCACCCCAAAAAGAAACATCCCCTTAACGCAATAAACGGTAATCCAGACTACAGTGGGAAAATGTTTGGGCCCTGGCTCTACCCAGCAGCTTCCCCTTTCATGCTCCCAGGCTGCCAACGTAAGAGGTCATGTTGGATGGGGCTCTTCCCCATGGCCCATCTGCCTGCCTGCCTTCCGCCGTGAACTTGCCCCTGGTGTGGCTCACGTGCCAGCCTTGGGACATTGAACCGAGGTGCAAAACCCCCCCATTGGCCCTGGATGTTGAGGTGGGGGTCCATAAAGTGGCCCGGGTTGGCGCAGTTGACAGCCATTGACTCAATCTACATAATAACGTAGAATGATATTTATGAGGCCAATGACTGCCGGAGGGTCCTGGCTAATGGTCAGGAGGTGTGTAGAGCCTGTTTGCAGAGGCAGCTGAACCTCTTTAGGCAGGCCCAGGCCATCAGCTCAGTCCAATCTTTCTTACCTCTCCAGATAACTCAGGACCCTCTGGTCCACTTGGGGGCTTAGAGAAGGCTCCTCACAGCTGCAATGTGCCCGTGACCCAGTGTGGGGTGACCTTGGGGGACACATGGGTCCTGCAACAGAAGAAATGTGGTCTGTCTCCTCAGCTCTGGTCTCAGCCTCCACAGCCTGTTCTGTGACGGGCGGAAGAGCTTGGGGGCTGCCAATACTGGCAGCACTACTGCCTGATATGGTGCTGGGAGGGCCCACATTTTAGAGAAGGAGGATTTAAAACAAGCAAAACCCCTTGTCCTAAGTGAGGTAGGTATACTCCAAAGCATGCAATGAGGGCCAGATATGCACCGATGGCAACTGCCCCACAACTAGGCCACACTGCAGACTTTACAAACAGCCAAACTGACCCTAAAATAAACCAACATCAGGGGTATATTGCCAAGAACCCAGTGGCGGTGCAGAGCCCTTTCATCTGAAACATTGGTCCCCTTATCTACAAAGGCCTAAAATAACATGCAACTAGGGTCAGCCTTTTGCCACACCTTTTGTAGCATGTAGCATGAAATAGAAAAGATTAGGTGGCCAGACCCCCGCAGGCCCCAGCTAACCCCTTTACAACACATAAGTAGGGGCCAGGATACATCCATTTGCGTAAAGTTACAGCATGGAGGGTAACACACTCTCCACAATTAACGTCAGAGGACTAACAACGGCCAGGAAAAGAACAATTGCCACAAAGCATGCAAATGCAATCTCCTGCAACATACCGAATACTGTTGCTATGGGCCCTCCGCAGGCCATCCACACATTGCCCCCAAAATACAGGCTGCAAATGGCCAGATGAAAAAAGGACACTTTCACAAAAAGCCGCACTGTTTCCAAGTGCCCAGGGAAAACACCATCAAACATAGCGCTAATGACTACCCATCTGGAGTGCTTCCCCAGCCACCGCCAACAATCTCCCAAATCCAGAAACATACACTATATAGACAAAAGTATTTGGACACTGCAGAAAATCATTAAATATGAAATACTGAGTTTGCCGCACGGCATGCTGGGAAGGGCATGGGTAAAATAAAAAGCTGCGCATTTTGTAATAACTATTCATTCCTCCGATCAAGCCCTTGTGGGACAAACTGGAGCGACGGGTACGACACCGCCACCCACACCTATCCTCACAACAATCTCTTCTCACAGCCTGGCACACGGAATGGCAAGCTACTCCTGCCCAGACTTACAGAGAACTTGTGGAAAGTATGCCTCGACGTGTTACCGCTGTAATACAAGGAGGGCCAACACGTCACTAAATAGAATAATAAAGCACTTTTTCTGCAAAACATGCAGAGTCCAAATACTTTTGTTGATATAGTGTAATCCAAAAATGCTGTGCCGAATGAGCAGTTTGCATCAATCCCAGCCAAAATGAGCTCTAGCCTTGGAGTTACAAAAACTGAATGATGTCTATACTATCCCAGTTTGGCCGCAACCTCACAGCACTCTTTGCACGGTCTGTGCAGCGCCCATGTGAGCACCCAAGCCTCAATGATTTAGCCGACATAGCCGTGACAAGACCCAGAAGGTACTCTCGCATTATGGGAAACCAAAAACACAGCTAACAGTTGGCCTCTGCGGAACCCAGGGAAGAAGAGACAAAAATCATAAAAAATGTTTAATCACCTGAAATCACAGAGGCAAACACATTTTGTTCATGGGCCCACATGAGTCACAAAAAGTGGGGGCCAAGTAATACTGTTGCCGCCAGGAAGCCCCTGCGTCACTGGCCTTTCTGCAGGCCAGCTCCTTGCGCATTTGGTCTCGACAGCTGCGCCCAGACCAAGTCATCTACTGTGGAGGCAAAAAAAAAAAGTCAATCATTGGAAAAGGGCTAACACTGAGCTGTCTTTTCAAGCAGAACTCCCCAAAGCAGGCATTGGACAGGCAAAGGCAAAAAAAAACCATATGGGGTGAAGGAAATTCAGGGCTGCAGCCAAAGAAGCACTGGGCACCCCAAAAAAGTAAGATGGGGAGTGCATATGTTATGCATGAAAAATGCATAATATAAATGAATAGAAGTCTATGGCAGCTTAAAAAAGGGAGGAGGAGGGAGTTACCCTGCGTACAATGGAGGGAGAAGAAGACACCTGGCTTTAATTTGGCATTTATTTGGCATTTAATTGCCATTCTATTACACAGGAAGGGTGTAAAGCCCTGTTTACACGCGATTATTGTTTGAAGGAATGAACAAATGAATTAATAACTTTTTTGCTTTCAAATGTTGAGCGTTTACACGTAAAGATAATCGTTTGAAATCCTTGCTATTCCCTTATTAGCTAAAGTAAACCCTGTATATGTTGTTTGCTCAGGTGGACGTGTGTTCATACGAAGAATCTCTGGCTGTGAGGTTTTTAATTAGTGCAAAGAAAAAGCCATTGTCAACTATGGCATGAGTCATTTTGTTTAGTTGAGCAAACAATCACTCCTCCCTTCAAGTCCTTTGAAAGACTGAATGAATGCCATTTAAAGCTAATGACAAGTGAACGAACTGATGATTATTTTTATGCAGGCTGAAACTCAGCGATAAACAACAGGTGAACAAATAGTGCATGATGGCTTCGTGTTTACACATAACGATTATTGCTCAAATTTGTTTAAAGGAATTTTGAGTGATAATCGTTGCATATAAATGGACGTGTGAACTGGCATTTCAATGGCAAAAATAACCATAATATCTGCTGACACCGATGTATCAGCCTGCTTCTTGCTATCTCCTAACTTCGTTCATGTGAAAACACATTCCGTACAGGCAAACGTATTTGCACATACACTGGTCTGAAATCGCCCTCAGGGTGTTAGAAACGGACCAACACCAGGCCTCTTGTGTAGCTTTCATGGTGATGACCATAGCTGGAGGTTAAGTACAGATTTGTCAGGAAACTGGGTTTATGGATAGTAAAAAGTGTCACCAGGTTTTAAAGCTGAACTACTGGACACAAATGCAACCACTAAATGGACCCAATGTACCTGGTGGGGGCAGATAAAGATTGCACACACTCCTGGAATACAAGGAAACTGTGCGACAGTATGGTGCTGTCATTCAGTCAGTGTATGGCAGTGTTACTCAGTTACAGTATGGTGATACTATTTAGCCACTGCATTTATTCATGGTGGTGGAACTATTCTACATATATATCCAGATTCCAGATTTTCATACAGCATATTGCGCACATGTAATTTTCAAATTGGAATTGCACACATACCACCAGAGTGGCAGCTGAGCGCAGGCCTTCTGGAAGAGACAGCAGGGATTAGGATGTTTTGTCAATGGCGGCTCTACTGTCCCTCCCTAGAGCACCCAGGCATGGCCCAGCATGGCAACGCACAGTGGTAAAATAATAGAAAGGATGATAACTGCTCGATTTGAAATGTTCACGTGACGCAAGTGCCTCTTAAAGTAATAAAACAGACGAATCGAATAAAGAGTCAGTAATCCAATTGTTGGTTAAATCAGGGGCACATGGCTTACTTAACATTGATAAAATGGTCTTCCTCAGTACATGCTGCAACAGTCTTAGGTAACAACAGATCTGAACCATCTGTCAGGACAGGGTCCAGGATAATGGAAGTCCCTGAGAAAACCCACAACCCCTGTCCCTGCCTACTTTCCCCTCTGGGCTAACCCCCAGGGCGACAACTGGGCGGTGGTCCCTACACTCACTAGGGAAGCGGGACACGGGAAAAACAAACACACACTGGAGACAAACAAACAGTAGAATGGTCAGACAATCCGGGTCGGCAACAGGAGGGTACGCAGTACAGAGGGGTAAGGCAAAAATGAAGTCAAGTCCAAAAGCAGAAGTCAGAATGCCGGGGTCACAACAGGAGTCAAAACAATACGCGGGTGCAGCTGGAAGACCAAACTAACACTGGCAATGCTGGAAGGAAACGGACACATTTAAATGCTATCAGAACTCCCGCACCAGCAGCTGATTCAAGGAGACGCTGGGAACACCACCCCCAGCCTTGCTGAGCAGATGGATGCCAAGGAAGCACGCCTGGTAGTCATGGAGATGGAGACGCGCGGGGCGGCACCCGCTGCGTGCCTAGCACCCCGGCGGCGACCAGGGTTACAGCGGCCAGGGGAGATCACTAGAATCGGGGCTCCCGTGCGCCGCACTTCTGCAACCCGGGTGGTAGGACTGGCAGTGTGGGCACACAGGCCCCGAGAGTTGCTCTGACACCATCTTTTCCATGATAGTTGTCAATCACCTTCTGTTTGCAAACATGCCATCAGTCTCAGTTATCCGACGGTGGATTCTTGAATGATTGCTTTTAGCATGGAAGTGAAATAAATGGACAGTCTTTCTGTTCCTAGTTCCTCTCGTCTTGTACCTGACAAGTACTCCATACTCCATACACTTACTCACGCCCGATTTGTACTCCAAATAGAGGACATGAAGCAGGACCCATCACACCCTTTTGTGGACGAGCAGGGGAGTGAGTAGCATACTCTGCCGACTTTCCTTCCAACATTTCACAGGCCCTACATTCTCAAACCGATTCCCGATAGGCTCTGCTATGTAGGGAATAAACCAATAGAATCCTGGCCTCCACCTTTTTTGGATCAGTGGGATTGCAGAGGTCAGACCTCCACTGATTATAATGTTATGGCATATCTTACATTGTGGGTTGAAATCATCCCTGTGAATGATTCCTGGCCAACTAGACATTTATTTCTGACCTTGTGCAGTACAGATAATGTGATTAAAGGGGTTCTGACATGTCCCTTCCAGCTGGCATCTTCCTCTGTGGCTTGTAGTGTGGTGGAAGCCCAGTATATATCTATATGGATCGGTGGGCCTTGGCAGTAGACAGTTGTCAATTTAACATTCTGTATACATATTTGCTTTCTGTCTTGCTACAAATATAATGTTCTTACAGTTATGCAATAGGTACTTCCGCTTATATGAAATATCTGTTTTATAAACTCTGCTGGATGGAATTTAGCACGCAACCAAGATATAAATATATCTGTTTGTCCGGTTGCATGGGTGATTAAAGGAACTAGGAAGTAGACAATGAACCGAATCTGAGACAAGCTTCCGCTTTCAAGTTACCGCGAAAATTTCCCCAGCGACTTTACTGGAAACAGACGCGAATAACATGGGAGGTCTATGCTATTATTAACTCATGATGTAACATCCAATCATATCGAAGGAACCACACGTGGCTCCAAGACAACCCACTCATTTCATCCACCACCTGATGGCCAATCACAGATGACCGGAGGATGGAAGAATTGCAAGATGCTTATCCAATAATTAAACAATACGTTGTATCTATGTAATCTTTGACCTGCCCAGATGGGCGGATGTGTTAAACTCTTAAAATAGGCTACACGCCGATCATTAAAGTTAGAATTGAGGAAGCTATGCATGCTGAACCTCGTGTCAGTGTGAAAACTTCTTATGCGCATTATCAATTCAGAATTAATATGGAAGGGTGTAAACATTCCAAATTGAGTAAGCCGTGGTTCCGCAAAGGAAGGTTCCGCGACAGCTGGTGGCCCGTACGGGGAGTGATCGACAGGTTCCATAGAATTCGGACAGAAGACACGGACATATGCGACCTTGGACTTGGTGGGCCCAAAATATCATCAGAACACGGTAAGATAAATTAATTATCTATACCTGTGTGGCTAAGTTCAGGTTCACCTATGTGCCGTGTCAAGGCGGAACGATTTGGATCCGCACGACGACAGGTACTTCTTTAAGTCTCGATCACTCGATAAGAACCTGTCATAAGATATAATGGAATGTTTACATGCCTGTTGTCTTGAGAGTACTAGTTAATTGGTGACATCAATAGCTGCCCCCGGGAGGGCCTGTACGGGGTGTTTCCACTCCTGAGGGAGGAGGGAGCCGTTCAGGTGGCCTGTCGCAGAGACTCAGCAGTCCTGAGGCCTGTTTGTAGGGCCCAGGGAGGGAGAGACTGCCAGAGAAAAGTCTGATATGGGATTTCCGCTCCTGCTAGGCCTGCTTGTAGGGTCCGGGAGAAGGGAGCTGTCAGACACGTATCCCGAGGGGCAGTGAGACTAAGCCAGCCGTACTGGTGCTCTGTCTATTTGTGTGTGTCCACAAATATTTGTTTATCGTTTGAATGTCCACAAGTAGATCCCTCCGTCTGAGGGTAGATTGATAAACTGTGTAGCGACAGAAATGCTAGAGACTCTAGGGCGGGGCATATTATGTCCGGCGTCTGAGGAGACTTTTATAATCATGAATCTGGCAGCCATGATTGAAATTGAAAGGTAGCGAACATTGTACTGAGGTTAATTCTTACACCCTCCAGAAAGTGTGGAAGGGGTGGAGGGTCAAGTTATCATTGATTAATCAAGCAATCTTTCTGTGTGTTTAAAACGTCCTACCTGTCCTTTATATAAAGTTAGTGTGCTTGTCTGTTGTGTAGAGCTAATCCTGCTGAGTTGTTATATAGAATTAGTATCAGTCCTGCTCAACTGTAAGAAAGGATTGTTAGCAATGAGCAATGAGCAATGCATTGGCTGGGTTATAGCCAAGATAATGCACCGTACACAGCGGCGCGCTGTGGGTTTGGACTTCATAGGTTGCATTTTTGGATCCCTTCTAGTAAAAGACAGACTACTAGACTCTGTTGCTGTTGAATTGTTAAACGTTGAAAGTATAGGCTTGTGCCCGTAAGTGAATGTATAAAAAGGGTTAACTGAATGTGTTTAGAGGAAGAAAAAAAAAAAAAAAAGCTGCTAACTTCATTTAAAAAGAGGAAGTGGAACTCTTAATAGAAGCAAAGCAATTCTTGTGCTGTAACATTTGTTAGTTATTTAACTAATGTTGGATGTTAAAACTACTCGTATGTTTTGTTATGTAATCTCTAATCTTTGTTATACGCCCGTCACATAAATGTAAAAAGTTATATGCCACTCACATCCTGAGGGGGCTCTTAAGAATACAAACTGTAACAGACTGCGTAGCCCACCATGCCCACAAGAAAATACGTCTATGTTTGCCAAGTCCCAAACAGCGTACATGTTAGCAGCCCCCAATTCAATTGTAACCACATACAATGTTAGGTGGTCACCGCTGTGACCGTGAGGTTACAACATAAGATTTATGCATTAGACGTTAGAATTTCCCTAAGAGACTTAAAAAGAGGAAGAGAAGGTGGGTTGAAATGGCGTCTGCATTAATACACGCCAAAGACACCAGCGGTCAATATAACGGTTTAGTGAATAGAGAGAATTGCAGTACATTACCAATCAGATGGAGATGCCCGGCATCTAAGACTGCATCTGCCCGGTTGCCGGAAGTCTGGGACAAAAACTGTTGTAAAAGTAAAAATTAGCCACGTTCTCCCGTTATCTCCCTTATAATCCTGTCGCTGGGCTGTCACATGAGCGAGAGACTTAAAAAGAGGAAGTTACTTGCCCTGTAGTCCCAGCACAAGTAACGTATATTCACAGACAATATAAAATAAATAAATAAACTACAGGGAGTAAGAGAAACTGTAGAGAAACGGTAGAGAAGCCAAGAAATAGGAAACAAGCAGGTAATGATAAGGCCAGGTATCCACAGGAGGAACGGGGCAGATTGACCCGTAATTTGTAAAATGTGAATTGTGTGATGCATAAGACTTTATCTTTATTGGGTTGTGATGTGTACACAAGGACTGCCAAACTTGAATGAGAGAATAAGGAAGTAAGGGATTAGCCTGATTCAGAGGGGTGGAGCTAGATGATGCAAGAACACGTCTCTTATCCAAGGAGGGGGTAAGAATCATAGATAGCCAGAAGAAAAAGTTTTGTTTTTTTTCTCCTGTCCCAAACTCAGCTTTCCACGGTTCCTGACAAATTATGGGACACCCACAAGACAGGCATAGGGAAATTGAATGTACCGACCATGATAATATATACGAGACCCAGATACACACCCCTGGGTCAAACAGTATCCCCCCACCCCCCTAGTTAAAAAAAAAAAAAAAGGGGGTGAAGGGTCAGTCACACATGTTAGGTGCTGTGTGCTGATGCTTTGGAAAAACTGCCAACCGGCCACAATTTCACTGTTAATTTCTCTTGCAGAAGGCTGTAAGGCCTGGAGGCCTCCAAAGACTAACCAAGTTCTGCAGGCCATACCTGTACATACACCCGTTGCCAAATTCCGCACCTTTCTGGGCCTTGTTTCATACTGCCGCCCATATGACAGTATTGACACAAAAGTACGGAGGACAACCACAGCAGATGAGGTTAGATCCAGTGACTCGAGAAGCTCCCTCATCTGCTTGTGCGGTGGCAGCAGTACAGGCAATGGCTGACAAATCTTCTAAGTTGGTATTGGACTACCCCCTAGTGGTCCACACCCCAAATGACACCCAGAACATACTCATGCAAGTGCAACCCAAGCACTTATCTCTGGCCTATTAGATCCGGCTACAATGTGCTCTTTCCATGCCTCCCCCAATATTGCTTCCCAATGTTGTAATACCTTGAACCCGGCTACTCTTCTCTTAATCAGGTATTCCTGGGGGGAGGGGAGGCATAGGTGATTTGAGTATGGCAGATCAGCTATTTTTTAAAATTGTTTAAAATTCTGTGCATTATTGTAGTGATGTACACACTGTTAATGATGCATATTTTGAGTTTTCTTTTGTAGATGGTATCAGGGTGAGGATTGATGATTCCGAACTAGATATGCAGAGGTCACACAACAAGATGTCCTAAACGCAGAAGCTCTGCCTCCGCATGTCTCAGGGCAAGAAGCGGAACCGGAGGCCCTCACTGAGGCGTGTGGAGTGGTAGAAGGTAAGTCGGCAACTCTTTACACTGACTCCTGGAATGCATTTGGCATAGCTCATGATTATGGCCCAATATGGAAGGCCAGACAGTTTGTTATCTCAGTAGGACAGCCAATTAAGAATGGTGCAGCGGTGCAGAGTCTCATGGAAACCCTACTACTACTACTACTACTGGCAATGGAGAATCCACACCGATTTCTACAATGGAGAAGCGAGAGATGACACCCTCGCCGACAACACAGCAAAGGCAGCGGCCCTCAAGCCGTGGAAGAAAGAAAAATAGATACTGACAGCATGAGTCAGTGATAAAAACTTTGGACTTTGATAAAACCTTTGGACTTTAATAAAACCTTTGGACTTTAATAAAACCTTTGGACTTTGATATGTCAAGGACTTTACAGTTACAAGTCAACGAGGAAAGAAAGCAGATGGGCTAAAAGACGGGAGCGACAGAACAGGACGGCGTATGGCGAACAATCAACAGAACTTGCCTACAGAGGTCCCTGTCCCCCATGATGGCCCAACTGGTACACAGAATCAAAAGCAGCGATGACGGCGACACTGAACAAGAATGGGTGACACCTAGGTTCTCTGTAGCTGCTGCATCATTTGTCCAGTTAGCATGATCTTTGCCATATGCGAGTCCGGACAGAAGTAGGGTGGCCATATAACAATTGCCTTGACCACTCTACCCATTTCAGAGATTGCCAATTTGACCAAATTCAGCTCACACCTGTTGGGGAGTATGAACATGTGCTTGTTGTTGCTCGAGTCTTTTTCAGGTTGGAGGCCCACCCTGATACTAAGGTAAATGAGCAGATAACCACACAGAAATTCATGAATGAGGTAATCTGCAGATATGGGGTACCAGAAGTGATTGAGTCAAACAAAGGTACACACTTCACAGGTGAAATAATGCAACACATCATGTCTGTTTTGGGTATATTTCAGGCTTTTCACACACCCTACCATCCACAAAGTAGTGGGAAAGTAGATACAAAAGGCAATAGAGAAAATGGGTAAATTTTGAATTGAGTGTCATTCATTAGTTTTTCTTTTTCCCAGGAGGGTACATGCCACAGTAGCTGAATTTGGGGAATGATTTTCTTGTTAATTTTGTCATAGGCCTCTCCAAGGAATTGTTAGTAATGCATTCTGCAGTCTCTGCTTTTCCCCAGGTCCTACAGATGAGTGTCACAATCTAAAACCAGGTGACAGGGTCTATGTGGAAAAGTTTAAGAGAGAAACCCTGTTTGAATGTCCCTACCAGATGTTGTTCACCACCCCAACTGCAGTCAAGCTCAAAGGAAAGCCCACTTGGATCCACACTTCGCACTGAAAAAACTAATGATCCTGCATATCCTTTACATGCTATAATGTGGTACAATTCCTCTAACACACACCTTTGACTACTGTACACTAGCCCCCTGTTCCAGAACAAATTGATACAATCAAATGTGCAATATGAAGCCTACACTGAGGGTGAGAATCTAACACTGCATCGTGCTAAGAGAGACGTTGACGCTCCAGGTGGTAACTTTGATCCACATGTACGCATAGATGTAATAGGAGTGCCAAGGGGGGAGCGAGATTAATTTAATTCTAGAGATCAGGTAAAGCAGGTTTTGAGTCCTTATTTGCTTTTGTCACTGTTAATAATAATGTAGATTGGATGAATTATATCTCTTACAATCAGCAGAGGTTTGTAAACTACACCAGAGATGCTTTGCAAGGGTTAGCTAACCAGTTAGGGCCCACTGCATCCATGGCGTTCCAAAATAGAGTGGCCGTGGATATGATTTTCGCAGAAAGAGGTGGGGTATGTAATTTCCTGTACGTGTATTCTCCCTTTAATGTGACCAATGTTTCCCTTGTTTGAAAAAGATGAAGAGCCAGTTCCGATAATGCCAACCACATACGCTACCAAAGAAAAGGAGAAATGTACTAGTACTGTGCCTGGCCCGATCTCCTAAGATGGATTGTCAGTGGAATTCCCATTTGCCAAGGGATAGTGCAGAAGACCTTAGGTTCCGGCGAGGGCACACCCTGTGGGGTGTTAACTTGTACAGATAGAGGGTATGGATGCCCGGAAATGAGCCCAGGGAATCCATGGCCTCCCTCTGAGGTGAGGTAGGGATCCCCCCCCTCCTAGGAGTAGGGACTTACGGGCAGTGGGAAAACCCTGACGCAAGGGTGAGGTGACCTGGACGTGTTCACCATTAGGACTATCTCCAGGAGGGACAATGGTGTGGGTGAAGATTAGGGAGTCCCACGCCGTGCGTACCTGTGCACACTACTAGTATGTACTTCTAGTACAGCACATTAGAGTGAGAAGAGAGACCCCTGGTGGTAGTTTTGATCTACACGTATACATTGACATCATAGGATAGCCAAGGGGGGTACCTGACAAGTTTTAAAAATTAGAGACCAAGTTAAAACTAGATTCGAGTCCATTTTCCCGATCATTAGGGTAAATAAATGTTGACTGGATTAATTATGTTTATTATAATTAACAGCGGTTTATAAATTATACTAGAGACACCTTATAGGGACTAGTCGACCAATAGGACCTACCTCGACTATGACTTTTCAAAATAGAATGGCACTAGGTACGATTTTAGCCAAAAAAGGGAGTGTCTGTAAGATGATAGGGGAGACTTGTACCTACATTCCAGACAAAACGTGACCCGCAGGTAAAAACGCAGTTGCCATTAAGAAGCTGACCGCACTAACTAAAAAGAGCTAACCTTAGTCTGTTTTCCTCGGTTAGGTACCTAACAGGAGAAGGGAAAAATATAGAAAAATAAGTTTTAAAACATTGTGTATTTAGAACACTGTGATAGGTTTTCGCTAAGATTTTGCTTTATTTTATCTGCAGTGCACTCTGCTTATGTCCACGCAACATGCCGATGTTACAACACCCCTGGTCCTGTTACCTTGCCGCCTCTGGAAAAGGGAAGTGGGAATAATCAGCTTGTAGCTCTTTCCTTCCAGACTAATATATATGATCATGCACTTACT
Source organism: Eleutherodactylus coqui (assembly GCF_035609145.1). Classification (NCBI taxonomy): domain Eukaryota; kingdom Metazoa; phylum Chordata; class Amphibia; order Anura; family Eleutherodactylidae; genus Eleutherodactylus; species Eleutherodactylus coqui. Next base: position 220,682,267 of record NC_089841.1, read on the forward strand.
AATGAGACAGGGGTTCAGTCATATTGATCAGTAATTAGATAGTTCTGATTTTGCACTCTTGTTGATGAATCGAGGTAACGTCAAGAAGGCGGGGTTCTATACAAGTTATGCAGTGTTTACCTGGAATAGTGAAAGTCGCACCTCTCCTAACCTGATTATATTTGTCACCTTTATAGTCATCCTAATTTCTGTTTGTTGTTGCATACAGTGTATTCCGACCCTGATGACTACCTGGTCCACCTGTCTCACTACGATGTCCAACAAAAAGCCCACTGTCAGCGCAAACGTCGTCATCATGGATCCAGAATACGATGATGTCGAACCATCCTATACCCCCATGGCAGCAATAGCTCCAGTGTACAACACAATGCGAGTCTAGGGACAGCGGTGGGGGTGGGACGGAGCAGGGCGAGTTTAGTGAAACAGATAGTTTCAAGGGGGGTCTGTGGTGGAAGCCCAATATATATCTATATGGATCGGTGGGCCTTGGCAGTAGACAGTTGTCAATTTAACATTCTGTATACATATTTGCTTTCTGTCTTGCTACAAATATAATGTTCTTACAGTTATGCAATAGGTACTTCCGCTTATATGAAATATCTGTTTTATAAACTCTGCTGGATGGAATTTAGCACGCAACCAAGATATAAATATATCTGTTTGTCCGGTTGCATGGGTGATTAAAGGAACTAGGAAGTAGACAATGAACCGAATCTGAGACAAGCTTCCGCTTTCAAGTTACCGCGAAAATTTCCCCAGCGACTTTACTGGAAATAGACGCGAATAACATGGGAGGTCTATGCTATTATTAACTCATGATGTAACATCCAATCATATCGAAGGAACCACACGTGGCTCCAAGACAACCCACTCATTTCATCCACCACCTGATGGCCAATCACAGATGACCGGAGGATGGAAGAATTGCAAGATGCTTATCCAATAATTAAACAATACGTTGTATCTATGTAATCTTTGACCTGCCCAGATGGGCGGATGTGTTAAACTCTTAAAATAGGCTACACGCCGATCATTAAAGTTAGAATTGAGGAAGCTATGCATGCTGAACCTCGTGTCAGTGTGAAAACTTCTTATGCGCATTATGAATTCAGAATTAATATGGAAGGATGTAAACATTCCAAATTGAGTAAGCCGTGGTTCCGCAAAGGAAGGTTCCGCGACAGTAGAAGCAGAGCAGGAGCGGTCAAAATGACCGCTTCCTGCTCTGCTCCGTCCGTCAGCCACTTCCGAGGTGAATGGACGGGCCGCCCACAGCAAGCATATCACAAGCAGTGCTTGCTGTGGGCGGCCCGTCCGTCCTGGCTGAACTCCGAGATTCTGCGCGTGCGCAGTGGAGACGCGGCCCGTCTTGACTCCTGTCAGAGGGCACCTCTCCACTGCGCATGCGCGCGATCCCGGAGCAGTGCAGCTCGTGGAGGAAGAAGAGGAAGAGCGGGGCCTGCTGGGAGATGACCACCCCCGATGTCAACAACAACAGGAGACAAGGTAAGTATTAGGTTTTTATATTTTAGCAGCCATTAAACCGTGGGTTCCCTGTGTCCATTAGGCAGACCAGGGAACAATGGCTGTTAAAGCATAAAAACATTATTCATGTCAGAACCCCTTTAATTCCATCATAACTTTATACCTCACTTGCATTCTTAGCATGTCCAATACATTGATAAGGACCCCTTTTGCTCTCATAGATGTAAAAATGCCAGGGTTGACTGGAGCAGTCTGCTACACAGTTATCGAAGCACACCTACACTATTTTCATAGCATGACAGTCATTGTAAAGCAATAGCTGTGTAAATAGCGTAGTGCATCGAACAAACATCCGGCATGTTAAAAGAAAACAATGTGCTCCAATGTGCCTTAGATATCAACTTAATAGCTTTGTCAAATGACAGATAAGGCTCAGCCATTTCTTTCTTGCTAATGTAGACACTGATGAATTCATCAGGCTAGTAGTACAGATGGTAAAGGAGCCCATATTTTCTGGGCTTTTTTTTTTAAACAACCCCATAAGGAAGAAATCCGCAAATTGTGTAGGGAGACTCTTTAAAGGATTGGTCATCCAAAAATGGCTGGCTTCCTTATCTAATTTCTCTTTTGCAACCTCTAATAAATTCTGAAACCAGTTTCACGTTTCCTTTAAACATAACAGCATCCACATATGGTATGAAAAGTCCTTCAAAACAACCCTCAGTAATTAGCTGGGAATCTTTCGGATCAGTAGGGCAGGCCAATGAAAAAAATTTTCATCACATCTTTCCCATGCAGCCTCTTAGTGCAACTTGTAGGCTTAGTAAATAGTGTCCAGATCAGAGGTGTAACCAAAGGCTCAGCGGCCCTGATGCAAAATGTGAGCTGGGGCCCCCCCTCTATCTGTATCTGTACCCATACCCATACCTAAACCACGCTGCACAGAGACATAACTTGAAGCTTCTGGGCCCCAATGCAAAACCTGTAACAAGCCCCCAACTATAATGCTTTATTCATAGTACTGGGCTCCCTATATGGAGAAGAGAGGCCTTATGGGCCCCCTAAGGCTCCTGGGCCTGGGTGCAACCGCATCCCCTGCACCCTCTATAGTTAAGCCCCTGGATCAGATGCGTTCAGAAACGGATGCCAGTCAATCTTAACTAAGATCATCAATCAAAATTGGCAAGAATTTGAAGCCAGTGGCCAAATGCTTGAACCACTTTGGTTTTTTTAACATCAATCTTTTTTTATTTATTTTTTTCCTTGATAATGTTTGAGAGTCATAAAATTAAAACCAGGAGAAACCAGCATCCAAACATGTTCTTGTAAATGTCCTCTTTTATGTTATTAGATAAATGTATACTCAATGGAAAATCACTGCAAAATTAGAGATTTCAAATTTCTAAATTTTGTAGTATCATTTCAGGCTGGATGAACAACTTACCTAAGGAAGCCACTGAGGCTTCACACAATTTAGCATTCCTGAAAACACTTGAAACCTCTTCTGTAAGCTTTAGACCATGATGAAATGCATGAAAGATCACCCTTCAACCTGTGTTAGCACACTATAAGCTCTGGATTTGTATGCATGGCAGGATTTACAGCAGAACAGAACTCCTGGGAAGGACAGGCGATAGACTCCTCTGAACCAGCACCTGTTTGTCTTTGGTTCCCATCGTCTTTCTTGTGATGTCTATACAGACTGCAGGAATGAATTGAAGTGCTACAGATTGCACTGGATAATCATGATAAGGGACCCCATCTGATTCCCATGGGATCTTCATTATCACCCTTCATGGCATTTGTAATCATCAGTTTTTGTGTGAACTACAGCAATCACCCCTGGTCTGGAGATCCTTATCGCCGTTTATGGCTACCATCAACTCTGCTGGCATCGATAGTCATAGTCAGCATATCACAATATCTAGCACCAGATCTCCTATAATAACTAGAATAGGGAAATAGGGAAACCTTCTGTGGATTCAATACCTACCTATAGTGGGACATCCTGTACCTACTGAGGGCTATAGGGGGGGGGGGGGGGGTCATTTTGATCAACTGCATCAAGGAACTGTTCTTCTTTCCTCACTGCCCCTTATGGGGGAATGAAGAACTCAGTAATAGGAATATTTATAAAACTTTGTTGCAAACAGGATGGTGTCAATACAGTAAAGAGTGGAAGAGGGGTTGGGGTCAGGTGTAAACTCGGACCAGTAGAAAATGTAAGCCAGCAAAAAAAAAAGCTGCAAAAACCAGCCAGGGAGTTTATAAGAGTTAAACTTTCTCCCTCCACCCGACGGTATTTCGGGTTGCGGCATATACACGCCGCACCCGGCCGTCTGAATGGACGTTACAACAGGAAATGCAGCCATGACTTAGTTGCAGCTGCCTCTCGCTTGTGTGATATTCATCTGCGACGTGAGCGGCCGAAAATCACAGTGCCCACATAAAGGAACCCTAAGAGTGAGTTTACACAGGAAAACTATTTGAATAATTACAAGAAATAGTTGTTACAGCGAGCTGTAAGCATATGAAGGACTATTGTTTGTGTGTTTTTACACAGAGTGATTGTTATTCACGATCATGGTCACTGAATACCAGATAATATTAACCAGCAACTATTTTTAGGTGAGCTGAAATGAAGCAACTAGTGAAGGAATTGTGGCTCTCCACTCTGGTAGTGACTGTCTTTATACAGAAGAACTATCACTTATTTTCAATCAATTGTGTGATTATTTGGACAGTAATTGTTCTTTATAAAGCCACCCTTACCCGTTTAAGGGCTTATTCACACAAGCCTATATCGAACGGCCTATATACTCTACCATCTGATGCATTGGATTCCAATGCATCAGATCACACTGGCATATTCCCGCTGCATAAAAGCACTCGGCCAGCAAATATAGCACCGGGGGCTTTTATGCCAGGCAGGAAAGATAGTCCTGGAATTATCTTCCCGTCTGGAATAAGTTGACCACTGCATGGACTCCTATGGGACCCAGTAACAGTGGCCGGAGAAGGGACGTGGGAGAGAGTTTAGCGGCGTTACCGCTAAACTCCCTCTTCTTTCTCTCCTCCTCTCCGGCTGTTTGCAATAGGAGGGAGTGGGACGAGGCAGAGCTAACCTCCATCCCGTCCCACCCCCTCCCATTGCTGGCTGCAGACAAGGGGAGGGGGCATAAGCTTGAGGAAGGCCACTATGGCCGAAATGTCGCTGTCTATGTGATGGGGCAATAAAAGTCTTTGTGCTATTCACATCCATGCATGCTGCCGGCTATTTCTTTTATTTCTTTTAAGGGGAGGGGGCAGGACAGGGACGGAGATAAGCTCCCTACCATTGCAAATAGCTGAAGGGGAGGAGAGAGGCAGAGAACCGGCGAGGGGGAGGTAAGGCATTGCAGCCTTGGCGTATATGTGCCAGGCTCGGGCCATCTGAGCGGGCACACAAACCTTTGGTTTGTGCGCCTGTTCATGCTTTTTTACAGTGCCGGCGGGCGCACGTAAAAACTCCTACGGCCATGTGAATCCAGCCTAAGGCCTTAGTCAGACGGGCGTTTTTTGCCGCGATTTGCGCATGCGTCCGGCGATTTTATAAAACCATTGCTTTGCAATGGTATTGGACACATGAGCGCTTTTTATGCGCTCGTCCGATAAATTATAGAACAGAAATCGCAGATCGCACCTATTTGCTTTCTGCGATTCCTGTTCTCTTCTCTATATGCGCTCAATGGGGCCGGCGGCAGCAGCGCCGACCCCATTGAGAACATATAGAAGACAAATCCTTCTTCTCTGCCACAGCTGTAACAGCTGTGACAGAGAAGAACGATGTTTGCCCATTGAATTCAATGGAGCCGGCAATACAGCCGACTCCATTGAAAGCAATGGGCTGCCGGCGTGCGCGGGATGAATTGTCAGGAAGGGCTTAAATATATAAGCCCTTCCCTGCAATTCATCCAGAAAAGTGTTAAATTAAAAAATATATATATACTCACCTGCTCCCGGCAGCCGGAGTTCCGTGCGGCCGGCCTGCAGTGGGTGTGAAGGGGGTGTGAGTCAGACCTGCCCCCTGATTAGCTCAGCGCTGATCCAATCAGGGGGCTGGTCTGACTCACACCCCCTTCACACCCCCTGCAGGCCGACCGCGCGGAACTCCGGCTGCCGGGAGCAGGTAAGTATATATATATTTTTTATTTTAACACTTTTCTGGATGAATTGCAGGGAAGGGCTTATATATTTAAGCCCTTCCCGACAATTCATCCCGCGCTCGCCCGCAGCGCATTGCTTTCAATGGAGCGGGCTGTATTGCCGGCTCCATTGAATGCAATGCGCTGGACAGCTCCGGCCCGTTTCTAATGAAACGCGGCTAGGAGCAGATTTTCGGGCGATTTTCGGGCACCGGTCACGCGATTTGCGGATGCGCATCCGTCATGCGATCCGCAAATCGCGTGAAAAAACGCCCGTCTGACTAAGGCCTAAGTTCCATCAACAGTACATTCTTGAAATTTCACCCCATAAAATTCTGTTATAATGTGCATAATGTGTTTGTTTGAATAAGATCTGTTAATAATTGATACTTGATTGATGTAAAATCACAGAGGTGAGGAGAAAGAAAAAAAAAAAAAAAACACATATTCACTGAAAAAGTCAAAAATACAATACCTGAAGGTCTGCAAAGCAGACACGGTCGCCATAGGCACGATCGCCATAAGGCAGGCACAATCGCCACCGGCACAATCGCCGTAGGGCAGGCGCAATGGCCTTAAGCCCTGAAGATATGTAGTCAGCCAGACAATAATGTGTGGAGGAGCAGCTTGTTCCTGGCAGGCTAATATGCAGTCACCCACTCAACCCAGCCCAGATTGGGGAGGAGTGACTGCATATACTAATAGCCTGCACATGTGAACGATACCAAAGATGTCAGCCATAGATGGGTGGTGACCCACCATACAGGATATCAACCCTGGCTGATATGACAGCGGGTTGCCCTGTATCTCCAAGGTGGGCCACACTGCCTGACATCTTGGGCTCCCCCACCAACTAGCAAACTACATACAAAGATACTAATGCATACTAATAAAATGCGGGTGTTGGTACTGCATTTTGGCCAAAACGCATAGGCTGACGGACCGCGTCGAGGTCACACCGCTTCCGTCAGTACCTACGCTAACTCACAATAAATTACATAAAATCACAGAGGTGAGGAGAAAGAAAAAAAAACACATATTCACTGAAAAAAACAAAAATACAATACCTGAAGGTCTGCAAAGCAGACACGGTCGCCATAGGCACGATCGCCATAAGGCAGGCACAATCGCCACCGGCACAATCGCCGTAGGGCAGGCGCAATGGCCTTAAGCCCTGAAGATATGTAGTCAGCCAGACAATAATGTGTGGAGGAGCAGCTTGTTCCTGGCAGGCTAATATGCAGTCACCCACTCAACCCAGCCCAGATTGGGGAGGAGTGACTGCATATACTAATAGCCTGCACATGTGAACGATACCAAAGATGTCAGCCATAGATGGGTGGTGACCCACCATACAGGATATCAACCCTGGCTGATATGACAGCGGGTTGCCCTGTATCTCCAAGGTGGGCCACACTGCCTGACATCTTGGGCTCCCCCACCAACTAGCAAACTACATACAAAGATACTAATGCATACTAATAAAATGCGGGTGTTGGTACTGCCAGGAACAAGCTGCTCCTCCACACATTATTGTCTGGCTGACTACATATCTTCAGGGCTTAAGGCCATTGCGCCTGCCCTACGGCGATTGTGCCGGTGGCGATTGTGCCTGCCTTATGGCGATCGTGCCTATGGCGACCGTGTCTGCTTTGCAGACCTTCAGGTATTGTATTTTTGGCTTTTTCAGTGAATACTTGATTGATGTGACTTAAAGGGGTTGTCTCATGAAATCAAGTGGGGTTATACACTTCTGTATGGCCATATTAATGCACTTTGTAATATACATCGTGCATTAATTATGAGCCGTACAGAAGTTATTCACTTACCTGTTCCGTTGCTAGCGTCCCCGTCGCCATGGATCCGTCTAAAATCGCCGTCTTCTGGCGATTTTAGACGCGCTTGCGCTGTGCGGTCTTCTGTGCGGTGAATGGGGCCGCTCGTGCCGGAGAGCTGGTCCTCGTAGCTCCGCCCCATCACGTGTACCGATTCCAGCCAATCAGGAGGCTGGAATCGGCAATGGACCGCACAGAGCCCACGGTGCACCATGGGAGAAGACCCGCGGTGCATCGTGGGTGAAGATCCCGGCGGCCATCTTAGTAAGATAAGGAAGAAGTAGCCGCAGTGCGGGGATTCGGGTAAGTACTAAACTTTTTTTTTTAACACATGCATTGGGTTTTTCTCGCGCCGAACGGGGGGCCTATTGAAAAAAAAAAAAACCCGTTTCGGCGTGAGACAACCCCTTTAAGACGTCTACTGGATTTTCATCTCAAAATACAGATATCTGTAAATATTTTTTGTCCTTGCTAAGATTTACAATGAAGTAAGGCAAATTTAGCACTAAAAGTGTCTTATTTAATGTATTTCACTTTAATGACAACAATATGTCTATCCTCTGCCATGAAACTGCTATATTTAAAACATTTGTTTTTACTGTAAGTAAAGCAAAAAAACTATCATAATTTGAAAAATGCAAAGTGTCAACCAGAGATAAGAAAACATAAGCCATTTTCTGTTTGGCGTCCTTTGGAATTTCCATAAGATGGCAATGTGCTAGTCAAGGAAAAGATTTGGCATCAAATAATTCAGCCCTAGAGTTGAACCGCAGGCTTATCAACACATTCATTCCAATGATATTGCTCATTTCAAATACATCTTTGCAGTTCAGATCTGCTGCTGTTAAAAGGTATTCCACACACACACATGAAAAAACTTAATAAACCCTAAGAACTTCCATCTCATTTGGATGCCATGCTATAAAAAGTCAAGGCTTCTCTTTGCCTTCTGTCCTCACAACCGACAAGAATATATAGAAATAAACATTTGAAAAAGACATTCCCCGAAGGTAGCTATCAAGTGCAATAACACTCAAATCAAATGACCCAGCTTTCACAGTAAAAATACGGCACAGTCACTTAGATCTCACAAAAAGGTAATGCTAACCAGTTTCTCGAGACAGTGTAGGGAATCAGTGTCACATTGACAGAAATACAAAGGGATGTATAGCAGAGTGCAATCAAATCAAGGCAGAAAAACTTTTAATATTTCTCCCAGTAGCTGAGCAGAAAACAATAGAAAAATAATGACAGAAAATAGCCATTGTTGCATTGAAATTGATAAACTGCTAATCTTAAAGCATTGTACTTGATTAGTTTGTTTGACGTAGCTCTGTCGTTCATTGATATGCATGGACAGGAAGGATGTAGGAGCTTCAAGAGGAAGTGATGTCATAGACTGCTTGTAGCAATTAGTGTTTAATCTTGAATTGTTGGAAAGTTAAAATGATTATTGTATAAGGTCTAAGAGATTGCTTCTGATTACACTGCGATGATTTTGTTTTGGGCCCAAAATTAGCATATTCTTATGTATTTCCGTCTGCTGAATTCAAAAATCACCATAAAAGTGACTGATTAGCTCTTGCTTTGGAGATAGCGTTTACATTTTTATTGTGTGGGATTTTTTTTTTTTTGGGGGGGGGGGGGGGTTGTCACACCTCTCAACTGATATAACACAATGTTCTCCATATGTTTGTAGGTTATAAACATAATAGAGATTCATATTGTTTCAGTTTTTCTTTTTTTTCAGAATTTCTGGTTTTGGAGTGCTTTGGAAGTGTAAAATTTGCTATATCAAAATGCCACAAAAATGTGTAAATTCAGTGAATAATTTTTGTTGGATTTGTGGTGAAATAACATTTTCATCACAAAAATGCAATCTGATGCTTCTTGTGAAGACTGCCTATCATCATTATTTTGGTATGAAGGTAGGGGACCAGGATAAGTCATGGGCTCCATATATATGTTGCAACTCTTGTTCAGTTAAACTACGAAAATGGCTGAAAAATAAAAAATGATCTATAGCCTTTGCTGTGCCTATGGTTTGGCGGGAGCCTACAAACCATACAGATGACTGCTAATTCTGCTTCACTCCACCTACAAAGGCAGGATTGTTCAATGAAGAAAACTGGAACTGTTCAATACCCGAATCTTCCATCTGCTATTTGACCTATTCCACATTCAGATAATTTACCAGTTTCTACTTCACCCCAACGATATGAGCTTGAAGTAGAAAATGAAGAAAGTGTGGAAAAAAAAGAGCCCAACAAGCCTTCCACATCCCTGACTTTGAGGTAAAGGATGATACACCGCACAGACTGAGTCAAGCAGAATTAAGTGATCTCATTTGAGACCTTGACTTGTCAGAGGAGAAGGCAGAACTTCTAAGGTCAAGACTACAGCAATGGAATCTTCTCCAATTTGATGTCAGGGTCTCACTGTACAGAGAACATCAGAGAGATCTGCTTCCTTTTTTTGAGAAGAAAAACAATCTGGTTGTTTGCTATGACATTAAAGGGGTTCTGACACAAATAATTTTTTTATGCTTTAGCAGCCATTGTTCCCTGGTCTGCCTAATGGACCCAGGGAACCCATGGGTTAATGGCTGCTAAAGCATAAAAATCTTATACCTACCTGTTCTCCTGTTGTTGTTGACATCGGGGGGTCATCTCCCGGCAGCATATTAGCACTTTCTGCTTAGGTTAAGCAGCCTGACTAGAGCCACCTGATTGGTGCACGCTGTGCAGTCACGTGGTGCCGAAGAGCCAATCAGGTGGCTCTAATCAGCAGCGCTGCTTAACCTAAGCAGAAAGTGCTAGTATGCATCCCGGCAGGCAGTCTTCTTCCTCCAGCAGCCGCGCCGCTCCGGGATCGCGCGCATGCGCAGTGGAGAGGTGCCCTCTGACAGGAGTCAGGACGGGCTGCGTCTCCACTGCGCATGCTCAGCACTCCGGAGTTCAGCCAGGACGGACGGGCCGCCCACAGCAAGCACTGCTTGTGACGTGCTTGCTGTGGCGGTCCGTCCGTTGACCTCGGAAGTGCCTGACGGACGGACCATAGCAGGAAGCGGTCTTTTTGACCGCTCCTGCTCTGCTTTAAAGGCACAGAAGAAGATGCCGGCTGGAGGGGACATGCCTGGCGATCGGGCCAGGCCAGGCAAGGTGAGTACAAATTTTTTTTTTTCATGTCAGAACCCCTTTAATGGCTTGATGAAATGTTTGAATTCGAACCATGATCCAACTGGATGGAGGCTATTCATAGACTCCACCAAGCTTAGTTTGAAAGCTGTATTACTTCACAACGGCAACCGTCTTCCTTCTATTCCTGTTGGTCATGCAGTTTACATGAAGGAGACTTATGCAAACATGACATCTCTCCTCGACTCAATCAAATATGCTGAACACAAGTGGAAAATCTGTGGTGATCTAAAAGTCATCACTGTACTCTTAGGAATACAACTGGGGTACAATAAATACTGTTGCTTTTTATGTATGTGGGACAGTAGGGATAGGAAATCACATTACATTCAAGTTGACTGGCCTGCAAGAAATCTTGACTCTACTGAAAAAAATGTCGTTGCCGATCTGTGGACGCAAAAGATGTTCTTCTTTCACCCCTTCATATAAAGCTGGGTTTAATGAAAAATTTTGTCAAATGTATGAACCAGGAAGGACAGGCATGTAAGTAGTTAAGAGACAAATTTCCTAGATTGAGTGATGCAAGGGTTAAGAAAGATATTTTTGTTGGGCCACAAATTCAACAACTTGTAAAGGATCCTGCGTTTGACCAAGTTTTGGAGGGAAAAGAAAAAAAAGCTTGGCAAGCCTTAAAGGGGTTCTGAAATGAAAAAAAAAAAAATTGTACTCACCTTGCCTGGCCTGGCCCGATCGCCAGGCATGTCCCCTCCAGCCAGCATCTTCTTCTGTGCCTTTAAAGCAGAGCAGGAGCGGTCAAAAAGACCGCTTCCTGCTCTGGTGCGTCCGTCAGGCACTTCCGAGGTCAACGGACGGACCGCCACAGCAAGCACGTCACAAGCAGTGCTTGCTGTGGGCGGCCCATCCGTCATGGCTGAACTCCGGAGTGCTGAGCATGCGCAGTGGAGACGCGGCCCGTCCTGACTCCTGTCAGAGGGCACCTCTCCACTGCGCATGCGCGCGATCCCGGAGCAGCGCGGCTGCTGGAGGAAGAAGACTGCCTGCCGGGATGCATACTAGCACTTTCTGCTTAGGTTAAGCAGCGCTGCTGATTAGAGCCACCTGATTGGCTCTTCGGCACCACGTGACTGCACAGCGTGCACCAATCAGGTGGCTCTAGTCAGGCTGCTTAACCTAAGCAGAAAGTGCTAATATGCTGCCGGGAGATGACCCCCCGATTTCAACAACAACAGGAGAACAGGTAAGTATAAGATTTTTATGCTTTAGCAGCCATTAACCCATGGGTTCCCTGGGTCCATTAGGCAGACCAGGGAACAATGGCTGCTAAAGCATAAAAAAATTATTTGTGTCAGAACCCCTTTAAAGGGAGTTATTTATGGATTCTTAGGCAACAAAGAAGATAACTACACTCAGTTGGTGACAGTACTTATCAAAAATTCCATCAACTTGGATGCAACATGTCCCTTAAAATCCATTTTCTCCTCTTCCATCTAGACTTTTTCCCTCCTAGTTATGGAGCTGTCAGTGATGAACACGGAGAAAGAGTCCACGAGGATATTTCTGTAAGGGAACAAAGATATCAGGGCCATTGGAATGAAGCAATGCTTGCCGATTACTGCTGGGCTGTGTGTAGGGAGGCTCCGGAACTCACTTACAAGTGGCGAGCCAAAAGAAAACGATCTCATAAAGTCACCACTAGAGATGAGCGAGCACCAAAATGCTCGGGTGCTCGTTACTCGAGACAAATTTTTTGCGATGCTCGAGGGTTCTTTTCGAGTAACGAACCCCATTGAAGTCAATGGGCGACTTGAGCACTTTTGTATATCGCCGATGCTCGCTAAGGTTTTCATTTGTGAAAATCGGGGCAATTCAAGAAAGTGATGGGAACAACACAGCAACGGATAGGGCAGGCGAGGGGCTACATGTTGGGCTGCATCTCAAGTTCACAGGTCCCACTATTAAGCCACAATAGCAGCAAGAGTGCCCCCCCCACTCCCAACAACTTTTACATCTGAAAAGCCCTCATTAGCAATGCATACCTTAGCTAAGCACCACACTACCTCCAACAAAGCACAATCACTGCCTGCATGACACTCCGCTGCCACTTCTCCTGGGTTACATGCTGCCAAATCCCCCCCCCCCCATGACCCAGTGTCCACAGTGCACACCAAACTGTCCTTGCCCAGCCTTCAGCTGCCCTCATGCCACGCCACCCTCATGTCTATTTATAAGTGCGTCTGCCACAGGAAAAGCAGGCATACACTGCAGAGGGTTGGCACGGCTAGGCAGCGACTGTCTTTAAAAGGGGCGGGGCGATAGCCCACAATGCTGTACAGAAGCAATGAGAAATCCAATCCTGTGCCACCTCCATCTGGAGCTGCACACGTGGGCATAGCAATGGGGAACCTATGTGCCACACACTATTCATTCTGTCAAGGTGTCTGCATGCCCCAGTCAGACCGCGTTTTTTTATATATAGTCACAGGCAGGTACAACTCCGCAATGGGAATTCCGTGTGCACCCACAGCATGGGTGGCTCCCTGGAACCCACCGGCGGTACATAAATATATCCCATTGCAGTGCCCATCACAGCTGATGTAATGTCGTGCTTAATGCAGGTGGGCTTCGGCCCACACTGCATGCCCCAGTCAGACTGGGGTTCTTTAGAAGTGGAAACAGATGCATTTACAACTCCCTGTGGACCCACAGCATGGGTGGCTCCCTGGAACCCACCGGCGGTACATAAATGTATCCCATTGCAGTGCCCAACACAGCTGATATAGTAATGTCATGTTTAATGCAGGTGGGCTTCGGCCCACACTGCATGCCCCAGTCAGACTGGGGTTCTTTAGAAGTGGAAACAGATGCATTTACAACTCCCTGTGGACCCACAGCATGGGTGGGTGCCAGGAAGCCACCGGCGGTACATAAATATATCCCATTGCATTGCCCATCACAGCTGAGGTAGTATTGTCATGTTTAATGCAGGTGGGCTTTGGCCCACACTGCATGCCCCAGTCAGACTGGGGTTCTTTAGAAGTGGACACATGTAGTTACAACTCCCTGTGGACCCACAGCATGGGTGGGTGCCAGGAAGCCACCGGCGGTACATAAAAATATCCCATTGCAGTGCCCAACACAGCTGATGTAACGTCAGCTGTAATGCAGGTGGGCAAAAAATTTATTTGATTACACTGTAGGCGAGGGCCCACAAAAATTGCTGTATCAACAGTACTAATGTACCTCAGAAAAATTGCCCGTGCCCAACCAAGAGGGCAGGTGAAACCCATTAATTGCTTTGGTTAATGTGGCTTAATTTGTAACTAGGCCTGGAGGCAGCCCAGTTAAAATAAAAATTGGTGCAGGTGAAAGTTTCAACGCTTTAATGAGCATTGAAACGTATAAAAATTGTTTACAAAAATTATATGACTGAGCCTTGTGGGCCTAAGAAAAATTGCACGTTCGGCGTGATTATGTGAGGTTTCAGGAGGAGGAGCAGGAGGAGGAGGAGGAATATTATACACAGATTGATGAAACGAAAAGGTCCCCGTTTTTGATGGTGATACAGAACGATGCTTCCATCCGCGGGTGCAGCCTACGTATTGCTTAGGTATCGCTGCTGTCCGCTGGTGGAGAAGAGAAGTCTGGTGAAATCCAGGCTTTGTTCATCTTGATGAGTGTTAGCCTGTCGGCACTGTCGGTTGACAGGCAGGTACGCTTATCTGTGATGATTCCCCCAGCCGCACTAAACACCCTCTCTGACAAGACGCTAGCCGCAGGACAAGCAAGCACCTCCAGGGCATACAGCGCGAGTTCAGGCCACGTGTCCAGCTTCGACACCCAGTAGTTGTAGGGGGCAGAGGCGTCACGGAGGATGGTCGTGCGATCGGCTACGTACTCCCTCACCATCCTTTTACAGTGCTCCCGCCAACTCAGCCTTGACTGGGGAGCGGTGACACAGTCTTGCTGGGGAGCCATAAAGCTGGCAAAAGCAGCCTCCACAGTACTGCACACGGTTAGATGTGGCCCTAAGAAGGACCGTTGGGGTTCTTGAAGCCTACACTAACTCCTAACACTCTCCCTATAGCAGCTCCGGCACCAACAGCACTGTCCCTCAGCTATCTCACAACGCATCTGAGGCGAGCCGCGGGAGGGGCCGATTTTTATACTCGGGTGACACCTGATCTCGCCAGCCACTCACTGCAGGGGGGTGGTATAGGGCTTGAACGTCGCAGGGGGAAGTTGTAATGCCTTCCCTGTCTTTCAATTGGCCAGAAAAGCGCGCTAACGTCTCAGAGATGAAAGTGAAAGTAACCCGAACATCGCGTGGTACTCGTTACGAGTAACGAGCATCCCGAACACGCTAATACTCGAACGAGTATCAAGCTCGGACGAGTACGTTCGCTCATCTCTAGTCACCACATGATTCTATTCATACCGAACCATCTGCCAGGAATTGTTCTATGAATTTAGAACTCCTAGAATGTAACTGTCATTAAACAAAGTTCAAATGCACTTTCAATGTTGTTAGCATATGTAATTAAAATGTATCATTTTCTCTTAATCCGTTAAAATAACATACTTCCACCTATTGTATATCACAGAAACTAGATAAATAAAATTTTTCTTTGTCATATTCATTTTTCTCACCCCAATTTTGGCCCTTGTCAAAATTGCTCAGATGCTTACACTTGCCCAGTTTTTCTACAGTATGTCCAACACATCAAATTCAAAAGTTGACTCTTCACTTGCTGCCAATATATCTTACCCCTGGATAGGTGCCATTTTGTATGGCCTTAATGTCATAGCTGATTGGCACATACACACAGTATCCATACACAAGTTTTAGAAATATATATACATACCACCAATCAGCAGTTTTAAAACCTTAATAAGTTTTTATTGATATTTACACAGTTTCATGTCTTGAACGTACTTTGAAATGAAAGCATAGAGCAAATAAACAGTTAAGATGAATAAAAGCAATGAATTAACTTTGTTTCACCAAATTAAACCTAAATTTTTGACTCTTCAAAGTAGCTACGTCTGTCTGATATAACAGCTTTACACTGTTGAGGCATTCTTTCTACAAGTGCATTCAAATATCATTCAGAGATTTCTTCCTAACATTGTTGCAGAAGTTCCCACAAATGTGCTGCACTTGTAGGTTGTTTTGCTTTCATTCTTCTGTCCATTTATTTATAAACAAGCTCAACATGGTTTAGGTATGGAGACTGTGCAGGCTTTTCCATTCTTTGAAGACTACCATAACCTAGAAGTAAGTTTTCGATCATTGTCTTGCTGTAATATGAGCCCCTGACCAACTAGGCATATACCAGAGGGTACTGGACAACATGTCAAAATGCAGTGGTACCCCTTTTTTGTCCACTGTGCCAGTCACCCTGTGCAAGTTGCCATCACTCTGGATCCAGGAAGAGTGCCCCAGACCATGACACTTCCTCCTCCATCTTTCACAGTTGGTTTCACACACTAAGGAACCATCCTTTCACATACATGATAGTGTACAAAAACCTTGCGTGAAGTACCAAAGATTCATTGCCCATAAAACTTTTTTTTCACTTGTCAGTAGTCCACTGGAGGTACTACATGGCCCATGAAAGTCTGTCACCTTAAGTTATTTGCCTTTTTTTGCCATTATGATAGCAATGTGCTCTGTAATGAAGAGCCAAACTGTCCACATCCTGCCCTCAAGGCTGTTGTAATGCAGTCTGTTCCCACACTGGTTGTTTTTAAAACCCTCAGATTCTATATGATCTACAAAAATTGAGACCCCTGTGGGAAGAGTTTACATCCACTTTCAAACCATAATTTGCTCTGTGCTGCAGAGCAGCTGTCCTTGGTTTGTTCCCTTTAAAAAAAATAAAACTATTTGGTTAAAATCATAAATTCAGACTATTGTTGCGTTTCAGGGTAAAATTTTGAAACATTTCACTTTATTTGCTGGACTTGAACTGTGTGAATGTAAAAAGTAACTGGAAAAATTGAGGTTATCTAAAACTTTTGACAGATAGTTTCTATGTATTTATAATGTGTGTATACTGCGCATATATGCACAAAACAGTATAAATTCTTCTAAGTCCACTTGTGCACATTTTGCATGAAGCAACTTGACGAGGAAATATTTTAAAACATCTTAGAGAAGTAAGCACAAATCTTCTGTGGATATAGGCTCACTCAAATCCTTCTGTCTCTTCATGTAATGCGAGACTGACTCAATGATGTTGAGATCAGGACATTGTGGGGGCGCTCATATAATCTCTTTCAGGACTCATTGTTCTTCTTTCAGCTAAAGATAGTTGTTAATGCCATTTTGCGTTATGTTTGGGGGGGTTGCCCTGCATTAAAAAATTTGGAGTCAATCAGATGCTTTCTATTTTTGAAAATTATTCTGACATTGCAGCACTTTTTCCACACCTGTCTAAAACTTTTGCACAGTACTGCGTATGCATGTCTCTATCATACAGAAAATATCACTTTGGAGAAACTCCCAAGTAGACGGCAGCAAATATAAGCTTAAAAAAAATACATATATAGTAAAGAAAAAATCTAATAAAGCTTCTTTTTCCAGACATATTTGTGTTGAAACTAATAAGGTTGTGCAGGCTCTTGAAATTACATTAGAGTTCAGTATCATGTTTCTGTGCTGTCAGAATCCAAGCAACTGAGAAAGAGACCTGGAAATTTCATTTAAAGTAATATGCTACATTTGGTATCATTTTCGTTTATGTGGTCTGGTTAAGAAAGAAAGGACATCCTGTGCAAACTGCCAAATAAAATGTGTGTAACTTAGTAGCCATTGATTGCGCTGATGCAGATATTTTTGACTACTGCTTAATCAACAGTCTTTTTTTCCTATGGAATGGTATGGCAGAGCAGCTTGGTGCAAATTGCATATAAAAAAGGCACAAATGTATATTAATCACACAGTTCTCATATATTATGACACAACATTTTAGAATAAAATCTTTTTACCGATTTACTAAGTTTCATGCATGAAAACTCTTTAGTAAAAGGGAAAAGATTCACTTTTGTTCTGACCAAGCAGGAGCGGTGGGTTGATGTGTGCTGCTGCTGCTACGTGTGAATGTATATGTGACCTGAAACTATAATTATCCAGTTTGGGTATTTGAGCATTGTGTCAGAAAACAGTGTGGTTGTATTGTTTAAGCCCTGGATAATAGCATTCGAGAATAGTATGAAGGTATTATTTGGACATTTGATGATGGTAGTCTTTGGACATAGTACTGTGTAAAGGAATTATTTTAG
The DNA here is from genome assembly GCF_035609145.1 of Eleutherodactylus coqui. NCBI lineage: Eukaryota > Metazoa > Chordata > Amphibia > Anura > Eleutherodactylidae > Eleutherodactylus > Eleutherodactylus coqui. Next base: position 220,700,213 of record NC_089841.1, read on the forward strand.
CAATCTGTAACATTATTTTAACCCTTTCCAATCTATTGTCTGACGTATTCAGGCATTCTGGTTGAAGGCTGTACAGCTCCGATGTTGGAAGATGTCCTGCAGGGTATTCTTACTGTATTTTACTGGCCGCTCTGTTGTCGGGGGGCCTCTCCGCATGTCACATACTGCAGTACTGGCTCTAGCCAGCAGATGGCGCCAATGTAAAATGGCAGAAAGAGAAAGCCCCCTAAAGGAACCCTGAATCCAAAATTGGATTGCAAAGGGTTAAGATACCACTGTTCCTGAAAATTGAATGGCTAGTGGAGTCTGCATACCTTTTACCTTTAAGGGCTTAAACATATGAATGTGTTTTGTGCCTGTAAATCTCACGCATGCAAAACGTGACAAATCCAACCCATTGATTTCAATGGGTTCATAGAATCATAGACTGGTAGAGTTGGACGGGACCTCCAGGGTCATCGGGTCCAACCCTCTGCTCAGAGCAGGATCACTAAATCATCCCGGACAGATATTTGTCCAGTCTTTGTTTGAACACTTCCATTGAAGAAATCACCACCTCCCATGGTAACCTGTTCCACTCATTGATCACCCTCACTGTCAGAAAGTTTTTTCATTCTCATGAGCGTGAATTGCGTGCGAGAAAAAATAAGACTTGCACTATCCTTCTGTGTTTTATGCAGAAATCTGCTATAGAAGTTTATGGCAGGTTAAAAAATGCAAGGGGAAGAGTGGGACCCGGAGTACAACAGAGGGAAAAGAAGACAGCAGCCCCTTATTAGGCTTTAAATAGCCATTCTATTCCATGGAAAGGGAGTATCACATGCGCATGCGAACTGGTATTACGAGCGCAAAATTTACAGTACTATGCATTGACATTTGCGTATCAGCCTGATTATTGCCATCTTCAAACCTTGTTCATGCGCAAATTCGCTCTGTTGCGGTGAATGTATTTGCACATATGTTCGTCTGTCAAAGCCCTCAAAGTGGATGTCCACTTGTGAGTTTCCCAATATGTACTGTATGTTCATACCTCCGGAGAATGCTTATCTGTTATTTATTTCCTTCACCTGCCATTAGGGCCGAGCTATGATGTGTAACAGCAATTATATTCAAGTGTATAAGAGAGTCTTGCTTCGTATCTCATTACAGACACAATTTGATGTTCCTACTTGGATTTTTCGGTAACACATATATAGAGCCAAATGAGCCTCAAATGGGTTTTGTCATTAGTACAAAACCTTGTCCCCCAGTTGGGCCCTGCCTAAAATAAAAAATCAGGACATAGTCACCTCTCCGGGAGCCACAAAATGTAACTGACAGCTGCCGCCTGTATCTGCGGTGACTTCTAGATAGACAGCTGGTGCCCATCTGGTAGTACGGGCATTACTAAAAGCCTGTAAGACTGCATGGTGTACTAAAGTATCTGTGTGACTGGCACAGTCTAGAAGCCTTATCGGTATACAATCAAGTATACTACTAAGCAACCCCCCCCCCCCCAATGTATGGTAGGTGTGTGTGTGGTATTTTGCCTTACTGCTAAGAACTGGAATTTGTGCCTGCCCATGTATCTTTGTAGAAGTAACACCATTTTTAGTAATTTTTGCATGGATTTAATCTCTTTCAGAGATTTTTAACTCTAAATGAAAATTTATGAATATTTTTACAATTTAATATTAAACAAAAACACTAAAAGAATTAAAAAGAAAGAGAGAGCTATTGTTCAAGGCTTTGCTGCAGTTACCATACAGCCTTTGTTAAAAAAAAAGAGTAAAAGCGAAAACACAGTCTAGTATTTGCCTTCAGTCTGAAGTAGTTTAAATAGTGAAATATGGTCTGGTAATGATAGAGCAAAATCTTTTACTCTATGAATGGGATTATTATGTAGGGAACATTAACAGAGAACAATACATGTATTCTGTCTCTAAAGAGGGCCACGCTGTTACAGATTAACAGGAAGTTGCTGCCAAGTTTCCCCACGGATAACAGCTGATCGCTGGGGGGCCCAGCAGGGGAACACTTTGTGATGTGCCTATTATCAAGGGACCCTTCTACCAATTAGGGATCATCGAAGCAGAAGAACTGGAAATATAGAATTAGTCAGACTTTGACATAATTCCTACTCTACAATTTACACGTTGGCTTTATCAAAATGCAGCATTTTGTCATATTTTTCATTTAGTTTTCTTACATAGTATTACTGAGATGGGAATACCTATTTCAATGTGTTGGAAATCGCAAAACAATGTTTTCACCCATAAGATGTTTATTTTCAAAATGGCCCCTTCTCGGGGAATAGTTTAGTTTATTTCCAAAATGCTCCGTTCTCCCGATATTACAAATATTGATTCCTTTGTCCTTTTGGTTGTTTACTGCTCATTGCCAGGGGAACAGACTACCTTTTCTATGTAAAGAAATAGGAGAGGAGGCGAGCGCATGTGGATTTCTTTCATCTAAATCTAATGGCTGGGTCCTCAGGAGTGCATGCACACTAGCTTTCGGACTGGCCACCAGCTCTCCATAGAAGAGGTGGTCTGTTTTCCTGGAAAGGAGCAGTAAACAACCAAAGGACAGAGGAATCAACAGCTGAAATATCTGGAGAACAGAACATTTTGAAAATAAACATCTCATGGGTGAGTGCATTGTTTTGCAATTTTGAACACTTTGAAATAGTATTCCTGAGATGGGAATATCGCTTAAACCCTTTCACGCTTAGGATGTACATTAACGTCCTGGGTGTACAGGGTTTCTTTGGAGTGGGATCGGATGCCAATCCCATTGCATACCTGGCAGATGCTGGCTGTATTTAAAAACTGACACCTGCCTGCAATTACTGAAATCAGCATGAACGCTGTTAACCCTTTAAATACCACAACCAATTCTGACACTTAAATGCCCCAATCAGTATTCCAGGATCCCGAACGGCTCCTGCCCGCTACGACATTGTGAGGTGCCATGGATAGACTGCCTATCAGAACACAATATAATACAATACTACGGTATTGCATTATGCTCTATGGGCAATCAAATGATCGCAAGTTCAAGTCCCCTATGGGAATTTAAAAAAATGTAAAAATGATTTTTTAAAAGTTTTGCTAATTATTAGAAAAAATAAAGGATAGTAAAAGTTTACAAATCTCCATTTTTCCCACTTTTTTTTTTATCCTGCACGGTGAACGTCAGCCTGTCTAAAGAAAATAAAAATGTTATCAAAAAGTTGTATGTAGTCCAAAATTATACCAATGGAAACTATAGGATGTCCGGCAAAGCCCTCGGAGAGCTATGTTGATGGATATATAAAAGTGTTATATTTCGAAAGTAGGGAGGAAAAACCACAAATGAACAAGAGAAAGTGAAGGGAGATATAAACTGATCAAATAGAGTGAGCAAAACTGATCAAATAGAGTGAGCAAAACTATCATCAATTTGACACATTTACATTTTTATTCCTCTTGATTTTAATTGGAACAATTTTAATAACAATCATAATAGTATAAGGCATTGATATTATGAACTATATGTAGGTTTACCTACAATTTAAGGTAAGCTCTAATTCACACCTGTGCTGAAGCCTCCTGTGTGATTTCTGTTCAGCTTTATCTTCAGACCTGAACAAATACTGGAACCACTGGGTCCCCACATATCAGACCCAAACCGCACCAAACCTCACTGACTATATTGAGGTCTGTTCAGCTTTCAGCATGCCAGCTAGAAGTTTCCCAGATGAAAGAGCATGCTGCTGTATTTCATTTGGGATTTCATGCTAGATCCATGCTGGAGGTTTCAAACTAAACCTAGCTTTCTGCCTAGATGTGAATGGGACCTAAATGAGTATTTAATAGAGATGAGCGAGCATACTCGTCCGAGCTTGATGCTCATTCGAGTATTAGGGTGCTCGAGATACTCGTTACTCGAGACGAGCACCACGCGGTACTCGTCTCGATTAAACGAGCACTGACCATTGAATTCAATAGAGCCGGCAATACAGCCGGCTCCATTGAAAGCAATGGGCTGCTGGCGAGCGCGGGATGAATTTTCGGGAAGGGCTTAAAAATATAAGCCCTTCCCTGAAATTCATCCAGAAATGTGTAAAAAGTAAAAAAAAAATATACTCACCTTGTCCCGGCAGACGGATTTCAGCCGCAGCTGGCCGGCAGTTCTCCTGAACTGCTCTCTGTAGTTTTCAGCAGGCAGGGATTTAAAATCCCCACCTGCTGAATGGGCTGCCTCTGATTGGTCACAGCCCTCACCAATCAGAGGCAGCTCTCACTCACCCATTCATGAATTCATAAATGGGTGAGTGAGTGCTGCCTCTGATTGGCTCAGCGCAGGGACCAATCAGGGGCAGCTCTCAGCTGTCATTCAATAGCTGAGAGCTGCCCCTGATTGGTCCCTGCGCTGAGCCAATCAGAGGCAGCACTCACACACCCATTCATGAATTCATGAATGGGTGAGTTAGAGCTGCCTCTGATTGGTGAGGCTGTGACCAATCAGAGGCAGCTCATTCAGCAGGCGGGGATTTTAAATCCCCGGCTGCTGAATACTACTCAGAGCAGTTCAGGAGAACTGCCGGCCAGACGCAGCTGAACTCCAGCTGCAGCGGAAAGGTGAGTATACATTTTTTTTTTCTATTTTTACACATTTTAGGATGATTTTCAGGTAAGGGCTTATATTTTTAAGCCCTTCCCGAAAATTCATCCCGCGCTCGCCGGCAGCCCATTGCTTTCAATGGAGCCGGCTGTATTGCCGGCTCCATTGAATTCAATGGGCTAACATCGTTCTTCTCTGCCACAGCTGTTACAGCTATGGCAGAGGAGAATGATCTTTATGCTAACAGTTCGGGGGGGGGGGGGCACTCTTGCCGCTATTGTGGCTTAATAGTGGGACCTGGGAACTTGAGATGCAGCCCAACATGTAGCCCCTCGCCTGCCCTATCTGTTTCTGTGTTTTTTACATGACTTTGGTGATATAGATTTTCACAAATGAAAACCTTAGCGGAGCACCAGTCATATACAAAAATGCTCCAGTCGCCCATTGACTTCAATGGGGTTCATTACTCGAAACGAACTCTCGAGCATCACTGAAAGTTCGACTCGAGTAACGAGCACTCGAGCATGTTGGTGCTCGCTCATCTCTAGTATTTAACATTAGCATATTTACATATAATTTACCTTCTTATTAATTTTAGTAATGCATCTTATTTTTAGCTTATGCTTTCAATCTTAGTCTTACTAAAAGCAAAAAGAATGAAAAAGAAACACATTTGCCCTTTTCTTGTCAAGATGAAGTCTTAACATGCTGGGTTATAGCACATAATATTATTCCCCTAAGGCAGGGAACTTCATAGCTAGTGGTTCAATTCATGTAAGTGATACATTTAAAAGAAGCCCATGCATTGCCCTACGGGCTCTGATCGGTAACTTACCTCCTTGCAATTCTTTCAAATCTTTTCTAGCTCAAAATCAGAGAAGTATATCTTAAAATCTGCTTGTTCTACTTAAGCTACCTGTTTTTAAACCCTTTGATATGAGGATTTTTTTTATTGTGTGTAATGCTGCTGAACAGGGTACCTTATTTTAAAATATAGTTATATATACATAGACAAAAATATTTCTGAGATGTATACAATGCATGTATAATAAGTGTGGCTAAGAAACTAGGATGTTAAAGAGAGGATATCATTTGTGTAAGGCGTTTTGAGTGAATGGGTTTGTAAAGAACAAATTCACTACAATTTTATACCACAAATAATAAAAAGTACACATGGGGTTAGCGTAATATATATCGCTGCACATTTTTATTTACGTTGGTCTTAAAGCATACATATACAACCTACCAACTGTTGAAAACATTAATGCAGAGTCTTATTAATTTTGGTTAACATTCTTAATAAATAGATACATTCATAACTCTCTCCTGCTGTATACATTGTTCACACTCAATGGCAGGCACAGTCATGAGAAGAAAAAGCGAAGTACACGCTCTTTTTAATTACTATGCTTTTATGTATCAGGGTATAAATCTGGTCCTTAGTAGGTCTCGGGTAAATACAACCTCAGATGAACAACAAAACATAATACCAAATTACACAGTATCATTACTAATTTAACTCAAACAGGATCAAAATGCTGAAGCAGTGTGTGAAAAATTAAGTACACCCCATGAATCAATAACTTGCAGAACCACCTTTAGCAGCAATAACTTGAAGTAATCAATTTCTTAAGGACTTTATTAGTCTCTCACATCATTCAGAGAAGTTTTAGCCCACTCTTCTTTATAACATTGCTTTGAGGTTTGTGGGCCTTCATTTATGCACAGCTCTCTTAAAGTTCTTCCACAATATTTCAATTCGGTTGAGATCTGGACTTTGACTGGGGCACTGCAATACCTTGATTTTTTTCTTTTACAGCCATTCTGATGTAGATTTGCTGGTGTGCTTGGAATAATTGGCAATCCACTCCAATGACCCACAGCACACTTCAGGATTTTTAAATCTGTTTGAGAGGGACTTACAAGTCCAGTAAATGCACGCCAAGATGTAGGGGTCAGAGCCTCAAAAACCCCCGAAGCATAATCCAGTGTTTTAGTAGAAAGATGGCAGCATTCCAGGCGTATAACGTGAAAAATAGTTTATTCCTCCATACACTGCTATGTTTCGACCCTCTCGGGGTCTTTGTCAAGCATAAAATAATATTACAGGCACCAACATATAACACCAACCCAAACACACCATCACCAATCACCTTTACAGATCCACATGTGTATCACATAGTCATTACCTTAAGGCTCAACCTCCCAGTCCGGTAGTTTTCCATCTTTAGGATCACAGACCACGTTCTCCTCGGCTGTCTCCGTGTCCACTATGTGTATTACTGATGACCGGCGCTTCCTTCACTCATCTGCGCATGCGTGGGATGTCTGAGGCGCCGCGAGAGTCTAAAATCTATGCATTGGGATTCTTGTATGCCGCTGCTCGTGCGCGGGACTAACTTGAAGTCTCGCGTTACTGTTTCTCAGTGGGATTCCCTGTGCAGCGCTGTCTTCCCATGTTAATGTATTATATATAGCCCGATCCCCATATATGTCTGTATATACACCGGATTGGTGTTCTATGACCGAGCAAAGCAACCTGCTAATGATCGACTGGAGATTAATAAAGACCATCTTAACAGTGCGTTTCCAAACCAGATGAACTAAATCGATTGATTTATCTCATGCCCCGTAAAACATGAAAATAATAGGGATCTACACCCTTCATATATACTCAAAATTTATAATATTTTTTACCTGTTAATTATGACAAAGAGGCCAATCACTTCCATACTGCTCATTCAAATTTATTCATTTAGGGATATTTACATTCCATATTATCCCGAAAGGGCATCAAATTCCTTTTAAATACAAAATACATCATAATAGGGAATGCCAGCGGACTTAAAAAGGGGACAACCGAATCCACAAAACAATTACATAGTGAAAAAGGAAACATACATTGTCATCATCATACTGAAAATTCATTAATGCATCAATATATATCTTTATCAAAGAGTTTCTATTCACTTCATTTTTTGTACACATGGGGAGAGCCGTGGCAGGTATTTATGTCTGTATCCAGATATCCAGGACGGATGGAGGGAGCCCTGGTATTATATCATGTGGAATCTGTAATGTATAAAAAACCAATTAAAAACAATTTTTTAAAAGGGTACAGTAGTAGATGTTATTCAAATATACACTATCCTGTACTACTACTCTGTGGCGAAACAACAGTTCAGATATGTGGCATGAAATCATAATCTAAATTTAACCCTTTTGGTGACATCGTATCCAATAGGAAAATCCAGCGCAGTTCACATTTTTGTAACAAAAGGGTACGATCCCCACCTCTCTTGAGAGGTGGGACCGAATCTATCCCCCTAAACCTTAGTTGGCTGACAGAATGTTTGTGTTCCGAAAAATGCTTTGGAACGGGAAGCTCTTTGTTGTTCATCCGAATGGTGCTTTTATGTTCGTTTATCCTTTCACGGACCTCTCTGGTGGTATGACCCACATAACCCTTCCCACAAGGGCAGGTAAGTAGGTATACCACATATGACGACCGGTATGAAAATCTACCCCTGATTTTAAATCTTTTCCCCAGAGGGGGATGTGAGAACTCCTTCCCTTTTACCAGATTCCCACAGCATGTGCATGATAGGCATGGAAAATTGCCTTTTTTTAGTTGGCGCCAAAGTTTGCTGGATTAAATTTTCCTTCAGTGGGATAGAGGGTTTCACTAAATGGTCCCTCAAATTATGGCCTCTACGGTAGGCCATAATTGGGGGAGATGAAAATTTCTTAATGTCACATCCCTTTTCAATAATGGGCCAATGCTTTTTAATTATTTTCCTAATTTTTTCGCTTTCAGGGCCGAAAGTGGAAATAAGAGGAATCCTACTATTTTTCCGACGCTTCTTGGTTCTACGTACTTCTGATCTCGGTGTAGCTCTTATTTTATCGACCGTTTTACTAATTAGGGATTTCCGATATCCTCTATCAAGGAATTTTTTTGCCATTTGTTGTAGGCGTGTGTCAACAAACTCATCATCAGTTATTTTTCGTACCCTAAGGCACTGGCTCCAGGGTGGGGATTCAAGGGTTCTTCTAGGGTGATTACTCTCAAATTTGAGGATGTTATTTCTATCCGTCGTTTTCAAGAATAGATCCGTCCACAGTCTTCCCGCTCTTTTGATCACCATAACATCCAAAAATTGGATGTTGGTGAGTGAAAAAAATCACAGTAAATTTTAGGTCAGTATCCAAGGTATTAACTTCCTCACAAAATCTATGGAGCTGCTCCTCATTACCTGTCCATATCAAAAAAATGTCGTCTATGTATCTGTACCATTTACTGACTAACGGCCAGAGATCTAATGTCTGTAAAAGCTCCTCCTTGAAAGACCTCATGTACGCATTAGCGTACGTTGGCGCGAAGTTCGCGCCCATTGCTGTACCCTGTCGCTGCCGGTAGTACGCCCCCCCAAAACTAAAATATTTATTGGTGAGGATGTACTCCAGCAGCGACAGGGCAAATGTGGCGCACTCCGGAGCCAAATCCATTTTTTGCAAAAACCTGTCGATCACGGCTAAACCCTTTACATGTTTAATAGAGGTGTACAAAGAGACGACGTCCAAGGTAACCAAGGATGCCGTCTCGTTGATCTCAAGACCTTCAATTTTGTCCAAAAAGTCTCCCGTGTCTTTTATGTACGAGTTTGCTCCTTCTGCCAGATTTCTAAAAACCTTATCTAAAAATTTGGAAATATTGCAGAATATAGAGTCGCAACTTGCGACTGACTATTGGTCGGCCAGGAGGGTTAATCAAGTTCTTATGCACCTTTGGAAGAACATAGAAATTCGGTGTCTTAGGGTGTTCAATTATAAGATACTTAGCTAGGCCTGCATCAATCACCCCCTCTATTAATGCTTCATTGATTTTTACCCTCAACTCTGTCTGAAATTTGAATACAGGGTTTAACTGCAATTTCTCGTAAATGGTTTCGTCGTCCAGCTGTTTTTGAATCTCCGCCAAATATTTCACTGAATCCCAGACTACTAAGGCTCCCCCCTTATCAGCAGGTTTAATGCTTATCTGTTACGGCACTCTGCCCCCCGAGCGCCAGTTGGGGTGCCCTGATCTCCCGCACCCCCACTGTCCCTGCCTACTTGCCTCGGCCCTGGCTAACCCCAGGCGGACAACTGGACGGCGGTCCCTGCCCTGGCTAGGGACCTGGCGACTGACAAGCAGGAAACTACCTAATGGGGGGAACAGAGTGCCGACAGAGGAGGCAGATGAATCAGACCAACAAAACTTACAAGGCTGGAGATGGGACTCACAGGCAAACTGGCAGGGTGCTGGATAGCAACTAGTACTGACTGGGCCAGACTAGATTAGAGGCAAACAGAGCCAACACAACAGACAGAGTAATAGGGGACCAGAGGGAGCTGACCGACAACTAGGGACTGGCTGAGGCGAACCGCAGACAGACTGGCTAGGTGCATGCAGAACCAATAACTGGCAATGAGCTCACTTCACTGCCAGTCTTTTAACCACAAGGTTCCGCCCAGGGGCGGAGAGTGGGATGAGGCAACTCCGCCCCCTGCTGTATAAGAAGAACGGAGGAGGGCGGGCGGCACCCTACGGGTGGACACGCCCATGCCGCCGCCCACAGCTGCTGGGATAACCTCGACACAGGGCTCCAGGCCGCCGGAGCCGACGCCGGAGCGACGCGCCACGCTGTATGGTAACATTATCGTGTTGTCCTCTGTTAGATTCTTTAGTATCATATGTTTTTTTTGGACAAATTATTTCTTCTAGTGGTTCTTCTCTTTTGATGTGTAGATGTTCTTAAACTCTGAATGTCCTTCCGAATGAAATCTATAAAAGTCTCAATACTGTGGTTCGCTATAGGTGGTTGGAAAGAACTCTTGTTTCGCAGACCTACCCCGCCGAGAGTAAACCTCTCGCGGGAAATGGACTGCGTAACAACCTGCTCAGGGGAGTCCTGTATGGAAAAGTGATATTTTAATCTGAGATTTCTATAGAATCTCTCCAGGTCCAAATCCAATTGGAACCAGTCCATAGAGTTGTTTGGACAAAAAGACAAGCCTTTAGATAATAACTTAACTTCAGATTCAGTTAAAGTGCGAGAGGAGATGTTGATCACCAAATTCTCACCTAATGTTTCCGGTGTTGGTGCGAGGGTCCCTGTCATGTTGTCGACCTCATTGTCATCATTCTTTCGTCCTTTCTTTGATCTCCTATGTTTGACACCGCCTCTCCGTTTTCCAAATCTCCTCCTGATTTTCATCTAGTTCTTGGCTCCCTCATCTGTCCCAGAAAAGAGGTATCCCGTCTACCAGTTCCTCTGACGGATTCATCTGTTGAGCAAGAACCCACTGGGGAGGGACCATAATGATGTCTTTGTTGTTGCTGGCGTCTGCGTGGGCGTCCACGATGATTACTAGAGATGAGCGAACGTACTCGTCCGAGCTTGATACTCGATCGAGTATTAGCGTGTTCGAGATGCTCGTTATTCAAAACGAGCACCACGCGATGTTCGAGTTACTTTCACTTTCATCTCTGAGACGTTAGCGCACTTTTCTGGCCAATAGAAAGACAGGGAAGGCATTACAACTTCCCCCTGCGACGTTCAAGCCCTATACCACCCCCCTGCAGTGAGTGGCTGGCGAGATCAGGTGTCACCCGAGTATATAAATTGGCCCCTCCCGCGGCTCGCCACAGATGTATTCTGACAGAGATCAGGGAAAGTGCTGTCTTGCTGGAGTTGCTATAGGGAGAGTGTTAGGAGTTATTTTAGTCTTCAAGAACCCCAACGGTCCTTCTTAGGGCCACATCTGACCGTGTGCAGTACTGTTGAGGCTGCTTTTTGCAGTGTTGCACATTTTTTTTTTTTGTATATCGGCCGTGCAGAGCATTGCGTCCTCAGTCTACAGTAATTTTACATAGTCCAGGGCCAGTAGTGGTGAGGCAGGGACAGTGAAAGACATATACAGTCTATATAGGCAGTGGGCTTTTCCAAAAAAATTTGGGAAAAAAAATCTATTTGGGCTGCCTGTGACCGTCCTCAGTGTACTGCGTCTCTGCTGGGGGTAGTTGTCCTAATTCATACGCAGCCAGCTAAGTGTTACAGCAGGCTTGCGCAAAATTCTTTCCTGGCTCTGCGTTGCCTCTTACATCATCGCTGTATTCCTGTCCAGAGTGAAACAGTCTGCAGTAATTTTACATTGTCCAGGACACTGCAATGGGATACATTTATGTACAGCCGGTGGGTTCCAGGGAGCCACCCATGCTGTGGGTGCACACGGAATTCCCATTGCGGAGTTGTACCTGCCTGTGACTATTTATAAAAAACCGCGGTCTGACTGGGACATGCAGACACCTTGACAGAATGAATAGTGTGTGGCACATAGGTTCCCCATTGCTATGCCCACGTGTGCAGCTCCTGATGGCGGTGGCACAGGATTATATTTCTCATTGCTTCTGTACAGCATTGTGGGCTATCGCCCTGCCCCTTTTACAGAGGGTCGCTGCCTAGCCATGCCAACCCTCTGCAGTGTGTGCCTGCGGTTCCTCCTCATGGCAGACGCACTTATAAATAGACATGAGGGTGGTGTGGCATGAGGGCAGCTGAAGGCTGCGCAGGGACACTTTGGTGTGCGCTGTGGACACTGGGTCGTGCGGGGGGGGGGCAGCATGTAACCCAGGAGAAGTGGCAGCGGAGTGTCATGCAGGCAGTGATTGTGCTTTGTTGGAGGTAGTGTGGTGCTTTGCTAAGGTATGCATTGCTAATGAGGGCTTTTCAGAAGTAAAAATTGTTGGGAGGGGGGGCCCACTCTTGCCGCTATTGTGGCTTAACAGTGGGACCTGGGAACTTGAGATGCAGCCCAACATGTAGCCCGTCGCCTGCCCTATCCGTTGCTGTGTCGTTCCCATCACTTTCTTGAATTGCCCAGATTTTCACAAATGGAAACCTTAGCGAGCATCGGCGATATACAAAAATGCTCAGGTCGCCCATTGACTTCAATGGGGTTCGTTACTCGAAACGAACCCTCGAGCATCGCGAAAAGTTCGTCTCGAGTAACGAGCACCCGAGCATTTTGGTGCTCGCTCATCTCTAATGATTACCCATTGCAGGACCTGTAGAGACAACTTGAGGCTTATGCCAATTAAAAATCATTCCACTTGAATAATCATGTAGATCTCTAAACCATTTGCCCTCTTTATGTCTTCCAAATCAGCCCTGTATGCCTTCAATGGCGTTTCCAGTTTCTCATACTGAATCTCCCATTCCTGTCTTGATATTTTGTTCAGGGTCTCATTCTCAGTGGTTACTAAGTGTCTTTTTGCTTTTTCTAATTCTTCATGCAGGAATTCAATATTCAATAGGATGACATCAAAGGCAAATTTATTAATTATGGCTTCAATTTTATTACAATATGGCTGGTTGCCTTCCTTTAGTGTTGGTCTCTTTACCTTGAAATATTCTTTTAGCGTGATTAAATGTAGAGACAAGGTAATTATACATCTACCTTCGACTTCCCATCTACGGATCAACAAGTACATTGGGGGAGTGCTAAGGAAAGTACCTTCTGCCGATGGAATCGCCATCACTCTTTCCGTATCCGCCGCAGAGTAGGAGAAGAAGGTGGAGGATCCAGGAACGCCTTCATCCTAGAAGAAATTCATATTGCTTCCTGATCCCTGCAGTGCTCGCAAGTAGTGGCTCTCCACAGTCCGCCATCCACTCCAATGACCCGCAGCACACTTCAGGATTTTTAAATCTGTTTGAGAGGGACTTACAAGTCCAGTAAATGCATGCCAAGATGTAGGGGTCAGAGCCTCCAAAACCCCCGAAGCATAATCCAGTGTTTTAGTAGAAAGATGGCAGCATTCCAGGCGTATAACGTGAAAAATAGTTTATTCTTCCATACACTGCTACGTTTCGACCCTCTCGGGTTCTTGGTCAAGCATAAAATAAAATTACAGGCACCAACATATAACACCAACCCAAACACACCATCACCAATCATCTTTACAGATCCACATGTGTATCACATAGTCATTACCTTAAGGCTCAACCTCTCAGTCCGGTAGTTTTCCATCTTTAGGATCACAGTTTTGGTCAAGCTTTTAGTTAGATGGCCTCACATTTGAGTCTAGAATACAGAGATGTTCATGGTTAAGTCAATGCTTGCAGGGTGCCCAGGTCCTTTAGCTGCAAAACAAGTCCAAATTATCACCCTACTACCCTCATGCTTAACAGCTGGTATTAAAGGTTTGTGCTGATCTGCTGTGTTTAGATTCTGTGAACATGGAGCTGGACCTTAGGACTCATTTACATGGGCTACAAAACCTCGCTACAAAATCATTGCTATGTTTTGTAGCCCGAAAAAAACCATTGGAAACCATGGGCTTCATATAAATGCGGTTTTGCAGCAATGATTTTGTAGCCTGTGTAAACGAGCCCTTCTGGCCAAACATTTTGACTTCATTGGTCCAAAAGTCTTGTAATTTGTTCAGATGCAACTGTGTGAATTTTAGACATGCTTCTATGTTCTTTTTAAAAATAAGAGGCTTTCTCCTGGCAATACTTCCAAACAAGCCATATTTGTTCAGTCTTTTTCTAATTGTATTGTCATGAACTTGAAGATTTAAAGGGGTTGTCCCGCGCCGAAACGGGTTTGTTTTTTTTTCAACAGCCCCCCCGTTCGGCGCGAGACAAACCCGATGCAGGGACCTAAAAAAAAATCCGCACAGCGCTTACCTGAATCCCCGTGCTCCGGTGACTTCTTACTTACCGGTTGAAGATGGCTGCCGGGATCTTCTCCCTCGGTGGACCGCAGCTCTTCTGTGCGGTCCATTGCCGATTCCAGCCTCCTGATTGGCTGGAATCGGCACGTGACGGGGCGGAGCTACACGGAGCCGCTCTCCGGCACGAGCGGCCCCATTCAGAAAAGAAGAAGACCCGGACTGCGCAAGCGCGTCTAATCGGGCGATTAGACGCTGAAAATTAGACGGCACCATGGAGACGAGGACGCTAGCAACGGAACAGGTAAGTGAATAACTTCTGATAACTTCTGTATGGCTCATAATTAATGCACAATGTACATTACAAAGTGCATTAATATGGCCATACAGAAGTGTATAGACCCACTTGCTTTCGCGGGACAACCCCTTTAACATGCTAACTGAGGCCTTTAGAGTCTGAGGTGGAGGTGTTGAGTTTTTTGCAATTTCTCTGAGCATTGCACCATCTGACCTTGGGGTGGATTTACTGGGATGTCCACTCCTGGGAAGATTGCCAACTGTCTTGAATATTTTTCACTTGTGTATAATCGTTCTCACTGTAAAAATGGGCTTATAACCCTTCCCGGATTGATGAGTATAAACAATTGCTTATCTAAGATCATTGTTTATGTCTTTCCTTCTTTGCATTGTATTAACACCAGACCAGCAAACTGCCAAAGCCTCTGCCTTTATAGAGGTGGTCATGCTTGCTAATGATCAAAATTACATTTTTTTCATCAGCACCTGGCTGCTACTTACCTTCTTAATTCCTATGAAAGCAGCAAGGCTGTATATTATTTTTCACACACTGCTTCTGCATTTTGGCATAATTTTTGTTAAATTTTGAAGCAATATAATTTGTCAAGTGTGTTGTTTATCTCAAAGGGTTGGCATTTACTCAATTTCAAGACCTTCTAAGGAACAGATTTTTTAAATGATGTCTTAATACATTACATCACAAAATTCAAAAAGGTCTATTTAGTTTTTCTCATGACTGTTTGTAATATGGGTTTTATTTTACCCATGTAAGCAATGGATTTCTAACATTTGACGAATTGATATCTGCTACTTTAGGGCGTGTTTTCCACCTGCTTGTTTTGTTACTTAACCTTGTTTTGATATTTCTAAATAAAGATTTTCTTACGTTTTTGTGTCATGTACATTTGTTGTATGTGTAGTATTTCTATCAGAGTTACATAGCTGAATTAGATTATTTGATTTCCAGATTTATTGTTTTCTTATTGAATATAATGTTGTAATTATAACTGGATGTTCACCTTAAAGGCTATGTACACTCTTTTTTTAATGTATCTTTGGAAATTAAGACTTTTTGTAATTAGTTTTCATTAAAAAATTGTGATTGCTTGATTCTATGCTTGCATTATTTTCTAAGAATATATTATGAAATTGCATTAGGGTCATGCAAGCACAATTCTAATTGCCAAAGGCAAAAAATACCCATAGGTGATATCCCTTAAAAATAATCTAAATACTTTATTATTCAAGACAAAGACAACATTAATAACAATCAAAATAAAGGGGCAAATGATGGTAGCAAATGAGATGTTACTAGTAGTCATCAGATAGTGTCATCATGTGTGTAATTGTGTATATTCCTACTAAAACATCGGTCTGGATGGCCAACTTGCAAAAACCTACGTAGAGATTAGTAAATCAGCACCACCAGGCCCTGGCATGATGTTTTTATGATTAGCAAGTGGCTAGAAGCTTCTGGTTTGATCACAGCAGTAGTTTTAGAACAATGTCAGGCTACATAAGGCTTATTCCAAACTATTTCTTTAATACTCTGCTGAGCTTAATCCTAGATGTCAGCACAGTATATTCTATGAAGAAGAGTGCAGAAGTGAGTGGCACTTTGAAAATCAGTAGAGATGCCCTTAGAAAGTGATGTACCAACATACATATAAGCATAATGTCACATCACTCACTTAAATCAGACTGCCAGTGCCCAACTGAAATGCTGGGGCAGAAATAGAAGCATTGGATATAGAGATCTGGTGATTTCTTAGTCAAGTGTTTTTTAAATAATTTTAAATAGAAATTTCAATCAGTTCAATCAGGTAGACTAGACAGTTGCTAAAAATTAGTCGTTTTCCTTTTATTTACTGTATCTGTTTCTTAACTTTTATTATTATTATTATTATTATTATATTTGCTGAAAATGTGAATTTTAAATAGGAGAAGAAAATAATTCAGCAATGAAAGCAACAACTTTTGCCTTTTATTCTGATAACTAGAAACTAGAGAAAATATACCCTGAGATCTTACAGTCAACAAATCAGTTAGTCTAAGAAAATGAACAATTTCATCATTTTCAGAAGACATTACAAATTACCTTCTATGTTACATGAAAGAAAATGCTTCTAAACACTATCTTTTCAAAAAATGTGACCTTAAATCTTAAGGCACAGCAACCTCACTTCACGCAATTAGAAGCAATTTCCTGAATTAGATGAATTTGCTGGGAGGCTTCCTAAATCACTCCGTTGAGTGTTTGCTTCTTTTGTACCCAACATTAACATTTAAAAAGCAAACTTTTCCAATACTACATAAATTTTGTATTTCAGAAAAATAAAGAAAGTGAACACAATTTTACTAAGGAACACAAGCAAAATTCAGGATTAGAGATGAGCGAACGTACTCGTCCGAGCTTAATACTCGTTCGAGTATTAGCGTGTTCGAGATCCTCGCTATTCGAAACGAGCACCACGCGATGTTCGGGTTACTTTCACTTTCATCTCTGAGACGTTAGCGCGCTTTTCTGGCCAATAGAAAGACAGGGAAGGCATTACAACTTCCCCCTGCGACGTTCAAGCCCTATACCACCCCCTGCAGTGAGTGGCTGGCAAGATCAGGTGTCACCCGAGAATATAAATCGACCCCTCCCGCGGCTCGCCACAGATGCATTCTGACATTGTTCAGGAAAAGTGCTGTCTTGCTGGAGTTGCTATAGGGAGAGTGTTAGGAGTTATTTTAGGCTTCAAGAACCCCAACGGTCCTTCTTAGGGCCACATCTGACCTTGTGCAGTACTGTTGAGGCTGCTTTTTGCAGTGTTGCACATTTTTATTTTTTTTTGTATATCGGCTGTGCAGAGCATTGCGTCCAGAGCATTGCGTCCTGCAGTAATTTTACATAGTCCAGGGCCAGTAGTGGTGAGGCAGGGACAGAAGACATATACAGTCTATATAGGCAGTGGGCTTTTCCAAAAAAATTTGGGAAAAAAAATCTATTTGGGCTGCCTGTGACCATCCTCAGTGTACTGCGTCTCTGCTGGGGGTAGTTGTCCTAATTCATACGCAGCCAGCTAAGTGTTACAGCAGGCTTGCGCAAAATTCTTTCCTGGCTCTGCGTTGCCCGTCACATCACCGCTGTATTCCTGTCCAGAGTGAAACAGTCTGCAGTAATTTTACATAGTCCAGGGCCAGTAGTGGTGGAGAGGCAGGGACAGAATACATATACAGTCTATATAGGCAGTGGGCTTTTCCAAAAAAATTTGGGAAAAAAATCTATTTGGGCTGCCTGTGACCGTCCTCAGTGTACTGCGTCTCTGCTGGGGGTAGTTGTCCTAATTCATACGCAGCCAGCTAAGTGTTACAGCAGGCTTGCGCAAAATTCTTTCCTGCCTCTGCTGTGCGTTCCGTAAGTGAAGTCAGCCTCCAACCACAGGCCAATAAGCGGCACATTTAATTACAGCGTTCTGTTTCTGCACTACTGATAATACAGCGTGCTGAGGAGTAGGGGTAGGCCTAGAGGACGTGGACGCGGGCGAGGACTCGGAGGCCCAAGTCAGGGTGTGGGCACAGGCCGAGCTCCTGATCCAGGTGTATCGCAGCCGACTGCTGCGCGATTACGAGAGAGGCACGTTTCTGGCATCCCCACATTCATCTCACAATTAATGGGTCCACGCGGTAGATCTTTATTAGAAAATGAGCAGTGTGAGCAGGTCCTGTCGTGGATGGCAGAAAGTGCATCCAGCAATCTATCGACCACCCAGAGTTCTGCGTCGTCCACTGCTGCAACTCTGAATTCTCTGGCTGCTGCTCCTCCTTCCTCCCAGCCTCCTCACTCCATTACAATGACACATTCTGAGGAGCAGGCAGACTCCCAGGAACTGTTCTCGGGCCCCTGCCCAGAATGGGCAGCAATGGTTCCGAATCCTCTCCCACTGGAGGAGTTTGTCGTGACCGATGCCCAACCTTTGGAAAGTTCCCGGGGTCCGGAGGATGAGGCTGGGGACTTCCGGCAACAGTCTCAAGAGCTTTCAGTGGGTGAGGAGGACAATGACAATGAGACACAATTGTCTATCACTCAGATAGTAGTAATTGCAGTAAGTCCGAGGGAGGAGCGCACAGAGGATT
Source organism: Eleutherodactylus coqui (assembly GCF_035609145.1). Classification (NCBI taxonomy): domain Eukaryota; kingdom Metazoa; phylum Chordata; class Amphibia; order Anura; family Eleutherodactylidae; genus Eleutherodactylus; species Eleutherodactylus coqui. Next base: position 220,718,940 of record NC_089841.1, read on the forward strand.
CGGAGGAAGAGCAGCAGGACGATGAGGTGACTGACCCCAACTGGTTTGCTAAGCCTACTGAGGACAGGTCTTCAGAGGGGGAGGCAAGGGCAGCAGCAGGGCAGGTTGGAAGAGGCAGTGCAGTGGCCAGGGGTAGAGGCAGGGCCAGACCGAATAATCCACCAACTGTTTCCCAAAGCGCCCCCTCGCGCCATGCCACCCTGCAGAGGCCGAGGTGCTCAAAGGTCTGGCAGTTTTTCACTGAGAGTGCAGACGACCAATGAACAGTGGTGTGCAACCTTTGTCGCGCCAAGATCAGCCGGGGAGCCACCACCACCAGCCTCACCACCACCAGCATGCGCAGGCATATGATGGCCAAGCACCCCACAAGGTGGGACAAACGCCGTTCACCGCCTCCGGTTTGCACCACTACCTCTCCCCCTGTGCCCCAATCTGCCACTGAGATCCAACCCCCCTCTCAGGACACAGGCACTACCTTCTCCTGGCCTGCACCCACACCCTCACCTCCGCTGTCCTCAGCCCCATCCAGCAATGTCTCTCAGCGCAGCGTCCAGACGTCGCTAGCGCAACTGTTTGAGCGCAAGCGCAAGTACGCCGCCACGCACCCGCACGCTCAAGCGTTAAACGTGCACATAGCCAAATTGATCAGCCTGGAGATGGTGCCGTATAGGCTTGTGGAAACGGAGGCTTTCAAAAACCTGATGGCGGCGGCGGCCCCGCGCTACTCGGTTCCCAGTCGCCACTACTTTTCCCGATGTGCCGTCCCAGCCCTGCACGACCACGTCTCCCGCAACATTGTACGCGCCCTCACCAACGTGGTTACTGCCAAGGTCCACTTAACAACGGACACGCGGACAAGCACAGGCGGGCAGGGCCACTATATCTCCCTGACGGCACATTGGGTGAATTTAGTGGAGGCTGGGACAGAGTCAGAGCCTGGAACCGCTCACGTCCTACCCACCCCCAGAATTGCGGGCCCCAGCTCGGTGCTGGTATCTGCGGCGGTGTATGCTTCCTCCACTAAACCACCCTCCTCCTCCTCCTCCAACGCAACCTCTGTCTCGCAATCAAGATGTGTCAGCAGCAGCACGTCGCCAGCAGTCGGTGTCACGCGGCGTGGCAGCACAGCGGTGGGCAAGCGTCAGCAGGCCGTGCTGAAACTACTCAGCTTAGGAGAGAAGAGGCACACGGCCCACGAACTGCTGCAGGGTCTGACAGAGCAGACCGACCACTGGCTTGCGCCACTGAGCCTCCAACCGGGCATGGTCGTGTGTGACAACGGCCGTAACCTGGTGGCGGCTCTGCAGCTCGGCAGCCTCACGCACGTGCCATGCCTGGCCCACGTCTTTAATTTGGTGGTTCAGCGCTTTCTGAAAAGCTATCCACGCTTGTCAGACCTGCTCGGAAAGGTGCGCCGGCTCTGCGCACATTTCCGCAAGTCCCACATGGACACTGCCACCCTACGCACCCTGCAACATCGGTTTCATCTGCCAGTGCACCGACTGCTGTGCGACGTGCCCACACGGTGGAACTCTACGCTCCACATGTTGGCCAGGCTCTATGAGCAGCGTAGAGCTATAGTGGAATACCAACTCCAACATGGGCGGCGCAGTGGGAGTCAGCCTCCTCAATTCTTTACAGAAGAGTGGGCCTGGTTGGCAGACATCTGCCAGGTACTTGGAAACTTTGAGGAGTCTACCCAGATGGTGAGCGTCGATGCTGCAATCATTAGTGTCACCATTCCTCTGCTATGCCTCTTGAGAAGTTCCCTGCAAAGCATAAAGGCAGACGCTTTGCACTCAGAAACGGAGGCGGGGGAAGACAGTATGTCGCTGGATAGTCAGAGCACCCTCATGTCTATATCTCAGCGCGTTGAGGAGGAGGTGGAGGAGGATGAGGAGGAGGGGGAGGAGACAGCTTGGCCCACTGCTGAGGGTACCCATGCTGCTTGCCTGTCATCCTTTCAGTGTGTATGGCCTGAGGAGGAGGAGGAGGAGGAGGATCCTGAAAGTGATCTTCCTAGTGAGGACAGCCATGTGTTGCGTACAGGTTCCCTGGCACACATGGCTGGCTTCATGTTAGGATGCCTTTCTCGTGCCCCTCGCGTTACACGCATTCTGGCCACTACGAATTACTGGGTTACACACTGCTCGACCCACGGTATAAGGAGAACCTTTCCACTCTCATACCCAAAGAGGAAAGGGGTTCCAGAGTGATGCTATACCACAGGACCCTGGCGAACAAGCTGATGGTAAAATTCCCATCCGACAGCGCTACTGGCAGAAGGCGCAGTTACGAGGGCCAGGTAGCAGGGGAGGCGTGGAGATCAGGCAGCATGTACAGCGCAGGCAGGGGAACACTCTCTAAGGCCTTTGATAGCTTTATGGCTCTCCAGCAAGACTGTGTCACCGCTCCCCAGTCAAGGCTGAGTTGGCGGGAGCACTGTAAAAGGATGGTGAGGGAGTACGTAGCCGATCGCACGACCGTCCTCCGTGACGCCTCTGCCCCCTACAACTACTGGGTGTCGATGCTGGACATGTGGCCTGAACTCACGCTCTATGCCCTGGAGGTGCTTGCTTGTCCTGCGGCTAGCGTCTTGTCAGAGAGGGTGTTTAGTGCGGCTGGGGGAATCATCACGGATAAGCGTACCCGCCTGTCAACCGACAGTGCCGACAGGCTTACACTCATAAAGATGAACAAAGCCTGGATTTCCCCAGACTTCTCTTCTCCACCAGCGGACAGCAGCGATACCTAAACAATACGTAGGCTGCACCCGGGGATGGAAGCATCGTTCTCTATCACCATCAAAAACGGGGACCTTTTAGCTTCATCAATCTGTGTATTCTATTCATCCTCCTCCTCCTGCTCCTCCTCCTGAAACTTCACGTAATCACGCCGAACGGGCAATTTTTCTTAGGCCCACAAGGCTCAGTCATATAATTTTTGTAATCAATTTTTATACGTTTCAATGCTCATTAAAGAGTTGAAACTTGCACCTGAACCAATTTTTATTTTAACTGGGCTGCCTCCAGGCCTAGTTACAAATTAAGCCACATTAACCAAAGCGGTTAATGGGTTTCACCTGCCCTCTTGGTTGGGCATGGGCAATTTTTCTTAGGTACTTTAATACTGTTGGTACACCAATTTTTTGGGGCCCTCGCCTACAGAGTAATCCAATTTATTTTTTGCCCACCTGCATTAAAGCTGACGTTACATCAGCTGTGCTGGGCACTGCAATGGGATATATTTATGTACCGCCGGTGGCTTCCTGGCACCCACCCATGCTGTCGGTCCACATGGACTTCCCATTAGGGAGATGTACCTGCATGTGTATACTTATAAAAAACTCGAGCCTGACTGGGGCATGCAGTGTGGGCCGAAGCCCACCTGCATTAAAAATGACATTACCTCAGCTGTGCTGGGCACTGCAATGGGATATATTTATGTACTGCCAGTGGCTTCCTGGCACCCACCCATACTGTCGGTCCACACGGAGTTGTAACTGCGTGTGTCCACTTCTAAAGAACCCCAGTCTGACTGGGGCATGCAGTGTGGGCCGAAGCCCACCTGCATTAAACATGACATCACCTCAGCTGTGATGGGCAATGCAATGGGATATATTTATGTACCGCCGGTGGGTTCCAGGGAGCCACCCAGGCTGTCGGTCCACACGGAGTTGTAACTGAATGTGTCCACTTCTAAAGAACCCCAGTCTGACTGGGGCATGCAGTGTGGGCCGAAGCCCACCTGCATTAAACATGACATTACCTCAGCAGTGATGGGCAATGCAATGGGATATATTTATGTACCGCCGGTGGGTTCCAGGGAGCCACCCATGCTGTCGGTCCACACGGAGTTGTAACTGCATGTGTCCACTTCTAAAGAACCCCAGTCTGACTGGGGCATGCAGTGTGGGCCGAAGCCCACCTGCATTAAACATGACATTACCTCAGCTGTGATGGGCAATGCAATGGGATATACTTATGTACCGCCGGTGGGTTCCAGGGAGCCACCCATGCTGTCGGTCCACAGGGACTTCACAATAGGGAGTTGTACCTGCCTGTGTCTATGAATTAAAAACCCCGGTCTGGTTGGGGCATGCAGTGTGGGCCGAAGCCCACCTGCATTTAATCTGACGTTAGCTCTGCTGTCCAGGGCACTGCAATGGGATACATTTATGTACAGCCGGTGAGTTCCAGGGAGCCACCCATGCTGTGGGTGCACACGGAATTCCCATTGCGGAGTTGTACCTGCCTGTGACTATTTATAAAAAAAACGCGGTCTGACTGGGGCATACAGACACCTTGACAGAATGAATAGTGTGTGGCACATAGGTTCCCCATTGCTATGCCCACGTGTGCAGCTCCAGATGGAGGTGGCACAGGATTGGATTTCTCATTGCTTCTGTACAGCATTGTTGGCTATCGCCCCGCCCCTTTTAAAGAGGGTCGCTGCCTAGCCGTGCCAACCCTCTGCAGTGTGTGCCTGCAGTTCCTCCTCATGGCAGATGCACTTATAAATAGACATGAGGGTGGTGTGGCATGAGGGCAGCTGAAGGCTGCGCAGGGACAATTTGGTGTGCGCTGTGGACACTGGGTCGTGAGGGGGGGGGGGTTGGGCAGCATGTAACCCAGGAGAAGTGGTAGCAGAGTGTCATGCAGGCAGTGATTGTGCTTTGTTGGAGGTAGTGTGGTGCTTAGCTAAGGTATGCATTGCTAATGAGGGCTTTTCAGAAGTAAAAAATGGTTGGGAGGGGGGGGGCACTCTTGCCGCTATTGTGGCTTAATAGTGGGACCTGGGAACTTGAGATGCAGCCCAACATGTAGCCCCTCGCCTGCCCTATCCGTTGCTGTGTCGTTTCCATCACTTTCTTGAATTGCCCAGATTTTCACAAATGGAAACCTTAGCGAGCATCGGCGATATACAAAAATGCTCGGGTCGCCCATTGACTTCAATGGGGTTCGTTACTGGAAACGAACCCTCGAGCATCGCGAAAAGTTCGTCTCGAGTAACGAGCACCCGAGCATTTTGGCGCTCGCTAATCTCTAATACTAAGCCTAATTTATCAAAACTGTGTAATAGAAAAACTGTCTTTGTTACCCATAGTGACCAATCAGAGATGAGCTTTCATTTCTGAAACTGCTCAAGTAAAATGAAAGCCGTATGTCATCAGAATTTCATCTGTTTTCATTGGTTTTCCGTTTTACTGGGCAAAAACCGATCAATATTTTCCCAATAGAAATTTATAACAAGTAGTGCAAATAGAGATGAAATTATGATGAAATACTGATGCATCAATGTTGATGGGAGGGTCGGAATATGGTGCGAGCAGCAAGAACCCTCGAGCATCGCGAAAATTTCGTCCCGAGTAACGAGCACCCGAGCATTTTGGTGCTCGCTCATCTCTAGTTAGCATGTTTTTTCATAGTGGATCTCTGACTTGAACTCAAATTTGAGTGATTTTTATCCCTTTTTTTACATAAATCAGTAAAGTCAGACAAAACCTGATTATAAAAAGTATCAATAAAATCCCTTTTACTTTCTATGGGATAGAATACACTAGGTAACCGTAGGAATCAGATCGGTTAATGAAAACGTGTGTATTATATCGGCGGGTGGAGGCTGTTTTAATAAGTTCTGATGGGTAAAATTCCTCACAAATTTATGTAAATCCACAAATAATTGGTAATAGTTGGGGGGGCTGGTGGGACAAAAAGACAAACCCTTACAGAGTACACTCACTTCCAATTCACTCAGACTATATTTCGATAGATTGTAAATGCCAAACATATGTATGGTAGGTGGGTGGGTCTCGAGAGATGCTCGGAAAGGGGGGGGGGGGGGGGTTGACAGCGAGAGGGACGAGTTAGTAAAGTGAGAAGAGCAGGGCAGAGACAAAGGAAGACCAGATCAAGAGCAATGACATCTAAGTGAGTGGGAGTGGCTGTGAGTTGTGAGAAACCAAGGGAGGAGGTAAGCAATAGAAGCTGAAGGGTAGATGGAGTCTTTTGTGGGGATGTTAAAGTCACCTAAGATGAGGGCTGGGATTTTGCAGGAGAGGAACTGGGGGAAACAGATGGCAAAGTGATCCATAAACAGGCGAAGATGACCTAGGGGGTCGTAGATAACTGCTACTCGCATGGGAAGTGAACTGTAAAGTTGTAGGGTATGTACCTCAAACAATGGGAAGGTGAATGAGGGTATGGGGGAATAACCTGGAAGGTGCATTGTGGAGAGAGAAGAGCACCTACTCCTCCACATTGGCTGTTTTCCGGTCTTGGGGTATGAGAGAACTGCAGGCCATTGTAATACAATGCAGCAGGGGAGGCAGTGTTGGACTGTTGTATCAACGTTTCTGTTGATACAACAGTCCGTGTGGTTCTGTTCCGTGTGGTTTGTTCCATGTGAGAGAGACCACCACAGAGGTGAGCATACATATCACGGCACCATAAATAAGAGCACCACTGCAAAAAAGGAACTGCCGATACCCCAGCATTTTCTGTGTCATGGTCACATTTTCTGTGTCATGGTCACACCATTAGTCAACTCAAATACAGAGTCATAGACCATGTCCCAGAGAATGCTAGGGGTGGGGATAGGATAGCTCTGTTAAAGAAAAAGGAACTGCGGTGGATCTTTGATTTGTATACCAGATCACCGCAAGGTCTAAATATTGAGTACAATATCACCCCATACCTCTAACATTATTCCTTCTTAGCATTTTCTAAATAGTTTTTATTGTGATTTTAAATCTTTCTGTTTTGGTTTTTATTCCAAATTATGGATTACCAGATTGCAGTGGATTGGTCAATCCAGGTCCTGGATCTGCTCCTTTCTAGTGGAATTGACATATCTCTACCACCTGGCACATATTATAAGTGTCACCCATATGCAGCCCTCACATTGATCAGTTTCATTTGATGAGATGGTTATCTCTTTTGTTTTTCCATTCAATGTGAAATAAGTGATTAACCAGTGTTTGTTACTGTGATACCTAGGTATTTGTCATTATTTGTTTGCTGTCATAATAAAATCATTATTGCAGTAATATTCTATGATCTGCTACTTTCTACAGCGAGTAACACATTAGAAATGTCAGAGATCAAGTGATCTATAGGACATGGAGTAAATCATAATTAGTATTTGGTGTAAGGCTCTGTAGAATGTAGATATATGTGATTCATCTTCTAAGATTATTGGCAATGACAAAGATTGGCACATTATCTATGAGATATGACTGGATATTTGGTAGAAGGATGTAAAATCAATCCGGTTAGGCCGCCTGCACACGGGCGGAAATCCCGCGGCGGGATTTCCCGCGGGATTTCCGCCACTGAAAGTTTGCATAGGAGTGCATTACAATACGCACTCCTATGCAGACGGCCGCGGTTTGGCCGCGCGAAATGTCACGCGGCAAACAAACCGCGACATGTCCTATTTTTGTGCGGGGCGCGCACTCACCCGGCCGCCGGCTCCGGTCTGCGCATGCGCCGGCTGCGCCGCAGCCGGCACATGAAAGAGCTGGGGCCACCAGGCGCGGGTGAGTATGCGCTCGTCCCTGCAGGCTCTCGGGTCGGGTCCCGCGGCGAGAATTCTCGCTGCCGGATCCGACCCGCCCGTGTACAGGCGGCCTTAGGGGTAGTAATACAATGCAGCGTAAATCACTATTTTTGCATTTCTATACATGTATCAATCGTGGTACATAGCCATGATTTATATCATATACTAGATGGATTTGGTGCGTAGTTGTTGGTTTATGGGTTCTAACACGATAGTAATCTCTCTACCATAACTGGTTTAGTGGGACGTTGATCCATGATATAGATGGTTTAAAACGCTGCAATTGACAGCTATGGACATTCATACATGATAACGTTATATACTGTATCCTACTGACCATGAAATGATGGCGAGATTCGTATACTTAACTCCGGGGCTAGAGATTGATGTCATTTGGTTGGTTGTCATCATCTTGTGAGCTAAGGTTTTTTGGCCAAAATCCAACTAATACCTTGCATTTATTACATATTATTCACATGCAGTTCGACCTTCAAATCCCGGGGTAGCCCAGGATGACAGTACCAGTATGGTCCACTTTTTGAGGCACAGAGCAGCCCGCCAAACTATTATGGCGTCATTAATAGGTTGCTAGTCTGCATTGTGGACTACATGTATCAGAAGGTCAGGCACTTTGTATCTACTCCAAGCAGCCACCCCGTCTATATTAAGAGTATTAGGAGGCTGTGTGAGTGGCTGTTTAATCGGTGTCCAGCACAGGTGTAATTGGCTCCCTCATTTGGCAGTTTAGCCATCTGCATGTTGAGGGGATGCAGCTATCTGCCATCTTGCATCAGTGAGTATCTGGCCATTCTCAGTGATTATTTGATCCATGATATAGATGGTTTAAAATGCTTCAATTGACAGCTATAGACATTGATACATAATAAAGTTATATACCATATCCTACTGACCATGAAACATGACTGTTATACACAGATAATGCCTAGCAACAGTGAGCTGGAGCTCCCCAACCACAGCGCACATGTGCACATTCAGAGGTGTCTGAATGATGTGAGAGGTACTGCTGTTGACTCGCAATATGCGCTATCTTAGGCATATGTGCAGTACAGCTATGGTGCCGACAGACTGAGGTCTCTACCGGTGATTCCCCTCTCGCATTATACACACATGTGGATGCTAAGTACACATAGTATGATGGGAGTGGATCCTGTTGCATCGGTACTGCACCTAATCCACAGAACCTGGTAAGATTATTTTCACATGGGTATATTGTATCTGTATTCGCTAGCCACTGGTGAAAGGGGTGGGCTATTTTATATTTATAGTTGTAATTGTGGGATTAACATCAGCTTGACTACTGTATATACCTGCGCTAAAATAAAGGAACCCTGGTGGGGATATTTAAACGCATCACTTAATGCTGCTGGATTTATCTCTTTGGAATTGCTCAGTTTATCATGCTCTCTGGTATTCCTGGTGCGCACAGCCCTCTTCAGGTCATACCACAATATCTGATAGGGTTAGGGTTAGGATTCTGACTTGGCCATTCCAAAGCACAAATCTTTTTGTCAACCATTCTTTATTTGATTTAGATGTGTGCTTTGGTTTATCGTCTTATTACATCACCCAACGTCCGTATACTGCTTTTTAGTTTAGTGAATCTGTGTTTGTTCATAACTGTAACTTGGATAACAATCAGACCCCATTTTATTAGTAATCAATGCAGAAACTCACTTACTTGATCTTGCAATGATACATATTCTTTAATTATCATTACATTTTCATTTGTCTGTTTTATATGAGGCTTCATATTTAAACAACATGATACATTGAAATGATTTTCGCTATCCATTAAATGAGGACATCTAATCAAGAATTTAACAGCACGTTTTGAAATCACCAAAGGCACTCCTGGCTCTTGTTTTCTTGTAACTTTCTTGTGATCTCACTTGAGAGATGAATTTTTCTTTGAAGAGGACTCAAATCTTCTTGTGAAGGCTATCCAGTTTTTTACAAGTTAGGTAAGAGGATAATGATTTCGGTTAATTTGCCAAAAGGCTCAAGCAATTCAGCAACGTTAATGTTAAAAGCTAGCTTACTATTAAAAGGGTTTTTCATCAAAAACATGCTCCCCATGCAGCAACATAACAAACATACAAATACTAACCTCTCCCTGCTCCGTGCTACTCTATCACCATGCTTGGTCCTCAGTATTGTATAATACTGTATTCTTTCCGACTGGTGATCTATTAAAATATGTACAGGCACATCTTAATAGCCGATCATTCATGGCAGCCCTGAGGGCCTTCAGAAACAGCGAGACTGCCATGACATCCAGAGGGTAGCCTGCAATCTCTCAATGGAAGGGCAATTCAGGACATACAATCTCGATAGGGATATTTAAATGCTGTTATCAGGCATGATCACAGTTTTCTCCAATTGCAGCAATTGCCAGCGGGAGTTGGCTGTCAAAGATGGGTGACCCCGTGTATGCAGTGCTCTCAAGTTCCGATCGTGCTTTATAAAATACCACCTGACGTGCACCATACATGTTCGGTGCATGTCGGGAAGAGACTCCAACTTTTCACAAATCAAGCTTAACAGATCACAATTACTGGGTGGTCACACATTGACAAATATAGAATATATATCTCCTAATAGAGTATCATGGAGTCAGGCTTTTTTTTCTCCCATCCAACATCTCGGACTATGTCGAGCCAAGAGAAATGGTAAGGTATTACACATTTGCATATATTTTCATGGCCTACTTCCCTAAAGGGTAAAATTAAGTAGAGATATTTGAAATGGGGAGAAAATGAACTTCCGAATATTCTTTGTTTTTAGGAGTTAATCCTTTTGATGAATAATGCTATAGCATTGTATATACTGTAGATTGTGGATCTTATTTGCATATTCACATTGTAGTACCCCATCTCAGGTTTATTACCTCATCAATATAAGTATTATGCACAAAAAATAGTGGTCACAAAAAATCAATGTTCAAGTTTTTTATGGGGGACCTTCCCAAAAGTTGCCATTTGGTAAGAAAATGAATTTCTGAAAGTTTCTGGTCAGTTGGATAGCGTAAACCCGCGCCTCATAAACCTTGAAGTTACGATTTTAGAGAGATTTTGTTTAAAAAAAAATCACAGTTCTTCACCCATAAAACAAAAACTATTTGTCCTAGAAACCTGATCATGGTTTCATTTTATTGATAATGTTTTTGTCCACAAATATTACTTTAGCCCCTTTTTAGGTATGATTCATATATTTGAAGATATTAGTACATTTTCAGTGCTGGTCGTATTCTGGATTCCCAAAATTGATATTTCCTGAAAACACTGAAGTTCATGGCTACATGCCATTATCTCTGATTTCAATGTCAATTAATTTCTTTTACGGTGTTTATAATTGAAAAACAGTTAATGTAAGGTATAGAATGTGTTTTCATAGAAATTTTGACAAGCCCAAGATGAAAAAAAATATTGTATGAGAGGAACAAAAATCTGAATAAATTACAAGTAGAGATGAGCGAGCGTACTCGGAAAAGCATTACTCGCTCGAGTAATGTGCTTTATCCGAGTATCGCTGTGCTCGGGTCTGAAAATTCGGGTGCCGCTGCGGCTGACAGGTGAGTCGCAGCGGGGAGCAGGGGAGAGCGGGCGGGAGAGAGGGAGAGAAAGATCTTACCTCCGTTCCTCCCCGCTCTCCCCTGCAGCTCCCCGCTCCGTGCCGGCACCCGAATCTTTAGCCTCGAGCACAGCGATACTCGGATAAAGCCAATTACTCGAGCGAGTAGTGCTTATCCGAGTACGCTCGCTCATCTCTAATTACAAGACATTTATTACAAGGTAGAAGAATATGTATTAGAAAAAAGAGTATTAAAGTGTATTGTACTAACTTAAAAAAATAAAAGAATTATAATGTTTACTTACATTTTACATGATTTAAACATCAGGAAGAGGCTTAAAAAGGGTGGCTTTCTACATTCTGCTATGACTTGTAACAAGAACTGGCGCTGTTCTTCATTTTTGGTAATACTTGAATTAAAATCTTAGATCAATTTGATACCCCTCTGCTGTGTCATTAACAACCTTTATTTTTTCTACTATCATTTAACCTTTCAAGTTATCAGGGTTTTCAAACCAAACACCCGGATCACTTTCCATGAAAGAAGTTGCAAAAAAAATCTATTTCCGTGATCGACAGCAAATGTGCCTCTTCAAGACTGAATTGTGCTCTTACTTTTTTATCATCTAATTAATTTTCCACCTTGTATTCTCGAAAAGATAATAATTTCAAAGCCAATTTTTTCCTAACTTCTTCCTTCAAAGTTTCATCAAAAAACCCAAATGCCACTTGTTCTGAATTTAGATACCACAGGTGATTTATAAATTGGTCTATTGCTTTCTCTGATACCTTTATCAATTTTTTTTAATCATTTATAAGCAATTTTAACAATTGCAAATCTTGGTTGGGGGCCATAGCCGTCTTGGGGGCATTAAACCAAACTTTCACATAAATATTAATAATAAGCAAAGAAATTTGGCCTATTCCATTCTTTTCCACATCATTCAAAGGAAACTGATCCCTAAAATATACATTTTTAGTGGATAAATGGCTTTGGCCATCCACCTAGCATAATGAATGGCACAGGTACCCTGAAAGAAATTTCTTTTTTGATAGTACAGCCCAAAAAAATCAAACCTAATTCGAGAAATTCTTTATAGTCATCCCTGGGCTGCTGCTGTTTTAGTTGTTATTAAAGAAAGTTTAAAATCTCTTTAGGATCATTTCTTTTGTTTTTAATATATTTATCCTGAATACCACTTCTGCATTTTCTTTTGTCTATCTTAGACCACTTAGCTTGAAACTTTTTAAAAATATCTGGTTGCGGGCCAGTGGTAGAGCCAATTTTGTAATCAAACACTGCCTTTAACAAGACTTCTAAAATGTGGTGAGGACATGCCAGGTATAAAAGAGTTTTCCCAAACATTTGATCAGAACACATGTTACTCTGATACGACCTATGTTTACAGCAGTGGTATCAAAACACATCGCCTTGATTTTTCCAACTGGCCCCACTCTTCTACTTCAGAGAATACAGCTTTTGAGTGAACCTTATACTATTTAGAAGCTGAGATACTCCTATCAATTGATCATCTTCCCCACAGCTAATAAGAATAGCTAGCCTCTCCACAATTTCTCTAGTCAAAATATCTGGAAGCAATTTTCCATCCCAGTGTAAAACAGCAGCCTCTAAATCAGACTTTTTAAACCTACTTTTAATTAGCCAGCCCTTTCCTGTCGAAAATATTGTCTACGAAGTCGCACTGTACTCCTACTTAAGGCTAAAATGTCTACATTTTCACCTAACGCCTCTGAAGTAACTGATATAATTTGCACTGAATCCCTGTCCAAAATATTACATTGCAACACAATCTTTAAAGTGTCTTGTTGGAATCTTAGCTTTCGCCGAGAAAATTAATACTCCTTGGATAGTAAGTCTTGAAGCTTCTTTGATGCTCAGTTTGACTTGGTGCATATTATAAAACAAGCTTTGCAACACTTGAAAATTCAATGGTAACTTACTACCAGTAATGTGATGAGATGCGTACCCGATCAAAAAATCTCGTCTTTATGCCTTAAATTCATGCTACTTTAATTAGATCCTTTAAAAACATATATGGGCTACTTTCAACATACACAACATAAAGACCAAAGGGTATCACAGTATCCTTTCCATACAGAAAGTCTCTAATTTCGGTCGTGAGACTACTCGGCCTCCAGACAAGAAGGTAAAGCTGGATAGCCGTGTGGTAGTTACAGATAAGTCCTAAAATCATAACTGGAAGGTTGATGAGGCACAGGATAATATGCAACTGATCTGAAACTTTGGAAACCCCATTTTCTTACCAATTGGCAATTTTCAGGAGGGTCCCCTCAAAAAAATTGCAGTAATTTTTTTTCCCCATATACCCTGCGACCACCCTATAACAGGTTATAGTCAAAAAGACTGATCCAGCGCTATATCTCACCATTGAAATGACAATAGCATATTTGAATAAAAAGGCATGGATGCACTACATGATGGTATAGTGCATGAGTCACTGGGGCCCACAGAACGTGAATTTCAATTTTGTGTTGTGGCCCCATAAGAAAGAGTAAAACCCAGTTGCAAAGTTGAAGAGTAGCATGTTAGAAGCAGAAATCCACTTTCCACATCTCTCTAAGTCCTGTAGGACCACTGCATGGCATCCATCCATCAGCTGCTCGTCCAATCTGCAAGTACAGCGTGGCCAGAAGTGTTCATCAGTGGGTCTGACCATAGGAGGAGCAGGAAGTTTAATAGAAGTACAGCACTCCTAATGATTTAAATGAGAATGAAGCAGGTGGTTTCACTTCCTATCCTGACCACTAATTATGACATCTGTCTCATTAGACTGACAGAGGGCTGGATGCTCAGATGATGGACAAGGATCCTGAGCCGCTTCTCGTCACTCAACTCCTGTTGACCCATCCAGAAAATAGGTCATAAGTTGTAAAAACCTAAAATACCCCTGTTCTATTTTCTGATTGTAGATTTTGTTATTCTATAGTCTCTACATTTCTATGGGGGCTACCATCTTGCCTGAGCTGCATTTAACTGTATGTAGAGATGCTTTACAGCTGCCTCATGGGCCATTCCCCCAATGGACAAGAGGGGACCCATGGAATTCTATGAAAGACTGTTCTAAGCATGCTCTTGGACCTGTGCATAGATCATTGTGCAGGGAGGCAAAATAGATGAGCTGTGTTCATCACCTGTTGTGAATCGTGATTCCTGTGTTATTTATATATAGATGTTACCTGTCTCTGATGATAATAAGATGACTGCTGAAAAGTTTTGTCTACAGAATAGGAGGTGTCAGAATACTTTTAGACTTAAGTTAAAGTGAGAACTGTAGGATTAAAAAAAATGTTTAACATAAAAACGTGATTTATGTAAAGAAGTAATAACTTTCTGATGACACATTCCCTTTAAATATATTTAAAGTTCTATGAAAAAACCTATGGATCCAGTAAAAGATCTGTCTAAAAAAAATTAATCAAATGGACCCTATAAAAGAATAGCCAAACTTGATGTGAACAGGCTCTTAGTTTGATTACCCATTTGTTTTCCAATAAGTAGGGCAAGAATAGCACAAGGGGGTAGAGCTTGGGTCACCTTACATACTGTTCAGGTGTCAATGAAAATCTCCCCTGTCTCCTATCAGCCCACTGAGAATTTCTATACGTTGTGCTGCTCTAATGCCCAAAGGACCCGGACCTCTGACATTCAACTGTACATTCCTGGGCCAGCTGTTATCCTATATGCATCAGATAGTTCCATAAACTGTGCAGTGGTCCAGCATGGTATTGCAGGTACAGCTCCCATTCATTTCAGTTGGAGAGAGCAATACTATTCCGGGTCACTGCACAATGTACAGAATTATCTGCTTCCTGTTCTATACAAGGTGACAGCTGTCCTAACAAACAGCTATTCAACTGGGGTGCTGGGTGGCAAACCCCTGCAGGTCCTGGCGATTGGTCATCAATTTATAAGAACTTGGAAAACCCCTTTAAAGAAATCAAAGATTCACCGTTTGCATGAAGCTGAAGTAAAATTACGTATGAAATGAAATTCTGAAATTACCAAAAGCTTAGCATATATTTAGCAGACATTTTATAAAGTGTATTCCAGTCATAAAATCATGCTGCCATTGTTAACATATCATATCCATTTTACAGTACATTAGTTCTGAGCTTTACCATCAATTCTGTTCATAAAAAGTCTTGTTAATTCAAAATGAATAAATGAGGTATTTTTCACTCATTCCATATTAGCCTTTCAAAGGGATTTTCAGTCTTTTCAGAGGAAAATGCCAGACTGAATACAGTAACTTCTAATTTAAATATGACAAAAACACAGTTGAAAATGAGGCCAGAGATAGATGGTTTGCTAAAGCTAGTCAGGTTCTCAATGATGTTGACCTGATGAACAATGATGTATTCTGCTTTATTCTTTTGGAAATTCTCTTTAAAAAAATGTTATTTAGACTACTGAATTGAATGGAGAACATTGTCATTTTATAGAGTAAAACAAAGAATGAAACACAAGTAGAGGAAAAACACATTTTTAATATAGGGAGTAGAGCGTAACCATTAATGAACCTGTCAGCTGTAGGAATTTCTTATAATGTATCTCTTTTTCTAATCAGATCATTTTTATTGAAATGATATTTTTATTGCAAGTACTCCAAATTCCATGACATTTATACATTCATAAGTATAATGTGGAACATAACATTATCCCATGCAAACAATACAATCATCATAATTATATTTAAGCAAATCATAATCACTCTCATTCCCAATTAAAAAAGCATTTAGACATATATAAAAAAGAAAAACCTCTACCTTCTCTACCTTCGCACCTCTCCCTCACCCCCTCTAAATCCCACCAGCTTTTCTGCGATACATAAATGTAACCAGTACACGGTGTAAACTATCCATTACATATAAATATAAATATCAGACCATCTTCCCCAATTTCCTCACACTTAGTCAAATAGCCTCTTTTTTTATATATTCCCTGTTCTAAGAATATAACCTCTCTTATTTTTGGACAAAATCTCCTAATATCAGAAGGGCAGGCTGCACCCAACGGATAGTAATCCGCTTCCATGCCTCCTACAATGCTCTCTGAATTTCCAAAATTAAAAGTATGCCTATCAAACTAATTTACAATACCCAATATACAATTTGTGGGAATAAGACTAAAATTTACTATATATTTCTTATTTCTAGTACTCCATTCCAAAATCCATGCAATTTTACACAATCCTAGACCATATGCATTAAATCTGCACAATCCATATAACATTTTGGACTTTCTGAGGGTTTTTTAAACATATAATCTCTTTTTATTAAGAAATGCTTAATAAAACCTATAAGTCTGAGCAGGAAGTGGGGTACCAGATTGATATAATTGTGACCTTCTGGTTAGAAATGTATTTCTGGGTTTAATCTAGTACCCATGTACACAACTTTAATGGAGCATGCACTAAATACAATTGCAATACTCATTGAATTTGAGATAGAGATATCATTAAAATATACACAACACTGCAGTCTGTCTATTTTTGCTAATATGGCCTAAATCTTTTCCCCATTTTTTTATTTTACCTTCATTGTAATTGCTGAAAAAAATAGTAAGTAAAGCAATTGTCTATATAAATAATATATTATATCTAGAGATGAGCGAACGTACTCGTCCGAGCTTGATACTCGTTCGAGTATTAGCGTGTTCGAGATGCTCGTTACTAGAGGCGAGTACCACGCGATGTTCGAGTTACTTTCACTTTCATCTCTGAGACGTTAGCGCGCTTTTCTGGCCAATAGAAAGACCGGGAAGGCATTACAACTTCCTCCTGTGATGTTCCAGCCCTATACCACCCCCCTGCAGTGAGTGGCTGGCGAGATCAGGTGTCACCCGAGTATATAAATCGGCCCCTCCCGCGGCTCGCCACAGATGCATTCTGACATAGTTCAGGGAAAGTGCTGCTGATGCTGCTGCTGCTATAGGGAGAGTGTTAGGTGTTATATTAGGCTTCAAGAACCCCAACGGTCCTTCTTAGGGCCACATCTGACCGTGTGCAGTAGTGTGGAGGCTGCTTTTAGCAGTGTTGCACATTTTTTTTTTGTATATCGGCCATGCAGAGCATTGCGTCCTCAGTCTGCAGTAATTTTACATAGTATAGGGCCAGTAGTGCTGAGGCAGGGACAGTGAAAAACGTGAAAGACATATACTGCCTATATAGGCAGTGGGCGTTTCCAAAAAAATTTGGGACAAAAAAATCTATTTGGGCTGCCTGTCACCGTCCTGAGTGTACTGCGTCTCTGCTGGGGGTAGTAGTCCTAATTAATACGCAGCCAGCTAAGTGTTACAGCAGGCTTGCGCAAAATTCTTTCCTGGCTCTGCGTTGCCCGTTACATCACCGCTGTCATCCTGTCCAGAGGGAAAAAATCTGCAGTAATTTTACATAGTATAGAGCCAGTAGTGCTGAGGCAGGGACAGTGAAAAAGGTGAAAGACATATACTGTCTATATAGGCAGTGGGCTTTTCCCAAAAAATTTGGGACAAAAAAATCTATTTGGGCTGCCTGTCACCGTCCTGAGTGTACTGCGTCTCTGCTGGGGGTAGTAGTCCTAATTAGTACGCAGCCAGCTAAGTGTTACAGCAAGCTTGCGCAAAATTCTTTCCTGGCTCTGCGTTGCCCGTTACATCACCGCTGTCATCCTGTCCAGAGGGAAACAGTCTGCAGTAATTTTACATAGTATAGGGCCAGTAGTGCTGAGGCAGGGACAGTGAAAAAGGTGAAAGACATATACTGTCTATATAGGCAGTGGTCTTTTCCCAAAAAATTTGGGACAAAAAAATCTATTTGGGCTGCCTGTCACCGTCCTGAGTGTACTGCGTCTCTGCTGGGGGTAGTAGTCCTAATTAATACGCAGCCAGCTAAGTGTTACAGCAGACTTGCGCAAAATTCTTTCCTGGCTCTGCTGTGCGTTCCGTAAGCAAAGTCAGCCTCCAACCACAGGCCAATAAGCAGCACATTTAATTAGAGCGTTCTGTTTCTGCACTACTGGTAATACACCATGCTGAGGGGTAGGGGTAGGCCTAGAAGACGTGGACGCGGGCGCGGACGCCCAAGTCAGGGTGTGAGCACAGGGCAAGCTCCTGATCCAGGTGTATCGCAGCCGACTGCTGCGGGATTAGGAGAAAGGCACGTTTCTGGCGTCCCCACATTCATCTCACAATTAATAGGTCCACGCGGTAGACCTTTATTAGAAAATGAGCAGCGTGAGCAGGTCCTGTCGTGGATGGCAGAAAGTGCATCCAGCAATCTATCCACCACCCAGAGTTCTGCGCCGTCCACTGCTGCAACTCTGAATCCTCTGGCTGCTGCTCCTCCTTCCTCCGAGCCTCCTCACTCCATTACAATGACACATTCTGAGGAGCAGGCAGACTCCCAGGAACTGTTCTCGGGCCCCTGCCCAGAATGGGCAGCAATGGTTCCGAATCCTCTCCCACTGGAGGAGTTTGTCGTGACCGATGCCCAACCTTTGGAAAGTTCCCGGGGTCCGGGGGATGAGGCTGGGGACTTCCAGCAACTGTCTCAAGAGCTTTCAGTGGGTGAGGAGGACGATGACGATGAGACACAGTTGTCTATCACTCAGGTAGTAGTAACTGGAGTAAGTCCGAGGGAGGAGCGCACAGAGGATTCGGAGGAAGAGCAGCAGGACGATGAGGTGTGACTGACCCTACCTGGTTTGCTAAGCCTACTGAGGACAGGTCTTCAGAGGGGGAGGCAAGTGCAGCAGCAGGGCAGGTTGGAAGAGCCAGTGCGGTGGCCAGGGGTAGAGGCAGGGCCAGACCGAATAATCCACCAACTGTTTCCCAAAGCGCCCCCTCGCGCCATGCCACCCTGCAGAGGCCGAGGTGCTCAAAGGTCTGGCAGTTTTTCACTGAGAGTGCAGACGACCGACGAACAGTGGTGTGCAACCTTTGTCGCGCCAAGATCAGCCGGGGAGCCACCACCACCAGCCTCACCACCACCAGCATGCGCAGACATATGATGGCCAAGCACCCCACAAGGTGGGACGAAGGCCGTTCACCGCCTCCGGTTTGCACCACTGCCTCTCCCCCTGTGCCCCAACCTGCCACTGAGATCCAACCCCCCTCTCAGGACACAGGCACTACCGTCTCCTGGCCTGCACCCACACCCTCACCTCCACTGTCCTCGGCCCCATCCACCAATGTCTCTCAGCGCACCGTCCAGCCGTCGCTAGCGCAAGTGTTGGAACGCAAGCGCAAGTACGCCTCCACACACCCGCACGCTCAAGCGTTAAACGTGCACATAGCCAAATTGATCAGCCTGGAGATGCTGCCGTATAGGCTTGTGGAAACGGACGCTTTCAAAAACATGATGGCGGCGGCGGCACCGCGCTACTCGGTTCCCAGTCGCCACTACTTTTCCTGATGTGCCGTCCCAGCCCTGCATGACCACGTCTCCCGCAACATTGCACGCGCCCTCACCAACGCGGTTACTGCCAAGGTCCACTTAACAACGGACACGTGGACAAGCACAGGCAGGCAGGGCCACTATATCTCCCTGACGGCACATTGGGTGAATTTAGTGGAGGCTGGGACAGAGTCAGAGCCTGGGACCGCTCACGTCCTACCCACCCCCAGAATTGCGGGCCCCAGCTTGGTGGTGGTATCTGCGGCGGTGTATGCTTCCTCCACTAAACCACCCTCCTCCTCCTCCTACGCAACCTCTGTCTCACAATCAAGATGTGTCAGCAGCAGCACGTCACCAGCAGTCGGTGTCGCGCGGCGTGGCAGCACAGCGGTGGGCAAGCGTCAGCAGGCCGTGCTGAAACTACTCAGCTTAGGAGATAAGAGGCACATGGCCCACGAACTGCTGCAGGGTCTGACAGAGCAGACCGACCGCTGGCTTGCGCCGCTGAGCCTCCAACCGGGCATGGTCGTGTGTGACAACGGCCGTAACCTGGTGGCGGCTCTGCAGCTCGGCAGCCTCACGCACGTGCCATGCCTGGCCCACGTCTTTAATTTGGTGGTTCAGCGCTTTCTGAAAAGCTACCCACGCTTGTCAGACCTGCTTGGAAAGGTGCGCCGGCTCTGCGCACATTTCCGCAAGTCCCACACGGACGCTGCCACCCTGCGCACCCTGCAACATTGGTTTAATCTGCCAGTGCACCGACTGCTGTGCGACGTGCCCACACGGGGGAACTCTACGCTCCACATGTTGGCCAGGCTCTATGAGCAGCATAGAGCTGTAGTGAAATACCAACTCCAACATGGGCGGCGCAGTGGGAGTCAGCCTCCTCAATTCTTTACAGAAGAGTGGGCCTGGTTGGCAGACATCTGCCAGGTCCTTGGAAAATTTGAGGAGTCTACCCAGATGGTGAGCGGCGATGCTGCAATCATTAGCGTCACCATTCCTCTGCTATGCCTCTTGAGAAGTTCCCTGCAAAGCATAAAGGCAGACGCTTTGCGCTTGGAAACGGAGGCGGGGGAAGACAGTATGTCGCTGGATAGTCAGAGCACCCTCCTGTCTATATCTCAGCGCGTTGAGGAGGAGGAGGAGGAGGGGGAAGAGACAGCTTGGCCCACTGCGGTGGGTACCCATGCTGCTTGCCTGTCATCCTTTCAGCGTGTATGGCCTGAGGAGGAGGAGGAGGAGGATCCTGAAAGTGATCTTCCTAGTGAGGACAGCCATGTGTTGCGTATAGGTACCCTGGCATACATGGCTGGCTTCATGTTAGGATGCCTTTCTCGTGACCCTCGCGTTACACGCATTCTGGCCGCTATGGATTACTGGGTGTACACACTGCTCGACCCACGTTATAAGGAGAACCTTTCCACTCTCATACCTGAAGAGGAAAGGGGTTCGAGAGTGATGCTATACCACAGGACCCTGGCGGACAAGCTGATGGTAAAATTCCCATCCGACAGCGCTAGTGGCAGAAGGTGCAGTTCCGAGGGCCAGGTAGCAGGGGAGGCGCGGAGATCAGGCAGCATGTACAGCACAGGCAGGGGAACACTCTCTAAGGCCTTTGACAGCTTTCCGGCTCCCCAGCAAGACTGTGTCACCGCTCCCCAGTCAAGGCTGAGTCGGCGGGAGCACTGTAAAAGGATGGTGAGGGAGTACGTAGCCGATCGCATGACCGTCCTCCGTGACGCCTCTGCCCCCTACAACTACTGGGTGTCGAAGCTGGACACGTGGCCTGAACTCGCGCTCTATGCCCTGGAGGTGCTTGCTTGTCCTGCGGCTAGCGTCTTGTCAGAGAGGGTGTTTAGTGCGGCTGGGGGAATCATCACGGATAAGCGTACCCGCCTGTCAACCGACAGTGCCGACAGGCTTACACTCATAAAGATGAACAAAGCCTGGATTTCCCCAGACTTTTCTTCTCCACCAGCGGACAGCAGCGATACCTAAACAATACGTAGGCTGCACCCGTGGATGGAAGCATCGTTCTCTATCACCATCAAAAACGGGGACATTTTAGCTTCATCAATCTGTGTATTATATTCATCCTCCTCCTCCTCCTGAAACCTCACGTAATCACGCCGAACGGGCAATTTTTCTTAGGCCCACAAGGCTCAGTCATATAATTTTTGTAAACAATTTTTATACGTTTCAATGGTCATTAAAGCGTTGAAACTTTCACCTGAACCAATTTTTATTTTAACTGGGCTGCCTCCAGGCCTAGTTACAAATTAAGCCACATTAACCAAAGCGATTAATGGGTTTCACCTGCCCTCTTGGTTGGGCATGGGCAATTTTTCTGAGGTACATTAGTACTGTTGGTACACCAATTTTTTGGGGCCCTCGCCTACAGTGTAATCCAATTAATTTTTTGCCCACCTGCATTAAAGCTGACGTTACATCAGCTGTGCTGGGCACTGCAATGGGATACATTTATGTACCGCCAGTGGCTTCCTGGCACCCACCCATGCTGTCGGTCCACACGGAGTTATAACTGCATGTGTCCACTTCTAAAGAACCCCAGTCTGACTGGGGCATGCAGTGTGGGCTGAAGCCCATCTGCATTTAACATGACATTACCTCAGCTGTGATGGGCAATGCAATGGGATATATTTATGTACCGCCGGTGGCTTCCTGGCACCCACCCATGCTGTTGGTCCACACGGAATTGTAACTGCATGTGTCCACTTCTAAAGAACCCCAGTCAGACTGGGGCATGCAGTGTGGGCCGAAGCCCACCTGCATTAAACATGACATTACCTCAGCTGTGCTGGGCACTGCAATGGGATATATTTATGTACCGCCGGTGGGTTCCAGGGAGCCACCCATGCTGTGGGTCCACAGGGAGTTGTAACTGCATGTGTCTACTTATAAAGAACCCCAGTCTGACTGGGGCATGCAGTGTGGGCCGAAGCCCACCTGCATTTAATCTGACGTTAGCTCTGCTGTCCAGGGCACTGCAATGGGATACATTTATGTACAGCCGGTGGGTTCCAGGGAGCCACCCATGCTGTGGGTGCACAAGGAATTCCCATTGCGGAATTGTACCTGCCTGTGACTATTTATAAAAAACCGCGGTCTGACTGGGGCATGCAGACACCTTGACAGAATGAATAGTGTGTGGCACATAGGTTCCCCATTGCTATGCCCACGTTTGCAGCTCCAGATGGAAGTGGCACAGGATTGGATTTCTCATTGCTTCTGTACAGCATTGTGGGCTATCGCCCGCCCCTTTTAAAGAGGGTCGCTGCCTAGCCGTGCCAACCCTCTGCAGTGTGTGTCTGCGGTTCCTCCTCATGGCAGACGCACTTATGAATAGACATGAGGGTGGTGTGGAATGAGGGCAGCTGAAGGCTGCGCAGGGACAATTTGGTGTGCGCTGTGGACACTGGGTCGTGCGGGGGGGGTTGGGCAGCATGTAACCCAGGAGAAGTGGCAGCGGAGTGTCATGCAGGCAGTGATTGTGCTTTGTTGGAGGTAGTGTGGTGCTTAGCTTAGTTATGCATTGCTAATGAAGGCTTTTCAGAAGTAAAAATTGTTGGGAGGGGGGGCCCACTCTTGCCGCTATTGTGGCTTAATAGTGGGACCTGGGAACTTGAGATGCAGCCCAACATGTAGCCCCTCGCCTGCCCTATCCGTTTCTGTGTCGTTCCCATCACTTTCCTGAATTGCCCAGATTTTCACAAATGAAAACCTTAGCGAGCATCGGCGATATACAAAAATGCTCGGGTCGCCCATTGACTTCAATGGGGTTCGTTATTCGAAACGAACCCTCGAGCATCGCGAAAATTTCGTCCCGAGTAACGAGCACCCGAGCATTTTGGTACTCGCTCATCTCTAATTATATCCTTTGTTACTCTAGAATACCCGAGAAAATTCACCAAAGGGATTTGAACCGTAAGCACAGATACTGAGCAGGTCCGTGCATCAAACGCATGTTATAACTGAAGGAACTGGAAAAAATAATTATGGGGAACATCATAAAGCACTTTATATTGTTCAAAACTATAAAAAGAAAAAACAGCCAGGTTGTATTTGTTCCCAAAATATTTACCAATTTCTTCTCCCATGGTCAAAATTCCTCCAAATTCCTTTCGAGTTCCTCAGGAGGGTGGTGCATATAGTAAATCCATCTAGTTGCAAAATCTGCTTACATTTATTTCATAATTTGATTATTAATGCAACAGTTATGTGAGAGAAACAATAGTGTTTGAACACCATCATGTTCCCCACTCCATTTTCTGAAAATTACTTGACACGTATTCATATGAACAAGACAGTCAGAAGTTTAGAAGACCTAAAAGAAGAAAAGCTGCAACTGACCTTCACCCAACAAATGTGTAGCCAGACAGCTAACAAAAGATGATTGACTAATGTACTAGCAAATAGAATTTTTCATCATCTGTTTTACTTTATTTGATCTTCTATACATATATAAACTTAACTAAGCTTAGGAAAACTTATAGATTACCAATTAAGACCCTCATCGTAGGCAAACAGTGCATGGACATGAGATCCCGAGACTAATGTCATTGTGCATGCTAAGTTTAGTAATGCATAATAAAGAAGTGTAAGTTATGCATGTGCTAAGCAACATGACCTTTGTCTTAAAAAAAACTATACATTTTTGGCTGGGTTAACAGACAGAATCATTTACCATTTACACAAATGCAGTGTGTGTGACCTGTGATTCTCCAAGCAGCTTGTACGAACCCTTATATGAATCACAAGAAGATACTTGTAGCGCTCTATTGCGCTAACAGTTGAATATAGTCCATTTTTTTCACCTTTCATCCCTCACTCACTTACCATTATAGGGGGACTACAACTTGTCATTTTAGAAACCAATCAACCCCAAACCATTTATTTCTCCCATCCCTTCAACTATTGCAATTGAGATGCCATAAAATATGTGCAAGCGTTTGAAATTGCCAAACCCTTCCAGGCTGATTATCCCTTTGAAGGGTCTCCAATTTAATTCTAGAAGATTTCTTATTCTATAATAAGCTCCTAAATATTGCACGAAGTCTAAAAAAAACATTGTGATGAAATCCAAACCAGGGAATTTGGAAGTATATAAAGGAGTTTTGGCATCAAAACCATTTTGATAAGTTTTCCCCTGCCAATTATCGACAATGGAAGATGTTTCCAGACCTTGGCCTTATCCTCAAACTTCTGCACCAATAGAAGCAGATTGATGACAGTAGTCTTAAGGCTTAGAAGATACCATAACTCCCAAACATTTGACTTCCTTCACTATTTCCAGTTGTGTATGTTCCAATGAATAGTCTACCCACAAGGGATCTAAAGGAAGAATTACAGATATTCCCCAGTTAATGGTGAGACCCAACATCTTACCAAATATAAAAAAGGACATATTGCACTCAATGATCTCACATCCGCCATATACAACAACAGATCAAACCCATGCCACAAATTTCTCATTGAAATCTATCCTATGAAGAACAACTCACAAATAGTTCCACTCACTAAACACTGTCAAAAGCTTTGGCATAGTCAAGTGAAAAAATAGTCCTGCTCCCACAAACTCGATAAGTCACGAGAAGATTCAGATGTCACCGCCTTAAATTAATAGCAGTTGATTTGTTTGCCTTGAAACCAGACTGATCCTCATGTATTAAATGACTCATTACTAAAAGTAGTCTATTTGCAAATACCTTTTTCCAACTTTTTAACAGTGGTGATCAACCGAGATATCGGACACAGGGAATGTGTAATCAGAAAATGACCTATTCATATTGAAGATATTTTTAAGCTTTTTGGTGACTTTCATGGTTACATTTTCAATCTCACAATATATATTATAGAACAATCCTGATACCCTGCAGTTTTCTCACTGATCACTAAGCTTAACAACATTAAGGAAAACTTTTCAGCAGTCATCTCATTATCATCACATTCAGGATTACAATAAAAAAATAATACCTGTATATAGAGGACACAGGATTCATCATCCATAATAGGAGATGACACAGCTTATCTACTCCATCTTTCTACACAGTGACCTCGGCACAGGTCACAAAGCACTTCTAGGACAGTCTCCCATAGAAGTCAATGGATCCCCCCTGTCCATTGTGTGAATGGCCTATTATGAGGCTATTATAATGTATATCTCTTAAAGCTGCTGTAGAGCATATCTATGCCTGCAAAGGCAAGACAGTAGCCCCATAGTCATGTAAATACAGTGGAATAAAAAGAACTGCAACCAGAAAAGTAAACCATATAAAACAATCTAAAATGTAGAATAAGATCCAATATAAGTAACATACTCTAGCGATCTATATTTATAATGGAACATAAATTGAAAAGAGATGTATATAATTCATATAATAGAGAGGAAGACAAATCTATACACATTTCTATAGGGACATCAAAAGACTGCAAACTAGAAAATAATATTAAATAAAATTACATCTACTAGATACCATCAAACCACAAAAAGGTATACTAGCAGTGCATTGCAATATATGAATGTAGCATATGGTCATAACCAACAGACCATCGACACAATAGTAGATTCTCCGAAGGAAAGATGACTATTCCGAACAGCAGAGGAAGCTCAAATCCACTATATTGAAAATATTGAAAGCCACAAAAAAACTCTAGAACTCTGGGACCCACGGTGTAGGTCACTTTGTGACTTTTATATCTGCAGTATGTCCTAAAATCTGGGTAATTTCTTTTTTCTGTCTGTGAATGTTATGTGAAACTCTGTTCTCTTGCATGGCACAATACTTTGCCACACAATACTTCTGCTGCATCTGATCATTCAATCAAAATCACTGTTCATCATATTTTTTTACAATAGTTAAAATTACTGAATCATTCACTAGTTTGAGTCCAATCTTCCAAAGGAAGCACAAATGACCAATTTAAAATTATCTATTATTCCTTGTGAGATGGCCCAATTTTCTTAGAAATGATGGTGGTCTTTAGCTACATATGGTAGTGTAACTAGTCAAATATATACACAAGTAGTAAAAATGAAAAAGTTGCAGCAGCCTTTTCAAAGTTAAAAAAGTTAGTAGGGTTCACTGGGTGCTGGTGATATCCATTATTTAAATGGATCTGTGACCTTTGTGGCTTCCATTATGAACCGAAGCCAGAATGCAAGCATGAACATAGCCTGAGGGTACCTTAAGGGCTCCTGTCCACGGGCGTGATTCCACCGGCGGTAAATTGACAGCCAATCATGCTGTCTGAAACTTTCCATGGGGTTGCTATGGAAAGCACAGCCCCCCTGTCCATGAGCGGAGAACCATTGTGATTCTCCGCTTGCGGTCGGCAATTCGCAGCATGCTGTGAATGGCCGCGATTCTCCGCAGTCAGCCTATCTGTCAGATAGGCTGGCAGCGGAGATCCATCTGCCGGCTCCTGCTCCCGGGTGGCAGCGCCCGCGGCGGAGATCCACCGCCGGATACCGCAACGCCTGTGGACAGACAGCTTAACACTGAGCAACTATCATTCAAATAGCCACTCAAAAAAGTCATTGAAGCATAAGAAGGACAATTGTTAGTTTGCTTTTACACAGAGTGCTTATTGTTCATTAGTTGTTTGCCAACTTTTGGGGTCTCCATGCAAATGAGTTTGCAAGTCCTTCAAGTACAAACAACTGTGGCTTTTTACCAGATGACTTTTGATCAAACAGTGACTATTTTTTAGGTGAGCTGAAACTAAACAGCTAGCGCCTAATGAGTGAATGAATGCTTTCCATCCTGTTGATGGCTGTGTTTACACAGAATGACTATCATTTGCATTCCCTCTTTCGAATGGTTATTCAGCTGATGGTCATCCCATGTAAAGACACCTTGAGAGAGTTGGAATATTTCAGTAACTCGTGAATAAAAGATCTCCTACTTTTTCTCTAAGAAGCTGCAGTTTACTCTTCTTATTATTCCTTATACAATATTATTGTAAGGCATTCCCATCATGGTTTGCACTGTGTGCAGCCATAAATTTACACAGTGATGCTTTCCTTCTCTATTTACATAGGTAGTAATGTAGACAAGATACTGGAATGACGCTAGTGGTAAGCACATTGGCCTGTGACATACCCCGTCACAATTCCTCCTTAAGCAGCAGTAGATGTTTACTGCATGTAGTCAGTGTCAGACTGGGCTACCGAGGGCCCACGAGTAAAACGTATTCTAGGGGCCCAATGTACAAACTACATGCAAATATTACCTGATTGCAAGTTTAAAAAAATTGCTCTCAAGAGGAAACCCTGAACATACTAAGCAATTCACACTCAAGCTCTGTTTCAACAAAATATCAAGAATTAAATTACAAAATAATCTCCAGGTGGTACAAGACCCCAGAGTTACTTCATAGAATAGACCCGAAATATCCTTCGACCTGCTGGAGATGCGCAAAAGCAGAGGGTTCTCTCTTACACGTTATGTTTTTGTGCCCATTGCTGACCCCCTTTTGGCAGGAGATACAGAAGGCTTTAAAAGCAATTCTGGGCTATGAAGTGACCCTCACATCCAAACTTCTCCTACTAAATATAATCCCCCAGAGGTCATCTGAAAAAGGAGACCCACTACTCCCTCTCCTCTTGGATGCAGCAAAAATACTAATCCCGAGACACTGGAAAGACGTAGATCCCCCCAATTTCTATGAATGGCTGAATGAGGTCAGCCTAATAAATAGTTTTGAAAAAACTAGATACATGCAAGAGGGTAAGCCAGAAAAATACTTTAAAATCTGGAACAAATGGATCTCTTTCAGGAACAAATAAATCTTCATTCAGAAATACATCAGCCAGCTAACTCCCCATTTTTAAGATAAAGATCTTACCCTATTTTTTTTTTTCAAGACCACATACTCGGATCATAAAGCAAGCTACCAGAATCTTCACCTTGTTCATCCCTTACTATTCTACCCTCATCCTCTTTTGGTTTATTCAACACAACTATCTTGTTAAAATGTATACAATAACAAATTTCATGGTGCTGCATTTTTTGCATCCCCCCTCCCTTTTTTCCTTTCTGTACCCAAGTTCAAAATATAAATAAAGAATTTAAATTTAAAAAAAAAATTGCTCGCTGTTGCATTCACCATATTCTCTTTGATAGGAAGGTGATTGCCTTTCCGTATGGCCCTGATTCCACTGAATGCAGTTGGCAGCCATTGGTAGTCTGCCATTCACCCAATATATGCAGATCTTGTACTTGAGATCGGAGGCTGGGGGCCCACCCTGACTCAGGGCCCACCTAGGGGATTCACCTATTGCCTTGTAGGCCATTCTGAGCCTGCATGTGGTGCAAACATAGAAATGTTGATTGGAAAGGCTCTTTATGGCGTGATGTAAGAGCTGTGTTGTATGTGCTGACCATTTAGATGTGGATGAAAAGGTTGCACATCTACGGAGAGACTACAGGCAGGAAAAGGAGGTATAGGCTGCTGGAAGGTGGGGAAGATTACATTTTATTTAATACGATAAATTACAGAGTCTCTTAAATTCTACTGAACTACTTATTTATATAAAAAAACTATATGAGTTGCTTTCCAAAAAGGGCTCAAATTGACTTAAAGCGCAACACAGCCTATTAGTTCTTATATTCATTTCACCCATTTCACAAGATGAGTATATTTACCAAAATGATTTCAAAATAAAAACTATACAAGACAGGTAAGAACTCTAAAAGATTAAACGTATCGTACGAATTTCTTACAGCACTCCTAGCTA
Organism: Eleutherodactylus coqui; assembly: GCF_035609145.1. Classification (NCBI taxonomy): domain Eukaryota; kingdom Metazoa; phylum Chordata; class Amphibia; order Anura; family Eleutherodactylidae; genus Eleutherodactylus; species Eleutherodactylus coqui. The sequence goes on from NC_089841.1 coordinate 220,748,271, forward strand.
GTCATGTATTTCCATTTTAATTTGTGTATTTTATAGCTCCATAAATATTGTAATTGCAATTATGGAAATTCAATTGGAGAATAATTATCTAATTGCAGTATTTCACCTATGTGCTCACTTTTGTTTGAGCCCCATAACCTTGTCCAAATGAAGAATATCCCGATAATTGATTTTTATGTACATAATCAACCAATGTTTTAATCCTTTCTATAGGCAAAGCAATTAGATTTTTAGCATTAGAATACATAGAATGGAGGTGGCCACAAAGCAAGGATTGAACTAAAGTGTCAGGTTTTACCAAATAAAAAGAAGTCAGCTCACGCATTCTACTTAATCATTTCAGCTGGTTCAATTCACAGGAGTGAAAAGAAAACCCAGTGCGCTGCTGGTAATTGTGTTACTCCAGAATGAATGCATACAATTCCAGAACTTCCTCTAAAATGTAGCTTTATTTCATAACCCTTTCCAATTCATTGTCTGACGTCTTCCTACATTCTGATTGAAGCTTGTTCAGCTCCAATGTCAATAGACATCCGACAGGGTATTCTTACCGTCTATTGCCAGCCATTTTGCTGTCGAAGCCTCTCTGGTGCACACATGCTGGCTTTAGCCAGCAGATGGCACTGTTGTATAACAGCAAAAAGAGAAAGCCTTTTAGGAAACCATGAACATTGGATTGGAAAGGGTTAATCCATGGTGTGTATACCATATCCCTATGTGTTTCCAGTCTTACTGCTCTTAGTTGTGGCTATGACTAAGAGCGCTACTGCTAGAAACGCGTAGGAGCTATAGTACTCACACCATGGAAACTGTTTTGATGGATTAATAAACTATATTTTTAAGAAAAAGCTGAAATTCTATGCATTCATTCTGTTAGGCTTTTCTACCTGGAACAGAAGGTATTTATTTACCATCCATCCTTTTTATTACCTTTTGCGTTAATTCCCCACCTGCCTGCTAGCTACCAATGCAGCTCCTGTAGACAGGTGCATCCTGAGCAAGTTTTCTTCATCCAGTAGCAAAGAGGATGGCATCAACTAAGGCTATGCATCCTAAAGAGAGGGGCCGAATGGTCTACAGTATGCATTCAGTTGGTTTGTGGATATTTCATGGAATATACTCCACTGGTCACATGAAATAAATAAGTTACTTACTGTTCTTGCAATACATTGATTTGTGAATTGTAATTTACTGTATTTGCCTTTCTATATGATGAAAATGTACCTCTACAAAGCCATATGAAGTGTATTTCCTCCTGTGCTATATTGATTCTTTGGGTCTAAACATATAAAATGCTCAAATAATCATTCATCTTGTTGCAGCAATGGATATCTACAAAAGAAATCCATTGGAGTCTTAGAGAGCTTTTCTGTGTAATGAATGATGGAACTAGCATCTGACTGCTTTCTAATGATTTTTCCAGCAGTAAAGCAATGAATGTTCACTTCGTTGATGATGATTTGTCCCAGGGCAACTGTTAGCTTGAGAATTATCTGTTTCTCTTTCACCATCAAACATTTCTGACCACCCGAGTGGCTAAGCATAAAACCTGTTCAACAATGTTGGTGCCAGTATTACAAAACGAGATCTGAGACTGAAAAGAACTTCCACTAACCAAGAATCGGTGACACATCTCACAGTTGTCTGTCACTTTTCAGCATGTTGAAAATTGCAGCTGGAGAATAGTTAAGGCGGTTTCCCACTTAAATTTTTTAGCAGCTGGCACAGCATAAAATAACAAAAGAGGCAATATTCAACTGTCTTCAGCCCCCTTCCCATTCCCAGGAAATAGCTGATCTTGGTATGTAGGTTCAGCGGAAGTCAAGTGACCACTGCATCCAATCAAAAGTTGCAGCATCACCATTCGTTCTCCTGGCATCAGTGCTTATAATCTGAGTGCCATAATGCCAGGAGCTCAGTTCAAGAGGGGCTTGGACGCCTTTCTTGAGTGTAACAATGTCACATGTTTATAGCTGACTTCAGAAGGGTTGTTGATCCAGGAAGTTATTCTGACTGCCAGACTTGGAGTCATGAAGGAGTCAGGAAATGGCTTTTATAGTTTTTTTTTGCTTTCTAGGCTGAACGGGATGGACATGTGTCTTTTATGCAACGTTACAAATTGTTACTATGTTTTTCATGATTTTCTTAGTACAATTTAAATTTATTTCTGTGCTTTATGTCAGTGTTAAATTACTTAGTCATGTGACACTGGTTATTAACAGCCATTGGTTAGCTCATAAGTAGGACTGCAGTATGTGAAACCACTATAGACAGCATGAGACCTAGGACAAATATAAAAAAAGATATACAACTACAGGGTTTATAAATGCTAGCCTTAAACTGAACTTCATCAGAGTGAAAAATGCCAATTAATTAAGAGGTGAACATATTTTAATAAATTTGGCGCATCTGACTGTTCTAAAAGTCGGAAATTAAATCTACACTTTACACTTGCTATGAAAAATAGCATCGCCCAGTCCTGCCTCCTAGTGGCTATCTGTCAGAAACTTGCCCGATCCTGCCTCTTAGTGGCTAGGCCTGATTACTTTTCTCAACACTTTTTAAAAACTGCAAGAGAAAAGTCACAAATTTTAGTGTAAATGTATCAACCGTGTAAAGCCATTAACAAATTTCCTCAATATGTTCTTTAGAAAATTAGTCAAATCCTAGAAATCTCTGTTAAATTAATTTCAACTAGATTTTTGTAACAGGAACAGATAATTGTATAAAGGCTGGAACAGAATTTTTTTAAGTCAGGTTCTTCCCGTTTTCTTTGTTAGACTGTGGCCCCTGTTAGAAAGGAGCATTTGTTTCCATGCAGCTTGATGTGCTCCCAAAGGCTTTCACTTGGTGGTTGGAGTTAGGAGATCTCGCTGTGGTGGGGTCTGTGAGAACATATCGCACAAAGGCTGCATTCACATCTGCGCTAGAACATCCGTTAGGAGATTCAGTCACCGCTCTGGCACAAAATACTGGAAGAAAAAGGCCATCTGGAATAGGTGTAGAAAATTTGTTTCCATTTCCGAAACGTATTGGGACAACCAGCAGAAATTAGTTTGATCTGATTGATAGATAACAACTAGAGATGAGTGAGCATACTCGCTAAGGCAAACTACTAAAGCGTGTAGTGCCTTACGCAAGTACCTGCCCGCTCGTCTCTAAAGATTCGGGTGCCGGTGGGGGCGGGGAGGAAGATCTCTCTCTCACTCTCCACCCCCCCCCCCCCCCCGCTCCTCCCTGCTCACTCCCGCAACTCACCGCTCTCCCCCGCCGCCACCCGAATCTTTAGAGAGGAGCGGGCAGGTACTCGCATAAAGCACTACTCGCTTGAGTAGTTTGCCTTAGCGAGTACGCTTGCTCATCTCTAATAACAACTTATAGTCAGAATTGTGCACTGACAAGAAGGGTTTTGAAACTTTTTGCAAGGCCAGCCCGTTAGTTATATTAGACCTCTGTTTATTAAGTTCGAATGTCTGAAGTCTGTATGGTTCTGCTCGCATATTCAAGATTGCATGGACATTCAATGAAGTATGTGACAAATTCTGACCCACATTTAATAAAAGATGCTATAGCAAAACTTTCCAAGGTGATCATTGAAATAAATGAAATACTTGTGTAAGATGATACAACAGCATAAAAGCATTAAAACTGCTTTTTAACCAATTGATTGTACTTATATGTAATATGACATTTCACAGACCCTTGTGCACTTAGGGCTTTCGGGATTTGAACATCTTTTTATTTTTCTATTAGCTAAATGCCTTAGGGAATTGCACCAGCGGTATCTGAATTTGGAGTCACAGTACAATTTATTGTGTTTTTAATTAATTTGCATATATTTGCATGTATTTACATTTTTGCTTTCATTTACATACTTTGTTAACATTTCTGATATTTACAGTTTAAAAGTTTTTGCTTAGCCTTATTGTTTTTATTAATGGTGTCACATGTTTTGGATTATCACCCTAACCAATAGTGGTACATGGTTTGGTGACATCCTATGGGCTTTTAACCCTCGTTTGTTGTTTAGACTGTAAAGGGGTGAAGAAAGTGCAAGTCCTGTAGCAACATGATTTGCCTGTCCAATTAAAAGTGTCAACTTTTTGCCGATGCCTTGGTTCCTCTCTCAAGTAGCACCATGAATCCCCTGCTCTTCTTCTCTTGTGTCAGAAAATACATTCAGACATGGAAGTGTTAAGCTTTTTATCCTATATTAAAGAAACTGAAATTTTGTGTGTTAAAGAGGTTTTCCCATCCTATGACAGCATATCATTACAATATTATCACTTCATGATCAGTGAGAAGGAAGCATCAACTCATGCAGTACTGCATCCCCCTAATTATTTTGCCCCTGTACAGTGCTATGGTTATTAAGAAGAGTAGAGTACTTACATAGAATAGTATGTCTGTACAAATAGACTTATGAAATCAAACTATAGCCAGGGTTTTCACCCAAAACGTTGTGCAAAGGCACAGTACTGCCTATAGACAATTGTGTCAAGTGGAATACCTCTTCAGTGCACCACTTGCACTTATGTCTTAATTACAGCCAACAAGCCGTTGGTGATGAGATCAAAGTGACATAACATTATGGATAAATGAAGGAGGGACATAACATTCTATGGCACTCAGGCCACCTATTGTGTAGTGAAGTGAATATGGTAACTGCAGTTTCCTGTGCATCTGGGTGGCTGAGGAGTGCTACTGCACAAGAAAACTTAGAAGGTGACGAAGCTTTGAAGCGATGCCAATTCTCCTCCATTCTCAGAATCGGCGGGGGCACTCAGAGGTTGGATGCCCTACCAATCATGCTAGTATGAGAAAACCCCTTTAATTTTATTTAGTAAGGTTTTCCTTATTTATTCAATTAAAATGTTATTCTCATACATGCTTGGGGATTAAACACATGGGCGTGATTCAGTAGCTCTTTTATTGCACGATACTACTATGCATGAGAAAATATAGGACTTGCCCTATGTCTCTCGCCCATGTGTCGCGCCCCATGTTTCTCGCCCATATGTCGTGCCCTATGTTTCTCACCCATATGTCATGCTCTATGTCTCTCGCCCACATGCCGTGCCCTATGTCTCTCGCCCACATGTCCTGCCCTGTGTCTCTCGCCCACATGTCGTGCCCTATGTCTCTCGCCCACATGTCGTGCCCTATGTCTCGCCCACATGTCTTGCTCTATGTCTCGCCCACATGTCTTGCTCTATGTCTCTCGCCCACATGTCATGCCCTATGTCTCTCGCCCACATGTCCTGCCCTGTGTCTCTCGCCCACATGTCCTGCCCTGTGTCTCTCGCCCACATGTCGTGCCCTATGTCTTTCGCCCACATGTCGTGCCCTATGTCTCTCGCCCACATGTCGTGCCCTATGTCTCTCGCCCACAGGTCGTGACCCATGTCTCTCGCCCACATTTCGTGCCCTATGTCTCTCGCCCACATGTCGTGCCCTATGTCTCTCGCCCACGTCGTGCCCTATGTCTCTCGCCCACATGTCATGCCCTATGTCTCTCGCCCACATGTCGTGCCCCATGTCTCTCGCCCACATGTCGTGCCCCATGTCTCTCGCCCACATGTCGTGCCCTGTGTCTCTCGCCCACATGTCGTGCCCTATGTCTCTCGCCCACATGTCGTGCCCTATGTCTCTCGCCCACATGTCCTGCCCTATGTCTCTCGCCCACATGTCTCGCCCCATGTCTCTCGCCCACATGTCGTGCCCTATGTCTCTCGCCCACATGTCGTGCCCTATGTCTCTCGCCCACATGTCGTGCTCTATGTCTCTCGCCCACATGTCGTGCCCTGTGTCTCTCGCCCACATGTCGTGCCCTATGTCTCTCGCCCACATGTCGTGCCCTATGTCTCTCGCCCACATGTCGTGCCCTATGTCTCGCCCACATGTCTTGCTCTATGTCTCTCGCCCACATGTCGTGCCCCATGTCTCTCACCCACATGTCGTGCCCCATGTCTCTCGCCCACATGTCGTGCCCTATGTCTCTCGTCCACATGTCGTGCCCTATGTCTCTCGCCCACATGTCTTGCCCTATCTTCCTGTTTTTTTTCTTTAAACGCGCGCGCAATAGCGCAGAGTTTGAAGGGTAAAAAAAAGGATTTTAACTTGTTCATGCACAACTATGCTCCGTAGCAGCAAGCGTAGTTGCGCATATGCCCGTGTGAAGAGGCTCTTATGGATCTATCATCCGACTACACTGCCCCTCTGAACGGTGATTGACAGCTGACTGCTGTGTATCTGTATACACAGCAGCCCGACATTCACTGTGAAGAGTGAGGAGCGCTCTTCTCATGAATTTACCAAACTCATGAAACATAAACCAAATATTAGCCAAATAGTACAATATTTGTGCTGTTTTGTCATAGGGCAGCACAGTCTGATAGGTCTGCTTTACTATCAGTTACAAATATAACTTTAATTACATTAGAAACTAAACTACATTTTCTACAATCTGCCTGTTTCCACCGATTTCCATATATTTCTAATCTGAGGTGTAACTATGCCAAACATAAGATTACGGTGCATAAAGTCATTTGTGATGAAATGACAAAGTAACAGTTTGATATATGGGAGTCACTGATGCACAACGTGTAATTTTCCAAATTTTCAAACTATCTGTGACCTAAAATATGCCCCCTCATCATTATGCATGAATTAAACAATGCCCTTGGAAATTTGTTCTTAGCGAGTTATTAACAGCATTCTGTTACAGTGTCTTTGTCAGTCACACTGCAACATGTTATCAAATTTATAAGTAAAGAAGACGTGCTGAAGGTTACATCGACGACATGCGGCGGTTTCCATCTTGTAGACCAAAGGACTCTTTCTACAAAATCTGCCATGCTGGGTTTACACTTTCCCTTCTGCAATACATCTGTTTGTGCTCTATATCTGACTGTGATGTCAGTGATGATGAACATCTGCCCTGGTATTGCTATGAAAATAGTGTAGACTACATGGCTATTCGTGCCATCAAAACCAATGGAACCCAGGTGGAAATCTGGTTGACACTAATATAATGGTCCTTTCACATGGGCCGAGTGATTGAGCTGATGATGTCATTACCAGCTCGTCCGCGCTTGTGCCGCCTATTTGATTCTTATTGAGAATCATGCAGTTCTCGCGCACCAGTCGTTCAATGTTTTGCATTCCTATGTGGAACACTGAACGATCGGTGTTTAAACAGCCCGACAAGCAAATGAGCCAACCAACCTGGATGTTATGCCGGCTGGAACTGAACGCTGAGCGAGAACCTCACGATTCTCGTTCATCCTTAAAGGGGTTGTCCGGCCATAAACATTAGGTCTCATTACTTCTGTTTGCCCAATACAATGCACTTTGTAATATACATTGTGCATTGTAAATTAGGCAAACAGAAGTTATTCACTTACCTCTTGGCTTCCCCCCCCTGTGTTGCTCCTCGGTTGCCATGGGTTCCAACAAGTCTCTTCTCCTCTTCTTGTCGGGACGACGGGGACAAGCTTCTCCAGCACAGCTCTGCGCATGTGCAGAAGAACTTCAGCCGCTGGGAAGCTCAGGGGAGGCGTGGCTGCTGGCTCTTCATCTCCAAGGTAAGAATGAGTGGAGGGGCGGGCTCTCGCGGGGGGGTGTGTGGAGAGGGAGAGATGGATGGATGGATGGATGTGTGCAGGGGGGGGGGGTGCAGTGATGTGTGTGTGTGTTCGTGGTGTCTGGAAACCAGCTGTCAGAAGTCCCGGGGGAAGGGGGGGGGTGTGGAGAGGGAGAGATGGATGGATGGATGTGTGCCGGGGGGGGGGGGGGTGCAGTGATGTGTGTGTGTGTTCGTGGTGTCTGGAGACCGGCTGTCAGAAGTCCCGGGGGAAGGGGGGGTGTGTGGTGAGGGAGAGATGGATGGATGGATGTGTGCAGGGGGGAGGGGTGCAGTGATGTGTGTGTGTGTTCGTGGTGTCTGGAGACCGGCTGTCAGAAGTCCCGGGGGAAGGGGGGGGGGTGGAGAGGGAGAGATGGATGGATGGATGGATGTGTGCAAGGGGGGGGGGGGTGCAGTGATGTGTGTGTGTGTGCAGGGACCCGGTTGACAGAAGTGGGGGGGGTCATTGTGAGAGGGGCACTATGAGGGCATGTGTGTGTGGGGAAATGTTTTACTTTACTTTAGCAGGGGGCGGGGCCTGGGCGGGGAGAGACTGTAGAGCAGTTCAATAGAGGTGGGCGTGTCATGGGCGGGGCTAGGACGTGAGCTGAGGGAAATCCTGCCTTTTCATGCCTCTTACTACCATCGGGAGCGCGCACACAGAAGAGGGAGAGCGCAGAGCATTGTGGGAAGGCAGCACAGAGGCGCCATCTTTGAAAGCTGCAGTGAAGATCAGAATCTAAGGTAAGAAACTGACATTGCAGCTGATCTGCCGGCCGGTTTAAGCCCCTGTATGCTGTCTGTTACTATCCTTACTGAAAGGAAAGCAGCAGCATTATAAAAATTTTTACCCTGTGTGGCCGGACAACCCCTTTAAGTCGTTTGACCGTGTTTAAACTGAACGATTATCATTCAATTTCGCTTCTTTGAACAACTTTCTAAACGATAATCATTCCATCTAAATGGGACAGTCACTAAGATCTGCTAGTCTTCATTGAGATCAGTTTGAAAATTGATAAATAAATCAAATGGCTCTGCTAAGAGGACTCATTACCAGGTTTTACCCCGCATTAACTGACCCCACTATGCCTTAGCGCATGGAAATAACTTGAGAATTTTTCCCAGTAGCGCAGCCCACCTTTAGAAACTGAAGTTATAAAAGCTCCGTTGCTGTATGCTACCTAGGTCTGGTGTCCACTGAGTATTAGCAAGTGCCCAACTGAATCAGCACTAAGGGCTCTTTCAAACGAGCGAAGGCGCAGAAACTTTTTGCACTGTGAAGGTTGCGCTATCATTAATTATTTTACTTTCTGCCCTGCTGGGGATTTTACACATCATGGTTTAAAAGGCTGTGCAGCCTAATAAGTCCCTGGCGTTATCAATTTCTCCGTGAAATTGCACAGTTGATTGCGCAATTTTGTGAGGATCAAGTGCGCATTTGTACGCACCCATATACTCCTATAGTGCCTCAGATAGGCATAAAAATACGCCATTTTCACAGTTTTTTTGTGCGAAATGCGCACGTAAAAGCGTAAGTAAGCATATACCCATTGAATACGCATGCATATTTTGCACGGGCAAGTCTGATCGTGTGAGTAAGCCCTAAGCCCACCCATATTTTGTTGAGTGATGTGAATGACACCCCCTGCATCATGCACAGGTTGCTCCAAATTTCACACTTATGCAGTACTGCAGTGAATCGGCGCATGCGCATGGTGAATTCTCTTTTGGAGGCAGCGGAATGATTTTCCAAGGGCATAGTTTAATTCATACATAACCATGATGGGTCTTATTTTAGGTTACAGATAGCTTCTCTTTCTGTTCACTGGTAAGTCCTAACCCAAATCCAGTCTCTTTATTATCTGGGACACCACCAATTAATTTATAAGTAATTTCTTATTTAGGACAGGGTCACAGAAGTATTTTGAGGCAACAATTCAAATTTACTGTTTTTAAGGACAAATCACACTTTTTGCCAATAATTCACCAACAATGTTGTACAGAAGATTACCAGACAAGCCACAACACAAAGAGGCAAATCCTGTGCATGCGTAGTAGCGTTTTACTGCCAACAGTCCATGGACAGACTATATAGTAAATAACAGCGTCTGCCGTAACACTGATGCATCAATGTTGATGGGAGGGTCGGAATATGGTGCGAGCAGCAAGAATCCACCATCCTTCCTGTCAAGTGTCAATAGTTCAGGCTTGTTGAGGTGAAGTATTGGTTTGGGGAATGTTTTCTTGGCACCCATGGATGGACCCCATGATGACTTGCTGTGTCTCTGAAGGCCAAAGTAGGTTCATCGTGCCACCAGATGGCCCCACTTATAGAGTGGCCATTCAGTTTATATATATGTATATATCAAATTTAAAAAAATGTAAACTGATTGAAAAAAAAAATATATATATATATATAGTTTTTTAAATTAGTTTTCATTTTTTCTTAATTTGATTACAGTTTACACTTTTATAATCCATTTATAGATGACAGAGTGTTTTGAGAAAACATATATCAAGCTTGATTGTAAAAGTTAAAAAAGGCGTAAGACAGGATTTTAGTGATAAATTATAAATGCACAAACAGCAAAAACTTGTAAAAACAGATGTTTCATCAAATGAGTAAATGTCAGGAAATCTGAATTATGGCCTTTTAAAATTTTATTCAAAGAATTATCCTGGTATCAACAAAAAAAATTCTGTCTTTACTATATAAATGTAGCAGATGGTTGGAAGCCATTTGATATAATAGAAAAATGCATAATTTTCACTTCTATTTCCAAAACGTCCTCCATGAATATGGGATACTTTACATGTCTTTGGTTTCAAGGGGCATAGCTAACTGCTTATGGGTCCTGGTGCAAAAGTTCATCTGGCCCCACATGACTACCAAACCCAAAGCTGCTGAGCCCCAGGGGGTGGAGGTGCCTGTCTTCTACATACAGATGTGTCCACCCTTAACTTTTCTTGAATTGTGTTAAGTTACACAATTTGCCATGATACCAATTCAATGCAATCTCACACCATTCAGTAACATTAAATTATAGGTTTTTAAATAGGGGAGCCCATGGGTGACACATGGCCAATGGATGCCATTGGTCAGAGGCACACACCACAGCCATCCAATAATTAGAGCCAACAGGTGAGGGATAGCATTAGTCCGACAATATGTTTCTTTTCATGTTTAATGTCTTACATCATTCATCTTGGGATATATTGAGTTTAGTGTTAAAGCTGAATACATCTATGGGTGTGGGTCACAGAAGTGACACCCATGTCGATCTTACAATTGAGGATTATTCTGTGAATATGCCATCAATTTCTGAATTTTAAAATGTTCTGAGATCAAAATATGCCAAAATAGGGAGACAATATTCACCAGTTAATTCTCCTGCCACTCCTGCAGTAATGCTACTGTGGTCCTTTGTCTGTGATAGTGTGTTGTACCAGTATGAAACCTCTAAAGCCAGCTACTGACGAAAGCAGTGATACCAGTAAGTACTGCATGTGACTATTCCAGGTATCACTAATGATGATGATGAATGATCCATCCAGTCACATCTGACCTTTGGTCACTCCATGGATCAATGTTCTTCATGGATTTCTGTCTTTCACCGCTTCTTTCAGTTACGTGATTGACATGTTTTTGGTGGCCTTGATTGTATCTAGCCATCTTGTTCTTTGGTATCCTGATCTTCTCTTTCCACTGACTTTGCCAAGCATCAGTACTGTTTCTAGTGAGTTAGCGTGCATCACGTGTCCAAAAAAAGAGAGCCGCTGCTTGGTGATTTTGCCCTTTAGTAATATTTTTGGTTTAACGCAATCTAACACTACCTTGTTCATTGTCATGGCAGTCCAAGGTATCCGTAGCCTTCTCCTCCAGCACCAGAGTTTGAACGCACCAATTTTTCTTCTGCTTTCCTGAGCATCCAACTTTCGCAACCATACGTTGTTATGGGAAAAACAATTGCATTGCAATCCTACCAAGCGTAATCCATCTCTTGATCTCGGGTCCAGATTGCCCGTTGCAACCTATTTTGGATCCAAGGAAGATAAAGTCTTGGAACGCCTCAACTTCTTTGTTGTTAATTTTTATGTTCACTGTACCGCTGGTTACTGCGGTCATGACTTTGGTTTTCTTGCTGTTGAGATATAGTCCCATGCATTCGCTTTCCTTTTGCACTCGTTGGATAAGGTATTCCAGGTCCCTTTCACTTTCCGCAAGCAGGGTGGTGTTATCTGCATATCGAAGGTTGTTGACTAGAGATGAGCGAACACCAAAATGTTCGGGTGTTCGTTATTCGTAACGAACTTCCCGTGATGCTCGAGGGTTCGTTTCGAACAACGAACCCCATTGAAGTCAATGGGCGACCAGAACATTTTTGTATTTCGCCGATGCTCGCTAAGGTTTTCATGTGTGAAAATCTGGGCAATTCAGGAAAGTGATGGGAATGACACAGTGACGGATAGGGCAGGCGAGGGGCTACATGTTGGGCTGCATCCTAAGTTCACAGGTCCCACTATTAAGCCACAATAGCGGCAAGAGTGGGCCCCCCCCCCTCCCAACAACTTTTACTTCTGAAAAGCCCTCATTAGCATGGCATACCTTTGCTAAGCACCACACTACCTCCAACAAAGCACAATCACTGCCTGCATGACACTCCACTGCCACTTCTCCTGAGTTACATGCTGCCCAACCGCACCCCCTCCCCCCCACAGCGCACACCAAAGTGTCCCTGCGCAGCCTTCAGCTGCCCTCATGCCACACCACGCTCATGTCTATTTAGAATTGCGTCTGCCATGACGAGGGACCTCAGGCATACACTGCAGAGGTTGGCACGGCTAGGCAGCGACCCTCTTTAAAAGTGGCGGAGCGATAGCCCACAATGCTGTACAGAAGCAATGAGAAATAGAATCCTGTGCCACCGCCATCAGGAGCTGCACACGTGGGCATAGCAATGGGGAACCTATGTGCCACACACTATTCATTCTGTCAAGGTGTCTGCATGCCCCAGTCAGACCGGGCTTTTTAATTCATAGACACAGGCAGGTACAACTCCCTATTGTGAAGTCCCTGTCGACCCACAGCATGGGTGGCTCCCTGGAACCCACCGGCGGTACACAGAAATATCCCATTGCATTGCCCAACACAGCTGAGGTAGTAATGTCGTGCTTAATGCAGGTGGGCTTCGGCCCACACTGCATGCCCCAGTCAGACTGGGGTTCTTTACAAGTGGACACATGTAGGTTTAACTCCCTGTGGACCCACTGCCTGGGTGGGTGCCAGGAAGCCACCGGCGGTACATAGAAATATCCCATTGCATTGCCCAACACAGCTGAGGTAGTAATGTCGTGCGTAATACAGGTGGGCTTCGGCCCACACTGCATGCCCCAGTCAGACTGGGGTTCTTTAGAAGTGTACAGATGTATTAAAAACTCAGTGTGCACCTACAGCATGGGTGGCTCCCTGGAACCCACCGGCGGTACACAAAAATATCCCATTGCATTGCCCAACACAGCTGAGGTAGTAATGTCGTGCGTAATACAGGTGGGCTTCGGCCCACACTGCATGCCCCAGTCAGACTGGGATTCTTTACAAGTGGACACATGTAGGTTTAACTCCCTGTGGACCCACTGCCTGGGTGGGTGCCAGGAAGCCACCGGCGGTACATAGAAATATCCCATTGCATTGCCCAACACAGCTGAGGTAACGTCAGCTGTAATGCAGGTGGGCTAAAAATTAATTTGATTACACTGTAGGCGAGGGCCCACAAAAATTGCTGTATCAACAGTACTAATGTACATCCCAAAAATTGGCCATGGCCAGCCAAGAGGGCAGGTGAAACCCATTAATCGCTTTGGTTAATGTGGCTTAAGTGGTAACTAGGCCTGGAGGCAGCCCAGTGTAACGAAAAATTGGTTCAAGTTAAAGTTCCAACGCTTTTAAGCTAATTGAAACTTATAAAAATTGTTCTGAAAAATTATTTGAGTGAGCCTTGTGGCCCTAAGAAAAATTGCCCGTTCAGCGTGATTACGTGAGGTTTCAGGAGGAGGAGCAGGAGGAGGAGGAGGAGGAATATTAGACACAGATTGATGAAGCACAAATGTCCCCGTTTTGGATGGTGAGAGAGAACGTAGCTTCCATCCGCGGGTGCAGCCTACGTATTGCTTACGTATCGCTGCTGTCCGCTGGTGGAGAACAGAAGTCTGGCGAAATCCAGCCTTTGTTCATCTTGATGAGTGTTAGCCTGTCGGCACTGTCGGTTGACAAGCGGCTACGCTTATCGGTGATGATTCCCCCAGCCGCACTAAACACCCTCTCCGACAACACGCTAGCCGCAGGACAAGCAAGCACCTCAAGGGCATACAGGGCTAGTTCAGGCCACGTGTCCAGCTTCGACACCCAGTAGTTGTAGGGGGCAGAGGCGTCACCAAGGATGGTCGTGCGATCCGCTACGTACTCCCTCACCATCCTTTTGCAGTGCTCCCGCCGACTCAGCCGTGACTGGGGAGCGGTGACACAGTCTTGGTGGGGAGCCATAAAGCTGGCCAGGCCCTTAAAGACTGTTGCACTGCCTGGGATGTACATGCTGCTCGATCTACGCACATCCCCTGCAACATGGCCCTCGGAACTGCGCCTTCTGCCACTAGCGCTGTCGGCTGGGAATTTTACCATCAGCTTGTCCGCAAGGGTCCTGTGGTATAGCAACACTCTCGAACCCCTTTCCTCTTCGGGAATCAGAGTGGGCAGGTTCTCCTTATACCGTGGATCGAGCAGTGTGTACACCCAGTAATCCGTAGTGGCCAGAATGCGTGCAACGCGAGGGTCACGAGAAAGGCATCCTAACATGAAGTCAGCCATGTGTGCCAGGGTACCTGTACGCAACACATGGCTGTCTTCACTAGGAAGATCACTTTCAGGATCCTCCTCCTCCTCCTCCTCCTCAGGCCATACACGCTGAAAGGATGACAGGCAATCAGCCGGTGTACCGTCAGCAGCGGGCCAAGCTGTCTCTTCCCCCTCCTCCTCATCCTCCTCCTCCTCCTGTACGCGCTGTGAAATAGACAGGAGGGTGCCCTGACTATCCAGCGGCATACTGTCTTCCCCCGCCCCCGTTTCCGAGCGCAAAGCAGCTGCCTTTATGGTTTGCAGGGAATTTCTCAAGATGCATAGCAGAGGAATGGTGACGCTAATGATTGTAGCATCGCCGCTCACCACCTGGGTAGACTCCTCAAAATTACCAAGGACATGGCAGATGTCTGCCAACCAGGCCCACTCTTCTGAAAGGAATTGAGGAGGCTGACTCCCACTGCGCCGCCCATGTTGGAGTTGGTATTCGACTATAGCTCTACGCTGTTCATAGAGCCTGGCCAACATGTGGAGCGTAGAGTTCCACCGTGTGGGCACGTCGCACAGCAGTCGGTGCACTGGCAGCTTAAAGTGATGTTGCAGGGTGCGCAGGGTGGCAGCGTCCGTGTGGGACTTGCGGAAATGTGCGCAGAGCCGGCGCGCCTTTACGAGCAGGTCTGACAAGCGTGGGTAGCTTTTCAGAAACCGCTGAACCACCAAATTAAAGACGTGGGCCAGGCACGGCACGTGCGTGAGGCTGCCGAGCTGCAGAGCCGCCACCAGGTTACGGCCGTTGTCACACACGACCATGCCCGGTTGGAGGCTCAGCGGCGCAAGCCAGCGGTCGGTCTGCTGTGTCAGACCCTGCAGCAGTTCGTGGGCCGTGTGCCTCTTATCGCCTAAGCTGAGTAGTTTCAGCACGGCCTGCTGACGCTTGCCCACCGCTGTGCTGCCACACCGCGCGACACCGACTGCTGGCGACATGCTGCTGCTGACACATCTTGATTGTGAGACAGAGGAGGAGGAGGAGGAGGAGGGTGCTTTAGTGGAGGAAGCATACACCTCCGCAGATACCACCACCGAGCTGGGGCCCGCAATTCTGGGGGTGGGTAGGACGTGAGCGGTCCCAGGCTCTGACTCTGTCCCAGCCTCCACTAAATTCACCCAATGTGCCGTCAGGGAGATGTAGTGGCCCTGCCCGCCTGTGCTTGTCCACGTGTCCGTAGTTAAGTGGACCGTGGCAGTAACCGCGTTGGTGAGGGCGCGCACAATGTTGCGGGAGACGTGGTCGTGCAGGGCTGGGACGGCACATCGGGAAAAGTAGTGGCGACTGGGAACTGAGTAGCGCGGGGCCGCCGCCTCCATGATACTTTTGAAGGACTCCGTTTCCACAACCCTATACGGCAGCATCTCAAGGCTGATGAATTTTGCGATGCGGACGGTTAACGTTTGAGCGTGCGGGTGCGTGGCGGCGTACTTGCGCTTGCGCTCGAACACTTGCGCAAGCGACGGCTGAACGGTGCGCTGAACTACACTGCTGGATGGGGCCGAGGACAGCGGAGATGAGGGTGTGGGTGCAGGCCATGAGGCGGTAGTGCCTGTGTCCTGAGAGGGGGGTTGCATCTCAGTGGCAGGTTGGGGCACAGGGGGAGAGGCAGGGGTGCAAACCGGAGGCGGTGAACGGCCTTTGTCCCACCTTGCGGGGTGCTTGGCCATCATATGTCTGCGCATGGTGGTGGTGGTGAGGCTGTTGGTGTTGGCTCCCCGGCTGAGCTTTGCGCGACAAAGGTTGCACACCACTGTTCGTCGGTCGTCAGGCGTCTCTGTGAAAAACTGCCAGACCTTAGAGCACCTCGGCCTCCGCAGGGTGGCATGGCGCGAGGGGGCGCTTTGGGAAACACTTGGTGGATTATTCGGTCTGGCCCTGCCTCTACCCCTGGCCACTGCACTGCCTCTTGCAACCTGCCCTGCTGATGCCCTTGACTCCCCCTCTGAAGACCTGTCCTCCTGAGTAAGCGTTGCACACCAGGTGGGGTCAGTCACCTCATCGTCCTGCTGCTCTTCCTCCGAATCCTCTGTGCGCTGCTCCCTGGGACTTACTGCCCTTACTACTACCTCACTGCAAGACAACTGTGTCTGATCGTCATCGTCCTCCTCACCCACAGAAAGTTGTTGAGACAGTTGGCGGAAGTCCCCAGCCTCTTCCCCCGGACCCCGGGAACTTTCGAATGGTTGGGCATCAGTGACGATAAACTCCTCTGGTGGGAGAGGAACCGCTGCTGCCCAATCTAAGCAGGGGCCCGAGAACAGTTCCTGGGAGTGTTCCCGCTCCTGAGCAGGTGTCATTGTAGTGGAGTGAGGAGGCTGGGAGGAAGGAGGAGCAGCAGACAGAGGATTCGGATTGGCAGCAGTGGACGGCGCAGAACTGCGGGTAGACGATAGGTTGCTCGAAGCACTTTCTGCCATCCAGGACAGGACCTGCTCACACTGCTCATTTTCTAATAACCGTCTCCCGCGTGGACCCATTAATTGGGCGATGAATGTGGGGACGCCAGAAACGTGCCTCTCTCCTAATCGCGCAGCAGACAGCTGCGACACACCTGGATCAGGAGCTTGGCCTGTGCCCACACCCTCACTTGGCCCTCCGCGTCCTCGGCCACGTCCACGTCCACGTCCTCTAGGCTTACCCCTACCCCTCAGCATGCTGTATTACCAGTGATTAGATTTCCCAGGCAGGAAATAAATTGGCGCAAGACTGCAGGCCAAATATAATTTTTGCCCTTTTTGGAAAACGAAAGGCCCCACTGCCTCTAGTGAATGAATTATCTAAGTTTAATAACTGTGCTGTGTCCCTGCTTATGTGTCACAGAACGTGAGGGTAGCAGAGTTATTAACTGTGGCAGAGCAGGTATTTTTTTTTCCCAATTAAGGAAAGCAAATGGCGAAGCCAGCAGTAAAGCGTAGCTGGGTGCGTATGATTTAGCAATGTTTTTCACGCAGCTCACACGTCTCCACAGGCGTAAGGACGGACACAGGCTGGACAAATAGATTTCTTTTCAGTTTTTTCCCACCAACAGGCAGCACTGCGTATATTCAATGAACCTGCGAAGTTTAATAACTGCGCTGTGTCCCTGCTTATGTGTCACAGAACGTGAGGGTAGCAGAGTTATTATAACTCTTGGAGAGCAGGTATTTTTTTTCCCAATTAAGGAAAGCAAATGGCGAACCCAGCAGTAAACCGTAGCTGGCTGCGTATGATTTAGCAATGTTTTTCACGCAGCTCACACGTCTCCACAGGCGTAAGGACGGACACAGGCTGGACAAATAGATTTCTTTTCAGTTTTTTCCCACCAACAGGCAGCACTGCGTATATTCAATGAACCTGAGAAGTTTAATAACTGCGCTGTGTCCCTGCTTATGTGTCACAGAACGTGAGGGTAGCAGAGTTATTAACTGTGGCAGAGCAGGTATTTTTTTTCCCAATTAAGGAAAGCAAATGGCGAAGCCAGCAGTAAAGCGTAGCTGGGTGCGTATGATTTAGCAATGTTTTTCACGCAGCTCACACGTGTCCACAGGCGTTAGGACGGACAGAGGCTGGACAAATAGATTTGTTTTCAGTTTTTTCCCACCAACAGGCAGCACTGCGTATATTCTATGAATAATAACTGTGTTGTGGCCCTGCCTATACAATTCTTTCCCTGCAGTATCAATGGAGGGTGGAATGCTCTGCAGAGGCGATTTTGAGAAGCCCAAAAAAAATGCAGCACAGCCAACAGCAGCCTGGACAGTACTGCACACGGATAAATATGGCCCTAGAAAGGACCGTTGAGGTTCTTGAAGGCTACACTCACTCCTAACACTCTCCCTGCCTATGCAGCACTTCTGTCCCTAATGCCAGGTGCAACGGTCTGCAGAGGCGACTTTGAGAAAAAAAAAAATCCCACTGCTAACAGCAGCCAACACACAGCTATCAGTGGCCCTAATAAGGACCTTTGGGGGGTCTTGAAGCCTACACTAACTACCAATTCTTTCCCTACAGCAGCTCCGGTATAAACAGCACTGTCCCTCATCTAACTCACACCGCATCTGAGGCGAGCCGCGGGAGGGGCCGACTTTTATATTAGGCGAACACCTGATCTCGCCAGCCACTCACAGCAGGGGGGTGGTATAGGGCTTAAACGTTGCAGGGGGAAGTTGTAATGCCTTCCCTGTCTTTCAATTGGCCAGAAAAGCGCGCTAACGTCTCAGGGAAGGAAGTGAAAGTAACCAGAACACCGCATGGTGTTCGTCACGAATAACGAACATCCCGAACACCCTAATATTCGCACGAATATCAAGCTCGGACGAACGCGTTCGCTCATCTCTATTGTTGACATGTCCAATTTTGATTCCAATTTCAGTTGCAGAAATGTCAACAACCTAGTGCACTAGTGCAAAGCTAACCGGGACCAATGGGGGACCACAGAGCAGAGGATTTAACATTGCCTGTTTTGTTATTTTAACATATTCAGCAACCAGATTTATTTTTTTTAACAAGTTGACAACCCCTTTAATATGCATTTTTATATATGACTATACTATAAAAGCAAAAGAAGTCCAACACATGCAGAATAAACTTTAAAAGCAATCGATTCATATATAGCAGATGTCCTGACCATATATGCCTGATGGCAGGCTCAAAAGTAGTAAACACAAAGCCCTAGGGTGATTTCCTATCTGCGTTGTCGCAGAACTGGCTAAAAATACCGGA
This sequence comes from Eleutherodactylus coqui, assembly GCF_035609145.1. Classification (NCBI taxonomy): domain Eukaryota; kingdom Metazoa; phylum Chordata; class Amphibia; order Anura; family Eleutherodactylidae; genus Eleutherodactylus; species Eleutherodactylus coqui. Next base: position 220,767,498 of record NC_089841.1, read on the forward strand.
AGAAAAAGCACTGCATGCAGCACTTTTTTTTCTGTCCAAAAGCGATCAGCTGGGCGGAAAGTGGGGGGACCCCATTATAGTTATTGGGGGTCTGTCCGGCACTGTTCAGTTCTATCCAGAGACGGAACCGTTCGGCTGCTGGAATTCCTCTTTCCTGCTCGTCGAATGGAACAGGAAAGCAGAATCCCTGCTGCAGATGTGAAACCACCCTAACGCTTTCCTTTTTGAAGTTCTTCATGAATAATATTTATATACTTTACAGATTTAGGGCATACTTTGTGCAACCTCTGATTTGAACCAGACTGAATACTTCACTTTCTTAACAGAAGCCTTAAATGTGTTATTGGGAGACATTTTTCTTTCAAAACTAGGGCAACCTGCAGTGGTAACATAAAGGAAGATATACAGTACTTACCCCCAGCTCCCATTCAGATACAATCCAGTCCCTTCAATTCCAGGAACCAGCGATGATGTCCCACACCATGGCCATGTGAAAGCTGCAGTCAGCTATCAGTTCACTTCAGCCAGTAAGATGACCCGGTGTTGGGATGTCCTCACTCTGTACCAGAAAGTAAAATCCAGTAGGGTCCTGGGTGTCAAACCAACAGGAATGTCGAGAAAGGAGGAATACTAAAAAATGACCCTGGATAACCCCTAAATTATGCAAGGCTAAGTGCACACTGTCTGTAGAGAAAGCAGTTATATGTTGTATGAGACAGGCTGAATGTTGGGATGGTGACAGATAGAGATGGATGCAGTTTATTGCAGCAATAGCAATTTTTCTTCAAACATAACTAATATGTACATTATATCACTGCACAGGAGGATTCACATATATTGCATCATAACATTACATATTGATCCAAAATATTATTTACAATCTACAGAATGACACATCGGTATAGAACATCCTTTCTGGTTTCTCCAAAGTGGCTTCCACTAAACATGCAAGGCTCTAATTACAATTTCGGGTGCAGGCCACTGCTGGGATTCTACATCCAGCTTTCTTCTGAAAGCTTGTCATGTGTGGAAGCAGGTTAGCTTTATACACTTAGCATACATATACTTTTCTTATAACCCTAGCTAGTTAATTACCCTATGTATTGATAGCCCTAATGTGCAACATTAGCCCTAGCAGCTAATCTTCATATGTGCGGTGTCCACTGTGCAGACTGTGTTGAGAGGGACACTCCCTCTTATCCCACATGATGCAGGGTCCTTAGCCTTCATGGTCTGGTCGCTTCTTCACTTGCTCTATGAGATGCTATAACAAGCCTTTTCTTCATCTATACACATGCACCTTGTTTGTTTGGGCCTTTTGGTACACCTCTACCTGGACCTCTCCTTTTCTGCCCCTGGCCACTCCCAATCATGAGACGTAGCCACTGTGTCGGGGTTCTAACCTGGGAACTCCTGTGCTCCAGGCGACGTCTCTCCCTAGTGAGCTATTTTCCCTGCTGGATAGCTCCCCTACCTAACCTTGCCCAGTTTCTTACCCATGCAACCTAGCTCTTATCTTCACCCTGTAATGATTATACACTCTATATAAACTTGTCCCTCCCTCAGTGTGTGATTATTGTGCTCCCAGCCAGTAGTCAAGCTCTCGCACCTGCTGTTCCTCCTGCTACCCAATATATCTACTTGTGTACCAACCTCTGGCTTTCCTGACCATGCTACCATTCACACTGGTTACAACAAAGAGACTCAAACCCTGGATTGTAACACACTGTGCTGCTTTCAGTGCAGACAGCCTTCACCACTTTGAGGCTCTGTTCTGCTTTGTGCTGCATCACACACACCGCTACACGTGTGGCACAACTCTTTTTATGACACCCGCTTTGCTAAGAATTCTCTGGTCTGCTAGAGGGGGTGGGGCTTATGCCTTCACATTGACCATAATATAGAGCTGGTCTTCCAAGCATTGATGCACTAGCTGCATAACTGTTGCATTACCGAGGGGACCACTTTGTCATTTCTTTCCCACCTCGGCCATGTCACTGACCAGTGGCAGGGCCTCCATTCTCTTGTGCTCACAGTACCTGTAATCTTTTTCTCCTCTCATGTCACTAGTAGGGGGCAAGTCTTCAGCCAGTTGCCAGCAAGCCAGGAGTTCTCCCTCCACCCTGTTACAAATGCATTAATATTTCCATAGGCTCCATTCACCAGAGGGAGATCAAAAGAGTGTATTTTGGACTCCATCTGAATGGTGCACATCAGCATCCAGTTTTTTCAATTATAGAGAAAAGCAGAGAAGAGACCACCACAGAAAAATCTATACTGTGCAGTATGCATTTTTAAAATAATTCTCTACTTTGGACAGATGTCACTGTATTACATCCATCACAAACTATTATGAGGCGTATACATCCTGAGTAGAGATGAGCGAACGTACTCGTCCGAGCTTGATACTCGTTCGAGTATTAGCGTGTTCGAGATGCTCGTTACTCGTAACGAGTACCACGCGATGTTCGGGTTACTTTCACTTTCATCTCTGAGACGTTAGCGCGCTTTTCTGGCCAATTGAAAGACAGGGAAGGCATTACAACTTCCCCGCCCTATACCGCCCCCCTGCAGTGAGTGGCTGGCGAGATCAGGTGTCACCCGAGTATAAAAATCGGCCCCTCCCGCAGCTCGCCACAGATACATTCTGACAGAGATCAGGGACAGTGCTATCTTGTTGGAGCTGCTATAGGGAGAGCGTTAGGAGTATTTTAGGCTTCAAGAACCCCAATGGTCCTTCTTAGGGCCACATCTAACTGTGTGCAGTACTGTGGAGGCTGCTTTTTGCAGTGTTGCACTTTTTTTTTTTTTTTGTATATTGGCCGTACAGAGCATTGCGCCCTGCAGTAATACTCCAGGGCCAGAAGTGCTTAGGCAGGGACAGAAGACATATTATTGATTGAATATAGGCAGTGGGCCTTTGCAAAAAAATTTGTGGGAAAAAATCTATTTGGCCTGCGTGTGACTGTGCTCAGTGTTCTGGGTCTGTCTGTGCTGGGTGTAGTAATTCTACAAAATCATACGCAGCCAGCTAAGTGTTACAGCAGGATTGCGCCAAATTATTTCCTGGCTCTGTCTGGGCTCTGAAATCACTGCTGTGTTGCAGTTCACAGTGCAACACTCTGCAGTTCTGTGACATACTCCAGGGACAGAAGTGCGTAGGCAGGGACAGAAGACATATTGATTGAATATAGGCAGTGGGCCTTTGCTAAAAAATTTGGGGCAAAAAATCTATTTGGCCTGCTTGTGACTGTGCTCAGTGTTCTGGGTCTGTCTGTGCTGGGTGTAGTAGTTCTACAAAATCATACGCAGCCAGCTAAGTGTTACAGCAGGCTTGCGCCAAATTATTTCCTGGCTCTGTCTGGGCTCTGAAATCACTGCTGTGTTGCAGTTCACAGTGCAACACTCTGCAGTTCTGTGACATACTCCAGGGACAGAAGTGCGTAGGCAGGGACAGAAGACATATTGATTGAATATAGGCAGTGGGCCTTTGCTAAAAAATTTGGGACAAAAAATCTATTTGGCCTGCCTGTGACTGTGCTCAGTGTTCTGGGTCTGTCTGTGCTGGGTGTGGTAGTTCTACAAATCATACGCAGCCAGCTAAGTGTTACAGCAGGCTTGTGCCAAATTATTTCCTGGCGTTCCGTAAGCGAAGTCAGCCTCCAACCACAGGCCAATAAGTGGCACATTTAATTACAGCGTTCTGTTTCTGCATTACTGGTAATACAGCATGCTGAGGGGTAGGGGTAGGCCTAGAGGACGTGGACGCGGCCGAGGACGCGGAGGCCCAAGTCAGGGTGTGGGCACAGGCCGAGCCAGTGCGGTGGCCAGGGGTAGAGGCAGGGCCAGACCGAATAATCCACCAACTGTTTCCCAAAGCGCCCCCTCGCGCCATGCCACCCTGCAGAGGTCAAGGTGCTCTACAGTGTGGCAGTTTTTCACAGAGACGCCTGACGACCGACGAACAGTGGTGTGCAACCTTTGTCGCTCCAAGATCAGCTGGGGAGGCACCACCACCAGCATGCGCAGGCATATGATGGCCAAGCACCCCACAAGGTGGGACGAAGGCCGTTCACCGCCTCCGGTTTGCACCACTGCCTCTCCCCCTGTGCCCCAACCTGCCACTGAGATACAACCCCCCTCTCAGGACACAGGCACAACCGTCTCATGGCCTGCACCCACACCCTCACCTCCGCTGTCCTCGGCCCCATCCACCAATGTCTCGCTAGCCGTCGCTAGCGCAAGTGTTGGAGCGCAAGCGCAAGTACGCCGCCACGCACCCGCACGCTCAAGCGTTAAACGCGCACAGTGCCAAATTGATCAGCCTGGAGATGCTGCCTTATAGGCTTGTGGAAACGGAGGCTTTCAAAAGCATGATGGCGGCGGCGGCCCCGCGCTACTCAGTTCCCAGTCGCCACTACTTTTCCCGATGTGCCGTCCCAGGCCTGCACGACCATGTCTCCCGCAACATTGTACGCGCCCTCACCAACGCGGTTACTGCCAAGGTCCACTTAACTACAGACACGTGGACAAGCACAGGCGGGCAGGGCCACTATATCTCCCTGACGGCACATTGGGTGAATTTAGTGGAGGCTGGGACAGAGTCAGAGCCTGGGACCGCTCACGTCCTACCCACCCCCCGAATTGCGTGCCCCAGCTCGGTGGTGGTATCTGCGGTGGTGTATGCTTCCTCCACTAAACCACCCTCCTCCTCCTCCTCCTACGCAACCTCTGTCTCGCAATCAAGATGTGTCAGCAGCAGCACGTCGCCAGCAGTCGGTGTCGCGCGGCATGGCAGCTCAGCGGTGGGCAAGCGTCAGCAGGCCGTGCTGAAGCTACTCAGCTTAGGAGATAAGAGGCACACGGCCCACGAACTGCTGCAGGGTCTGACAGAGCAGACCGACCGCTGGCTTGCGCCGCTGAGCCTCCAACCGGGCATGGTCGTGTGTGACAACGGCCGTAACCTGGTGGCGGCTCTGCAGCTCGGCAGCCTCACGCACGTGCCATGCCTGGCCCATGTGTTTAATTTGGTGGTTCAGCGCTTTCTGAAAAGCTACCCACACTTGTCATACCTGCTCGGAAAGGTGCGCCAGCTCTGCGCACATTTCCGCAAGTCCCACACGCACGCTGCCACCCTGCGGACACTGCAACATCGGTTTAATCTGCCAGTGCACCGACTGCTGTGCGACGTGCCCACACAGTGGAACTCTACGCTCCACATGTTGGCCAGGCTCTATGAGCAGCGTAGAGCTATTGCGGAATACCAACTCCAACATGGGCGGCGTAGTGGGAGTCAGCCTCCTCAATTATTTACAGAAGAGTGGGCCTGGTTGGCAGCCATCTGCCAGGTCCTTGGAAACTTTGAGGAGTCTACCCAGATGCTGAGCGGGGATGCTGCAATCATTAGCGTCACCATTCCTCTGCTATGCCTCTTGAGAAGTTCCCTGCAAAGCATAAAGGCAGACGCTTTGGAATCGGAAACGGAGGCGGGGGAAGACAGTATGTCGCTGGATAGTCAGAGCACCCTCATGTCTATATCTCAGCGCGTTGAGGAGGAGGGGGAGGAGCATGAGGAGGAGGGAGAAGAGACAGCTTGGCCCACTGCTGAGGGGACAGATGCTGCTTGCCTGTCATACTTTCAGCGTGTATGGCCAGAGGAGGAGGAGGAGGAGGAGGAGGAGGAGGAGGATCCTGAAAGTGATCTTTCGAGTGAGGACAGCCATGTGTTGCGTACAGGTACCCTGGCACACATGGCTGACTTCATGTTAGGATGCCTTTCTCGTGACCCTCGCATTACACGCATTCTGTCCACTACGGATTACTGGGTGTACACACTGCTCGACCCACGGTATAAGGAGAACCTTTCCACTCTCATTCCCGAAGAGGAAAGGGGTTCGAGAATGATGCTATACCCCAGGGCGCTGGTGGACAAACTGATGGTAAACTTCCCATCCGACAGCGCTAGTGGCCGAAGGCGCATTTCCGCGGCCCAGGTAGCAGGGGAGGCGCAGAGATCAGGCAGCATGTACAGCGCAGGCAGGGGAACATTATCCAAGGCCTTTGCCAGCTTTATGGCTCCCCAGCAAGACTGTGTCACCGGTCCCCAGTCAAGGCTGAGTTGGCGGGAGCACTGTAAAAGGATGGTGAGGGAGTACGTAGCTGATCGCACGACCGTCCTCGGTGACGCCTCTGCCCCCTACAACTACTGGGTGTCGAAGCTGGACACGTGGCCTGAACTCGCACTGTATGCCCTGGAGGTGCTTGCTTGTCCTGCGGCTAGCGTCTTGTCAGAGAGTGTGTTTAGTGTGGCTGGGGGAATCATCACGGATAAGCGTACCCACCTGTCAACCGACATTGCCGACAGGCTTACACTCATCAAGATGAACAAAGCCTGGATTTCCCCAGACTTCTCTTCTCCACCAGCGGACAGCAGCGATACCTAAACAATACGTAGGCTGCACCCACGGATGGAAGCATCGTTCTCTATCACCATCCAAAACGGGGACCTTTTTGCTTCATCTATCTGTGTATAATATTCCTCCTCCTCCGCCTGCTCCTCCTCCTGAAACCTCACATAATCACGCCGAACGGGCAATTTTTCTTAGGCCCACAAGGCTCAGTCATATAATTTTTCTAAACAATTTTTATACGTTTCAATGCTCATTAAAGCGTTGAAACTTTCACCTCAACCAATTTTTATTTTAACTGGGCTGCCTCCAGGCCTAGTTACCAATTAAGCCACATTAACCAAAGCGATTAATGGGTTTCACCTGCCCTCTTGGTTGGGCATGGGCAATTTTTCTCAGGTACATTAGTACTGTTGGTACACCAATTTTTGGGGGCCCTCGCCTACAGTGTAATCCAATTAATTTTTTGCCCACCTGCATTACAGCTGACGTAACATCAGCTGTGTTGGGCACTGCAATGGGATATATTTATGTACCGTCGGTGGCTTCCTGGCACCCACCCATGCTGTCGGTCCACACGGAGTTGTAACTGCATGTGTCCACTTCGAAAGAACCCCAGTCTGACTGGGGCATGCAGTGTGGGCCAAAGCCCACCTGCATTTAACATGACATTACCTCAGCTGTGATGGGCAATGCAATGGGATACATTTATGTACCGCCGGTGGGTTCCAGGGAGCCACCCATGCTGTGGGTGCACACGGAATTCCCATTGCGGAGTTGTACCTGCCTGTGACTATTTATAAAAAACCGCAGTCTGACTGGGGCATGCAGACACCTTGACAGAATGAATAGTGTGTGGCACATAGGTTCCCCATTGCTATGCCCACGTGTGCAGCTCCAGATGGGGGTGGCACAGGATTGGATTTCTCATTGCTTCTGTACAGCATTGTGGACTATCGCCCCGCCCCTTTTAAAGAGGGTCGCTGCCTAGCCGTGCCAACCCTCTGCAGTGTGTGCCTGCGGTTCCTCTGGCAGACGCACTTATAAATAGACATGAGGGTGGCGTGGCATGAGGGCAGCTGAAGGCTGGGCAGGGACAGTATGGTGTGCGCTGTGGACACTGGGTCGTGGGGGGGAGGGTGGGTTGGGCAGCATGTTACCCAGGAGAAGTGGCAGCGGAGTGTCATGCAGGCAGTGATTGTGCTTTGTTGGAGGTTGTGTGGTGCTTAGCAAAGTTATGCATTGCTAATGAGGGCTTTTCAGAAGTAAAAGTTGTTGGGAGGGGGGGGGCCACTCTTGCCGCTATTGTGGCTTAATAGTGGGACCTGTGAACTTGAGATGCAGCCCAACATGTAGCCCCTCGCCTGCGCTATCTGTTGCTGTGTCGTTCCCATCACTTTCTTGGATTGCCCAGATTTTCACAAACGATAACCTTAGCGAGCATCGGCGATATACAAAAATGCTCGGGTCGCCCATTGACTTCAATGGGGTTCGTTATTCGAAATGAACCCTCGAGCATCGCGAAAAGTTCGTCTCGAGTAACGAGCACCCGAGCATTTTGGTGCTCGCTCATCTCTAATCCTGAGCATATATATGCCAAATGATAGGTTCAGGTGCAACTAACTACTTTCACACATGTGATTATTAGAGATGAGCGAACGCGTTCGTCCGAGCTTGATATTCGTGCGAATATTAGGGTGTTCGGGATGTTCGTTATTCGTAACGAACACCATGCGGTGTTCTGGTAAATTAAACTTTCTTCCCTGAGACGTTAGCGCTTTTTTTTGGCCAATATAAAGACAGGGAAGGCATTACAACTTCCCCCTGCAACGTTTAAGCCCTATACCACCCCCCTGCTGTGAGTGGCTGGGGAGATAAGGTGTCACCCGAGTATTGAAATCTGCCCCTCCCGCTGCTCGCTATGGATGCATTCTATATGCGCTCAATGGGGCCAGCGGCAGCAGCGCTGACCCCATTGAGAACATATAGAAGACAAATCCTTCTTCTCTGGCACAGCTGTAACAGCTGTAGCAGAGAAGAACGATGTTTGCCCATTGAATTCAATGGAGCGGCAATACAGCATGTTCCACTGAATGCAATGGGCTGCCGGCGATCGCAGGATGAATGGTCGGAAAGGGGTTAAATATATAACCCCTTTCCTGCAATTCATCCAGAAATGTGTTACACTAAAAATATATACCGGCGTATAAGGCGACAGGGCGTATAAGACGACCCCCCAACTGTCACCTTATACGCCGGTAATACAGTGGAGCAAAGAATAAAAAGCATTACTTACGTTTTTAGATGATCTGCGGCGCTCCTGCAGGCTGTCACTCCCTCCTGGTCCACGGCAGACAAGCTTTCTCCACGAAAGACTTTAAATCCCTGCCTCCAGAAGCACATGTGCCTTCAGCCAATCACAGCCAATGACAATGATGTCATTGAATGGCTGTGATTGGCTGTGTTTCTGGAGGCGGGGATTTCAAGGCTTGAAATCCCCGCCTCCAGAAACACAGCCTATCACAGCCATTCAATGACATCATTGTCATTGGCTGTGATTGGCTGAAGGCACATGTGCTTCTGGAGGCAGGGATTTAAAGTCTTTCGTGGAGAAAGCTTGTCTGCCGTGGACCAGGAGGGAGTGACAGCCTGCAGGAGCGCCGCAGATCATCTAAAAACGTAAGTAATGCTTTTTATTCTTTGCTCCACTGTATTACCGGCGTATAAGGTGACAGTTGGGGGGTCGTCTTATACGCCCGGTCGCCTTATACGCCGGTATATATTTTTAGTGTAACACATTTCTGGATGAATTGCAGGAAAGGGGTTATATATTTAACCCCTTTCCGACCATTCATCCTGCGATCGCCGGCAGCCCATTGCATTCAGTGGAACATGCTGTATTGCCGCTCCATTGAATTCAATGGGCAAACATCGTTCTTCTCTGCTACAGCTGTTACAGCTGTGCCAGAGGAGGACGATCTTTATGCTGACAGTGGGGGGGGGCACTCTTGCCGCTATTGTGGCTTAATAGTGGGACCTGTGAACTTGAGATGCAGCCCACCATGTAGCCCCTCGCCTGCCCTATCCGTCACTGTGTCATTCCCATCACTTTCCTGAATTGCCCAGATTTTCACACATGAAAACCTTAGCGAGCATCGGCGAAATACAAAAATGTTCCGGTCGCCCATTGACTTCAATGGGGTTCGTTGTTCGAAACGAACCCTCGAGCATCACGGGAAGTTCGTTACGAATAACGAACACCCGAACATTTTGGTGTTCGCTCATCTCTAGTGATTATATATGTGAATATAAGCCTTTTTTAATATCAGAAATAACAAAAAATATCCTGCTGGCCTTAAAGGAGGTTTCATGAGTCAATGGAGAAAAGTAATAGACAAACTGGAACAAGTTCAGAGAAGAGCTACCAGGATGGTGAGCGGTCTACAAATCATGTCCTATAAGGAATGGTTAAAGGGTCTGGGAATGTTTATCTTGCAAAAAAGAAGGCTGAGAGGAGACTTAATAGCTGTCTACAAATATCTGAGGGGCTGTCACAGTGCAGAGGGATCAGCCCTATTCTTATTTGCACAAGGAAAGACTAGAAGCAATGGGATGAAACTGAAAGGGAGGAGACACAAATTAGATATTAGAAAAAACTTTGACAGTGAGGGTGATCAATGAGTGGAACAGGTTACCACGGGTGGTGGTGAGTCCTCCTTCAATGGTGAGTCCTCCTTCAATGGTGGTGAGTCTTCCTTCAAACAAAGGCTGGACAAATATCTGTCTGAGATGACTTAGTGAATCCTGCCCTGAGCAGGGGGTTGGACCCGATGACTCTGGAGGTTACTTCCAACACTACTATTCTATGATTCTATTTAATTTTATAATATGCACCTTTTAGGTACAATACATATCTAAGTAACAATCAAATCATAATAGTCCTATGGAACAATAATATCCCCAACCCAGCATAAATAAGAAGAGGAACCTCACAGTACACTAGGTTTGGTGCAGAACCTCCAGATACCTAAAACAACTGTCACAATCCATTGTGAAGCGAAGAATAAAGAGAAGAGGCTACACTCCCAGATTAGTGAAGAATGCATCTATGTTGTACATGCAAATTTCAACTACTCCATAGAGCTTTTCTCAAGCAAAATGAATCAGTGGCCATACATATAAAAAGTTAAGCCGTATGATCAAAAAAAAATATAATGTGCTGAAGTACATAATACATTGTTACATTATACCTTCATAATATTGTACCAGTTAACATCTTATGTAATGGCACAAATCGGTGTTAAATCCTATAATGTCACAGAAAACAAATCATAAACTGAATAAAGCATTAATATGCAATCATTATAATCCTTAAAGGAGATGTCCCGAGGCAGCAAGTGGGGTTATACACTTCTGTATGGCCATAATAATGCACTTTGTAATGTACATTGTGCATTAATTATGAGCCATACAGAAGTTATAAAAAGTTTTTTACTTACCTGCTCCGTTGCTAGCGTCCTGGTCTCCATGGTGCCGACTAATTTTTGGCCTCCGATGGCCAAATTAGCCGCGCTTGCGCAGTCCGGGTCTTCTGCTGTTCTCTATGGGGCTCCGTGTAGCTCCGTGTAGCTCCGCCCCGTCACGTGCCGATTCCAGCCAATCAGGAGGCTGGAATCGGCAGTGGACCGCACAGAAGAGCTGCGGTCCACGGAGGAAGAGGCCATCTTCAGCGGTGAGTAGAGAAGTCACCGGAGCGCCGGGATTCAGGTAAGCGCTGTGCGGGTGGTTTTTTTAACCCCTGCATCGGGGTTGTCTCGCGCCGAACGGGGGGGGGGGGTTTAAAAAAAAAAAACCCGTTTCGGCGCGGGACATCTCCTTTAATCAGTAAGCTAGCGTTCACATGTAAATGACACTTGGAATACTCTGCTGCCCGTTTACCAAAGTACTTGTTAATATACTTCAAGGAATATTTGACCATAACTACATACAAAGAGCATGCATCAAGCCATAGAGGGAGTCAAATGTTAGCCCAATTATAACTGACTGTACAAAAAAATTCAACCCCCCCCCCAAAAAAAAACTGTGAATAACATCAATATAATCAAAAATAATTTTTGGAATAACTATATTTTAAGCTTTGTGAAAAAGAGCAAGTCACACCACTAGGTGGGCAGACCACAAGAAACACTTAACGCAAAAGATGATAAAACATTGCCTTGATTATCTATTTTCACATGTATAGTTTAGGTTTATATACCAGTGATATGATAAAAGCTAGGAAATGATATGTGAAATGTAAAATTTAAACTCTTAGCTTTTAATTGCAAGCATTTTTCTTAAATAAGTAGAATAACCATTTCACTCTGGTGAAAAAAGAATTTGCCATGCCTGCCCCCTTTCCGTAATGCTGGTCACACTATGGAGGTTTCATCTGTGTATTCCCGGCACTTCCCTGCAGTGCAGCCCCCTGTCTGATGTTTATTAGGTTACCATCTTAAGAGTCTGATTTATTAAGATTACCATCTTAAGAGTCTGATTTTGTTTCTTCAATCCCATGATGCATCAGCACAACATTAGTTAAGGCTGTAACATTTTTGTCTGTAAGGGAGACAGTTTAATTACCATAATCCTTCTATATTCGCCTAAATAAGCTAACATATGTATACAGTCAGGAGGATGAGCTGTGATGTCCTCTATTATAACTGTGTGACAGGAGCTGTGTGATCATGATCAGTAAGTGTTACAGCAGTGTCTGCATCCCCCTCCAAGCAGTTTCTGTGATAATTCATGTAACAGCATTACATAGACTGAAAAATTAGCTAGAAAATAAATCCATAACCCCAAAGTAGATCTGAGCTAGTCAGAATTGAGATCACATGACCATCCGAGGAAAAAGAGACCAAGAGTTTCAGACAGAAAGAAATAACTAACCAAAGTGACAATAGCTCACTTATATATAATTGAAGGTAGCTACCTTTTATGAATAAATTTTTTTAAAATTACCAAAATGGCCCTTTAAAAATAGATAAAAGGCCTGGGAGAATTGCACACAGTGCTTCAACTTGACCACCAGAAAATAAATGCACTTAGCAAAAAATACTTATAGTTTGTACTTGAATACATTTGGATAATGACTTCCAAGGTTCACTTAAGTGTGAACTCCATTAAGTAATGACCAAGCCAGTAAATGTGCATTTACTATTTTCAGTCAACCATTAGTCTAGTGTATTGGAAGAGTAACTGTGGTATGGATTTTTTCACAAGATTTTGGCATGATTCTCAGAAAAAAATATTCTTTTGAGTTTATATATTCTTACCAGTATTTCTAGTGGAGTGAGATTCCTTTAAAGGATACCTGTCATTTAAAAAAAACTTTTAAGATCAGTCATATTTAGAGATGAGCGAGCACCAAAATGCTCGGGTGCTCGTTACTCGGGACGAAATTTTCGCGATGCTCGAGGGTTCGTTTCGAATAACGAACCCCATTGAAGTCAATGGGCGACCCAAGCATTTTTGTATATCGCCGATGATCGCTAAGGTTGCCATTTGTGAAAATCTGGGCAATTCAAGAAAGTGATGGGAACGACACAGAAACGGATAGGGCAGGCGAGGGGCTACATGTTGGGCTGCATCTCAAGTTCCCAGGTCCCACTATTAACCCCTTAACGACCAGCCCATAGTGTTTTTACATCCTCCCGAAGTGGGCTTTATTCTCTGAGGACGTAAAAACATGTGTCCTGCAGAGAATAATGCCCCTCGGGTTGTGGACGTGACAGCTCCATGCTGTCGGTGTCCGCAGGTAGCTGACAGCATGGAGCTGTCATCCCGGGCTGTTCGGACCCCCCCCCCCCGGCATTGCGATCGGCGCTATGCAATGGATAGCGCCGATCGCAAAAAAGTAAATAAAAGTGCCCAAAAAGTTAAAGATTCAGCTGCTCCGATGGATCCGAAATTACTCACCGAGGTCCGCGGCATGGCTCCCCGCTGTCCCGATGCTTCGGGCCCCGTAGCCGTCCTTCTGCGCATGCGCGCCAGGCGGCATTACGTCAGCTGCATGCGCAGAAGGCCCGGCGGCGCGGGAAATTTAAAATCTCCTGGCTCCCGGCTCCTGTAGGTAGCCGGGAGGCAGGAGATGTCAGCGGGGACAGCGGTGAGCGGTCCCCGGTACCGCGATCGCCGTTATACAATGGATAATGGCGATCGGGGTAAAATGAAAAAAAGTGTAAAAAAAGAAAAGTTTCACCTCCCCTCATGGATCGGATCCATGAGGGGAGGTGAAAATACTCACCTCAGGTCCGCCGATGTCCTCCGGCCGGTGTCGGGACCCCCCGCTGGCTTCTGCGATGTGCCGATGTGGCGTTATCCATCAGATAACGGTGGTCATATAAAGTTAAAAAGTAAAAAAAAAAGTTAAAAGTTAAAAAAAGTTTACAAAGTTAAAGTTTCATCGTATCCGTAAGGGGGAATGAAATTACGTACCCAAGGTCCCAGATTTGTTCCCTGGTGGGATGTTGATCCGTGGACCTTACCCCAGCTTCGGCGCATGCGCCCGTCAGCATGATGGCGGACGCATGCGCAAAAGTGAAAGATTGCCCAAGAAATTTAAAATCTCCCTGCTGCTGGCTACCAAAGGTAGCCAAGAGCCTGGAGATATCACGGGGAGCCGTGGTATGCGGTTACTGGTCACGTGATCGCCGTTATCCAATGCATAATGGCGATCACGTAAAAGTTCTTTAAAAAGTGGCAGTTTCATCTCCCCTCACCGATGCGATCGGTGAGAGGAGATAAAACATCTTATCGGAGGCTTCCTCATTTGAATCCAGATGCGATTATCCTTCATGGATCCTGCCAGCTACTGGGTATGTGCCCGCCGGCAAAATTCCGGACACATTCGCAGGAGCCGGGGAGCCCAGGAAATTTTAAATCTCCTTGCTCCCAGCGACCAACGGTCACTGAGTGCTTGGAGCAGTGACTGGTGGCCTCGTTGAGCGGTCCCCGGTCACGTGATAAAGTAGTGAACTAACATAAGGCCGGTCACACATGACCGGAGAGGAATTACGGGTTCTGCATGCGCTTGATCAGCGGTAATCCACGGATCAATCGCATGCATTGGATTACACAATTCCCCCCAATTAGAGGGTCGGAATTACGTAATCTACTCGCAGAAGCAGAACACGGCATGCTATATTTTACCGCGGATATCCGCGACCTAGAGCCCCTTGTGCTCTATGACTGCGGATATACCCGCAGCCCATGTGCAAACACATTGTGTACGGGCTGCGGGTACCCGGGTCATCTCTAAGCGACGGCACGGGAAATATAAACAAAAAAACCGCCTGTGTGAGTAGGCAGTTATGGGCAGTACATTACGCGGCTGTACGCAGGGTCACAGCCAGGCTCACAGCTGGAATCCGCTGCGCGCCTCCGCAAGCAGATTCCGCCTATGGCTGCGTGAGCCCGGCGTTAATCAGACCGCTACCTGTAATACATAATTTACAAGAAGCCCCGGGAACGTTTGCCTTCCTGCAGTTCCAGGAGGAGCTTGTTGAGCGCCTTCTCTGTGAGACCGCCGCACCGCAGCAAGATTACAAAGCCACACAGAGCGCCACTTTTCACACCCCATACCCGCCGCTGTGGTTATGAAATACCCCCCAAAATACATGAGAGGAGGGGGGGGGATACCCGGTTATCTTGCCCCATGTGCCCATCCCAAGCAGCCTCCGTAATTACCCCTGTCTTCGGACATAAAACGCAGTTTATATTATTACCTTTATCTAATATTTAGGGAATGCCAAAAAAATGGGGATGGCAGGGGGGGAGGGATTATTTTTAGGAAGTCAATTTTTTTTCCGTATAAGTGGGCAATGGGGCCTGGAATTTATTCAGTTCTGCCCAGAAATCCAGCAGGCATTCCCTCCATTATGGGCCTAGCCATGTTTCCTTTAAGTAGATTGGGGCCACAATGGGTATGTTTTTGAACACGGGACAAACGTGGGTATCCATTTTGGGGTGAACGTCTTCATTCCTATGTGTGCTGTACAAAAAAAACAGTTTTTAAATTGACAAAATTGCCAAACAAATGAAAATCGTAATTATTTTTCCTTTTGCTTTGCTTAGATTCATTCAAATACTTTGGGGTCAAAATATGCAGTACACCCCTAGATGAATTTGTTAAGGGGTCTAGTGTTCAAACATGTAAAACGATGTTCTCTATCGTTTTGGCCACTCAATGGCTCTACAAGTGGGCAATGAGGACTGGAATTTATTCCGTTGTACCCTGAAATCCAATGGGTGCTCCTTCCATTATAGGCCTAGCTATGTTTCCTTTAAAGGGGTGGTCTCGCGAAACCAAGTGGGGTTATACACTTCCGTATGGCCATATTAATGCACTTTGTAATGTACATTGTGCATTAAATATGAGCCATACAGAAGTTATTCACTTACCTGTTCCGTTGCTAGCGTCCTCGTCTCCATGGTTCCGTCTAAATTCGCTGGCAGCTTGCTTTTTTAGACGCGCTTGCGCAGTCCGGTCTTCTCCATTCAGCACGAGCCGCTTCAGTGTGCTCCCCGCTACAGCTCTTCTGCGCATGCGCAGACGAGCTGTCACTGCTCGGGAGCGCGCTGCAGCGGCCATTCTGTACCTTCCTCTGTTAGAGGAAGGTGCAGAAACTGGAGCTGCCCAGCGGAGAAGCCCAGCCCAGCCCAGCAGCCCCGAGAAGCCTCCCAGGTAAGTGATTTGTCGGGGGGGGGGGGGGCTGCCGCTGCGCCGGGCTGCGCCGGGGGGGCTGTCGCTGCGCCGGGGGGGGCTGCCGCTGCGCCGGGGGGGCTGTCGCTGCGCCGGGGGGGCTGCCGCTGTGATGGGGGAACTAGCGCTAGGCCGGGGGGGCTGTCGCTGCGATGGGGGGGCTGTCGCTAGGCCGGGGGGGGCTGCTGCTGCGCCGGGGGGGGCTGCCGCTGCGCCGGGGGGGCTGTCGCTGCGCCAGGGGGGGGCTGCCGCTGTGATGGGGGAACTAGCGCTAGGCCGGGGGGGCTGTCGCTGCGATGGGGGGGCTGTCGCTAGGCCGGGGGGGGGCTGCCGCTGCGATGGGGGGGCTGTCGCTAGGCCGGGGGAACTAGCGCTGGGCTCCGGAACCTAGCGCTGGGGAGCCGGGAGCGTAGCGCTGGGGAGCCGGGAGCGTAGCGCTGGGGAGCCGGGGGCTAGCGCCGGTTACCTGCTGCCTGGCGGTGGGCGTCTGGTCGGCGGCTGCGATGCATCCGGTTGCCATGGAGACACAGCTGGCGGCGTCTCGGGAGCGCGCACGTCGGGCTGCAGCGAGCGACGGGGAAAGAGCCGGCGGCCATCTTGAGGAAACTTTTATAAGTTGCTGAAACGCTGGAACGGTAAGTACGAACCAGCTAGAAATGTCATTTACAGGGGGGCTTAGTAATGTGTACTTAATGGGGGGGACTGGGCAAAAAAAAAATTAACTGCTTCCTCGAGACATCTCCTTTAAGTAGATTAGGGCCACAATGGGTATATTTCTGAACACGGGACAAACGGGGGTATCCATTTTGGGGTGAACGTCTTCATTCCTATGTACACTGTCCAAAAAAAACAGTTTTTAAATTGACACAATTGCCAAAAAAATGAAAATCATAATTTTTTTCCTTCTGCTTGGCTTAGATTCATTCAAAAACTGTGAACCCAAAAAAGTCATCGTACCCCTAGATAAATTCGTTAGGGGGTCTACTTTTCAAAATGGAGTCACTTGTGGGGGTTCTCCATCGTTTTGGTCACTCAATGGCTCTACAAGTGGGCAATGGGGACTAAATCTCCTTCAAGCAAAATTTCTGTTCCGAAAGCCACCGGTTGCTCCTTTCATTTTGGGCCCCATTGTGCATATAGACGTAATACTAGGGCCACAATGGGTATGTTTCTGAGCACAGGACAAACAGGGGTATCCATTCTAGCGTGCAAGTCTTCATTCATATATGTGCGGTACGAAAAAAACTGCTTTTGAAATGACAGAATTACCAAAAAAATGAAAATCGTATTTTTTTTCCTTCGGCTTGGCTTAGATTCATTCAAAAACTGTGAAGTCAAAAAAGTCATCGTACCCATAGATAAATTCGCTAAGGGGTCTGCTTTTCAAAATGGGGTCACTTGTGGGCGTTCTCCATCGTTTTGGTCATTCAAGGGCTCTACAAGTGGGCAATGGGGACTAAATCTCCTTCAAGCAAAATTTCTGTTCCGAAAGCCACCGGTTGCTCCTTTCATTTTGGGCCCCATTGTGCATCCAGACATACGATTAGGGCCACAATGGGTATGCTTCTGAGCACGGGACAAACAGGGGCATCCATTTTGGGGTGCGAGTCTTCATTCATATATGTGCTGTACAAAAAAACTGCTTTTAAAATGACAGAATTACCAAAAAAATGAAAATCGTAATTTTTTTCCTTCGGCTTGGCTTAGATTCATTCAAAAACTGTGAAGTCAAATAAAGTCATCGTACCCCTAGATAAATTCGTTAAGGGGTCTACTTTTCAAAATGGTGTCACTTGTGGGCGTTCTCCATCGTTTTAGTCACTCAATGGCTCTACAAGTGTGCGATAGGGCCTAAATCTCCTTCAAGCAAAATTTCTGTTCCGAAAGCCACCGGTTGCTCCTTTCATTTTGGGCCCCATTGTGCATACAGACGTAATACTAGGGCCACAATGGGTATGTTTCTGAGCACGGGACAAACAGGGGTATCCATTCTGGGGTGCAAATCCTCATTTTCATGTGTACTATAGAAAAAAGTCCTGTCTTTAAAATGACATATTTGCAAAAATATGAAATTTTAGTTTTTCTCTTCTAAATTGCATTGACTCCTGAAAAAAAACTGTGGGGTTAAAATACTCATGACACCCCTCAGTGAATACCTTAAAGGGTGTAGTTTTTAAAATGGGGTCACTTGTGGGGGTATCTATCATTTTGACTCCTATGAGCCTTTCCAATCTTGGATTAATGTAGGAAAACAAAGTGTTCCCCAAAATGCTGAAAAGTAATGTTACATTTGTACGTCTCCTAAATGGTTAAAAAAAAACGAACGTTTTTCCAATGTGCGCCCAAAATAAAGTAAACGGATGGAAATATAAATCTTAGCAAAAATTTCTATTTTATGTTTGCACATATTTGAGATATTGCAGTTGGAAATGTGAAAAAATGACGATTTTTTCAAAATTTTCCCAATTTTGGCGCTTTTAATAAATAAACACAAATTCTATCAGTCTTTTTTTTCCACCTAAATGAAGTACAACATGTGGCGAAAAAACAATGTCAGAATCGCTTGGATATGCAAAACCTTTCTGGTGTTTTTCCATGCTAAAGTGACACGTGTCAGATTTGCAAAATTTGGCCTGGTCATTAAGGCGCAAACAGGCTTGGTCAATAAGGGGTTAAGCCACAATAGCGGCAAGAGTGCCCCCCCCTCCCAACAATTTTTACTTTTTACTTCTGAAAAGCCCTCATTAGCAATGCATACCTTAGCTAAGCACCACACTACCTCCAACAAAGCAAATTCACTGCCTGCATGACACTCCGCTGCCACTTCTCCTGGGTTACATGCTGCCCAACCCCCCCCTGCACGACCCAGTGTCCACAGCGCACACCAAATTGTCCCTGCGCAGCCTTCAGCTGCCCTCATGCCACACCACCCTCATGTCTATTTATAAGTGCGTCTGCCATGAGGAGGAACCGCAGGCACACACTGCAGAGGGTTGGCACGGCTAGGCAGCGACCCTCTTTAAAAGGGGCGGGGCGATAGCCCACAATGCTGTACAGAAGCAATGAGAAATCCAATCCTGTGCCACCTCCATCTGGAGCTGCACACGTAAGCATAGCAATGGGGAACCTATGTGCCACACACTATTCATTCTGTCAAGGTGTCTGCATGCCCCAGTCAGATCGCGTTTTTTTATAAATAGTCACAGGCAGGTACAACTCCGCAATGGGAATTCCGTGTGCACCCACAGCATGGGTGGCTCCCTGGAACCCACCGGCGGTACATAAATATATCCCATTGCATTGCCCATCACAGCTGAGGTAATGTCATGTTAAATGCAGGTGGGCTTTGGCCCACACTGCATGCCCCAGTCAGACTGGGGTTCTTTAGAAGTGGACACATGCAGTTACAACTCCGTGTGGACCGACAGCATGGGTGGGTGCCAGGAAGCCACCGGCGGTACATAAATATATCCCATTGCATTTCCCATCACAGCTGAGGTAATGTCAAGTTAAATGCAGGTGGGCTTCGGCCCACACTGCATGCCCCAGTCAGATTGGGGTTCTTTAGAAGTAGACACATGCAGTTACAACTCCCTGTGGACCCACAGCATGGGTGGCTCCCTGGAACCCACCGGCGGTACATAAATATATCCCAATGCAGTGCCCAGCACAGCTGAGGTAATGTCAGCTTTAATGCAGGTGGGCAAAAAATTAATTGGATTACACTGTAGGCGAGGGCCCCAAAAAATTGGTGTACCAACAGTACTAATGTACCTCAGAAAAATTGCCCATGCCCAACCAAGAGGGCAGGTGAAACCCATTAATCGCTTTGGTTAATGTGGCTTAATTTGTAACTAGGCCTAGAGGCAGCCCAGTTAAAATAAAAATTGGTTCAGGTGCAAGTTTCAACGCTTTAATGAGCATTGAAACGTATAAAAATTGTTTACAAAAATTATATGACTAAGCCTTGTGGGCCTAAGAAAAATTGCCCGTTCGGCGTGATTACGTGAGGTTTCAGGAGGAGGAGCAGGAGGAGAAGGATGAATATAATACACAGATTGATGAAGTTAAAAGGTCCCCGTTTTTGATGGTGATAGAGAACGATGCTTCCATCCGCGGGTGCAGCCTACGTATTGTTTAGGTATCGCTGCTGTCCGCTGGTGAAGAAGAAAAGTCTGGGGAAATCCAGGCTTTGTTCATCTTTATGAGTGTAAGCCTGTCGGCACTGTCGGTTGACAGGCGGGTACGCTTATCTGTGATGATTCCCCCAGCCGCACTAAACACCCTCTCTGACAAGACGCTAGCTGCAGGAAAAGCAAGCACCTACAGTGCATACAGCGCGAGTTCAGGCCACGTGTCCAGCTTCGACACCCAGTAGTTGTAGGGGGCAGAGGCGTCACGAAGGACGGTCGTGCGATCGGCTACATACTCCCTCACCATCCTTTTACAGTGCTCCCGCCAACTCAGCCTTGACTGGGGAGCGGTGACACAGTCTTGCTGGGGAGCCAGAAAGCTGTCAAAGGCCTTAGAGAGTGTTCCCCTGCCTGTGCTGTACATGCTGCCTGATCTCCGCGCCTCCCCTGCTACCTGGCCCTCGGAACTGCACCTTCTGCCACTAGCGCTGTCGGATGGGAATTTTACCATCTGCTTGTCCGCCAGGGTCCTGTGGTATAGCATCACTCTCGAACCCCTTTCCTCTTTGGGTATGAGAGTAGAAAGGTTCTCCTTATACCGTAGGTCGAGCAGTGTGTACACCCAGTAATCCGTAGTGGCCAGAATGCGTGTAACGCGAGGGTCACGAGAAAGGCATCCTAACATGAAGTCAGCCATTTGTGCCAGGATACCTGTACGCAAACCCATGGCTGTCCTCACTAGGAAGATCACTTTCAGGATCCTCCTCCTCCTCCTCCTGCTCCTCAGGCCATACACGCTGAAAGGATGACAGGCAAGCAGCATGTGTACCCTCAGCAGTGGGCCAAGCTGTCTCTTCCCCCTCCTCCTCATGCTCCTCCACCTCCTCCTCCTCCTCCTCAACACGCTGAGATATAGACAGGAGGGTGCTCTGACTATCCAGCGACATACTGTCTTCCCCCGCCTCCGTTTCCGAGCGCAAAGCGTCTGCCTTAATGCTTTGCAGGGAACTTCTCAAGAGGCATAGCAGAGGAATGGTAACGCTAATGATTGCAGCACCGCCGCTCACCATCTGGGTAGACTCCTCAAAGTTTCCAAGTACCTGGCAGATGTCTGCCAACCAGGCCCACTCTTCTGTAAAGAATTGAGGAGGCTGACTCCCACTGCGCCGCCCATGTTGGAGTTGGTATTCCACTATAGCTCTACGCTGCTCATAGAGCCTGGCCAACATGTGGAGCGTAGAGTTCCACTGTGTGGGCACGTCGCACAGCAGTCGGTGCACTGGCAGATTAAACCGATGTTGCAGGGTCCGCAGGGTGGCAGCGTCCGTGTGGGACTTGCGGAAATGTGCGCAGAGCCGGCGCACCTTTCCGAGCAGGTCTGACAAGCGTGGGTAGCTTTTCAGAAAGCGCTGAACCACCAAATTAAAGACGTGGGACAGGCATGGCACGTGCGTGAGGCTGCCGAGCTGCAGAGCCGCCACCAGGTTACGGCCGTTGTCACACACGACCATGCCCGGTTGGAGGCTCAGGGGCGCAAGCCAGCGGTCGGTCTGCTCTGTCAGACCCTGCAGCAGTTCGTGGGCCGTGTGCCTCTTCTCTCCTAAGCTGAGTAGTTTCAGCACGGCCTGCTGACGCTTGCCCACCACTGTGCTGCCACGCCGCGTGACACCGACTGCTGGCGACGTGCTGCTGCTGACACATCTTGATTGCGAGACAGAGGTTG
Organism: Eleutherodactylus coqui; assembly: GCF_035609145.1. Lineage (NCBI taxonomy): Eukaryota > Metazoa > Chordata > Amphibia > Anura > Eleutherodactylidae > Eleutherodactylus > Eleutherodactylus coqui. Next base: position 220,789,506 of record NC_089841.1, read on the forward strand.
CGTAGGAGGAGGAGGAGGGTGGTTTAGTGGAGGAAGCATACACAGCCGCAGATACCACCACCGAGCTGGGGCCCGCAATTCTGGGGGTGGGTAGGACGTGAGCGGTCCCAGGCTCTGATTCTGTCCCAGCCTCCACTAAATTCACCCAATGTGCCGTCAGGGAGATATAGTGGCCCTGCCCGCCTGTGCTTGTCCACGTGTCCGTTGTTAAGTGGACCTTGGCAGTAACCGCGTTGGTGAGGGCGCGTACAATGTTGCGGGAGACATGTTCGTGCAGGGCTGGGATGGCACATCGGGAAAAGTAGTGGCGACTGGGAACTGAGTAGCGCGGGGCCGCCGCCGCCATCATAGCTTTGAAAGCCTCCGTTTCCACAACCCTATACGGCAGCATCTCCAGGCTGATCAATTTGGCTATGTGCACGTTTAACGCTTGAGCGTGCGGGTGCGTGGCTGCGTACTTGCGCTTGCGCTCAAACACTTGCGCTAGCGACAGCTGGACGCTGCGCTGAGAGACATTGGTGGATGGGGCCGAGGACAGCGGAGGTGAGGATGTGGGTGCAGGCCAAGAGACGGTAGTGCCTGTGTCCTCAGAGGGGGGTTGGATCTCAGTGGCAGGTTGGGGCACAGGGGGAGAGGCAGTGGTGCAAACCGGAGGTGGTGAACGGCCTTCGGCCCACCTTGTGGGGTGCTTGGCCATCATATGTCTGCGCATGCTGGTGGTGGTGAGGCTGGTGGTGGTGGCTCCCCGACTGATCTTGGCGCGACAAAGATTGCACACCACTGTTCGTCGGTCGTCTGCACTCTCAGTAAAAAACTGCCAGACCTTTGAGCACTTCGGCCTCTGCAGGGTGGCATGGCGCGAGGGGGCGCTTTGGGAAACAGTTGGTGGATTATTCGGTCTGGCCCTGCCTCTACCCCTGGCCACCGCACTGGCTCTTCCAACCTGCCCTGCTGCTGCACTTGCCTCCCCCTCTGATGACCTGTCCTCAGTAGGCTTAGCAAACCAGGTGGGGTCAGTCACCTCATCGTCCTGCTGCTCTTCCTCCGAATCCTCTGTGCGCTCCGCCCTCGGACTTACTCCAATTACTACTACCTGAGTGATAGACAACTGTGTCTCATCATCATCGTCCTCCTCACCCACTAAAAGCTCTTGAGACAGTTGCCGGAAGTCCCCAGCCTCATTCCCCGGACCCCGGGAACTTTCCAAAGGTTGGGCATCGGTCACGACAAACTCCTCCGGTGGGAGAGGAACCATTGCTGCCCATTCTGGGCAGGGGCCCGGGAACAGTTCCTGGGAGTCTGCCTGCTCCTCAGAATGTGTCATTGTAATGGAGTGAGGAGACTGGGAGGAAGGAGGAGCAGCAGCCAGAGGATTCAGAGTTGCAGCAGTGGACGGCGCAGAACTCTGGGTGGTCGATAGATTGCTGGATGCACTTTCTGCCATCCACGACAGGACCTGCTTACGCTGCTCATTTTCTAATAAAGGTCTACCGCGTGGACCCATTAATTGTGAGATGAATGTGGGGACGCCAGAAACGTGCCTTTCTCCTAATCCCGCAGCAGTCGGCTGCGATACACCTGGATCAGGAGCTTGGCCTGTGCCCACACCCTGACTTGGGCCTCCTGGCCCGCGTCCACGTCCTCTATGCCTACCCCTACCCCTCAGCATGGTGTATTACCAGTAGTGCAGAAACAGAACACTGTAATTAAATGTGCCGCTTATTGGCCTGTGGTTGGAGGCTGACTTCCCTTACGGAACGCACAGCAGAGCCAGGAAAGAATTTTGCGCAAGGCCGCTGTAACACTTAGCTGGCTGCGTATTAATTAGGACTACTACCCCCAGCAGAGACGCAGTACAGTCAGGACGGTAACAGGCAGCCCAAATATATTTTTTTGTCCCAAATTTTTTTGGAAAAGCCCACTGCCTATATAGACAGTATATGTCTTTCACGTTTTTCACTGTCCCTGCCTCAGCACTACTGGCCCTATACTATGGAAAATTACTGCAGACTGTTTCCCTCTGGACAGGATGACAGCAATGATGTAAGGGCAACGCAGAGCCAGGAAAGAATTTTGCGCAAGCCTGCTGTAACACTTAGCTGGCTGCGTATTAATTAGAACTACTACCCCCAGCAGAGACGCAGTACAGTCAGGACGGTCACAGGCAGCCCAAATAGATTTTTTTGTCCCAAATTTTTTTGGAAAAGCCCACTGCCTATATAGACAGTATATGTCTTTCACCTTTTTCACTGTCCCTGCCTCAGCACTACTGGCCCTATACTATGTAAAATTACTGCAGACTGAGGACGCAATGCTCTGCACGGCCGATATACAAAAAAAAAAAAATGTGCAACACTGCAAAAAGAAGCCTCAACAGTACTGCACACGGTCAGATGTGGCCCTAAGAAGGACCGTTGGGGTTCTTGAAGCCTAAAATCACTCCTAACACTCTCCCTATAGCAGCTCCAGCATCAGCAGCACTTTCCCTGAGCTATGTCAGAATGCATCTGTGGCGAGCCGCGGGAGGGGCCGATTTATATACTCAGGTGACACCTGATCTCGCCAGCCACTCACTGCAGGGGGGTGGTATAGGGCTAGAACATCACAGGAGGAAGTTGTAATGCCTTCCCTGTCTTTCTATTGGCCAGAAAAGCACACTAACGTCTCAGAGATGAAAGTGAAAGTAACTCGAACATCGCGTGGTGCTCGCCTCTAGTAATGAGCATCTCGAACACGCTAATACTCGAACGAGCATCAAGCTCGGACAAGTACGTTCGCTCATCTCTAGTCATATTCTTCATTGGTTTCCAGACTGATAGTTGTTTAGGGTTCTTGGCCCTGAACGGTATAGAAGAGTACAGAGAAGGGTACTGGTTGACTGAATTAATTGCCTTAGATGTACCTTTCCTTGTGGAGATTCAGCTAGTGTAGGGAGTCTTACAGGCAATGCTCTCTGATAAAAAGCATGCAAATTAGCTATTCATCAGAAAGCAGTAAACTGTCACTCTAATGCCACCTATTGGTAGCGACCCTGTAAATCAATGTGTTATGGTGTTATTGTGATGGAGGGACTCAAGTCTGACCTGTGGAAACCAAAGACGATCCAAAAGCGCATGACATCAAATGACTTAATGGAATCCATTCCGTGATTCACTACCACCACAATGGAACTGTTTGGACTAACAGGGCTTCTGGCAGGTTAACTGTGAAGATGCCAGGTGAACATAAGATGAAAGAACTGAACTTCACTTATAGCAGTCACATTTCTTGGGTACTGAAGGCATCTCCAAGTACTCATATACACACAGGACTTTCAGCAGGGCCAATTTTTTTAACAACTGTATTGATGAAAGAGCAATAATATGAAGCATATAATAACACTAATAGATAAAAGTAATTCAAGAATAGGAACTCACCAACAGATAATAAGAACAGAGTAGTGAGGGCACAGATGGATGATGATGAATATGATTATGATGGTATGTGATAATATAGCAGATGGTGATAGGGGCCGGATAATAACAAAGTGACAATAACTGACTCTAGCTTTCCCTAAGTTTGTCTCTAACACCAGACACCATTGTCCCAGAGTAGCCCTAAATATATCTAGAATGTAAACTTTATCTGAAACACTGACCTTGACAAAAAATAAGAGGGCACTAAGATGCAGAAACAAAAAAAAACAAAAGTAAAGCTGAACTATGACACAAGACAAGACAGATACAAACAGAGAAAGAGCAAAGAAAAACTACAAGGCTAAGTAAAGAGGACTAAATGAGAAATAACCACAGTAATAAGACTACACTGACAAGAATCAAGCTAGCATAGAAACAAGATATTAAAAGCAAACAAGGAATACTGGAATAAAATACATATATGTTGCACTATAACCAGCAGCACGTTCCAGAAGTCAGGACTATTTACAGAGAGACAAATACACACTGCATGTCAGAAGCCTCAGATGTTGTTCAAAGTCATGATTCTGGCCTATACAAATTATTTGCAGGCCTCATGCAAAGTACACAGTTGGCTGAAAAATTAAATAAAACTGCACTAAAATGTAAGCTAAAACAAAGAACTAAATAAAGAAATAAAATATAAAAAGGAGACATGAAGAAAGCAAGACATGGAGGTTGTGGAGGACAGGCATCTCCCACTAAAACGACGGTTCCACATTCTGTAGTTGACAATGCAAGCCCACTACCATTCCTTAGAAGTGATTCTGCCCATACGTTATATCCGCAGCATGCAAAACAGGTTGTGGAGTAGATGACACAGAATGCCTCAACTACCACCACCACCTCTTCCTCCCAGTCGCAGGCACACACCAGTCAGTCTGCACCAGTCGGCCATTAGTGCCCCCCTCTACTTCACCCTGTGCCAAATCCCCCAAACACTCTGAAGCAGTCCACATGGTTCAAAGCTGTTTGATCATTCAATGTCATGGGTGGCAACAGAGCAGTCCAAACAACCAGAGGGAGAAGACCAAGACACTGAATACACTGATGCTCAACAACTTTTTCCTCTGAAGAGGAAGATGAGGGTTGGTCAATGCATGTGGTCAGCCCTCCACAGACAATGTGTACTCAAGGGATGTGGAAATGGAGATGCTAGCTCCTGATGCTCACTGTAACAAAGAGTTCACTTAGGAGGAGACGGGCGAAGAAAAGGAAGAGGAAGTGGAAGGGATACTTGATCTAACATGAAGAGGCAATGAAAGTTGTTATAGCAGTTTGCAGGAGGAAGAGGAAGAGGTGGACATTGCATAGTAGATCATGGCAGATGAGCAGGAAGCTGCTACAGCAGAACCACCACCACCAGTGACAGGGGAAGTTTAACAGAGGCGTGAAATTGTTTTTCTAGCCTCTTGCAGCCTGCAACAAACAACACAGGGTTGGACTCAGTCACAGGCAGCACTTATTCATGATGGTCCAAGAGTATGTCAGCTCCTACTCGAATATACTCAGACTTCTAGGTGCCTAAATTGGATGAGTGGCCGAAGCTCACACTACATGTGTAAGAGGTGCTCACTAGAGATGAGCGAACGTACTCGTCCGAGCTTGATGCTCGGGCGAATATTAGCGTGTTCGGGATGCTCGTTACTCGTAACGAGCACCACGCGGTGTTCGAGTTACTTTCAGTTTCATCTCTGAGACGTTAGCGCGCTTTTCTGGCCAATTGAAAGACAGGGAAGGCATTACAACTTCCTCCTGTGTTGTTCCAGCCCTATACCACCCCCCTGCTGTGAGTGGCTGGGGAGATCAGATGTCACCCAAGTATAAAAATCGGCCCCTCCCGCGGCTCGTCTCAGATGCCGTGTGAGTTAGCTGAGGGAAAGTGCTGTTCTATTGGAGTTGCTGTAGGGAGAGTGTTTGTAGTGAGTGTAGGCTTCAAGAACCCCAACGGTCCTTCTTAGGGCCACATCTACGTGTGTGCAGGCTGCTGTTAGCAGTGGAGAAATTTATTTTTTTTCTCAAAATCGGCAGTGCAGAGCATTGCACCCGGCATTAGGGACAGAAGTGGTGCTTAGGCAGGGAGAGTGTTAGGAGTGAGTGTAGCCTTCAAGAACCTCAACGGTCCTTTCTAGGGCCACATTTAACCGTGTGGAGTACTGTGCAGGCTGCTGTTAGCTGTGTTGCTTTTTTTTTTCCTCAAAATCGGCGGTGCAGAGCATTGCACCCTGCATTGATACTACAGGCACAGAATTGTGTAGGCAGGGCCACAACACAGTTATTAGTCATTGAATAGGCACAGTGGGCCTTTCCTTTTAAACAAAAGGGAAAAAAGTATATTTGCCCTGCCTCTGTCAGTCCTAAGGGCTCTGTGTACGTGTGTGCTGCGTGGAGAACGTAAAAAAATCAGATGCAACCAGCTACGGTTGAGTGCAGGCTTGCGCCAATTTCTTTCCTGCCTGGGAAATACCTGCTCTGCCACAGTTAATAACTCTGCAACAGTAAAGTTCTGTGACACTTTTGCAGGGCCGCAACACAGTTATATTAGTCATTGAATAGGCACAGTGGGCCTTTCCTTTTAAACAAAAGGGAAAAAAGTATATTTGCCCTGCCTCTGACAGCCGTCAGGGCTCTGGGTACGTGTGTGCTGCGCGGAGAACGTAAAAAAATCAGACGCAACCAGCTACGGTTGAGTGCAGGCTTGCGCCAATTTCTTTCCTGCCTGGGAAATACCTGCTCTGCCACAGTTAATAACTCTGCAACAGTAAAGTTCTGTGACACTTTTGCAGGGCCGCAACACAGTTATATTAGTCATTGAATAGGCACAGTGGGCCTTTCCTTTTAAACAAAAGGGAAAAAAGTATATTTGCCCTGCCTCTGTCAGTCCTAAGGGCTCTGTGTACGTGTGTGCTGCGTGGAGAACGTAAAAAAATCAGACGCAACCAGCTACGGTTGAGTGCAGGCTTGCGCCAATTTCTTTCCTGCCTGGGAAATACCTGCTCTGCCACAGTTAATAACTCTGCAACAGTAAAGTTCTGTGACACTTTTGCAGGGCCGCAACACAGTTATTAAACTTATTATTCATTCAATAGAGGCAGTGGGCCTTTCCTTTTTAAAAAAAGTTAAAAAATTATATTTGGCCTGCAGGCTTGCGCCAATTTATTTCCTGCCTGTGAAATCAAATCACTGGTAATACAGCATGCTGAGGGGTAGGGGTAGGCCTAGAGGACGTGGACGCGGCCGAGGACGCGGAGGGCCAAGTCAGGGTGTGGGCACAGGCCGAGCTCCTGATCCAGGTGTGTCGCAGCCGACTGCTGCGCGATTAGGAGAGAGGCACGTTTCTGGCGTCCCCACATTCATCGCCCAATTAATGGGTCCACGCGGGAGACCTTTATTAGAAAATGAGCAGTGTCAGCAGGTCCTGTCCTGGATGGCAGAAAGTGCTTCGAGCAACCTATCGTCCAGCCACAGTTCTGCGCCGTCCACTGCTGCAAATCCGAATCCTCTGTCTGCTGCTCCTCCTTCCTCCCAGCCTCCTCACTCCACTACAATGACACATGCTCAGGAGCAGGAACACTCCCAGGAACTGTTCTCGGGCCCCTGCTCAGATTGGGCAGCAGTGGTTCCTCTCCTACCAGAGGAGTTTATCGTCACTGATGCACAACCATTGGAAAGTTCCCGGGGTCCGGGGGATGAGGCTGGGGACTTCCGCCAACTGTCTCAAGAACTTTCTGTGGGTGAGGAGGACGATGACGATGAGACACAGTTGTCTTGCAGTGAGGTAGTAGTAAGGGCAGTAAGTCCGAGGGAGGAGCGCACAGAGGATTCGGAGGAAGAGCAGCAGGACGATGAGGTGACTGACCCCACCTGGTGTGCAACGCCTACACAGGACAGGTCTTCAGAGGGGGAGGCACGGGCAGCAGCAGGGCAGGTTGCAAGAGGCAGTGCGGTGTCCAGGGGTAGAGGCAGGGCCAGACCGAATAATCCACCAACTGTTTCCCAAAGCGCCCCCTCGCGCCATGCCACCCTGCAGAGGCCGAGGTGCTCTAAGGTCTGGCAGTTTTTCACAGAGACGCCTGACGACCGACGAACAGTGGTGTGCAACCTTTGTCGCGCCAAGATCATCCGGGGAGCCACCACCAACAGCCTCACCACCACCAGCATGCACAGACATATGCCACTGAGATACAATCCCCCTCTGAGGACACAGGCACTACCGTCTCATGGCCTGCACCCACACCCTCACCTCCGCTGTCCTCGGCCCCATCCAACAGTGTAGTTCAGCGCACCGTCCAGCCGTCGCTAGCGCAACTGTTGGAGCGCAAGCGCAAGTACGCCGCCACGCACCCGCACGCTCAATCGTTAACCGTCCACATAGCCAAATTTATCAGCCTTGAGATGCTGCCGTATAGGGTTGTGGAAACGGAGGCTTTCAAAGCTATGATGGCGGCCCCGCGCTACTCAGTTCCCAGTCGTCACTACTTTTCCCGATGTGCCGTCCCAGCCCTGCACGACCACGTCTCCCTCAACATTGTACGCGCCCTCACCAATGCGGTTAGTGGCAAGGTCCACTTAACTACGGACACGTGGACAAGCACAGGCGGGCAGGGCCACTACATCTCCCTGACGGCACATTGGGTGAATTTAGTGGAGGCTGGGACAGAGTCAGAGCCTGGGACCGCTCACGTCCTACCCACCCCCAGAATTGCGGGCCCCAGCTCGGTGGTGGTATGTTCGGCGGTGTATGCTTCCTCCACTAAAGCACCCTCCTCCTCCTCCTCCTCAACCTCTGTCTCGCAATCTAGATGTGTCAGCAGCAGCAGGACGTCGCCAGCAGTCAGTGTCGCGCGGCGTGGCAGCACAGTGGTGGGCAAGCTTCAGCAGGCCATGCTGAAACTACTCAGCTTAGGAGATAGGAGGCACACGGCCCACGAACTGCTGCAGGGTCTGACAGAGCAGACCGACCGCTGGCTTGCGCCGCTGAGCCTCCAACCGGGCATGGTCGTGTGTGACAACGGCCGTAACCTGGTGGCGGCTCTGCAGCTCGGCAGCCTCACGCACGTGCCATGCCTGGCCCACATCTTTAATTTGGTGGTTCAGCGCTTTCTGAAAAGCTACCCACACTTGTCAGACCTGCTCGTAAAGGTGCACCGGCTCTGCGCACATTTCCGCAAGTCCCACACGGACGCTGCCACCCTGCGCACCCTGCAACATCGCTTTAATCTGCCAGTGCACCGACTGCTGTGCGACGTGCCCACACGGTGGAACTCTACGCTCCACATGTTGGCCAGGCTCTATGAGCAGCGTAGAGCTATTGTGGAATACCAACTCCAACATGGGCGGCGCAGTGGGAGTCAGCCTCCTCAATTATTTTCAGAAGAGTGGGCCTGGTTGGCAGACATCTGCTAGGTCCTTGGAAACTTTGAGCAGTCTACCCAGGTGGTGAGCGGCGATGCTGCAATCATTAGCGTCACCATTCCTCTGCTATGCATCTTGAGAAGTTCCCTGTAAACCATAAAGGCAGATGCTTTGCGCTCGGAAACGGAGGCGGGGGAAGACAGTATGTCGCTGGATAGTCAGAGCACCCTCCTGTCTATATCACAGCGCATTCAGGAGGAGGAGGAGCATGAGGAGGATGGGGAGGAGGGGGAAGAGACAGCTTGGCCCACTGCTGACGGTGCCCCTGCTGCTTGCCTGTCATCCTTTCAGCGTGTATGGCCTGAGGAGGAGGAGGAGGAGGATCCTGAAAGTGATCTTCCTAGTGAAGACAGCCATGTGTTGCGTACAGGTACCCTGGCACACATGGCTGACTTCATGTTAGGATGCCTTTCTCGTGACCCTCGCGTTGCACGCATTCTGGCCACTACGGATTACTGGGTGTACACACTGCTCGACCCCCGGTATAAGGAGAACCTTCCCACTCTCATTCCCGAAGAGGAAAGGGGTTCGAGAGTGTTGCTATACCACAGGACCCTGGCGGACAAGCTGATGGTAAAATTCCCATCCGACAGCGCTAGTGGCAGAAGGCGCAGTTCCGAGGGCCAGGTAGCAGGGGAGGTGCGGAGATCGAGCAGCATGTACAGCCCAGGCAGTGCAACAGTCTTTAAGGGCCTGGACAGCTTTATGGCTCCCCACCAAGACTGTGTCACCGCTCCCCAGTCAAGGCTGAGTCGGCGGGAGCACTGTAAAAGGATGATGAGGGAGTACGTAGCCGATCGCACGACCGTCCTCCGTGATGCCTCTGCCCCCTACAACTACTGGGTGTCGAAGCTGGACACGTGGCCTGAACTAGTGCTGTATGCCCTGGAGGTGCTTGCTTGTCCTGCGGCTAGCGTCTTGTCGGAGAGGGTGTTTAGTGCGGCTGGGGGAATCATCACAGATAAGCGTACCCGCCTGTCAACCGACAGTGCCGACAGGCTAACACTCATCAAGATGAACAAAGCCTGGATTTCCCCAGACTTCTCTTCTCCACCAGCGGACAGCAGCGATACGTAAGCAATACGTAGGCTGCACCCGCGGATGGAAGCTACGTTCTCTCTCACCATCCAACACGGGGACATTTCTGCTTCATCAATCTGTGTCTAATATTCCTCCTCCTCCTCCTGCTCCTCCTCCTGAAACCTCACGTAATCACGCTGAACGGGCAATTTTTCTTAGGGCCACAAGGCTCACTCATCTAATTTTTCTAAACAATTTTTATATGTTTCAATGCTCTTAAAAGCGTTGAAACTTTAACTTGAACCAGGCCTCCAGGCCTAGTTACCACTTAAGCCACATTAACCAAAGCGATTAATGGGTTTCACCTGCCATCTTGGTTGGGCATGGCCAATTTTTACTGAGGTACATTAGTACTGTTGGTACACCAATTTTTTTGGGCCCTCACCTACAGTGTAATCATAGCAATTTGTATGTTCTTCGCCTGCACTCATGGTACAGAAGTGTGTGTGGGGTTGGCCCACACTTTAGCTACATAAATGTAACTTGGGCCTTGGCTATACTGCAGCTACTGAAATGGAACTAAGACTGCGCTCCCACTGAACTGCTGCTTCGGAATTGTTCCTGGGGCCTGTGTAGGCTGCTACAATGACTTAAATGGAACTAAGACTACTCTCCTCCTATACTGCTGCTTCGGAATTGTTACTGGGGCCTGTGTAGGCTGCTACTATTACTGAAATGGAACTAAGACTGTGCTCCTCCTAGACTGCTGCTTCGGAATTGTTACTGGGGCCTGTGTAGGCTGCTACTATTACTGAAATGGAACTAAGACTGTGCTCCCCCTATAATGCTGCTAGTGATATGTTAGTGGGGCCTGTCGCTAATGCTACGGCTGAAATGTTACTAATTATGGGCTCTGCCTATACCGCTGCTAATGGTATGTCTCTAGGGTGTGGAAACAGAGGCTTCCCAAAGACATGATGGCGGCGAGGCCATTTCCCACCAACGCGGTTACTGTTAAGGTACATATTACCAGTCAGACTGGGGCATGCAGTGTTGGCCGAAGCCCACCTGCATTAAGCACGACATTACTACCTCAGCTGTGTTGGGCAATGCAATGGGATATTTCTATGTACCGCCGGTGGGTTCCAGGGAGCCACCCATGCTGTAGGTGCACACGGAGTTTAACCTACATCTGTACACTTGTAAAGAACCCCAGTCAGACTGGGGCATGCAGTGTGGGCCGAAGCCCACCTGCATTAAGCACGACATTACTACCTCAGCTGTGTTGGGCACTGCAATGGGATATTTCTATGTACCGCCGGTGGCTTCCTGGCACCCACCCATACTGTGGGTCCACAGGGAATTATAAATGCATCTGTTTCCACTTGTAAAGAACCCCAGTCTGACTGGGGCATGCAGTGTGGGCCGAAGCCCACCTGCATTAAGCACGACATTACTACCTCAGCTGTGTTGAGCACTGCAATGGGATATTTTTATGTACCGCCGGTGGGTTCCAGGGAGCCACCCATGCTGTCGGTCGACAGGGACTTCACAATAGGGAGTTGTACCTGCCTGTGTCTATGAATTAAAAAGCCCGGTCTGACTGGGGCATGCAGAGACACCTTGACAGAATGAATAGTGTGTGGCACATAGGTTCCCCATTGCTATGCCCATGTGTGCAGCTCCTGATGGCGGTGGCACAGGATTATATTTCTCATTGCTTCTGTACAGCATTGTGGGCTATCGCCCCGCCCCTTTTAAAGAGGGTCGCTGCCTAGCCATGCCAACCTCTGCAGTATGTGCCTGCGGTTCCTCCTCATGGCAGACGCACTTCTAAATAGACATGAGGGTGGCATGGCATGAGGGCAGCTGAAGGCTGCGCAGGGACACTTTGGTGTGCGCTGTGGGGGGGAGGGGGGGCGGTTGGGCAGCATGTAACCCAGGAGAAGTGGCAGTGGAGTGTCATGCAGGCAGTGATTGTGCTTTGTTGGAGGTAGTGTGGTGCTTAGCTAAGGTATGCCATGCTAATGAGGGCTTTTCAGAAGTAAAAGTTTTTGGGAGGGGGGGGCCCCACTCTTGCCGCTATTGTGGCTGAATAGTGGGACCTGTGAACTTGAGATGCAGCCCAACATGTAGCCCCTCGCCTGCCCTATCCGTTGCTGTGTCGTTCCCATCACTTTCTTGAATTGCCCAGATTTTCACACAAGGAAACCTTAGCGAGCATCGGCGAAATACAAAAATGCTCGGGTCGCCCATTGACTTCAATGGGGTTCGTTACTCGAAACGAACCCTCGAGCATCGCGAAAAGTTCGTCCCGAGTAACAAGCACCCGAGCATTTTGGTGCTCGCCCATCTCTAGTGCTCACCTGCCCTGCTGCCAGTCTGTTATCAGAAAAAGTGTTCAGCACCGCTGGGGTTGTGATAACTGACAGATGCATCTGCCTGTCAACAATGTGGATTGCCTGATATTTATGAAAGTGAAGCAAAAGTAGCAAGTGGTTCCAGCAGCACTCCTTCCAATATCCCTCTATAGGAAGAGGTAATCAGTCATGCACAGCCCCAGCCCCAGCCCCAGGCCGGGAATCATAGACCTCCAATTCCCAATGTAGACCAACTGCAGACATATTAGTGGCAGCATCAAGGGTGTATAGCAAAAAGTAAAAAAGATTTTTATTGCTCAATGTTAAAAGAAAAGCAACGTTTCGACCATGAGGTCTTTATCAAGCCTAAATTAAAATAGGTCAGTATAGAAATACAGAGCTACAGCTCTCATGTTTACATGAAGAACACACTCTGCCCTCAAGGTGCTGTTGCTGGTGATGGTGCTGCTTCTGCATCTGCTCTCTTTCTCCTGCTTCCATCATGTTTCCTCAACAGTCTCCAAAACAAACATTTTCTGAAGCATGTGCAACAGCTTTTCCTTAAAGATTTGTGGCATTGCTTTTGAAACAAGCAGCACACTAGTTGTCTTGCATAGCATATTTTTTGGTAGCTCTATAGCTGTTCCTTGAAGCAGGCCCTTGCTTGAGTGTTCTGTTCACCTGGTAGAATTTGTCCTTTGCCATGAGTAACCCCGACACCACTATACATTACAATTACCAATTTTGGGAGGAGCATAGTGTTCCTCAGATATGTGGCTGAATTCCCATGCAACTTGGGGGGTTTCGCTGCATTGGGGACATACTGGAAGGCAAATTAGTGAACCCAATTTTTATTCCCATTAACTGTAATGAAAGTTGGTATCGGTCGTTCCAATTCACAATGATTTTAGTGAAATCCTCCCAATACCAACACGGAACAATTAATCCACTAATCACTTATCAATACTTTTGAATTTACTATCACCTCTAGCTCAAGCAAATAGTTACAGTAAAACTTTGGTGTGTTGGCTTTCTTTCCTTTAGGCTTAGAGGATGCCCCCTTGTTATAGTTACAGTTCTGGATATAAATAGATCATGGGAAATGTCTCTGTTTAACCCTTAATATATAATATATTACTGCATAATATATTTATACATGATGTACCCAAGGATCCTATTTGCCTTGGCAGCAACTGCCTGACATTGGTTGATCCAATTAAGTTTGTCAAGTAAAACTGTGTTTTCCCTTTTATTATGTAATGGTGACATGTATTTTCCCTTTTTTTCTGCATAACTGTATATTTATCACTGTCAAACCTTATTTGATACTTTTCTGCCTAAGGATGGATTTACATCAGACGAATATTGGCCGACTAATCGCTCTAAAAAGTAAACACTGCCACCAACAAGGTAACAAGTGATAATTCGCTCACCAGTCACTCATCGTTTCACTTCAGCTCATCTAAAAATTAGTATGGCAATCACCCTACAAATAATAATGAATAATCATCGCTCTTTGTAAAAGCAAACATACGACTGTCGTTTATACACTGCAGAAACTTTTCTGATCAACTTTCTAAATGATAGTAGTTGCTCAGTGTAAGGGCTCCAGCAGATTAGCGTAGGTGTAGATACGCTCGCAATAGCATAATGTAATTGCACTGTTAAAGGAGCGCTATTACCAGCTATTACGTGTATATCAGTGCATTTTACTCTACTTTTCTGCACTGGCAGAACTGTTCACATCAGCGCGGGACACACCAGATTGAACAGCTTAATTAGTCCCCAGTGTTATTGATTTTCCTGCAAAATCATGCAGACTCCTATGGGGCCTTTGGTGTGCAAATGCACACAAAAATAGAGCATGTCATGTACTTTTTAGCGAAGTTCGTGCGCAAAAAACGCATATTGTAAGTGAACCCATTAAAATCAATGGGTTATATTCTTTGCATTTTACATATGTGAATTTTAAGTGCGCAAAAAGGCCCATGTGAAGAAGCCCTAAACGTACCTTTGGCCTATGAAGGCCCATTTACATGGGGCGATTATTGCCTGAATTATCACTGGAAACAATGAATTCAGGTTATCGTCACCCTGTCTACATGCGGCCACCAAGAAATCGCTCACTTGTCTGAGTCGCTTGGTTTTTAGCAGAACGAAAAACCAAGCGACTGTTGGGCTGTGTAAACAGGCAGTCATTCATCTATGAATGACTTCCTGTTTATGGTGAATGGAGTTGGCTGGGCTGGAACAGCCTATCTTAGCATGTGTCACTTTATGTTGGTTCTTAGGTTGCTTTTATGAACACATTGTACTTTCTTTTGGTAGATTTTATTTGAAATGTTTCGTCTTTATTAAAAAAAAAATCTGAAATATACAGCAAATGGACAGTTACTGCCACTTCATCATATCAATTGTCAGATGTCATAATGTTCGAACTACCACCGATTGGCTAGTGACTACATATTTTAGAAATGTACTATTATTGTCTGTCATCAAAACCTCTTTAATTCTAAAAAATATTTAATCAATGTATTCACGCCTCCGTGGCTCACTGTGTTGCACTAAACTCTTAAAATATACAGACAAAGGGCATTTCTAATTTCTTCCCAGTAGCGAAAACCATAAACCATCTAAGCTAATATGTTTCAGTTAGTGTTTAACATACTTTAGTGGAAGGTGATTTTATACAATATACTGAAACTGGTTAAATTCTATAATTGTATTATTATGAATTGATGTCTCTGATTTGTCTGTGATTGAAAAGTATCCATAAAAGCAACATCACACGTAGACTTTGAAGATATAAGATTTTCTTCTGCAAAATATTTTACTTTGTCTTTTCTTGTTTTTTTTTTTTTTTCCTTAAGCTTTGAAGATGTGAGGATTTTCCTTCCTAATGTTTTACCTCTCAGTTCCAGACATCATAGAAACAGAAAACCTATTTTCAGAAGATTATTCCTTTTCATGCCAGAAACAACATGGAAAAGCTCCATCTGCAGGATAGACCCTGGTTCTTTTGGTATCAAATAGCCTTAAAAAAACGAGAACAGAGTGTTACAAATGTTGAATGAGGTTCAAAAATAAATCAAAGAGGTATTTACACATCAAACAAAGGCCATAAATGTTCAGCACAGTAAACCTTGTACTGAAGATCAATACAGTTTACACCATTTACTTCCTCAAAAAATTATGTGTCTTTTATTTAGTACCATAAGACATTTAACATTGCTATCCAAGTAACCCCATCCACAACTAAAATACCAGTTTAATTCGTATTGGTTTTAGGGGACGTGTCATAAAAAATATCTGCCAAAAATGGGAAATTTACTTTCTAAAGTCCTAGCGCTGCACATTCAACACATTCGAAAATATCCCTCAATAACCAAAGAACCGACTCAAGGGGAAATAAAACCTTCCAGCCCTTTTTAGATTGTGTTTCTAAAGTTAATGAAATGAGTTCTACGTTGCATTTATAGTCCCATAGCACAAGAAAGAAGAATTGTTTTTTGCTACTGAAGTAACTTATCTGTTTTATACATATGTAATACGGATTGCTTTCTAAATGGATTTTGTTGTAAATATACACCGCTGAACATTTACTTTAATATGCTGTGGGTGGAGAAATGCATTGAGGGATGGATAATATGTAAGGATATTTTGCCCTTGAGACGTCCAAGTAATACACCACTCATTTAGGAAAATATTTATTTTTTGCTTACAATTGACTCTTTACGATGAGACGCTGCCATGTTTTGTTTAAATTTTGCTAAGCTCATTTGCATGATATTCGGGAAACTACTGATAAAGCGTTTCAAAGTCAAACATATTGTTTGTTTACATAAAAGCAGGTGTCATCAATGCTATAGAAAGCAATAAAGGAAGGATAGATAGAGAAGGAAGACAGATAGATACATAGATATGAGATAGATAGATAGATAGATAGATAGATATGAGATAGATAGATAGATTGATATGAGATAGATAGATAGATAGATAGATATGAGATAGATAGATAGATATGAGATAGATAGATAGATTGATATGAGATAGATAGATAGATAGATAGATATGAGATAGATAGATAGATATGAGATAGATAGATAGATAGATAGATAGATAGATATGAGATAGATAGATAGATAGATAGATAGATAGATATGAGATAGATAGATAGATAGATATGAGATAGATAGATAGACATGAGATAGATAGATGTGAGATAGATAGATTTGAGATAGATAGATTTGAGATAGATAGATCTGAGATAGATAGATCTGAGGTAGATATGAGATAAATTTGAGATAGATAGGATATATATATATATATATATATATATATATATATATATATATATATATATATATATATATACACTTTGTCCATCTGTCAATAAACGTTCACATTCCCTCATTAAAAAATGTTTTAGACTGAGCTGCGAGCCACGAATGCACTGCTGTCTTCACCTCTTCAACAGACGTGAAACGTCATCCTTTGAGGGCTTATTTCTGGGGACTAAACGGATGATAGTCTGATGGGACAAAATCGGTACAATAGGGAGGATAGCTGACTTTTGAACTTTTTCTTGGTCAGTGATTGAGGATGCTTCCACTCTATACTTTGCCATTTACTCTCAGACTCATAGTGATGAATCCATGTCTCGTCAAAGGTAATAATTCTTTTTACTGTCCTTAAGGCCCATTTAAACACAAAGATGGTCGCTCAAAAGATGGCCTTTGAGTGATCATTTTGCATAATCTACTAATTGGTACTAATGCCTATTAGTACCAATTAGTAGCGTGTGAGCTGCTGGGAGATGAATTTATTCCTTTTGTTCTGATGACGGGGCTGACAGGTGAGAACAGCTGAGACAATGCAATCAGCTGTTATCAGCGGCCCCCCTGTGCAGAGCACAGCGCATGGTCCATCTTATTAGCTGTTCTGCTGAACTACGGATTTCAAGCTGAAATCAAGACCGTAGTTCGGCAGAAAACTGAAAGATGGGCACATTTACATGCAACGATTATTGCTCAAAAGACAGCTTTTGAGCGAATTTTGAGCGATTAATCATTGTGTCTAAATGAGGCCTTAAGAGTATTAGTCCAAATTTTGTTTGCAGATGACCAATGGCTTCTGTTTGTGCTCTTCCATAAGTTGTTTTGGTACCATCTTGCACAAACTTTTTGAAAACCCAAGACTGTTGGGGATTGTTGCATTGGCAAAGCCATAGCTGATTTGCAAGTGATTTGCAACATAATCCACTGAATCAGTTGTGAACGTGGACAGGCACCTGGTTCCTACTTCATGGCGACCTTCCTTGAACTCCTCTATCCATTTATACACACTTCTTTGTGACATTTCTCCATACTGTGCTAAAGTCATTGAAAAATAACAACACCAGGCACTTTCAGCTCACAAAACTACAAATCCCTGTACGCTGCCCTACTTTTGTGCAAATCACAGATGGGGCGGCCATTTTTTCTTGCACTGCAGTCACAAATTAACTGACATAACTAATGTCCAAACCTGCACAAGTGACTGGGGAGACACCGACTTACAATAGAAAGCATTGATAAGATCTACAGAACTTTTCATATAACTGGAGTATGAATAATGTTTGACACCCTCGCAAATTGATTTTGGAGTAAAGAGATAGAAGTGGATAGATGCTTATTTACAATGTATTTATGTGGTTTAACCGCTTGAGGACATGGACTATTTTGAACATAAGGACACAACGATTTTTTGGGATTTTCATCACCACTTTTCAAACACCATAGCTTTTTTATTTTTCCAAAGACATAGACTTATATTTCAGAACTTGAAGGAAAAAAAAGGGGGTGTTCTGAAATAAGGAAAAAGGGCTTGTCTGGCACAAACTGCTTAACTAATTAGGTAGGTCAGTACGCCTTGTGTCCCCACATGTATAATACATTTTGTACTCTGTCAAGGCGACATCCAGGAAACAGGAGAGCATACAGGGAGTATCCAAGGACACACAAGGGGTCTCGAAACAGATATGTACAAAATGAAAAATAAAGATAAGAAAAATCTCCTGCACTTAAAGGGTCTATCAAATGTAACAGAACAGTGATGGAAAAAATGTAACACTAATCACTTACTTGAAGAGAAGGTGTATGGTGATTCCAGACCTCCCCTGGTGATCCAAGGAAACATTAAACCAGGTGCTTTGCATCTCTGTACATGTCACACAATATGCATAGAACACTCTCACATAGAAGTCTATGGTTCATCTCCTATCTATTGTATGAATAGTCTACAACTTCTATAAAGCATCTCTACAGCTCATTCAAAATGCATTGGAAGATGGAATTATTTGCTATTTCATGTAATGTACCCAAATTTTTTTTTGAAAAATTGTAAGTGGAGTGACATGAAAGAAAAACACAATTCCGTCATTTGGATAGGGGAGGAGGGGTTTAAGGCATATTCCCTGCAGCAAAAAGGACATGATAACTTTATGGGTCAGTACGATTATGATCATTCCACAGGTTTTCCCATTAAAAGCAATGGGATAAAGGCAATCACTGCAGCGATGATTTTTTGGGGCGGTTTGAAATATAAGACCTACCCTGAAAATCATCCCCAGCTGTTAAAACTCCCCCCAAAAACATTAACTGACCTAGAAGCGCTGTCCGGCTCTTCTTCCCGTTCCCGTAAGTCTTCATCTGTATTTTGGTGGCGGGGGATTGAAAAATCTCCACCTCCAGAAAGCGCTGCCTCTGATTGGCTGAGCACTGTGCCCAATCAGAGGCACTGACCCCAGTGATCCGACTGCATTTTCTGGGGGGACCAAAAGCGCTGATCAGACCTGCACCCAAAACTTCTCAATCATTGATCTACACAGGGTGCATCCTTTACTCTGCTGTGCTCTGCGGCCCTTACAGTCCTTTTGCACTGTTTGTTTCTTCCCCAGACTGATAGCCACAACTGAGAGAGACACACTTCCTTTGTAATAAGCCCTCTTAGATGGAGCATAATTACCCAGCTCCATAGCAGAGAAATCTTTTTCTCTACCAACTATTCTTCTGAAACATGGGCCTCTAGTGGCTCAAACATGCCACTGTGTGTAGGCCATAATGTCATTGTTCTCAGTAATATTAACCAAGTAATCTTGTAGATGGGATACCTTTTAATGGCTTAACCGTGAGGAAGAACTCTGAGTAGGTTTGAAAGCTCGCTATAACATCATATATTTTTGTTAGCCACTAAAAGGTATCATATCTGCAAGATTCCTTGGTTTCGCTTACTGAGAACAATCACATTTTGTTCTACTGGCTAACGTCGTACCAAACTTTTTTTGTGAATTGAAAAAACATATTCAACTTTTAGGATGCATTAGTCCAGAATGCTTTAATGATCCTTTTGGTCTTGAAAGGGTTAAAAAATATTGCGCTTCATATAGAACCCTTTTAAAATGTATTAAGCATCTTCATTTCCATAGCTATTGGTCTGTAACATATCTTTTTGTATATGCAGCTGAAAGAAATTATCAATTCTGGATTAAATGTAGCAAAATGCAAATAGTATTGGCAAACCAAAAATATTAGCTTCATCATAAATTACCATTGAACTGTAAATAAACAAACATTTTAAATGGAATCTGCATATATCAGGCAGCACAAGTTGCATGTGAAAGGCCGATATCTGGGCAATTAGTATGCATAGAGCCTTAGCAGTGTGCAGTGTACGCTGTGATAATTCAACAGGCAGGTTGTATTCTTTCCTTCCAGACTGACTAGCTCAAGGCTTTAATGATTTAAATTATTTTTGACTGACTCATGAAATATGTGTCCATCATTCCCATAGCTTATCTGCTATGCTCATAAATAAATGCATTCTACATATCTTAAATGATTTATACCTATATTTCTCCATTCGATTTGCATCACAGTTTTGAAGATGCATTGACATTTTCTAAGAAAGAAAATAGATCCAAAGGACTTTTTAACATTTTTACATGAACCGCTCACTGGCTTTAAATTTAGTTTAAAACCGTGACAGCACCTGATCTGAAGCACATTTTTTTTGTCTGAAATTGCACATTGGCACGAAATATCAGTTATCACTGTTCTTTTAATAGAGAAAAATATTTGCATCTACCTCAGTGTGAGTTTTTTTTACCTCTTTTGTCTCTGAAGGTAAATGCAAAAAAATGTTAACAATCACCCAATAAAAAGTATATACGGTATATGGCATTTCTATGTAGACATGCAATTAATGCTATCACAACTGCAAACACAAAATCATCACAGTTGTTTTTGATATATTATGTAGAGATGAGCGAACGTACTCGTCCGAGCTTGATACTCGTTCGAGTATTAGCGTGTTCGAGATGCTCGTTACTCGTGACGAGTACCACGCGATGTTCGAGTTACTTTCACTTTCATCTCTGAGACGTTAGCGCGCTTTTCTGGCAAATAGAAAGACAGGGAAGGCATTACAACTTCCCCCTGCGACATTCAAGCCCTATACCACCCCCCTCCAGTGAGTGGCTGGCGAGATCAGGTGTCACCCGAGTATATAAATCGGCCCCTCCCGCAGCTCGCCACAGATACATTCTGACAGAGATCAGGGAAAGTGCTGCTGATGCCGAAGCTGCTATAGGGAGAGTGTTAGGAGTTATTTTAGGCTTCAAGAACCCCAACGGTCCTTCTTAGGGCCACATCTAACCGTGTGCAGTAGTGTGGAGGCTGTTTTTTGCAGTGTTGCACATTTTTTTTTTTTGTATATCGGCCGTGCAGAGCATTGCGTCCTGCAGTAATTTTACATTGTCCAGGGCCAGTAGTGGTGAGGCAGGGACAGAAGACATATTTAGTGTATATAGGCAGTGGGTCTTTCCAAAAACATTTGGGAAAAAAAATCTTTTTGGGCTGCCTGTGACCGTCCTCAGTGTACTGGGTCTCTGCTGGGGGTAGTTGTCCTAATTCATACGCAGCCAGCTAAGTGTTACAGCAGGCTTGCGCAAAATTCTTTCCTGCCTCTGTGTTGCCTCTTACATCACCGCTGTATTCCTGTCCACAACTGTACTGGGTCTCTGCTGGGGGTAGTTGTCCTAATTCATACGCAGCCAGCTAAGTGTTACAGCAGGCTTGCGCAAAATTCTTCCCTGCCTCTGTGTTGCCTCTTACATTACCGCTGTATTCCTGTCCACAAGTGTACTGGGTCTCTGCTGGGGGTAGTTTTCCTAATTCATATGCAGCCAGCTAAGTGTTACAGCAGGGTGCGCAAAATTCTTTCCTGCCTCTGTGTTGCCTCTTACATCACCGCTGTATTCCTGTCCACAACTGTACTGGGTCTCTGCTGGGGGTAGTTGTCCTAATTCATACGCAGCCAGCTAAGTGTTACAGCAGGCTTGCGCAAAATTCTTTCCTGCCTCTGTGTTGCCTCTTACATCACCGCTGTATTCCTGTCCACAACTGTACTGGGTCTCTGCTGGGGGTAGTTGTCCTAATTCATACGCAGCCAGCTAAGTGTTACAGCAGGCTTGCGCAAAATTCTTTCCTGCCTCTGTGTTGCCTCTTACATCACCGCTGTATTCCTGTCCACAAGTGTACTGGGTCTCTGCTGGGGGTAGTTGTCCTAATTCATACGCAGCCAGCTAAGTGTTACAGCAGGCTTGCGCAAAATTCTTTCCTGCCTCTGTGTTGCCTCTTACATCACCGCTGTATTCCTGTCCACAAGTGTACTGGGTCTCTGCTGGGGGTAGTTGTCCTAATTCATACGCAGCCAGCTAAGTGTTACAGCAGGCTTGCGCAAAATTCTTTCCTGCCTCTGTGTTGCCTCTTACATCACCGCTGTATTCCTGTCCACAAGTGTACTGGGTCTCTGCTGGGGGTAGTTGTCCTAATTCATACGCAGCCAGCTAAGTGTTACAGCAGGCTTGCACAAAATTCTTTCCTGCCTCTGAGTTGCCTCTTACATCACCGCTGTATTCCTGTCCACAAGTGTACTGAGTCTCTGCTGGGGGTAGTTGTCCTAATTCATACGCAGCCAGCTAAGTGTTATAGCAGGCTTGCGCAAAATTCTTTCCTGCCTCTGCTGTGCGTTCCGTAAGCGAATTCAGCCTCCAACCACAGGCCAATAAGCAGCACATTTAATTACAGCATTCTGTTTCTGCACTACTGGTAATACAGCATGCTGAGGGGTAGGGGTAGGCCTAGAGGACGTGGACGCGGGCGAGGACGCGGAGGCCCAAGTCAGGGTGTGGGCACAGGCCGAGCCAGTGCGGTGGCCAGGGGTAGAGGCAGGGCCAGACCGAATAATCCACCAACTGTTTCCCAAAGCGCCCCCTCGCGCCATGCCACCCTGCAGAGGCCAAGGTGCTCTAAGGTGTGGCGGTTTTTCACAGAGACGCCTGACGACCGACGAACAGTGGTGTGCAACCTTTGTCGCGCCAAGATCAGCCGGGGAGCCACCACCACCAGCATGCGCAGGCATATGATGGCCAAGCACCCCACAAGGTGGGATGAAGGCCGTTCACCGCCTCTGGTTTGCACCACTGCCTCTCCCCCTGTGCCCCAACCTGCCACTGAGATCCAACCCCCCTCTGAGGACACAGGCACGAGTGCCTACCAGCCTGCACCCACACCCTCACCTCCGCTGTCCTCGGCCCCATCCAGCAATGTCTCTTAGCGCAGCGTCCAGACGTCGCTAGCACAACTGTTTGAGCGCAAGCGCAAGTACGCCGCCACGCACCCGCATGCTCAAGCGTCAAACGTGCACATAGCCAAATTTATCAGCCTGGAGATGCTGCCGTATAGGCTTGTGGAAACGGAAGCTTTCAAAAGCATGATGGCGGCGGCGGCCCCGCGCTACTCGGTTCCCAGTCGCCACTACTTTTCCCGATGTGCCGTCCCAGCCCTGCACGACCACGTCTCCCGCAACATTGTACGCGCCCTCACCAACGCGGTTACTGCCAAGGTCCACTTAACAACGGACACGTGGACAAGCACAGGCGGGCAGGGCCACTATATCTCCCTGACGGCACATTGGGTGAATTTAGTGGAGGCTGGGACAGAGTCAGAGCCTGGGACCGCTCACGTCCTACCCACCCCCAGAATTGCGGGCCACAGCTCGGTGGTGGTATCTGCGGCGGTGTATGCTTCCTCCACTAAAGCACCTTCCTCCTCCTCCTCCTCCTCCAACGCAACCTCTGTCTCGCAATCAAGATGTGTCAGCAGCACGTCGCCAGCAGTCGGTGTCACGCGGCGTGGCAGCACAGCGGTGGGCAAGCGTCAGCAGGCCGTGCTGAAACTACTCAGCTTAGGAGAGAAGAGGCACACGGCCCACGAACTGCTGCAGGGTCTGACAGAGCAGACCGACCGCTGGCTTTCGCCGCTGAGCCTCCAACCGGGCATGGTCGTGTGTGACAACGGCCGTAACCTGGTGGCGGCTCTGCAGCTCGGCAGCCTCACGCACGTGCCATGCCTGGCCCATGTCTTTAATTTGGTGGTTCAGCGCTTTCTGAAAAGCTACCCACACTTGTCATACCTGCTCGGAAAGGTGCGCCGTCACAGCACATTTCCGCAAGTCCAAGACGGATGCTGCCACCCTGCGGACCCTGCAACATCGGTTTAATCTGCCAGTGCACCGACTGCTGTGCGACGTGCCCACACGGTGGAACTCTACGCTCCACATGTTGGCCAGACTCTATGAGCAGCGTAGAGCTATAGTGAAATACCAACTCCAACATGGGCGGCGTAGTGGGAGTCAGCCTCCTCAATTGTTTACAGAAGAGTGGGCCTGGTTGGCAGCCATCTGCCAGGTCCTTGGAAACTTTGAGGAGTCTACCCAGATGGTGAGCGGGGATGCTGCAATCATTAGCATCACCATTCCTCTGCTAAGCTTCTTGAGAAGTTCCCTGCAAAGCATAAAGGCAGACGCTTTGCGCTTGGAAACGGAGGCGGGGGAAGACAGTATGTCGCTGGATAGTCAGAGCACCCTCATGTCTATATCTCAGCGCGTTGAGGATGAGGGGGAGGAGCATGAGGAGGAGGGGGAAGAGACAGCTTGGCCCACTGCTGAGGGTACCCATGCTGCTTGCCTGTCATCCTTTCTGCGTGTATGGCCGGAGGAGGAGGAGGAGGAGGAGGATCCTGAAAGTGATCTTCCTAGTGAGGACAGCCATGTGTTGCATACAGGTACACATGGCTGACTTCATGTTAGGATGCCTTTCTCGAGACCCTCGCGTTACACGCATTCTGGCCACTACGGATTACTGGGTGTACACACTGCTCGACCCACGGTATAAGGAGAACCTTTCCACTCTCATACCTGAAGAGGAAAAGGATTCAAGAGTGATGCTATACCACAGGACCCTGGCGGACAAACTGATGGTAACATTCCCATCCGACACCGCTAGTGGCAGAAGGTGCAGTTCCGAGGGCCAGGTAGCAGGGGAGGCGCAGAGATCAGGCAGCATGTACAGCGCAGGCAGGGGAACATTCTCCAAGGCCTTTGCCAGCTTTATGGCTCCCCAGCAAGACTGTGTCACCGCTCCCCAGTCAAGGCTGAGTTGGCGGGAGCACTGTAAAAGGATGGTGAGGGAGTACGTAGCTGATCGCACGACCGTCCTCGGTGACGCCTCTGCCCCCTATAACTACTGGGTGTCGAAGCTGGATATGTGGCCTGAACTCGCGCTGTATGCCCTGGAGGTGCTTGCTTGTCCTGCGGCTAGCGTCTTGTCAGAGAGGGTGTTTAGTGCGGCTGGGGGAATCATCACGGATAAGCGTACCCGCTTGTCAACCGACAGTGCCGACAGGCTTACACTCATCAAGATGAACAAAGCCTGGATTTCCCCAGACTTCTCTTCTCCACCAGCGGACAGCAGCGATACCTAAGCAATACATAGGCTGCACCCGCGGATGGAAGCATCGTTCTCTATCACCATCAAAAACGGGGACCTTTTTGCTTCATCAATCTGTGTATTCTATTCATCCTCCTCCTCCTGCTCCTCCTCCTGAAACCTCACGTAATCACGCCGAACGGGCAATTTTTCTTAGGCCCACAAGGCTCAGTCATATAATTTTTCTAAACAATTTTTATACGTTTCAATGCTCATTAAAGCGTTGAAACTTTCACCTCAACCAATTTTTATTTTAACTGGGCTGCCTCCAGGCCTAGTTACCAATTAAGCCACATTAACCAAAGCGATTAATGGGTTTCTCCTGCCCTCTTGGTTGGGCATGGGCAATTTTTCTGAGGTACATTAGTACTGTTGGTACACCAATTTTTTGGGGCCCTCGCCTACAGTGTAATCCAATTAATTTTTTGCCCACCTGCATTAAAGCTGACGTTACATCAGCTGTGATGGGCAATGCAATGGGATATATTTATGTACCGCCGGTGGCTTCCTGGCCCCCACCCATGCTGTCGGTCCACAGGGAGTTGTAACTGCATGTGTCCACTTCTAAAGAACCCCAGTCTGACTGGGGCATGCAGTGTGGGCCGAAGCCCACCTGCATTTAACCCTTTGCAATCCAATTTTGGATTCAGGATTTCCAAGGGGGCTCTTTTTTTATGCCATTATACAATAGTGCCGTCTGCTGGCTAGAGCCAGTACTGCGGTATGGGACATGCTTGAGAGGCCCCCGACAACAGAGCGGCCAGTAATATACAGTAAGAATACCCTGACAGACGTCTTCCGACATCGGAGCTGTACAGCCTTCAATCAGAATGTCTGAAGACGTCAGACATTGGATTGGAAAGGGTTAATCGGACGTTACCTCAGCTGTGATGGGCACTGCAATGGGATACATTTATGTACAACCGGTGGGTTCCAGGGAGCCACCCATGCTGTGGGTGCACACGGAATTCCCATTGCGGAGTTGTACCTGCCTGTGACTATTTATAAAAAACCGTGGTCTGACAGGGGCATGCAGACACCTTGACAGAATGAATAGTGTGTGGCACATAGGTTCCCCATTGCTATGCCCACGTGTGCAGCTCCTGATGGCGGTGGCACAGGATTATATTTCTCATGGCTTCTGTACAGCATTGTGGGCTATCGCCCCGCCCCTTTTAAAGAGGGTCGCTGCCTAGCCGTGCCAACCCTCTGCAGTGTGTGCCTGCGGTTCCTCCTCATGGCAGACGCACTTATAAATAGACATGAGGGTGTTGTGGCATGAGTGCAGCTGAAGGCTGCGCAGGGACGCTTTGGTGTGCGCTGTGGACACTGGGTCATGCGGGGGGGTTGGGCAGCATGTAACCCAGGAGACGTGGCAGCGGAGTGTCATGCAGGCAGTGATTGTGCTTTGTTGGAGGTAGTGTGGTGCTTAGCTAAGGTATGCATTGCTAATGAGGGCTTTTCAGAAGTAAAAGTTGTTGGGAGGGGGGGGCCACTCTTGCCGCTATTGTGGCTTAATAGTGGGACCTGGGAACTTGAGATGCAGCCCAACATGTAGCCCCTCGCCTGCCCTATCCGTTGCTGTGTCGTTCCCATCACTTTCTTGAATTGCCCAGATTTTCACAAATGAAAACCTTAGCAAGCATCGGCGATATACAAAAATGCTCGGGTCGCCCATTGACTTCAATGGGGTTCGTTACTCGAAACGAACCCTCGAGCATCGCGATAATTTCGTTCCGAGTAACGAGCACCCGAGCATTTTGGTGCTCGCTCATCTCTAATATTATGTTAATTTAGGCACCAGAGTCGTGAACATAGAGCCTATACCTACAGGAAAATACCTATGTAAAATGGCAAAAAAAAACCCAATGTACTTCTATATAAAATCTGAGTCCTGGGGTGGTACAGTGGGGTCCCATATACTTATATGGCAAAATATGGTCACATGCATGAGAAGTCTCCAATAAGCAAGTCTGAAGGAAAGGAAACACATACATATGAAATTGCTAAAACAATGACAAAATGCAAATCTTAAAATGCTGCAATTGTAATTGGAGAAAATGTAAGCCTCTGAATCTAGTTGGGTATTTTATACTTCCCTGAGGTCACAACTCAAACTCAGGGTGTCTCATTAATCGCAGTATAAATTATTACCCACTAAAACCGGTCATCCTTCCAGGATAATTCTGCATACAGCCAAGAGCTGTGTGGGGAGGCGTAAAGAATTTCACATAGAGACATGATGTGATCAAAAGCACTCCAGATATTAATGTAACAAAGAGCGTTATTTATAGTCTCTTATCAGTAAATGACCTACTAAGTTTGCACACAGAATGTAAGATTTTACATAACATTGGAATTTCCTGTGCCACATGATTCACATCTGCAAATTTTTAATTAGCATTGTGGCCAAGAGGTCAGAAATAAATAATAAGTAGTTAATCAGAACTTTCCAAAATTGCTTTGTGGACCTACATCAAAACATCCAATATGTACATTTGTCTTTTCATAATGAACTTGCTTATCAAAATAATTGTTATGCATTCTGAGAAAATACCATCCTCAGAATTTGTTAGGTGTATTTGATCCCTGAGATTGTCAAGGTCACTCAATTCTACACCAGTAGTCCTAACATACAATATTAAATATTGATCAGAATGACACCCAGTTACAGAACACAAGTATTGATAGAATTAGAAAGAAAATATATGTCTAAAGATATTATTTTAACAGGTATTTTTCTATTTCTCCACAATTAGATATAAGCTGATCAGTTTAACGTCTGCTACGCATTAATGTATTGTGGCCACATTAATGGTATTGTGGGTTTACTAACACGGATCTATGATGTTCTGAATTGGGGTGAATAGACCAGTGGTTGTGCTGGGACACATGTCTGTATTCCAGCCACAATACACTTGTGTGAAACTGGGCTTATTCTTTATCTTTTTCTTCATAAACGTGAATTACTTAGTGCTAAACTAGTACGGCTGCTGTTGTGTTAGAGGTGTAGCTTTAGGTTGCTCTTCTACCTCCTCCATATCTCAGATTTCCATATGAGTCCAGAAATGAAGCCTTTATAACTGCTCTTATCCACAAACCTGCATATGATAATTGTGCAAAAATATAAAAGATATGCAAGCGTGCTCAGCAGCATACACATGCGCAGCTCGGCCACACACACTACCCACACAGCTTACACATACATACACTTTATATGCACAGCTTTGTGTTTTTAATAAATGATTATAGATATTGCAGACACTCAACAGCTTAAAGCCCTCTTATCTTGCTGTCCCCTGGTACCCCCAGTCTAAATCCTCCTTGCATATGGTCACATGATGATAATGTCATAAAGGTCTTCAAAGTTCCTTCATACCAGGACCTTCATCTGTAGTACTGCTGCCTGTTCCATGGATGCAGAGGCTGGGAGGTTACTTTTCTTTTCCAGAAGTGGCTCTAGAAGCAGAATGGGATCATCTCCTTCCCAGCACTGATCCCACAGATCGCTGGGCAGTGAGAGAGACAACTGTTTAACTGCAAAGTTCTCTTAGTGATTGGCAGAGCGCTTTATAAACACTCATCCCAATCAGGAAGAAAACAGACAGGGAAGTCTGGCACTGCTGGACCCTCCTGACTATGAACTATAGGATGCACACACTTTTTATCAAGATTATTTTTTTTTACATCCTTTAACAAGCCTTGAAACATGGCTAGAGATTTTAGCCAAACCAGAAACACCCATCTGTAGACAGCTTTTTCATTGAAAGTAATTTATTAACACTCATCAACATTAGTGATGTGCAATTAGTGGAATAATCAGTTTGTGTCAAGAATAACCAAAATCGTTGTGAATCTGGACGGCCAACTCCCACTTCCACTCCCCTTTAAGTTAATGGGAATAAAAATCAGGTTCACTAATTTGCCCAATATAAGGTCCCCAATCCAGCCAAAGTTCCCCCAAATTGCATTGGAGTACAGGCACACATTTAGGGAACACTGATCCCACCAAAAATTGGTAAAAATAGTGTACAGTGATATTGGGGTTACTCATAGCACAGGGGTGTCACTAAAAACAAAGTAAGGCCCACATAAGGTCTCCTAGATCATAAATTGTGCAAAGGAAGATAGCAAACGTGATGCTTGCTTTAAAAGAAATGTCATAAACTTTCAAAGGACAAATTCTACCAGGTGAACAGAACACTCAAACATGGACCTTCTCCAAGGAACAGCTGTAGAGCTGCAGCTGTTTCTTGTGCTTTAGAAAAATTTTGTCTTGGGAGATTGAGGAGGAGGAAGAAACATAGCAGAAGCAGGAGAATAGCATCAGTTACACCAACACCAGCAACAGTACCTTGAGGGTAGTGTGTGTTCCTCATGAAAACATGAGAGCTGTAGCTCTCTATTTGCATATTGACATATTTTTCCTTTCAAAGGGGGAGAGTTGCTATTGTTGTGACTAGTAATAGCTGATGGTGGCAGTACAGCCCTTTTGTTTTCCTGTGACACCCTACTCCCCGTCTGGCCAGGGCGCTGCCCTGCCGTGTCCGCCTCTCCCTACTTCCCTCTACTTCCCCCGCAAGCTGCTATGATGACTCTCCCCGCCTTTTCATGTTAGATCAAGTACCTCATCTTCTTCCACCTCATTTTCCTCTTCTTTGGCCTTGTCTTCCTGCGTGGCTCCATATTACAATGAGCACCTCTGTTTCCACGTCCTCCTGAGTACACATTGCCTGCAGAGGGTTGACCATGTGCACTGACCCACCCTCATCTTCCTCTCTGGAGGAAAAAAATGGTTGGGCATCAGTGCATTTAATATCTTGGTCTTCTCCTTTTGGTTCTTAGGACTGTCTTGTTGACATCCATGTGGACTGCTTTGATGTGTTGGGGGAAATTCGTAGAGGGGCATGCTCAAGGCCAACTGGTGCAGACTGACTGCTGTGTGCCTGAGACTGGGAGGAAGAGCAGGTGATTGTAGTGGAGAAATGCTGTATTATCTACCCTGTTCTGCATGCTGCACATTTAACGTATGGGCAGAACCCATTGGGATTGGCTTGCCTTGTCTGCTGCAAAATGTGGAGATGCTGCTTCAGTTTGTGCCACTTGAAGTGCGAACTTGGTCCGTCCACCACCACCACCACTACTGACGAGTCCACTACCCCTTGCTTTCTTCATATATCCTTTGTATTTTTTTATTTACTTTTTTATTAATTTAATTCTTTTTTTTTAAACTTTTAGTGTACTTTTAAGCAACTTTTCACCTGACTTTGTAGGTTGCAAAACAGCTACAGATATTTGCGTAAGGCCTGCAAAAAATTCATCGTGGTCGGACTCGTGACTTTGAACAACATCTGAGGCCATTGACACACATTATGTGTATTTGCTGTTTCCCTGTTTAAGATTTCTTTTGGTTTATATTCTCTAAAAACCGCCGACAACTAACTGGGCCACAATCCCTGAGTGGCACGATATGTGAGAACAGAAGGCCACAGATTCAAGCTTGTATTTTTGTGAAGTGTACCTGTTTTGTGCAGCATAATTTAATTCCTCTCACTTCACTGCTAGCTGGGTAAGGCTTGAAAATAATTCTTACTGGTCGGGCTCACAACTTTAAACAACATCTGAGGTCTCAAGCAGAAAACTGCAATATTCCCCACACCAAAGCATAGTTTGACTGTCTGCTTTGTTTCTATATACGGTGACTGAAGCAGAAGTATACGCTCTGCAAAATATCTCCCCAATGTACAAATCACATTTTGTATAGGCATATAAACGTGATTCAGCTTCTTTCTCTGGTCCCTGTAATGCAACTTCGTTAAACTTCTCTGCTGGTATACAAGCTTTCACACCAGGAGCAATATATCTTCTGCAGAATATCTCTCCCTAAAACAGACCACATGTTATATAGCCTATGAACATCATGCAGCTTCTTTTTCTGGTCCCCCCCCCCCATAGCGAAAATCGGGGCAATTTTTCCAGCCAGCCTATCAAGACAAGTAACACTATTCAAGAGCTGCCTGGATGCCTATTTTGAGCCTAATATTACATGTTATAGTCACTAGCTTACCAGAGATGGGTTGATCCACTGTTTTTTTTCTCACTGCCATATTGAGCGTTGGAAAATAATTGTTTTTCTCTAAGATAAACAAGAATATGGGATTTTGCTTCCTTTGGATCAACATTGCAGGATGATATGCATAAATGGATGGAGGTCTTTTTTCAGCTTTACAGAATGTGTTACAATGTTACTGTATGTAGTGTGCGTATCCATACATGTGTATAGTATATGTTTGTATATATTTATGTGTACAGAGGTAACATTTTAACTTGAGATTTAACATGCTATGATAACTTTCTGTGTCACAGTTTGGTATCCTTTTCTTTTAAGATGGGTTTTGTTTTTATAAGATATTAGAACAATAAATTGTTAATGGCTTAAGATGAGGGAACTTGTTGCAGAAAGTTATCACATGCAAGTTAAACTTTGCTACATCATGTGTGCCTGTGGGTAGTGTGTGTTTGTGTCAGAACCAATGGATGTGGATCTGTTGGGCCTCACACTGCTTTGATTCTGGGCCAAATCAAGAAGCAACACCTAAGGAACCCTGGACTTCACCCTTTTACCTCACCAGTTGGGATCTGGGCTCTACTGTGGAATCATTAGGCTATTGCACTAGAAGTAGTCCTAGTTACAAGGTTGTTGATGGAACTACAAACCAAGATGCAGCATAATCAGCGGATTCTAGAATTGGAGCAGGCAGCGTCTACTAGAGCAGGAAGACAGTCTAGAGGTCAGGGCACACATAGTAGCTTCCACATGGTATGAACAGGCCAGAAATAAGAGGTATGCAGCAAACATGCATCATTAGTATGAGTTGCTGCACTCTGGTTCTTCTCTTCCTTCTCCTACTTTGGAGGTTGACTTGTAAGCAGAATTCACCACTTGTCTCTAGTGCTGTGCAAGTTTTGTTCCTCTCCTCCATTCTTCTGCAGTTGTGACTATTCTAGCAAGTTCAGAATTGAAGTGACGAGGATATATGTGCTGCAGGGGGGATTTAATAGTAAGATTAGCATGCTTAGAGTGCAGAATACATGCTCTAGCTGTTCATCATTGCAGGAGCTATCTAAAGCAAATGCTCTTGTAGAGAGTTAGCCATTCTACATGTTGTGTTACAGGTTGGACTTTTAAAACCACTAATAACTATTGGTGGGGGAAAGATGCCGCCTAGTGACTAAATGTTGTTTTAGTAAATATGTTAGCACTTTTGTTTTAAAAAATGTGCCAGCCTATTGGTGGAGCGAGGTCATGTGATTGCAGTGTGTGGCCAGGTTATGTGCGCCTCTTCTATAGCCAGTTACCTGCCTGTTAAGAGGGTGAGCTATACAAGCTGGCTGTCCCAACTGGAGAGGCCTGCAACTGCTGCCACGGGACCCCTCTCTATCTGTCGCTAAAGAATGAACTGCTTAGGTTTCAGTTTGTTCTTATCCCTGTTGTGTGGCATGCCACCACATTTGTGAGCCCGTCATCCGACACTATTCGACACTCTGGCTGTTCATCATTAGCACACTTGACGGAGCATAATTGGAGTGTGCTAGCTGTGCTCCATCCAACAACAGGGTTGAAAGCTGAACATCAAAATGGTGGCACCCATTGTAAAAGGTGTTATCCAATCTAGCCTGAACAGATGTGCAGCATAGAAATGAATGCAGAAAACTCAGTGTAATGTTTATTTAAAAGCAAGTATAAGTTAATCTCCTAAGGACCAGAAGATTTTTTGTAATTTTCATCCCTCAAGGCCATAACTTTTTTTTATTTCTCTTGTCCATTTTTATTGGTACCATTTTGTTAGTACATATGACTTTTTGATCACCTTCCAACTTATTTTGCTCTTTGTTTGAGATGTGAATGGAACAAACGCAGCATTTTTGCATTCTTTTCTTACAGTGTTTGCCTTGCAGGATAAAAAGTGTTGTTATTGTGCCATTTTTGATCAATGGACTCTGCTACTTAGGTTGGTGTTACTATTCACAGTTCGTGCAACCAAAGATCAAAGTGTAGTATGTTGACTATTTTTGAATCACAATTCTTTTCTCATTTGACAATCAATTCTATCAGTAGATATAGGGTGCTCCAATGGGCTCTAACTTCTCCCGCTCTCTTGCAAATTTAGTAATGGCATGGCGGGCAGAAAAGTTCATTTACAGTTTTGAGAGTCCTTTTTACTTTATCATTTTCTGGTTTGGTTCATTAATTGATGACCTTTAGCTGGTTTGGGGAGGTAATAGCAAATCTATATCCACTTTTTTTGAATGTGAACTTAAAATTTACTGTTTTTTGTAGAGCACACATTTTCTCGGCTTAAGTTTGAATGGGGAATGTCACCAACAAAAAACAATGTGCATTTATATTTTACTACTGGCCTCAAAAATATAAAAGAACGTGTAAAAAAATAGTGCCAACCTAAAGGAGGCATACTGTAAATGTAATTGATCAACTTGTCTTACAAGCAAAAGTTTTCAGATCTTGAAAGCCAGGCGCTGTAGAAATTTAGAAGCGAAGTTGAAACTACGAAAAGGAATAAATGGGCGCGTGACCTGGAGGACTATTGGCTGTGCCAGATTTACACTTGGCAGAACCACTTTAAGGGTCAAGGTTCGTATGGTTGACAACAACGACAACAACACCCGAGACCCATGTACCAAAGGCAAATCAAGTCGAGCAGCATCAAGTGGTAAAATTTTTCTTTATTCGTCCATAACAGTAAAAGGTGAACAAGCCACGTATCGACCCTGTCACAGGGTCTTTTTTAAGTTAAAAAATGCCACCACTCACCCAACCTTAAATAAGACAATACACCAATCACAATTAAGAGCAATAATACACATAAACCTACTATAGGTGTTCTATAGAACTCACCAGCTGATCCACTGTAGGGGACGAGAGGAATGGCGGCATCCCAGTGAGTGGAGGCATTAATCACATAATATGTCTAGGCGTCCAAGCGCCCTACTGAGCATGAGCGGGGACGTAACTCTGCGTCATGCCGCATTCAGAATGTACTGGTCGTCATGGAGACGCCAGACATCAAATGGAAGCGCATGCGTTGTACACAGACGATCACTCGCACCGGCACCAGCGGTTGTCAAGGAGATTCACAATACAAGGCCCCTGCTCAAACATCCTGCGCGGTTCATCTCAAAAGCATAGGGGGGAATTGTACATAAGAACAGTCCATATACTGGGCACATCATAATAGCAACCAAAATTTCCACAATGGGCATGTAGTAGTGTTCCATATCAGGAACTGACAGTGCCCCAAGAAAAAAACAATCAGAATACTATTAGTGCCTATATATTTGGAACCAGGTCAGCATATAAATAGCTAGAGCATTAAAGCTAAACCAATACACATAATCGGTATGAAAGGGGGAATATTAGCAAAAATGGTAGAGTCCATAATCATATAGGCTCAATGGCCACTAGTGAATACATACTAGTACCAGGTATACCTGAATAATAATGATATCAATACCCCCTTAGTGTACATCAAAGACCAGTAACTAATATTCAAAAGTAAACCAATTTTATTAATGACAACAAATAATAAAGAAAAGCAAATTACAAAAATGTTAAACCGGAAACCGAAAAATCTTTAGCCAAAGGAAGTCACATCAGAGGATGTCTGCCATATCTTGTACCCCAACTGCATCACAGCGGACCTGTAGATAAAGAGAACATAATTAAAAATCATATTAATGAAAACTAAAACATACAAGGACAGGTCATCAATCAATAAATGGTAACGGGTTGTAATCAAGGTTCAAACCTGATGGATGTAGAGAATCAAATTGAAAAATCCACTTAGCTTCCAAAAATTTACGTTTTTTTTCCGTCACCACCTCGTTTGTTGAGCAGCACTGTGCCAATCTGGTAACGTAGCTGGCTCACAGTGTGGTGTTTATCAGAGAAAGGTTTCGCAACAAGAACATCCGTTCTGCCAGTACGAATCGTACTCTAGTGTTTAGAGATTCGGCTTCCACATTCTATAGTCGTCTCACCCATGTACATTAGTCCGCATGGGCAAATAATAACATAAATCACAAATTAAATTCTGCAGGTGAACCTACCCTTGGTGGTATATCATTTTCCTGTACGTGCGTGTGTGAATAAATTGCCTTTCCTCATGTTGTTACAACTGGCACAATTAAAACAAGGAAAATTGCCTAATTTAAGTGAAGCTAAGAACGCTTTGTCGAACACACTTCTCTGGAACACGTGTAGTACGTACCAGCTTATCCTTGAGGCTCGTCCCTCTCCGGTAAGCAAAGATAGGGGGTAATTTGAATTCTGGAACCGTACTATGACACTTCACTAATATTGGCCAGTGGCGTCTTACCACCTGGCCAATCTGATTGCTCATAGGGCCAAAGAAAGAAGCAAACGGAATGCGGGACACAGCATGTTGTCTGATTTTCGGGACAAAAAAGGACTCACGATTAGTTTGGTGCGCCTTACTGCACAACCGTGTCGTCAATTGCTCAGGATATCCACGTATCTCAAACTTAGCACAAATCTGATCAAGTCTGATGTCGACATGTTCATCAGTTACAATACGACAGACCCTAAGCAATTGACTCCAAGGTAAGGAATCCTTCATCCGTGGAGGATGGTAGCTATCATATGCCAGAAAGCTGTTTCTGTCCGTCGCCTTAGTAAACAAATCAGACAAAAGTCATCCTTCATGTATACTAAGACGTCTAGAAACTGTATTGCGTCAGTAGAGCTTGTCAGCGTAAATTTGAGGTCGGGAATAAGATTGTTAATTTCTTCATGGAACTGATCAAGTTCTTGTTGTTTCCTCTCCCAGACAATAAAGACGTCATCGATGTAACACACCCACATCTTGATCTTGTGCCAGTGGTGTGATACATAGATGAAAGACTCCTCCACGTACGCCATAAATAAATTAGCGTACATGGGTGCGACATTTGTGCCCATCGCGGTTCCCCTGACATTGTCTAAAATAGGCTTCGCCATACATGAAAAAAATTTTCTTCAATACCATCTCTAGTAAAGTAAGTACAAACAAGATCTTCTTGTTGTTAAAGTTTGACTGGGCTAGTATTTCTAGAAAGAGGTTATCCTAGAGAACTGCTGGATGAACAGATGAGCAGGGTTAAATCTATCACTAGAGCATCCTTACTAACCAAGACATCTAGGGATCAGGGAGTACAACGTATCCCATTTGTGGCAACTTATGGGCCTATTAGTAAGAGCGTGAAACGTATTATCAGCAAACATTGGCCCATTTAGTCTGGATGCCACCCCAACGTGGCAGAGTTTGCCTTGCCTCCCATGTTGGCATATCGCAGAGGCCGTAACTTTAAAGATACGTTGATGCACAATTTTAAAAACAAAACCTCTGATGCTTCACAGCGCACATTGGCACCGATTAGCAACGGTTGTTTTCCTTGCTTGAGTTGTGCAGCCTGTAGGAATCTCCTTAAAGGAGACACTTTTGCACATCTTTACACCGGTACTCAATACTGCATCAGAGGTCATTTTACATGTGCATCATCGTACGTAATCTATGTGGTTACGTGCCCTTGCAGCTTAAGGTACATTGGAGAAACTATCACATAAATACGCAAACGCATTGCCAACCATAAGAGTAGAATTAGGACTGGCAAAGTTGACCTGCCAGTGCCCAAGCATTTTATTAAATCTGGGCATTCAGTGAGTCAGCTCCGCTACAGGATATAGACGCAGTTCCTTCAAATATGCATGATGGCAACAGGGAGAAACAGCTACGTTTCCTCGAGGTGCGGTGGATCTTCCAGTGGGCCACCTTACCACCTAGGGGGTTGAATATTGATTATAACCCCTTAACGTACGCCATATAAATAAGATAGGGGTGTTGCTATAACTATAACTCTGTGTGATTTTGTTGGTTGTTCTTTTAATTCTGCTTTTAATTATTTCTGCTTTCCATAGATCCCCAGTCACAAGGTGCTGCACCTGGTATGGTCATAACCAGATGACGCATCCCGATCGTTGGGGGCGGCGAACGGACCTTTTCATACAGTGGAATAGTTATATTGGGGAAGTTGTAGTGCCTGAGTACTAGATGCGGGCTGTCTATTTGCACATTTTGTGCCTTGAGATCAGGATTGGACTTCTGGAGTAAGTTATGAGAGCACTTTTTCATTTACACCTTTGTGTGGGGGTGGGGTTGATCGGCAATGGTGTGGTGTTACACAGCACCTTAGAAATTTGGTACAGAATACAGATGTAAGGGTAATGCTATAAATATGTGTAAATTGTATTAAAAATAACACACCTGGACGGCATTGGTACCATTCTATAAGAACTCCCATGGTAACAGCATAAATACTGAAGAAGGGGTTAAACACATTAATCCATTAATCCATTTTCCCATAGCTCTGTCCTGCATGCATTGATCATATTATGCTGACATCACTACGGGTCTTTTAGTCACCACTTCTCTTGTTCACTGTTGAGTTTCGCCCCCTATTGATCACATGATGATGACATCACAGGTCCTTCGGTTGTTGCAGCATAGCAGGTTCTGGTCCCTGCTATTATCTCTGATATAGGCCAGAGGAGATGAATATACACATATACAACACCGACGTGATCCTGCACATGCTCAGGCTGGACGCCGGTGTGACGACATTGAGTGCGGAAGCGGTTAATGACTTGGGGCTGCTCCATATGATGCCCTGAAACCACCACATGCACCTGCATCTGGGTTCTATTGGTCTTTGTGTTTTTAAATGTTGTGTTTCCATTGGCTAAGATTTTATTGTGATGTATATCTGTCTCTGTGTATTTGGGCTTTGGTGACTTGTCAAAGGCTGTGGCGACAGCCAAAACATTGGCATCAAGCTCGTGTGGCTTCAATAAAGATGCAATTTCTTTAATTCTATGCACTGACGCATTTGAGTACTTTGCTTTGCAGCTCCAACACATCATTTCTTGCTGGACTTTATGAGGGTCACGGATCCAGATTCCTTTTGGGAGCTCTCAACACACACCAAAAGGAGCCTCCCCTATTTGATAAGTTACGCACAAGTTCTGTTGTGTTTCCGATATTTCGTTCTGCAGATCTTGAAAATAGATTATTTTTTCTAAAGAAATACAAAACCTCTTGACCAGAATTTACAACTAATAAAATACAATATGTCACAATGAATGATCTCACTATCACTTGGGTAGGTAAAAGCAGTCCACATTTATTATCACATAAGTGACATGTCAGAATTTATAAAATCAAGCTGTGTCCACAAGGTCAAAACTGGCTGCGACTACTAGGGATATCCATTCTTTCTAGCTTGCTGTCTACTGCCTATTGTCATGTGAAGTTCATCTCTAATAACAGAGACACCAATACAGATTACAGGAAGAGAGGAGGGGGTGTAATTTCTTGCTGATGTTTTATGCTGCCCATAGTAGTCTATGGAGAGGTGAGATAAAAGCTAAAGGAGCAAGAGAGAGTCAGAGAGACTCACACAGACATGCTGCAGCAGCATCTAGTAAGTGTTTACTGTCTCACAGCTATTGAAATCACATCTACGCTGCTAAATGCTGCTGTATAATGTCCTTAATGGTGCTGATACTTATGGAGTGTGTACTATAGAGAAAGTGGAGCAGAGTTTCTTCTTTTTTTGTGCGTTCTGTGCATGGGAGACACCATATCTCAGGGAAGAGTGAGAATTGGATATACAGCGTGCATTGCAGGCAACTGGTTTAAAATACAGGGTACAAGTCATCTAACGGTCACATATACTGTTATTCCTCATGTACACACACGCACATTTGCAGCTTATTCTAAAAAGTCACCTGAGCGTTTGGATACGCTTTAGGATTCTACTGATAAATTGCTTTAACAAGCGCTGATCAATGATATATCAAGTCAATCGAAGCTCAATTAAGGAGCTTTTACACTGAGCAATTGTCAGGAATGAGCAGCGGCACAAACAATTGTTCATGATGCCGTTTGTTTCCATTATTGTTAGCAGCTAATTTATGAATATTGTCTAACAATCAGTGCAAACAAACTACACAGTCTTAAAATGTGCCAGATTTACCACAGTGACTCTGCTAGATGATACATTTGGTGCATCTAAAGACTGTCCAGTTTAATCTTATGCCACCTATTAGCTGACCGGTGAAGCCAGATTTTGCACCAACATTTTCGTACACATTTTGTGGCATGTAAGCAATTCTGATCACATAGTTTTTCACATAGCCAGACCATTTGGACATCATGATACAAATGTCTTAAACAGATCATACATATGGCACAAAGCATGTAAGACAGTTTTCTGGCACTATTTCTGCCAGAAAATGGGCACATTTTCAGCAGTAAATCTTCCCCTTTGTTTGAAGGTAGCTTTAATCTGTTCTCCCTTAGGCCGAATGCACACGGCAGGTCCGGATTCCGACAGTGGAATCCTGCAGTGGAATCAAGGCCCCTGGTGACCTCGCATACCCGTCTTCTTTCTTTCTCTATACTGATGGTCAGGCCATCACATCTGCGCAGTACAGAATTTCCTGTGCTGTCACTAGGCAATGACGTGGGTACCAGCAGCTAATGTCACATTCCAGATAGGCTGCAGGTCGGTTGGCTTCCATTGACAATGAAAGCTGTCCGTGTGGATCCCGCACAGAAATGGAACATGGTGCGATTTTTCATCTGCAAGTGGATTCCACAATGCAGATCCACCCCGTATGCATTCACCCTTAAGGTATCTATACACATTAAATAGAAGTAGGTTTAGGGTTGTACAACTGAACAAACACTTGTATGGTGAATGCTCATTTTGCAGATGCAGCCATACACATTTTAGCCCATACTGGTTATTATAGTTGTTCAAACTGGCCATACATGTCCACTGACACCAAGCGACGAACAACCAATGTTTCTGTGGACATTCCTTTGAAGGAAGTTATTTCTAGGCATATCCTTTCAAAGAAAGATCATTCAGAAATGCAAGATCTTTCCAACGCAGTAGACTTCTTTCCAGAGATTGACAGTTTATCATCAGTTGGCTACAATTATTTGCTGTATTTCATTCAATGAATGATCATTTTGGTTGAAATCATCCATTTTTCATCAACTTACCATTAACCCTTTCCAATCCACTGTCTGACGTCTTCCTACATTCTGACTAAAGCTTGTACAGCTCCAATGTCAGAAGACATCCAA
Organism: Eleutherodactylus coqui; assembly: GCF_035609145.1. Classification (NCBI taxonomy): domain Eukaryota; kingdom Metazoa; phylum Chordata; class Amphibia; order Anura; family Eleutherodactylidae; genus Eleutherodactylus; species Eleutherodactylus coqui. The sequence continues at coordinate 220,829,857 of NC_089841.1, forward strand.
CAGGGTATTCTTACCATCTATTGCCAGGCACTCTGCTGTCGGAGCCTCTCTGGCGCACACACTGGCTTTAGCCAGCAGATGGCACCGTTGTATAATAGCAAAAAGAGAAAACCTTTTAGGAAACCCTGAATCCCAAATTGCATTGGAAAGGGTTAATGTGTATGGGTCCCTTAGTCCAAATAGCGGCACAAGTTTCCCACCGTAGTTAGGTCATTTCTTCACAAACAACCAAAGCTGACAGATGCTAACTCAGCATTTTATAAGTAAGTTAAGACTACTAACTAAATAGTTAAGTGATTTAATTCCACTTGTCATACCATTTCACAGTAGCAAAGCCACCCGATTATCATACTGCTGTAGGACTAAGGGAAAACCGATTATGTTAGAAGTTAATGCATATACAGTGTAATAAAGCATGGTTTTATTCTATCTTACATTTTATTCTGTAATACACTTTTTCATAAAACACATAAAAATCCTGCATGTAATAAAGAAGAGAAGCCTATACACAGGTTTTTTTCTGGTCAATTGTATTAGATTAATGTCATATGGAAATCTAGCAATCTTTACGAAGTGGAATAATTTTTCTTCTTCTTTGTATTCAATTAAAAAGTAAATCTTGTGTTTCTGCTGAGAATTCTTAAAGACAACTTGGAAAGAGTGAAGAATAAAGTAAAAGAACTAAATCAAACATATTCTTGTGTGTACTGGCAAATCTTTTATGTGCTTGAGCTCTTGCTTGTGCTGAAGACTTCTGAGAAGTTGTTTATTCAAAACTGTATTCTTTAAACATGTAAATTGATAATAAGATAAAATGTAACCCCTTCGCCACTGCCAACCGTAAATTTACATTACTGCTGCCTGGGTTCTGTGCAGCAGTAACGCAAAAATATATCACCCGCTCCGTCAGTGATCACAGCACTCCACAGTGGATAAAACTCCGGAAACAGGCTGTTACTAACAGGCTCTTTTGGTGCTGTCATTCGGCCCAAATTGGCTCAGGTCCTGATGACATCATCACTGACAGCCAATCACAATTCTGCCAAGGCAAGTTTGTATTCTTAGAACTTTCATGGCACGTCAGCGTTGCATCAGCCTCTCTCCCTGTCAGTGTGAGATCAGAGCAGAGTGGAGAGTGTAGTATGGAAAACATGACATATGAACCCCTTCTATTACTATTTCCTATATTATTTAGTGTAGGTGATTGTATACTATAAGATTCAGTTTTATTTTTAACCCTTTCCAACCAATTTTGGATTCAGGGTTTCCTAAAAGTCTTTCTCTTTTTGCTGTTATACAACAGTGCCATCTGCTGGCTAAAGCCAGTGTGTGTGTGTTCCTGAGAGGCTCCGACAGAGGAGTGCCTGGCAAGGGACGGTAAGAATACCCTGTCGGACGTCTTGTGACATTGGAGCTGTACAAGCTTCAATCAGAATATAGTAAAATGTCAGACAGTGGATTGGAAAGGGTTAAGGGTTAAAGATGAGCGAACACCAAAATGTTCGGGTTCGCGTTATTCGAAACGAACTTCCCGCGATGTTCGGGTGTTCGTTTCGAATAACGAACCCCATTGAAGTCAATGGGCGACCGGAACATTTTTGTATTTCGCCGATGCTCGCTAAGGTTTTCATGTGTGAAAATCTTGGCAATTCAAGAAAATGATGGGAACGACACAGCAACGGATAGGGACGATGTTAGCCCATTGAATTCAGTGGAGCCGTCAATACAGCCGACTCCACTGAATGCAATGGGCTGCCGGCGATCGCGGGATGAATTGTCGGAAAGGGGTTAAATATATAAGCCCTTCCCTGCAATTCATCCAGAAATGTGTAAAAATAAAAAATATATATATACTCACCTGGTCCCGGCAGACGGAGTTCAGCGCGGCAGGCTGCAGTTCTCCTGAACTGCTCTGAACAGCTGTGAGTAGTATTCAGCAGCCGGGGATTTAAAATCCCCGCCTGCTGAATAAGATGCCTCTGATTGGTCACAGCCTGACCAATCAGAGGCCAGCCCTCACTCACACCCATTCATGAATTCATGAATGGGTGAGTGAGGGCTGCCTCTGATTGGCTCAGGGGCAGGAGAGCTGTGACCAATCAGAGGCATCTTATTCAGCAGGCGGGGATTTTAAATCCCCGGCTGCTGAATACTACTCACAGCTGTTCAGAGCAGTTCAGGAGAACTGCAGCCTGCCGCGCTGAACTCCGTCTGCCGGGACCAGGTGAGTATATATATATTTTTTATTTTTACACATTTCTGGATGAATTGCAGGGAAGGGCTTATATATTTAACCCCTTTCCGACAATTCATCCCGCGATCGCCGGCAGCCCATTGCATTCAGTGGAGTCGGCTGTATTGCCGGTTCCATTGAATTCAATGGGTAAACATCGTTCTTCTCTGTCACAGCTGTTACAGCTGTGGCAGAGAAGAACGATTTGTCTTCTATATGTTCTCAATGGGGTTGGCGCTGCTGCCGCCGGCCCCATTGAGCGCATATAGAAAAGATTTCTCAGGGAAGAAAGTTAAAGTAACCCGAACATCCGAACATCGTGTGGTGTTCGTTACGAATAACGAACATCCCGAACACCCTAATATTCGCCCGAGCATCAAGCTCGGACGAGTACGTTCGCTCATCTCTATTAAGGGTATATTCACATGTAGAGGGTTTTAGTGCTGATTCGCACCAAAATCCACACCATTTGTCGCAGATTTTGAAGCGGATCCACAAAGGATTTCATCTTTTCAAATGTAGGAGTAAAATCTGCATATAAATCCGGCACAAGTGGCAGACAATTTGCATCAAATTCGTAATGTGTGAATGTACCTTTACATTAATTGATTACATAAATTGGTTATTACATCAATAAATCATCAATACCATGTAATATACATTATAAATTAGATAGAAATGAAAATAAAAAACAATGTCTACATTTTAAAAGTTAAATTAGTATGTTTCTGAAATTACTCAGAAGCATGCAAAAGTTCTTAAATGTGCTGCAAAAATTAATCAAAAAAGTGGAAATATATATCTGATTTAAAAAAATTGTACAGTATGCATGTACATATTTAACATCTTGCAGTTAAAAAAAACAAATGACAGAACATTTAAAATTCTCCTCAGTTTTGGCGTTTTTAATAAATATATGCAAAAGGGATGGATCTACTTTTACCATCTAAATAAAGTACAACATGTGGCAAAAAAACAATATCAGGATTACTTGGATGTGTAAAAGCTTTCCAGAGGTATTTTTTGGTATTTCCAAATTCTGGCCTGATCACTAAGGCACCTACAATAGCTCATAATGGCTCATAATGATAATACATATTTAGTCGTGTTTTATTGTAGATGAACACATAAAGGATCTAATTTTAAGGACATGCAAGTGGCGATAAAAGGTCATCTGTCTAATATAGTGCCTATAAAAAGCATTTAACCCCTTTAGCATTTTAATGCTTCATTGCAACATTACAGCACAACAAGTTTTTTTAACAATCAAAACAACTGGTGTTAAAAAAAGACAGGAAGGCTTGCATTTGCCACCAGGCATTTTTGGTTCAGTGCCTAGGGCGGCTTGTTGCAGGGGAGGCACCCACTAACAGGAAGATTTTTTTCTCAATATTGCAGAATATGCTGTTCTGGAATTCCACACCAAAATCTGCCCGTATAAATGTGGATTTTGATGCAGAATTGCTGTCCAAGCTATTTTCAATTCATCAATTCAAATAATTAACAGCTTCATGTTAGCAGCATTGGGTATTGGTCCTGAATATTACGCAAAATGGCATATTCCACCTTGTTGTGGAATATTCTATCCCATGTGAAAGCCCCATGAGGGTGGATTCACACAGGCCTGTTTATGTGCATACAAAAACGCACCCATTAAAACCATTGGTTCCCTATGGTGTGTTCACATGTCTGTGTTTTACAGGCGTCAAAAGCACGTACCTGCAGAACATAAAACATGCGTGCACCATGGGACCCTGGTGTGTGTCAATTTTCCCCAGTGGGGAGCCCCCTCGTCACTGAACACTGTGACAACACTGTCATAGTGATCAGTGCCAAGGGCACTGCCCACGGGGAGTAAAGAATCCCCTGCTATAATTCAATGAATGGCTAAGCACTGCTTGTGATTGGTTGAGTGCTGTGACCAATCACATGCAACACTCAGCTGACATTCAATGAATGGCTGAGAGCTGCCTGTGATTGGCTGAGCGCTCAGCCAATCAGATACAGCCCTTTCAGCAGGCAGGTATTTTAAATCCCTGGCTGCTGAAAGAGCTTCAGAGCAGTGCAGGGAGAAGACAGACTAAACGCGCTTGAGCCCCGGCAGCTGAAGAGAGGTGAGTATAATTTTTTTTAAATTCTTAACACATCCTAGGGATAAGTTTCGGGGAAGGGCTTATATTTAAAGCCCTTCCCTGAAACTCCCTGCAGGGCTTGCCAGCAGCTCATTGCTTTCAATGGGACTGCAGAAGTGCTGGTCCCATTGAAAGCAATGGGAGAACATTGCAATCCTCTGCCACAGCTGTGACACCTGAGACAGGGGATTCTTTACTCCCTGCGGAGATGAAGAAACCTCTGCCACAGCTGTGGCAGGGGATTCTTTACTACCCACGGGGAGCCCCCTTTACACTGATCACTGTGACATTGCTGTCACAGTGTTCAGTGACAAGGTAACTCCCCATGGGGAATATTTACATGGCAGCAGCGCAGAGGTGAGTGTGTATATATGTGTGTTATCATTGATTTATTTCTTTTTACATAAATAGGGGTGATTTTCAGGGAAGGGCTTATATTTAAAGCAACTTCCCTAAAAATCACTGCAGAGGTTGCCGGCAGCCCATTGCTTTCAATAGGGCCGCTAGCAGCAGCCACGGCCCCACTGAAGGCAATGGGCATGGACCTGCATTCACGAGTGTTTGTGCACACACGTGGGTGTGCACACGCACATGCACACATGAATGCACCCTTAATAGGTCTTTAACTGGGGTAAGCCAAAGCTACAAATACGGGTCTGTGTACAGGCTCTGAAAAACATTGCAGCGTTCTTCTAAAAACAGTGAAATGAAAAAAGGGGGTTTGATACCGTGTCAGCCAGTAGAGCAAAGTGTGATTGTTCCCAGCAAGAGAAACAAGTAATCTTGGAGATATTATACCTTTTAATGGCTAACAAAAATACATGATTATATATGTGCCCCATCCAAACCAATTTCATTTTCACCTGATGAATGGTCGATAGAAGATCTGAAAGCTCGCTGTAACATCATGTATTTTTGTTAGCCATTAAAAGGTATCATATCTACAAGATGACTTGGCTTCTCTCACTGAGAACAATCACACTCTAAAAACAATTCCACAGCTTGTATTGAGTACTGTAGATCAGCCCTATTTCTTTCAGTAGAGTAGAAATACAATACCCCACACAAACCAGCGACAAGTTATGAAGCTGTTTTTTGAAGAAAGCAGACATGTTTTTTCAATCCTAAATAGCCTCCGTAAAGAAGCAACCACATTTTTTTCATAACTTTATTTTTCGATTGACACAGCTGTATGAAGGCCTGTTTTGTAGCATGAGTTGTATTTTCATTTGTACCATTTTAAAAAGGTACACACTGTATGAGTTAACGTTTTTATTTAAAAAAGAGAAAAAAAGAATTTCACTATATTTCATACACTATTTACCACCATAAAGACTTTTTCCAAGATAAGTTACTAATTTTTACAAACTCCCCAAGTTAAATAAATAATAAAAGATCCTATATTCACCCATCCTAGATCCCACAGCTTTGGGGCTACGGCTCAGTTCACCATGTCGGTGCTGTTGCAGGCTGCAGTCCACCTTTCTACGGGAAGTCACAGGCTGCTGCAGCCAATCACTGAACTGCCAATAACTGATGTGTTAATATGACAGCCAATGTGATAACAAAGTTGTCTTACAGTTCAGCAGGAGTTGCAATGTTCCGATTTTCCCATCGGCCACCAGACACAATAAGCTGATTGTGTTTCCTGCAGCTCACTTGTCATCTAGGATCGCTATATTGTACTGTTGGAAGCTTAAGTAAGGCAAGACAGAATTTTTTTTTGATAAAAGTAAATACATTACAGATTCTTCTTAAAGGGGTTGTCCCGCGAAACAAAGTTGGGGTTATACAGTTCTGTATGGCCATATTAATGCACTTTGTAATGTACATTGTGCATTAATTATGAGCCATACAGAAGTTATTCACCTACCTGTTCCGTTGCTGGCGTCCCCGTCTCCATGGTGCCGTCTAATTTTCAGCGTCTAATCGCCCGATTAGACGCGCTTGCGCAGTCCGGTCTTCTTTCTTCTGAATGGGGCCGCTCATGCCGGAGAGCGGCTCCTCGTAGCTCCGCCCCGTCACGTGTGCCGATTCCAGCCAATCAGGAGGCTGGAATCGGCAATGGACCGCACAGAAGACCTGCGGTCCACCGAGGGTGAAGATCCCGGCGGCCATCTTCACAAGGTAAGTAAGAAGTCACCGGAGCGCGGGGATTCAGGTAAGCACTATCCGTTTTTTTTTTAAACCCCTGCATCGGGTTTGTCTCGCGCCGAACGGGGCTATTGAAAAAAAAAAAACCCGTTTCGGCGCGGGACAACCCCTTTAAGGTTTATTCACACTTGGCAGAAACAGTGCAGATTTTCCACAGCAGTATTGCCTGTTGATAATCTTCAGCATTTTACAGTAGCAGCAATGTGGATGATCTTTCAATAAGGCCTTGTTCGGATGAAATTGTTTTTAGCGCAGAATAGGCGCGCAAAATAAATCGCTTCCATAAGAGCCAATGCTTTCCTATAGACGCGTTCACATGAACGATTTTTAGACGTGCAAAATACTCGCACCTGCCAAAGATAGGACATGCGAGTGCAACGCGCATCTAAGGCCTCATGTCCACGGGGAAAATATGATTTAAGATCCGCAGCGGATCTCCCGCATGCGGATCCGCACCCCATAGGGATGCATTGACCACCCGCGGGTAGATAAATACCCGCGGATCGTCAATAAAAGGGATTTTTAAAAAAATGGAGCATGGAAAAATCTGGACCATGCTCCATTTTCGTGCGGGTCTCCCGCGGGGACGGCTCCCGCGGGCTTCTATTGAAGCCTATGGAAGCCGTCCGGATCCGCGGGAGACCTAAAATAGGAATTTAAAGTATTTACCATCCGTAGCGGGCCGGGAAGGTCTCCTCTTCCTCACGGCCGCATCTTCCTTGCTTCGGCTCGGCGGATGTGCCCGGCGCATGCGCGCGGCACGTCGACGATGTGCCGGCGACGTGCCGCCGGCGTCAGGAATTCATACGCCGGCCGAAAATGAAGATCCGGCCGTGAGGAACAGCTGACCTTCCCGGTCCGCTACGGACGGTAAATACTTTTAAATTGCTATTTTCGGCGCTCATGTCCGCGGGGCAGGAGGGACCCGCTGCAGATTCTCCATTGAGAATCTGCAGCGGATCTGATTTTCCCCGTGGACATGAGGCCTAAAGGTCCGTGCTGCGTGAAACGATAGGACCTGACTTATCTTTGGTGCGTGTTTTCCATAGACTTCTATAAGGGCTGGAAATCATGCACCTCGGATCGTGTGAACGAGCTACTTTATGGAGCTTGAATTCGCGCGATCTTTAGAGCAGCATAGAAGCGATCTTTTTGTCGCGCCTAATCTGTGCAAACAGCACGCTCCTCTGAACGAGGCCTAAATCTCATCCAGAGGCTGCGGAAATAATCTGCCCTGTCAATTTTACATTTGCAGCAGGTCAGTGTATACTGTGGATTTTCACCATGTATTTCACTCCTTCAAATGAAGATGCAAAATCTACAGCAAATCCTTACAAAATTGTTGCAAGCTTTGCCCTGAATCCTAATCTGTCTTGTGTGGACGCCCCCGAAACATGATTTCCTTAATCTTCTATATGTTTGTCAATGTCTGCCTGTTGGAGCATCACGCACAAACTGTATGACCGATTGACATGGCATTTTGCACAAAGTATAATCTCGACCTGGAGAAGGTTATAGCCTAAAAACAATTTTGTTGTCTCGGCAACCTTACTTACATATTTTTGCCTTTGCTTGAATTTTAATGTAGCAACCCCCGAATTTGCCTTCACCAATGGATTCTACGGACTCGATTTAGTATTCCTGGTTATTTCCACCAAGTCATTCCCACTAGAAGAGTCATACTGGGCATTAAACATTGGTATTTCAGGATTACACGGAGCAAATTATGTACACCGGCCCTCATTTATCAAAACTATCTAACAGTAAATCAGCCCATAGCAACCAATCACAGAGCAGCTTTCATTTTCCCACATCACTGAGGATTGAAAACTGTTGCCCATAGCAACCAATCACAAAGCAGCTTTCATTTTACCTCAGCACTAAGAGGATTAAAAGCTGTTGCCCATAGCAACCACTGACAGCACAGCATTCATTTTACCTCAACATTAAGAGGAATAAAACCTGTTGCCTATAGCAACCAATGACGGCGCAGCTTTCATTTTACCTCAGCAGACTAACAAACGAAAAGCTGATCTATGATTGGTTGCTATTGGCAACAAAGAAATGCCAAATTTTACTTAAATCGGACCAGAACTGGGGATTTGTATATGACGCAAACAAACAGATTTTGTGTTTTAGATATAAGATGCCGGGCAAGCGAAGGACCTGTTTGGGCAGAAGGACAACAGCTGCACTTAAGGCCTTGCAGTAAAAGTTATATAATAAATATTTTAAATGCAAGAATCATTAAATGTGTCTATTTTAAGTCAATGCATTAATCAGCATAGGTGTCCTTCCACATACTTATGCATACGCTCTGATATCATTACTTGCTTATGTCACGTTCTGTATCGCTTGTATTATATAGATATTTAAAAGATTTATTGTAAGCTCTATATAATGCTAAACACATAGCAGCCCAAACATAATAGTGTTTACCTAAAATTCTAAGACTATTTGTAGGTTTTCTAAGCAATCTGTGAAAATGACCATTTTTGAACATGCCTAAATGCTTAGATAACACCAAAGGAACATATACCTTTAAAAAAAAGCCATAAGTTGAGAAAGTATATGAGAAGAGTAAGTAATTCCGGATGCTCCTTGTAAGGTGGACATTTTGTGGGAAGAAGCATTAATTGCAGCAATAGCTTTAGGTGTTGTAACATGCTCCAGGGAATTATGCACCATGCTGTTTCTGAATGACACAGCCATTTCTAACTCCATTAATATGGAAGATTTCAGCCAAATGCTTTTAAACGATAGCTTCTCCTTATTTGTAATTTCAGACTCTATTGATTTCCTTCTGTTCCCTTCATTATGATTTCAATTGATTACCTTGGCAACTGCAATAGCAATGATTGCACTTGACACTGTTTGAGACTCTTGAGATGGCATGTGAATAGAAATGGTATGATTTTGGGAAAAATGCCTATGAGAACCTGACATTAGTGTAGGGTGACCACCTGTTCATTTTGGAGAAGCATTTCTATCTTTATTTTTTATTGTTTGCTTCAATTATGTTTTTTTTTGTTAAATATTTATTACAAGTCTGCTTTCAGATCATTATGTCCATATAAACAATTGTGTCTACTGAGCTTTCCCTGCAGTTTACGAGAGGAGGAATCAATGATTTGAATCATGTGTTATGTGTTTCTTAGTTTTGTGTACAAAAGGGATAAATAATGAACATAAGGCAGATACTGTATCAGTGCATGGGGCTTCTTCTAGTATGCTCCTGTTCTGGTACTAGAGAGTACAGATGTGCTCACCCTTAACTCTCCATAAATGTTGTTAAGGACTACAAATTCAATGCATTATGGCGACATGCTAGCAAGAGCCTCAATAGTCTGCAATCCATATCAAAACCACTAGGTGGCCACACTGACAAAAAAAAGCATAAAAAACCCACAGACGAAGTATGGCAACATTGTATTGTTGTACAAAGCTGATTGTCATGGGCTATATATCTCTGGATATGTTGGGGCAAGAGAAAAGTATGTAGGGATACATGTGTATTGGTATTCCCGCTGTCTAAATTATTTCAAGGGGTTGTCTCGCGGCAGCAAGTGGGGTTATACACTTCTGTATGGCCATATTAATGCACTTTGTAATGTACATTGTGCATTAATTATGAGCTATACAGAAGTTATTCACTTACCTGCTCCATTGCTGACGTCCCCGTCGCCATGGATCCGTCTAAATTCGCTGTCTTCTGGCGTTTTTAGACGCGCTTGCGCAGTCCGGTCTTCTGCCTTGTGAATGGGGCCGCTCGTGCCGGAGAGCTGGTCCCGCGTCGTCATCGTAGCTCCGCCCCGTCACGTGTGCCGATTCTAGCCAATCAGGAGGCTGGAATCGGCAATGGACCGCACAGAGCCCACGGTGCACCATGGGAGAAGACTCGCGGTGCATTGTGGGTGAAGATCCCGGCGGCCATCTTGGAGAAGGAAGAAAGAAGTCGTCGCAGAGCGGGGATTCGGGTAAGTAATATATCTTTTTTTTTTTTTTTTAACCCATCCTTTGGGTTTGTCTCGCGCCGAATGGGGGGCCTATTGAAAAAAAAAAAAAAAACCTGTTTCGGTGCGAGACAACCCCTTTAACTATGTTTTAGAGGCAGGGGGACCATAATGCAATTCTGTGCCCGTTTCCAGCTGTAATACAGTGGATTATCTCAAGGTTGTAACTTTCTCCATTTTATGAAATCAGACCCCATCACGTAATCTGCTATTTGACACAAATCTTCAGACCCATGCAACAGTTCTTGCTTAGATTAGACGTAACAATCCTTAGGGTACATGGACACCGACGTGTTTTACACCCAATTTTGGGACTGAAAAATCGGTTGAAAAATCAGAAGAAATTGGACCCATTAATTTGGATTGATAGTACGAGTAAAAACAATTGTAGCATATGCTATTCGTGTCCCATTTTTGGACGGGAATAACACATTAATGTGCTGGGTTCAGCACATCGGACAGCACACATACAGGATGTCCAAGTGCTGTCTGCTGGGAGTTGCACTCAAGAATGTTGGACGCAACTTTTAAATCGCCCATGCGCATGTACTCTTAGAAAAATAGGGAGTAGAGAATAGAGACGTTTATGGGAAAACACACCTAAAAAATGACAGACCTAGAGTATAGTGCATTTTGAAAAAAAATAACACACCCAAATAAATATACTAAAAATGGGAAAAACACTACAAAAATAAACTACACTGTTTGTAAGGTGTTTCATAATTATCTATTGGCATACAGCTCACACTGGGCCACAGACTTGTTTTGCAGAAAAAAGTTTTGAAAAAGCTGCATTTTCCCTAAACCCCTCTGTGTGAAACCCTTAGGCCTCATGTCCACGGGGAAAAGAAGAATTAAAATCTGCAGCGGATTTTAACTCTTCTCCCGCCTGCGGATCCGCACCTGATAGGGATGCATTGACCACCCGCGGGTAGATAAATACCCGCGGATGGTCAATAAAAGTGAATTAAAAAAAAAATGGAGCATGAAAAAAAACGCGACATGCTCCATTTTCGTGCGGGTCTCCCCCGGGGACGGCTCCCGCAGGCTTCTATTGAGGCCTGTGGAAGCCGTCCGGATCCGCGGGAGACCTAAAATAAGAATAACTTACCCGCAGCGGACCGGGCAGATCTTCTCTTCTTCCCGGCCGGATCTTCTTGCTTCGGCCCGGCGGATGTGCCTGGCGCATGCGCGCGGCACGCCGCCGACGTGCCGAGCACATCCGCCGGCCGAAGATAGAAGATCCGGCCGGGAAGAAGAGAAGATCTGCCCGGTCCGCTCTGGGTAAGTTATTCTTATTTTCAGTGCTCATGTCCGCGGGGCAGGAGGGACCCGCTACGGATTCTCCATGGAGAATCCGTAGCGGGCCTGATTTTCCCCGTGGACATGAGGCCTTAGAAAGGTTTCTTTTCACACTACACATATATTCAATAAACTTCTGACAAACGTTCTAATGAGATGATAGGCAATGATTTGGCAAAATACAGGCCGACATAATTGCAGCTTGTACTCTGCAAATACAAATTGCATTTTAGTGATCTGGAAAAGCTCCTAGTTGGAATAAATCTATTCTGTTTCTAATAATACTATCGGTATCTATAGTATGTAATGCCATCTTTAAAGGTGGTTTAAGCCAGAATTCCAGTTTACTTCCACAATTGAACTTTCATTATTAGTCATAGTGAATATTTACCTATTTTATTTTGTTTGTCTCTTTCTCCCTAAATACAGATGTGTCCTCTATAAATTTCCATTACATTTTGTTAAGGACATCTATTTCTCATGCCATATATTCAACAATCTAACAAAACCCTCAGCAGGATGCAATTCACATCGCAATCAGTGGGTGGCCACACATAGACAAATAAAGCACATGTCTCTTCTGACAGAGTATCGCAAAATCACAGATTTTTTTTAAAGGTTTGTCATCTAACACCACACATCTTGGGACATGGTGAGCCAAGAGGAAGAGGAAGAAAAGACACATCTGTTAGTTTCTTTTTTGTTTAAATAACTTAAAATCCCCTAAAGTCCTTAGCTGAAAAAAAATTGAAGATAAAATCACGGCTGCCTACAATAAGTAATGCAGAAAGCCAAAATCTTATCATTCTTTTTATTGCTGGATAGGGGTTTGCACTTCTCTGTAAAAAGAGCTGCAACCCTAAATATTGAAAAAATAGTGTTCACAGATGGACATTCGCTGTACAGGTGATTTCACACACAGCAAGGTTTGGAAAAACAGCACTTAAGTTCTTGATGTAGTTCTATAACCACATAACATGGAATACTGTGTACAGTTCTGGACACCAGTGCTCAGGAAAGACATTGCAATGCTTGAGGGGGTTCAAAGTAGGGCAACTAAACAAACAGAATGGGAAATTGGGATATTTTTTTACCCTGGAATAATGTATAAATACATGAGGGGACGATACAAGGATCTCTCCCCATGATCTGTTTATACCCAGGACTGCGTCGGTAACAAGAGGGCATCCGCTACGTCTAGAAGAAAGCAGGTTTCATCACCAACACAGAGGGGGCTTCTTTACTGTAAGAGCAGTGAGACTGTGGAACTCTCTGCCTGAGGATGTGGTGATGGCAAATTCGATAAGAGTTCAAGAGGGGACTAGATGTCTTTCTAGAGCAATACAATATTATATGTTCTAATCATTAAGAGGAGACTAGATGACTTTGTAGAGCACTACGACATAACAGAATATAGACATTAAATAACTAGAAGGGTTGATGACCCTGTTATCTTCCCTCTGATGGTCTTGGCGTCAGGTACAAACTTTTGAAATGTTGATCCAGGGATTATTCTGACTGCCATTATGGAGTTGGGAAGGAGTTTTCCCCCCCAAAATAGGGGCTAAATTAGCTTCTGCCTCATTAGGTTTTGTTTTGCCTTTCTATGGATCAAAAAGGGTGTGGTGGGGTAACCATCTGAACTGGATGGACATATGTCTTTATTCAGCCTAACATACTGTGTTACTATGTTACTTTTTTTCATTTCTTTAATGACTTTTTGATCGCTTTTTATTAAATTTTGTTCTTGGCGACGGGGTGACCAAAAAAATTGCAATTCTGACGCTGTGTATTTTTTTTCTTCTGATGACGTTCACCATGCAGAATAAATAATGCATTACGTAAATAGATCAGACTTTAATGGTTGCAGTGTTACCAAATATGTTTTTAGTTTTTTTATTTAAAATTTTTTATTATACCGTATATACTCGAGTATTAGCCAACCTGTGTAAGCCGAGTCAATAAGTTTTACTACAAAAAACTGGTAAAACTTATTGACTCGAGTATAAGCTTAGCTATACTCGAATATATACTAGGTAAATTTAAAAAACATAATACTCACCTCCCAGCCGGTGTCTGTGTCCCCGACGCGCTGGTCTCCTCGGCAGTGCAGCAAGCTGCTTGAGACTTCTACTCACTGTCATCTCCCTTCTCGGCTTTGAATTACCCCGCCATCAGCGCTGTGTAAGCAAGCACTTGGATCGAGCGCCAGCCAATCACAGCTGGCACTCAATAAACCAATCACAGCCATTCAGTGAAAGATCAAGCGCTCAATCCAATCACAGCGCTTAGTTACACAGTGCTGTCGACGGGGGAATTCAAAGCCGAGCAGAGAGATGACAGCGGTCGAAGTCTCAAGCAGCTTGCCACACCGCCGGGGAGACCATCACACCAGAGACACAGACGCGGGCTGGGAGGTGAGTATTGCAGCTTTTTTTTTTTCTTACCTCACTCGAGTATAAGCCAAGGGGGGCTTTTTCTCGGATTATACTCAAGCATATTCAGTAAATATGCCAATAGTTTTTTAAAAAACTTTTATTACCTTTGTTTAATAATAAATATGACTTTTTTAAACAGATTGTACATTTTTTTAGTCCCAATGGGGGACAAGAACTTGTGATGGCTTGATCCCTGCTGGAGTGTGATGTAATACCATAGTATTACAATACACCGCAATCTCACAGGCACTGTATCAAGCCATACCATAGGCATGAAAAAAACAGCATTAAAACTCCCACATGAACTGTGGCTATTTTAAAATGCCTTGCATGAATCTACCCTTAGAGTGCATAAAATTTTTCCAGGCTCTGATAGTGCCCTGTCTATATCACCTAAGAGATAAGGAATCAGGATCTCCTCTTTTCTCTATGTGCTGTGTATGGGAGATAACCTAGCAGTCATCCTGCTCCCTTTTCCTCCCTAGACTTCTATGGATAACTGTGATGTGATCTCTCAGTGAAGCTGAAAAACTGTATCCTCTCTGAAGATTTTATCAGTGAATTAAGAGTGACTAAATAGTTAAAGAGCTGAAGGAGAGGAGCCTGATAATTGGAGAAAGATACATTTTTCTCTAATACGGTATAGTACAAAGTTTCTTATAAAGGAGAGTAGGCCGTTATTTTAACTTCACAAACTTTTTATTAGGGTTGCATTAAAACTAATTTCCCCATGCAGAGGGCATGTAAAAACAAAAAAGAACTATTAAAAGCAAGGTGGTTCATATGGATGCCTCTAACACACTCTAATATTTGAGTTACTAGAGCGAAAATTAAGGCATTAAAAGTGCAGGTAATTAAAAAAAAAACATTGTGGCCTATATTGTGGTAGACCATACAAATAACCAAATATAGTAACAGGATAATAGAGATATTGCAGAAAAGGTAGAATATCATTCATAGCAGATGGGTAATACCACTCCCAAATTATAAGAAACAAGATGTACAATAGCGTTGTACGCATCGTGAAGTCAGTGTCCCCTGTATAAAACCCAGTCAATCTGACCATGGTAGCCACATTTTTGGGAAACCCTCTACTGATAGCATGTAATTATTTATATTGCATCATGCTTGGCACCCCTTCCCTGATTACTAATACCGACAGAGGGAGGTTTCCATTGAGCTGCTATGTAGAACCTCACTGCCATGCAGATACGTTAAGCTAATTTGTGGGCCTGATTTCTAATCCCATAGGGGTTATCTAGCAGAAGTAGAACTGTTTGTGACCTAGGAAATTGGATATTCAGCAACCTAGAAATAAGACTCGCCAAGTGGGTGCCTATCAATTGACATCCCCGAGAACAAAGTGGACATCAGGTCATAGTATGGCATGGAGTCAAACTGGCACAAGATAGGAGTTGAACTTGCTGTAACCAAACCTCTAGATCATGCAAAATCATAGGCTACTGAAGTTGGCATTCCAGATGCTGTCATACATATTATATTGGAGAGAAATTTGGTGACTGGGTAGGCCACGGAAGTGTTACAATATTGTTGGGCTTTTCCTGTGACACCCTTGCTATGTGCAACCAAGCGTTATACTACTAGAAAATGCCTCTTGGAAACAGCCACGAGAGGTGACACATGTAGCTGCAGGATGTCCTGAACATATCGCTACACTGTTATTGTCTCTCGTACCCCTACTAGGGGTGACCAACTATTGTATGCAATGCCCCCAGACCATCACACCAGCCGTGGGGACTGTATGCTACTCCACAGCAAAGGCAGGATTGAGGTGCTCATCCCTAGATCTCCAGACATAAACGTGGACTTCATCAGTGCCCAAACTAATCCTGGACTTATCACTTAAAACAATCTAATTCCATTCCATAGCAGTCTCGTTTCATCATTTACAACACCACTGTATACGGAGGTGACAGTGGGTGTTGTGAGACCAAATGTCCTTCAACTGACCACCTGGAAATGGTTCCGACAGACAGGGGGGCCTGTAACAATGGGGCCACCTGTCTCTGGATGGCGGACAACAAAATAGTTGGAGCTGCTCATGTTTATAGGATGATCCCCTCTACTGATGGTCTGTCGAGGGCGTCCTGAGCTCAGTCGCCTTGTGTGTGTGCCCTTACGCAATCACTGGTTCCAACACCTCCTAACAGTTTGGTCAAAATGACTCAGGTGGCGGACAATTCATTAATACGACCATCCAGCTTCTCGCATTCCAATAATGGGCCTCCTCTCAAGCTCTGTTAACTGGGCAAAATCTCATTGATTGCGTCATAGAGGCATTTAGCGGTCACTAAGCTCTACACAAGCAGAAAAAGGGGTTCATTCACATAAGTAGCCCCTGAGAGCATTTCTGTAGCCCAAGAGTGGAACCAGTTTTAGGGCCTTCAGTATCAAGACCGTTCATCTAATCCCACCACAATTTCATTCATTTGCAGATCTGCCTGAGATGCAACTGTATGCCAAGTTTTGCAGCAAAACCACAACTCCTAGGTTCTTGATTTTTTTTTTTACAAAGAGTCGTATATTTATCTCTAATTAATCAGTTATCTGATCAGAACACGAATCAAATGCTCATTATTACTGATGCAGCATAACTGAGGAACACACATAAGCCATTACACATCACTATGTAAAGTTATACTGCATTACTATTAGCTTCTACCATACTGAATGCATATAGCAATGGATATTCAAGGTTACCCCTCTCAGAAAGGCTGCAACCTTTGCATAGATGATTTAAAAGTATGTGTACTGAGTAGAAAAATACCATTTCCTTTGAAACAAAAAATTATATTAAGAAACTGCCTAAAGGTGTGCTACTGTTGGAAAGACTGTGGTGTCATATCTATATTGTAAAACATTAAATTCCCATCATTCACAGGACTCCAAGTTAATGACCTGTTAAAATCAAGGTGCTTCTCGTGTGCTTGAAATAGAATTTTCCATCCTACTTTTGTCATGAAATGCCTATAAACTGTCAAATAAATATTGAAAATGCTTTTTAATCTGAGGATGAAGTTATCTATAAAAGATGGCAAAAATGGGAAAAAGTATAGACTTTTATAAATACATAAATATGAAATGATTTCCTATTTCCCCGGCCTAAGAAGAGCTCATTTTGTTTAGCTTCAGTAGCTTTGCCTTCTTTTAGAAAAAGAGTTTTTGTGATCTGATTTTGTAAAATATAATTATCTATTTGTAATTAAGGCTAGTGGGCAATAGGAGATTTCATTAAGTACAATAATCATTCTCTCAACTGAAGATCTTCCAGCCACGAAAATACTTAAAGGTCATTATCGTTATTACATTAATAATGACTCTCTGGCTTCTGTGTTGCTTTTAAGAGCATCTATTTGTTTTACATCAAGATGACTTGTTTTTTTTACGTAGTTCCTCTGATTAGGAGGTAAATTTACCATATTTTTGTACAAGGTGTAAATTCCTTTAATGTATCAGGGTTTTTTTTTTTTCTTGTAAATTATATTTTTTAATCCCATCTATGTCAAAATGGTGAAAGCGGTGTAGGAGCAGGAGCGGAGTTCAGTCCATACACAGTATAATGTACAGCTGACATCCACCTACAGCAACTGAGATAGCTCAGATCCTATCCATTTAATCCATTAGATTGCACAGACAGACAGAGAAAGGGTGCTCCCTCTACCACCCAAATACCTGGACCCTGCAAAATCAAACAGTGTACCAAAAGGTTGACATGACAGCCAGAGGCCTAGATGGTGCCTGATAAGCAGCAGACAGGGGGCTACTCTGCAGGGAAGTAACTGCAATATATGGAGGAGACATGCAGATACTAATTGACAATCTGGTGAGGAGGCAGATTGGAAAAATGGTCAGACAAACAGAGGAAGGGTGCTCCCTCTACCACCCAAATGGACCCTGGACCCTGCAAAATCAAACAGTGTACCAAAAGGTTGACATGACCGCCAGAGGCCTAGATGGTGCCTGATAAGCAGCAGACAGAGGGCTACTCTGCAGGGAAGTAACTGCAATATACGGAGGAGACATACAGATACTAACTGACAATCAGTTGGGGGGGGGGGGGGGGATGAAAAAATGTGTTTTCGTCAAAGTAGACCTTTAAAGAGGCTTTCAAATTTATTAAAAGAATCCTGTTACCCATGGTCAAAAATAATAAAAAAGCCAACACTCACCTCTCCCATGTCATCGCATGTCCAGCACTGCAACTCTACACTCTGCACAGGGTCTGTGTTGAAAGGGTTGCAGTTAGCCTGATTATGGGATGTCACAGGCTGCTGTAGCCAGTCACTGACCGTCACATTCAGCTTCTAAGATCTGTGATAGGCTGCAGCAGCCTGTAATGTCTCATAAACAGACTGTCTGCAGTTTGGAACAGGTTACCACAGGAGGTGGTGAGTTCTCCTTGAATGAAACTGTTCAAACAGAGGCCGAACAGACATCTGTCTGAGATGATTTAGTGAATCCTGCACTGAGCAGGAGGTTGGACCAGATGACCCTGGAGGTCCCTTCCAACTCTACCATTCTAGAATTCTATGACAAACATGGTGTTGAGAACAAAGTAGCAGTGCTGGACATGTAGGGACCCAAAAGATGTAAAGCATCTAAGTGGTTAGACAGAGGAATGATGAAATTAGATTCAGGAAGAATAGTTGTTGACGATACAGCTATGCAGCATTCATTTGAGAACCATGTGGATAACACATCAGCCTTACCATTTCAGGAACCAGGCTTGGGAGAAATCACAAAGATGAATTCATTAAGGAACAGACTCCACAGAGCTTGACTGTGAGACAAGCATTTGGCGAACCTGATGAATTCTAGCTTACAGTTGTCAGTTAAAAGTACTATTTTCTGAGTGCTTCTTCTAAATGATGTCTCTATTCTTTGAAGGCAGAAACAATGGCTAGGAGCTTTTTGTCCCCCATGTCATGATGAATAGGTTCCATAATAATTTCCAATGGCTCAGTTTCTTGGTCAGCTGGGTCTGAGCTCAGTAAAGATCCGTCTACATTTTCCGTAACAATTGGTGATGGTTTCCCTTAAAATTTGATCTTGTGTTTATTAGCAAAGGAAATCTACATGGAGTTCCTATTTACTCCTGAGTCCACCATGGCATGGGTGGATATCCACTGGGAATTAGTTTAAAACATGATAGGAATAAAGCAATGAGAGTCTTTGTTTTCCTTTTTAATATTGGCTGTAAAAAAGGAGATGAAACTTATGACTGCATTCCCTGGTGGCATTTGTTCAGAAGCAACTGATTCTTCATCTGAAAAGTTAGGATCTTCCACTATCACCACCATCTTATGTAAACAACTTGGACAATTGCTAAGGACGTAATACAATGTCTTTCCTGACACTTTCATTCTTGTCTCTCAGTACTTTTGGATTTTGGCACAGTGATTTGCATAGGTTCAGCTTTGGGTTCCCAGTATTGCTTCTCTAGAAGTTGGGGGCTGTAATACATAAGTAATAGTTACTATTATGGCACCATGTAGAACTTCACTTGTCTATGCACAGACAGCTGAGTGTCAATTCAAATACAGTGGTGCACAAAATCAATTATATCGGTAGAGACTTCATCTTTGAGTGCACTAAGAAGGCCATTTTTACTGTAAATGTTAATTTTTCAGCATTATTCCAGTCAGTATTAGTCACTTAACTTGTAAACTTGATGGCATATTTGGCAACAGAGCACTTCTCCAATGGAGGATTAATAATGTTGCTTCTGGGGTTGCACATCAGTTAGGATCAACAAAGACTTGTCTGATGGCTGATAGAAAAGCCTCCATACCATTTAGCCAAGGTTCATTAGTTTCAATAGCATTGCATGCGTAAGCTACAGTATAATATGTCAGAAGCAGAATGATACATACCATTTTTGATCTATCTGTGGAGTAGTGAGCAGGATATGCATTGAAGTAAAGCCTGTACAGATTGAGGAATCATGGTATTTGTCATTGTCCTCACCATACGTAAAAGGTGGAGGTAAAGGCCCATTTACACACACAGATAATTTAAAAGATTGAAAGATCAGGAATCGTTTTGCATAAAGTACTAATAAGCACTAATTGCTATTAGTACTTTATTAGCTTAATTTGCATGCAAATGAGCTTCTGGGAGCTGTTGCAGAACTCAGCAGGAGGTCTGAGCTCTGTAATTAGCTCTATTGTTCAGCCATGGGCTGCTAAGAGAAAATAATGTAATCTCCAGCTCCCCGTTGAGAAATCAGCACTATGGACAGCAGACACAGTGTGCTGTCCTGCTTATCAGCTGTTCTGCCAGCAGGGCTAACAGCTGAGAACAGCTGATACAATATTATAATCAGTAATCAGCTCTCCCCAGGCAGAACACAGCGTGCAGTCCTGGTTATTAGCTGTTCTGCGGAACGATGGTTTTCAAGCAGAACTAAAACACGTTGTTCGGCAGAAAACTGAAAGATGGGCACATTTAGAGACAATGATTATCGTTCTAAAGATGGCTTTTGAGTGAATTTTGAGCGATAATCGTTGTGTCTAAATGGACCTTAAGAGGGTGAGTGAAAAAGCAAGACCTGCACCTTGATCTTGAGTTTCCAGAAAAGCCACTTTATCTGTTAGATTCTGGACAATGCTTTGCAAATTATGGGTAGCTTGTCCATAAATTTGCATGTTATGGGATGTCTGAGTTTCAAATGTTGTTCACTTGGTCTTCAAAGCTTGCATGTCAAAATGGATGTTAGAAGTCAAATAGCCCATTTTAGTTACATTAACCTCTAAACTCTCTCTTCCTGTGGATTCCATGGATTTGGCTTGCAAATCCTGCTATAATATGGGTGGATATTTTCTGGAATCCAGTTAGCTGGAGAAAGTAAGCTGAGTGCAGTATACAATATTGTTAGGCTAGGGTCACACAGGGCGGATTTGTTGTGGTTTTGCTGCGGTTTTTCTGTTGCGGTTTTGACGCAGAAGAACTGCTTCAAAGGTTAATTTGGGCTTGCGGATTTTGCTGCAGATTTTCGTGCGGAAAAATCTGCAAGCGTTTTTTTCCGCAGCGCTTTTTTACTTTTGTTGCGTATTTGTCGCGTATTTGGTGGAGTTTTGGCTGCGTCCATAGAGGTCTATGGACAAAAAAGCGCTGCGGAAACGACCAAAGAATGAACATGCTGCATCTTTTAAAACCGCGACGCAGTTGCATTTCCGCACTGCGGCTGTGTGGAAAAAATCCGTCCTGTGAGAACAGCTTTTTGGCAAATCTCATTTGTGCTGCATTGCACTGCAAACGCAGCGGTTTTGCCGCAGTGCGGATATGCAACGGCAATCCGCGGCAAAACCGCAGCAAATCCGCCCTGTGTGACCCCAGCCTTAGCCTGGGTTCACACAGGGCGGATTTGCCGCGGTTTTGCCGCAGCAGATCCGCCCGCGGCCGCTAATCTCGGGATTAGCCAGCCATGTGGATGAGATTTCTCAGAAATCTTGTCCACACGGGACGGCTAATCCGCTGCGGTAAATCCGGTTGAAACCGCGGCTGCGTGGCCGCAGCCGCGGTTTCCAAAGATTGAGCAGGTCTGTTTACCTTTCCTTTTTTGTTTATTTATGTTACGGGCGCGCTCTCCTCTATGGGAGAGCCGGCCGCAACGGAAAAGCATGCAGCCGAGCCGCTTCAAAGCCGCCGCGGCTTAAACCGCGGCGGTTCTCCCGGCAGAAATCTCGCGGTTTTTGCTGCGGCCAAACCGCGAGATTTCCGACGGGAATCCGCCCTGTGTGAACCCACCCTTAAGGGTCTTCAGAAAAACTGTTTGCAAGGCGAACACAATGTGTCAGGTAAACCTAGTAGGCGAACAGTCTGGGACCAGAGAAAGGCGCTAGGCAGAACAACTTAGATACAATACTCAAGCAAAGTTTAGGGATTCTATTTGAACTTAAAGTGACCCACTAGGCCTGGAGAAACAAAAATTGCTGCACCAGCTTCTCTGACTGCCTGATGCATACTGTGAACTAGTATGCATCATTAGTCTAAGACACTACACTTGCTTGGATTAACCAGTGCTATGCACATGAGCAGTTCTGGCCAGTCAGATCGGTGTATAATATCTTAGACTACTGATGCATTCTATGGCAAGTGTGTATCAGGTAGAAAGAGAAGCGATTCGGCCATATTGGTTTCCCGAAGACCCGGAGGGTCACTTTAAGTATGCCCAAACAGAAAGCAAGACGGCTTCTGCACAAAGCAATGTTGGCCATCTTGGTTAAGGGCAATTTTAAGGGAAAATAGCAGCCTCCAGTGGAAATGAATGAAAGTTCTTAAACAACGGTCACTAGTAGTTGATTCCTTAAAAGACAACAGAATCCTGACAGCTTCTAAGTGAATTTTTATCATTACACATGACTCTTCAAGTATAATTCCATAGTTTCTTGCAGTCTACCTGGGCCAAAGATATCATGCATTTATGAATTTTTATTTATTCAATTTTCTTTTCTTATCTCTTTTTACTGAAAGTTTGAAGAGACTCACTCAGAGATAAGATATAATAGAAACTGAACAACTGATCAATTTTAAAGAACTGCCTGTTTAAATGTTGGTTTAGATCATAAAACTTTGACATAATATCAATGTAGCTTTTCATTTCCTTATATATCCACAGAAAATAGTTTCTCAAATGTCAAAAATAAGATTTACAGTTATGGAAGACATTTTTTCCCACCAGGTGGTTAAGTAAGTAAAATAAAGACTGACCAACATATATAAGATATGATGGATGTACTGTATACTATTGTGTTCTCAATCCTAGCAAAGTACAAACAGTTTAACACCAAGCACGGCAAATGCAGTAAATTGTCTCTCATAAGACATTGCATGCAGAATGCAGTAAAGCCCAGGGTTAAAATTGTCATTCTTATCTTTATATAACAATGAATTGAATTGTTTCAATCTGGCAATGATTTCTTTTTGCCTTACAATCATTTCTGCCAGGCTGCTAAGTGAAGCAATATTTCAAATTGAAGGCAAAAGTAACAGAATCATAATTTTAGGCAAGATATTCAACATAAGCTAGTACTGCCATAAAGGATTTAATGGGTGTAATTTACACGCAGACTACTATAGATATGTTCCATTACGATACTGTGCATCAGCATTTCCCCTTAACGCAGTGAGTGTTTTATTAGCACTAATTGATTTACTTTATTTTACAATTTAAATATAATAAAATATTTGAGAAAGTTTTTCTTCCACTATAGAAATATATGTCCTTTAAATGTTTAGCAACAAAAAGATGTAAAAGTATAACAAAAACGCACAACATAATGAAGGATGCTGCAAATATGGACAAATTTAAAATCTCAATTCTTTATTAGCTCAATTAAAAATAGGGCTATCACCAACAAATAACATATGACAAGACTAGAGTTGAGCGAATATACTCTGCCGAGCTTGATGCTCGTTCGACCCCGTGTTCGACCCTGTCCCAGTTTTTGGCTCCTCTCCACTGTGATGTGCCTGTTTTGGCCCCTTCCCGCTGCGACAATGGCAAATTTTTGGGCTGGCAGGCAGGGGAGAGAGAGAGATCATTGGGGTTCGTTACTCGAGTAGAGCTCTCGAATTTTACGAAAAGCTTGACTCGAATAACGCGGACCTGAGCATTTGGGTGCTCGCTCATCTCTAGTGCTCGCTCATCTCTAGACAAGACACACATACATGTGGACCTATAATACTCGGTCAAACCACCAAGGCCAGAGGCTCTATCTGTTCTATGTTGCATATCATTCTATCCATATTAGGGCTGAAGATTTAACATACTGCTGACAAACTTCTCTCCTATGAGGCGCCTTTCTAGACTATTATAATCAGCTAGTATTAGCATATATGCTGTTTGCGCATCTATATTAGCTCTTCCATTCATGATATTTATGCATGGCCCCCTTGTATCAGGGTCTGTGCTACTGATGCTAAAATATTAAACTAGCATCTCAAGTAATCTTTTCATCTAACAGTGGTTTGAGAGCAATCTATATAGGATAAAGATGAGCATATGCAAGATCATTAATGCACACTAGGCGACCTTTCTGATATCCATCAATGATCCAACGATCGAATAATTAATCTAGTGAGTGTTGTTAGCTAAGCTGTTGTAACATCTATAGGAGCTTGTCCATTTATGTTCTATAAGCAAAGCCCAGTTGAATTAGAACCAATACTATTGATGCTTATACATTAAAATTTCATCTTAGGGAATATTCGCACCTTATAGTGGTCAGTGAGCAATCTTTGGAAAACAGACTAAAGCTTGGATGTTTATTATTGCATGCAAGGTGATCTCTTCTACAACTTTCACTGATCCTTTGACTAAACAATTAGCCCTTTGGCAACATTTAGCAAGACTTAATGTAATCACTACTCTACAGATTGATGTACTAAATAAATGCTTATAGGTTCCTGATAAAACATTACTATCGATACGTAGAAATGCGTCGAACCTGAGAACCGAAATCTTTTTGAATCTAATCTAAACATTGTAGTGACATCACCTGTTAAGCACTGTAGTGCAGATTGTCCAAGCAAGTAATACATCTTGCTTTTATGGACATTCAGATTAGACCACTGGCTTTATTCCTCTGGGAGTAATTCTAAGCTTCTATTATTTGTAGTTTACCTCTCCAGCCTTTCAACCCTTTCCAATCCACTGTCTGACATCTTAAGACATTATGATTTAAGGCTGTACAGCTCCGATGTTGGAAGATGTCCATTGGGGTTCTCTTACTGTATATTGCCAGCCTCTGCTGTCAGAGCCTATCCAATGTGTCACCTCATGCAGTACTGGCTTTAGCCAGCAGATAGCACCGTTGTATAACGGCAGAATAAGAGTAAGCCCCCTAGGAAAACCAGGATACAAATTGGATTGGAAAGGGTTAATTAGGAAAACGGCATTTCTTGAGTCATCAATTGCTTCTTTTACTGGACCATATGAGCCAGTTAGGTTTGAATAGATAGTCAGTGGTCAGTCCTATATACTACGGCCATAACTAATTTTTGACCGAGCATTATAGGTCCACATGTATGTGTGTCTTGTCATATGTTATTTGTTGGTGATAGCCCTATTTTAATTGAGTTAATAAAGAATTCAGATTTTAAATTTATCTATAACTGTGAAGGGCTTATTTAGGTTATTATATAGACATTTACTGCCTCAGTGAAATAAATGCTGCAAATATGATGTCGAATACAAACCATGCAATGAAAGGTGAAGTTTTCAGGTCATAAAAAGATCCTCAGGGCAATTTTTGAAGTGTTACAAATTGTAAAAAAATGTGTTCCTAATAATTTGTTGTACTAATAAATTCAAAACAATCCCAACAAATTCATACTTAATAATTTTATGTCAAGAGTTTACGGTAGCTATAAAAGGGTCATCTCACTGTGGACATTAGTGGCATTCCATTAGTATGTGACAACAGTGCTGGAAAAGTGGAGCCTCACTTAGTATCCTGTTGGCATCATTTGGCTTTTTCGGTGGCACTGCCAAATATTACCTATAACATCCACCCATGTAGCAGCCCATAAAATCTATGCAGTGACAATAGAAGACAAAGTGAATGGCATCACTGAATGGCTGTGATTGGCTCATCGAGCGCCGGCTGTGATTGGCTGGCGTTTGATCCAATCACAGCACTCGCTTTGCTGGAGGCGGGGTATTCAAAGCCCTGTCACCAGAAAGAAGCTGAGATGTCAGCGCGGAAGACACTTCAGCTTGCCGCAGCGTTGCCGGAGACCATCATAAGGCATCGGGATGCCACGGACCAGGTCAGTATTAGACCCCCCCACCCTGAAAATAAGATACTGTGCCTCTTTGGGGGCAAAAAAGTTATATAAGACAGGGTCTTATTTTCAGGGAAACACGGTACCTTGTGATGCCCAAGCATGGAAATGGATTACACTGTTCACCTGTTGGACCCACCTTTTCCCATGACAGTTTAGGGTTTTTTTCTGTCTCGCTAAGATTTAAGTCAAGGCTTGTTTTCAGGGATTGATTTCTGTACAAAAGGAAGCGAGGCTACACTCACAGGAGCAAATGGTTATCTGCGGCATTGCTGTCAGGAATAGTTTAAACAATAATGAATGTGTTTAAATTTTGGCAAGTGGGCTGCCCTTTTCTCAGTGCCAAGAGTGGCAGCAGGCTAATAGCATTGCACAGTAGCGCTATCATGTAAGTGTCTTAGAACAACCCATTGAAATGCATTAACATTTAGTAAATGTGCAATCTTAAAATCTTAATTTGCCTGTAAAGTGACTTTTTGTATAATTTAGCTGGACTATGCAGTGGATTTCATCCTTTGCATTGCAGGAAAAACAAATCCAAAATCCAACAAATAGAAGGTTAATGTTTGAAAATCTATAGTCTGCCCTATATATGCATACTCTATTCACTTGCAGTGTACTGTAACAACACCGGTTGTTCACAAGATGACAAAACCTGACTTCAGCACTCAGATACTCCAGAACCTACCATAGGGCGGAATTATGTAGTAGTCGGAAAGTAGAATGAACAATAATATGATGTACCTATAAACACTGGTAGTAAAAAAAATGCAAAAATAGGAACTCACCAATAGAAGACAGGAACAGAATGTTGATTATAATGAGATGTTGATGATGGGAGTGGTATCAGATTATAGAGCAAAGGGTGATAGAGAACATATAATAACAAACTGACAATAACGGACCCTAATTCTAGTTTTCTCTAAATTTTTCCTTAACCTGTTCCTGATAATGACCCCAACACCAGACACTATTGCCTGTAAGGATCTCTACTAAAGATGTCCTTAATTGTAACCCTATCTAAAACACTGACCTTGACAAATGAAAAGAGGGCACTAAGAACCAAAGACAGAAGGCCAAAGAGAGCAGAGCTGAACAACGAAGCAAGGCAAGACAGATATGAAAAAGGAAAGAGTAAACTATAAACTCCAAGTCTAAGGAACAGGGACTGGGCTAGAAAGAACCACAAGAAACAAGCAGTATTAGGAACAAGACACGAGAAACATACAAAAAAATATGAGAATAAAATGTACATAGCTTACACTATAGATAGCAACACATTACAGAAGTCAGGCATATTTCAACAGGGGCTACCAATCAGGAACTCCTCTCCAAACAAGCCTGAGCTGCAGCTAATAGATCAGAGGTAAGACAATCTCATAGTAGCTGCCCCAACAACAAACTTGTAGAAAGAAGATGATCAAACAGCAGGAGAATGTACTGCTGCAGATTTTTGGAGAGAAGATCACACCAAAAATCTGCAATAAAAAAGACGCAACATATTCTGATCTTTTATTGGGCTTAAGATACGATGCATTCAAGGGCCCCAATGGTCTAGAAAGAGATAAATCAATCAAAAGATGACTACTGTTTGCTTTTTATGGGTTGATTCCTATATTGTATAAACTATCACACTTTTTGATATGTGCAGTCAATAAAAAAAGTTTTTTTTGATGAGCTTGTATTGTATAGATGGAGGGTATCCCTCAGAATAACTTCATCTGATAATCTCGGAAAATCTCAGTCGGAGAGTTCACCACAAATGAACCTGGAGCAAATTATGCAGTTATCCTTTGTTCTCTCATTCAAAAATGCAATAAAATACTACTAAAATACAGTGAAACATTTGCTGTTTAGTTGGTTTAAAGTGGGTGTATATCGGAATGCAGAAGGTATATTTCTAGTGCTGACAAGACAACAGCTATCGCTTGCTGAATATTTATTGCAATGAATGGAGTTTGGTATACAGCTATATATAGATTCAGCAATCAAGTATTTCAAAAACACATTCCCAATTTACATCTTCATTTCCAGACTAACTTTGCAGAGTCATTTTAACAAAACTTAGTATTACCTTTCTATCTATAGTATAAGATCCAAATATAATAAAGCAGATTGTTACAAAAAGTAAAACAGCAAACTGCACCTATAAAAAACATCTCTTTGTCTCAGAAGGTTAAAAGTGTCATACCATAGAGAAAAACAAAGTGATTACATGAATATTAATAAGGCTTCCGTACTGATATGGATTCAAGTTAAATGATGACATGATACAGTCTAACTAATAAAATAAGTATTTAAAGATAATCAAGAGTCTTTGCAGATCGCATCCATCTTTTTAATAGGTGATTTTTGTGCAGTGGGTTCTAGAAGATGGTTAAATTGAGCAAGCTTTCTAATATACCTAGGCAATTCTATTGCAAAAAGAAATAAAGTAAATGTCTTCATTATAAGCAGCATCAGGGGATAATAGTAACTATTATAGCTAATGGTTTCAAATAAATTACTCCTTTTAGATTATATTTTTTTAAACCAAAATAATATGACTTTATTCGAGTATATGACTCTGCATCACTTCATTATATGAAGCCACTTAATTTAAAAAATGCTGTGCAAAAGTGAGAAAAACCTTGTTTTGGGTTTAGGTGTGTTGTATAATTTAAATCTTTCTTCTTTATTTTTCCAAACCAGGATTAACCATGCAGTAGCTCATAATATCACTTTATATCAAGAAGCTAGTGTGAGAACACAGTATGCGGACACAGATTGGTTTGGGATTGGGAAAGGCATCTGACAGGGCTGCATCCTCTCACCGTTCATGTTTAACCTATATGTGGAAGTGATCATGCGGAAAATGGACCTATATGAATTGGAAACTGGGGTAAAAATAGGTGGCAGAAACATCAACAATCTCCTTTATGCGAATAACACAACTCTGCTTGCAGAGAAGCAGGTCTGAAGCAGCTGATATGTACGATTGAAACTGAAAGTGAAGAAATGGGTCTCTGCCTGAATTTAAAGAAGACTAAAATTATGACAACTGTAAAAAAATCGACAATGAGGTCCCAGAATGTGTGCGAGACTTAATCTTCCTTGTTTCAAAAATTGACCGGGCTGGAGAATCTATGCCAGAGATAAAACGTAGGATAGCATTGGGGGGAAGCGCGATGCTAAACATGGCCAAAATCTGAAAAAGTAGGGATATTAGCATAGCAACTAAACGCAGAATAGTGCAAACCATCGTTTACCCCACTGCCATGTATGGATGTGAAAGCCAGACTGCGAAAAAAGTTGATAGAAAGAGGATTGATGCGTTGGAGCTCTAGTGCTGGTGAAAGCTGCTGCGTATGCCCTGGACAGCGAGAGTAGCAAACAGATAAGTCCTGAATCGAATAAGACCTGATATATGACTGGAGGGCAAGATGACCGGACTCAGACTCACGTATTTTGGCCATGTAATGCAAGCAGAGTTGCTAGAAAAATCTATAATGCTTGGACAGATCAGTGGCAAAAGAAGACCTGATGCCAAAGCACACAATGGCTGAAACCGTTAGAGATGATACTGGCATCGATATCACACAACTGAAAGAAGCCGTGCAAACCCGAAAAACATGGAGGGAGCTCAGCATTTAAGGTCATGAATGAATAAACTGCTAACAACATTGACATACATTTTGTTATCATAAATTCATATTCATTTTTTACTGGTTTGTATGGTTAATGAGTCATTTTTATGATAAGATGATGGAAATGTCATGGAGAAAACAAAAACATTAATTTTGAAAAACATTATCAGAGGTAATCCAAGTACTTTGGATCCTTGAATCTTGGAAAAATCCTTTTACTGTGCAGATAGTAGCTTATGAAATGAGATTGTAATATACTGTCTTGAAACAATTTTGCTTCACTGCCACAGCTCCCCTTTCCCCGCTAATTTTTGATCAGTATTTTTCTTATATGTCCTAATAGTGAAGTGATCATGGCTGACAATGTCAGCCACTACAGTCATGTGACATGAAGTTACCACTGGTCTTACATTGCTATGAGGACCAGTAAGCAAAGGACCAGCAGAAGGGATGAAAGGAAGTTGGATCTTAAAAACTTTTTGTTCCCCTTTCCTTAGCACAGCAAGGAGTGTCCATATTTCAGTGGTTCCTGGAATGCTTCTTTAAGATTAAGATAAAGGTACTTCATGTAGGCTATTGGCTGAATTCAGGATACCATACCATAGGAAAGAGCTTTATTTTTGGGGGGAACAGAATATATATTATTGTTGGTGATCAAACAGCTTAAGAGCATTCACAAAACATATTATTAATAATAAGTACAAAATGATGGTTGCTTCTTGCAATGCGAAAATACCAACAACAGCTTGGCCCTGTGGATAAGAGTTTCTACTATATATTTGTAGTTGCATACAACCTGTTTAAGTAAAAGGCTACAGTTGGACCTTCAACTGAACCGCTCTAAGCCTGAATAATAACTAAAAAAAACGACCTTACTTTTGCACACTTCTGTGCCCATTTTATGCCACCAGTGGTGGCACAAACAGATCTGCACTGGGGTATGGAGATCCTTTATAAGCTAAATTAAAGCTCCTTTTATGCAGGGTTTGTTTATCTGCTCATCGATGCCCTATTTATAGTGGTCAGTAGGGAACATATACCTGTGCAAATACTCATTCAGCCTCAGTGAAGGGTTTAATTAGACTCTAGTATCTCTCCTTTTTTGTTAGTTGATTAAAAAGTATCCACCTCCAGCCAGTTTAGGTAACAGAGGATTTCAGCCATGTGATAAAATTGCAAACAATAAGGTTGGCATGGAATTTCAGCTTCTGGATTGTTTCCATTTCCTAAAAGTAAACATCTTGAAAATCGCAAGAAACTGAAAAGTTATTAAAAAGTGACAAAATGTTTTCTAGCAAAATGGTTTAAAGCCGATTTTAAAGTCATTAGAATATAAAAGAACAAGCATGAGTTGTTGCATATACACCCCATCCACACACTACCCCATGCACATGATGCTATATACATGCATGTCTTTGTGCATTTTCATACTGGCCCATGCACATCTGATGCTCCAGACTTGAGTACTCACATGTGTTTGTAGCACCACATCAGCACACTGACCCATGTGCTCATGAGTGCAGAAATGAAGACAGCATGTTACTGCAAAGTCAACTATTATTTGCAATGTAGAAATCAACATCTCCATATAAAAGAAAAAAAATGGTTGTCTTCATACACTGTAGAAGTAGTCTGTCATAACATCCTACCATGAAACGGCACCTCTTAAAGAAAAGGCAATATTGCTCATGACACTCAAAGAGGCGTCAGCAATACAATAGCTTGTGCTTCAAAACGTCTTTGACTAGATGCCTCTCAGCTGACGTCTGTGTGCACGATGCTCTCTCCAGCAGTGTGGCAAGCTGCTTCAGTCTTCTCCCCGCTGTCATCTTCCTGGCTTGGTTTTGAAATCCCTCGCTGTCAGTGTTGTGTGAGGAAGCGCTGTCATTGAATCGAGCGTCGGCCAATCACAGCCAGCGCTCGATAAACCAATTACAGCCATTCAGTGATGTCATTCACTGAATCCCTGTGAATGATTGAGCGTCGGCTGTGATTGGCCAACGCTCGATCCAATGACAGCGCTTCTTCACACAGCGCTGACGGTGGGGGATTTCAAAACCAAGCCAGGAAGATGACAGAGGTGAGTATTGCGTTTTGTTTTACCTCTCTCGAGTATAAGCCAAGGGGGACTTTTTCAGCACATTTTTTTTGTGCTGAAAAACTCGGCTTATACTCGAGTATATACGGTACCCATGCACTCAATTCAATTGGTATCAACAAAATTCTTTAGATAGAAATTGTGTTACTTTGTAGGTAAATCACATCTGCTATGATTTATCTGAATGTAGACAATAAATATACAAAAACAATAACTAAGCAGGATCTTGATTTTATTGTCTAACTTGCATTTTAAAAACTTGTTAATTAGTTGTTATGGGGCACTGCTGATTTATATTCTAATTATTGAATTACCCCCTACTGAATCTGAATTTTTCCACATATATAGTATGTAGCTATCTCAAATACAGGAACAAGAGTAAGGGTGGCTTTAGATGAACATATTTGTGCACCCATGGAGTTAACACACACAATACACAGAGAATACAATGCATTGATGTTATTGGGTTCGTTCTCATAACAATTTTTTGCATGCATTTTGTGTGCGCACAAAAAAATAGGAACTGCTCTATTTCGCAGCATATTTGCGCGCAAAGGGTCCCCATAGAAGTCTATGGCAGGTGCACACATTCGCAGTGTCAGAAGCGCACTCCGGGATGAGCTCCACTACCAATAGTGATATAGACTTACAGAGCACATTGCCATGAGCTGTGGCATTGTGCTCTGCCTGCACAGACCCACACAGAGCAGTGCAGGTCTGTGAAAAAGAAGCAGGAAGATATTACTGATCTGCCGGCATTCTCCAGCTTCTAATTTCAAACTCCTGCAATGCTTTGTTTACAGGTTGCCACGGAGACCATCGGCTTGTCAGAAGCCAGCCAATGGTCTCTGTGGCAGGGTAAGGGCTGGTGCTTGGCTGTCAGAGGATAGCCGGGCACCAGCTCTTAAAGCAGAGATCGGAGAAAACCTCCGATCTCCGCTGTGTTAACCCTTTACATGCCACGGTCTATGCGACCGCAGCATGTAAAGGGTTGACAGAGGAAGAGGGCTCCCTCTGTCAGAGGATAGCCGGGCACCATCTCTCACACAGCAGAGAATGGAGAGAATATCTGCTGTTAACCCTTTACATGCTGCGGTCAATGCGACTGCAGCATGTAAAGGGCTGTCACCATCGGACCCCCGGAGTGTGATCGGGATGTCTTGATGAGTCTCTGGGGAAGTCCCCTAAAGGGAAAATAATTTTTTTTTTAAGTTTAAAAGAAGAAAAAAAGTAAAAAAATTATTAAAAAAATAAAAACACTTTTCTCCCTTTACTTTGTAAAAAATTAAAAACAAATTTACACATGTGGTATCCATGCATTGTAATGACACAGACAAGGAAGTTAGTACATTATTTAAAGGGGTTGTCCCGCGAAAGCAAGTGGGGGTATACACTTCTGTATGGCCATATTAATGCACTTTGTAATGTACATTGTGCATTAATTATGAGCCATACAGAAGTTATTCACTTACCTGTTCCGTTGCTAGCGTCCTCGTCTCCATGGTGCCGTCTAATTTTCAGCGTCTAATCGCCGGATTAGACGCGCTTGCGCAGTCCGGTCTCCTTCTTTTCTGAATGGGGCCGCTCGTGCCGGAGAGCGGCTCCTTGTGGCTCCGCCCCGTCACGTGCCGATTCCAGCCAATCAGGAGGCTGGAATCGGCAATGGACCGCACAGAAGCCCTGCGGTCCACCGAGGGTGAAGATCCCGGCAGCCATCTTCACCAGGTAAGTAAGAAGTCACCGGAGCGCGGGGATTCAGGTAAGCACTCTCCGGTTTTCTTTTTTAACCCCTGCATCGGGTTTGTCTCGCGCCGATTCGGGGGGGCTATTGAAAAAATAACAAAAAACGTTTCGGCGCGGGACAACCCCTTTAACCCCTAATGACGCAGCTTTTTTTTCACCCTTTTCTTTTTTTCCTCCACCCGTTTCAAAAATCATAACTCCTTTATTTATCCATCGACGTTGCGACATAAGGGCTTGTTTTTTGCCCGAGTACGGAAGTACTCGAAAATCGCGGTACTCGGGCGAAAAAGGGGCGTGGCCGAGTAGGCTCGCTTATCTCTAGTTTTAAATGTACAAAAATAGCAAAACATAAAAAAACTATAAACTTGGTGTCGCCGGAATCGTGTTGACTCAGAGAATAATGTTATCCCATTATTTATTCTGCAAGCTGAATGCCGTAAAAATGAAATCCAAAAAACAAATGGCAGAATTTCTTTTTTTTTCCCCCAATCTCCCTACAAATTTTTTTACAAAAGTTATGCAATACATTATATATACCCAAAAATGATTCCATCAATTACTACAACTTGTCCCACAAAAAACAAGCCCTCATATGGCTGTGCTGATGGAAAAATGAATGTTATGGCTCTTGGAACGCGACTGGAAAATTAGTTGAAATTAAATATTTGGTCCATTTAAAAAACCTGCCCTGGTGGGTCTGACAGGGTGGTAAGAAACCTGCCACTCAAGGGGTTAATCTTGCAATTCCTCCCACATGCTGGAGATGCAGAGCAACAGGAGGATACAATGGGACTGTCTTCTAAAAGGCCCTTTCCAGATGAAGGTCAAGTTACTTACCCACCAAATTTTGGGATGTAATGTCCCACTGACGCCAAAAATCTATTTGGTCAATATTTTGTTATTTGCAGTAATAAAAAATTCCACTAAGTCACTCCTCTATATTTCAACAGTAACTTGGTGTTCAATTGTTCATCATTGGAGACAACTTTTGCCATCTTCCATTCTTGAGCTGTATGTTATGATTAAATATGTCTAGAATCTAGACTATTACATAGCCCTTAACCATAATAAGGCAGATCAATTTATGGGATCCATTGGACCCCTTTTGGGTATCTCCCCAACTATGACTATGTCTTTCCCATCTTGTTTTGTCATGTCATTTCTCCACTTTCTTTGGCATTTACATTGACATTCCCTTTTTGAATTTTATATTGTATATCTTTGTTCATTTAATTTGCGTTATGTTATTATGTTTTAAAGCCTCAATAAAAACACAATAAAAAAGCATTTATAGAAAGAGAAATCATAGTATAATTCGCAGAGGCATCAACTAGCTCTAGGCATGCTGGTAAAGCAGATATGCAGGAAACTTATGAAAACCTAAACATTTAAAGTGGCAATACTGAAATATAAAGTTACCATAATAAAGTAAAATTATTACAAAAGTAGTACTGAATGTATTCGCAAATATCTTAATGCTTGCAGTGTGCTTCTGCTTCTATATCATCAAAATGTGGGGACCAGTTTTAATTATATGTCAATCGCTACCTATAGGTAATACTTGTCAGACGCTTATTTCACCATTGGCCACTTGGCTATTTTTTAGTTTCGCTCCACTAATCATCTACTGTAAACGACTGCACTTTAGCTACAGTACACTGTTTAATAAAAGTCTCAGTTCATCTACTGTCTACTTCTTTTAGCATCAGTGACTTTGGCTACTGTTCTGCCTTTGCTTCATACTTTATTCTTTGCGTCTTCAGATTGGTTGTTAATAAACATTTTTTTAGTGCATAAGTATCTGCTTTTAATTACACCTGGCATAAAATTATCATTACTCCAAGCAAGGTGTGTAACAATGTGGGCCAATAGAAAAACTTGGAATGGGGCCACACTCCATCATATGACCTTGAGAAGCAAGTTCATAACAAGATCAGAAAAGCTTAGGATTATTTCGAAGTCTTTAGCCCTTATGGATGGGTCATTTTTTGTTTTTTCATCCCAATTTAAAAAAAATCTGAACTATTTTTTTTTCTGTTCATATAACTGTCTGACGGTTTGTTTTTTGTGGACTCGGTTGCATCTTTCAGTGGTATTATTTAATGTACCATATAATGTCATGAAAAATGTTTGAAAATGTTTAAGTAAAGAGAGAACTGGAAAAAAATGCATTCAAAGCATCTTTGGGAGGTCTTGTTTTTACAGAGTACATAGTGTAGCAAAAATGATATGCTAATTTTATCCTGCAGGTCAGTATGAGTATAACGATACCAAATTTATTTAGTTTTTGATTAAGAAAACTTTTGTATTTTTCTTTTGAAATAGCTGTGTGAGGGGGCAGACCTAGCCGATGGAGGAGTGGGACGAGCCTGTGGAGGGCTCCGGTGGCAAAGGCAGTAAACAGGCTTACCGACAGCATGCAGCGGCACACAGAGAGAACATGGGACGCAGGAGAGCCCACAGCATGTCGGGCCGACTGTCTGACCTTGAGAAGAGCAGACTAGTTTAATTTCTGCATCAGCAGATGGACGTGGCCGTGGAGGATCCAAGATGGTGCCGGCAGGGAGAGAATTCCAGCAGCGTGGCAGCATGTTGGGGGAGGAGACGCCTGAAGTGAAGGACAGCAACAAGGACACCATGGAGGGTCTCTATCAGAGTCTGAAGCAACAGAGGGAGAGTAGCACTCACCCAGGGGAGCCACACCCAGACCAGCAAGGAAGCACTCCAGCCATAGAAGGTACTGCACTGACATGCAGCCCTCACCATCTAATTCAACAGCATCAGTGGGAGAGGGGCAGGCTCTTATTCCTGTGATGCAGAGGAGAGATTCTGAGGAGTCCCGCCGCCCCACAAACAACACTCCGGCACAGGCCCCTGCAGCAGGCTTGGGAGGACATTCTCAGGCTGGTTCCCCAGTGCAGTCTGACAATAAAGAAGAGTGGGATTGGAGGGCTCATTTACGTTCCCTGCCCACCAAAAGAGACCTAGACAGTTCGCTCCATAGGTTGGAGATGTCACACAAAAAGATATAGCAGCCCTGCAAAAGGACATTATACATGTGGGTCAGCGCCTGGTGGAGGTGGAGGAATTGCAGGAAAAACTGAAAGACATGGTGGAATCTCACAGAAAGGTCATTACAATTCAGTCATCACAAATTTCAGAGCTGTTTCTCCACCTGGACAATCTGGAGAATCGTCATAAGAGAAACAATTTACACATAAGAGGTCTGGAGGAAAGCATAATCAGCTAGAGGCATGGGCTCAAAAATTCTTCAATGGCTTGCTACAGAAACCCCTGGACAAACCAATTAAAATCGACAGAATCCATCGTACACTGTGTCCAAGGCCCACAGATCCTGCAAGGCCGCGTGATGTAGTCTGCAGGATTCATTTTTTTCAGGAAAAGGAACTGATTATGCGTAGAGCCAGAGAGGCAGGAAACTTTTCCCATTAGGGATCCCCTATTCTCATTCTTTAAGATCTATCTCGCCGCACGTAACCACTTAGAAGAGCTCTAAAACCGTTATTGGCGGCTCTGAAGGAAAGAGACATCCAGTACCAATAGGGGTATCCCTTTCAACTACAGGCGCGCAAAGGGAATAAAAGGGCCTCTCTCAGGACCCTAAGGGACTTGCCGGGATTTCTGGGTGCCTTTGAACTTTCAATGAACGCCCTCCCAGATTGGCCACAACGAGAGGAGGCGCCAGCTCCAGCTGTAGTCTACTCATGGTGGAGAATCGATGGTAGAGCCAAACGCTGAACTTAAGACCAGCATCTTGCATCTCTGCAGCCGGGCAGTCGGCGCATGCACAGACCGGAGCCGGCGGCGGGTGAGTGACATTTCTGTGCGGGGCTCTGCGAGCCTCACACAAAAATAGAGCATGCTGCAATTTGTTTGCCGCGCGATATTTCGCGCGGCCGTCTGCATAGAATTGCGTTTGTTAACACCATCCTATGCAGGCTTCCAGTGGCGGAAATTCCGCGGAAAATCCTGCCACGGAATTTCCGCTCGTGTGCAGGCGGCCTTAGGCAGAGGGTTCACTCTCATTGCTAAATAGTACGCAAATATTTCCTGGGCCACTGCAGAACAGCATTTCACAGATACCATTCTGTGTGTTGGGTGAAGTAGCCGCAGTTATCACCACTATCCACTGGCTGTATAGCTTTCTGCCCATGGGCAGAAAGCTTCGCACAATACCCTTTCCTTGGGTGCGGTGAAGTTTCCCCTGTTATCAGCACTATCCACTGGCTGTATAGCTTCCTGCCCCTGGGCAGAGTGTCGCACAATACCCTTTCCTTGGGTGCAGGGAAGTTGCCCCTGTTATTAGCACTGTTCACTGGCTGCATAGCTTTCTGCCCCTGGGCAGAGCGTCGCACAATAACCTTTCCTTGGGTGTGGTGAAGTTGCCCCTGTTATTAGCACTATCCACTGGCTTTCTATTTTTCTCCCACTGTATACAGCCTCTCTATTATATACAAGTCTCAGTGAGTGGTAAATGACCCCTCCGTATCAGCGCCAGACAGCGGTTTAATTTTTCCGGTCACAGCATAGAGCCTCCGGTATCTGTGTTCTCAGTACTATACGGTGGGGTAATTTATTTTGGCCCTGCTCTATCCTTAATCTGACATGATGAGGAGTAGGGGTAAGGGTCGAGGACGTGGACGCGGTTGCGGGCGTCCAAGTAAGGGTGTGGGCGCAGACCGAGGTCCTGGGCGGGGTGCATCACAGCCGGCTGCTGAAGGATTAGAAGAGCGCCAAGTCCCTATGCTCCCCAGCTTCCTATCACAATTTGCGGGTCCGCGTGGTAGACCTTTATTACCAGAAGAGCAGTGTAAGCAGGTCCTGTCGTGGATGGCAGATAATGCATCTAGCAATGTATCAAACCCCCAGTCTTCTTCGCAGTCCACTACTCCCGGCCTAGGGACTGCACCTCTGAATCCTCTGGCTGCTCTTCCTTCCTCCCAGCCTCGTCACTTCAGGAAAATGACAGATTCTGAGCAGGCAGACTCCCAGGAGCTGTTCTCGGGTCCCTGCCCAGAGTGGGAAGAAACGGTTCCTCTCTCACCTGAGGAGTTTGTCGTGACTGATGCCCAACCTTTGGAAAGTTCCCCGAGCCCGGATGATGAGGCTGGGGACTTCCGGCAACTGTCTCAAGAGCTTTTTGTGGGTGAGGATGATGAGACACAGTTGTCTGTCAGTGAGGTAGTAGTAAGGGCAGTAAGTCCGAGGGAGGAGCGCACAGAGGATTCGGAGGAAGAGCTGCTGGACGATGAGGTGACTGACCCCACCTGGCTTGCTAAGCCTACTGAAGACAGGGCTTCAGAGGGGGCGGCAAGTGCAGCAGCAGGACAGGTTGGAAGAGGCATTAGGGTGGCCAGGGGGAGAGGCAGGGCTGAAGCAAAGAATCCCCCAAGTTTTTCCCACAGCACCCTTTCGCGGCAAGCCTCTGTGCAGCGGACTAGATGTTCAAAGGTAAGGATGTTTTTCAGTGAGAGCGCGGAAGACCGACGAACAGTGGTGTGCAACCTGTGCCGCACCAAGATCAGCCGGGGAGCCACCACTACCAGCCTCACCACCACCAGTATGCGCAGGCATATGATGGCCAAGAACCCCACAAGGTGGGACGAAGGCCATTCACTGCCTCCGGGTAACACCACTGCCTCTTCCCCTGTGCCACAACCTGTGCCACAGATCCAATCCCCCTCCCAGGACGCAGGCACGAGTGTCTTCCGGCCTACACCCACACCCTCACCTCCATGGTCATCCACGGTCTCTAGCAATGTCTCTAAGTGCAGCGTTCAGTTGTCGCTAACACAAGCGTTGGAGCGAAAGCAAAAAAACGCCGCCACCCACCAACATTCGGAAGCTTTAAACATGCACATTGCCAAATTAATCAGCCCGGAGATGCTGCCGTACAGGCTTGTGGAAACGGAGGCTTTCAAAAACATGATGGCGGCGGCAGTCCCGCGCTACTCAGTCCCCAGTTGCCACTATTTTTCCTGGTGTGCCGTCCCTGACCTACACCAGCACGTCTCCCGCAACATAACCCGTGCCCTCAACAACGCAGTTACTGGGAAGGTCCACTTAACGACGGACAGGTGGACAAGTCCTGGTGGGCAGGACCACTATATCTCCCTGACAGCACATTGCGTGGACTTGGTGGAGGCTGGGACCGAGTCAGAGCCTGGGACCGCTCATGTGCTACCCACACCAAGAATAGGGGTCCTACCTTGGTGCTGGTATCTGCGGCGTATTATACCACCTCCTCCAAACACCCCCCCCCCCTCCTCCTCCTCTGCCACCTCCACCTCTCAATTGCGACGTGTGAGCTCGTCGTCAGCAGTCGGTAGCGGGCGGCAGCACAGCGGTGGGCAAGCGTCAGCAAGCCGTGTTGAAACTAATCAGCTTAGGTAACAACAGGCACATGGCCCCCGAGCTGTTACAGAGTCTGACAGAGCAGACCAACCTCTGGCTTTTGCCGCTGAGCCTTCAATCGGGCATGGTTGTGTGTGACAACGGCCGTAACCTGGTGGCACCTCTGCAGCTTTGTAGCCTCACACACGTGCCATGCCTGGTGCATGTATTTAATCTGGTGGTTCAGAGATTTCTGAAAAGCTACCCACACTTGTCTGACCTGCTCAGCAAGGTGATTCGGGTGTGCGCACCCTGAGGAACCTGCAACGTCGGTTTCAGCTGCCAGAGCACCGACTGCTGTGCGACGTGCCCACATGCTGGAATTCTACGCTGCACATGTTGGCCAGGCTGTACAAGCAGCATAGACCAATTGTGGAATACCAGCTGTAACATGGGCGGCGGTGTGGTAGTCACCCTCAGCAGTTCTTTACAGAGGAGTGGGCATGGATGGCCAACATCTGCCAGGTTCTTGGAAACTTTGAGGAGTCTACCCAAATGGTGAGTGGCAATGCAGCCATCATTAGCATTACCATCCCGCTGCTTTGCCTGCTGAGAAGTTCGCTGCTTAGCATAAAGGCCGATGCTTTGTGGTTAGAAGAGGAGACAGGGGATGACAGTATGTCGCTTGATAGTCAGACCACCCTCACGTCTATATTTCAGCGCGTTTTGGAGGAGGACGAGGAAGGGGAGGGCAAGGAGGAGGAGGAGGGGAAAGAGACTTCTAACCACACTGCAGAGGGTACCCATGCTGCTTCCCTCTCATCTGTTTAGCATGTATGGGCTGAAGAGTAGGAGGAGAGGAG
This sequence comes from Eleutherodactylus coqui, assembly GCF_035609145.1. NCBI lineage: Eukaryota > Metazoa > Chordata > Amphibia > Anura > Eleutherodactylidae > Eleutherodactylus > Eleutherodactylus coqui. The sequence goes on from NC_089841.1 coordinate 220,870,624, forward strand.
GAGGAGGATCATCCTCCTAGTGAGGACAGTGATGTGTTGCGTACTGGGACTCTGGCATGCATGCCTGACTGCATGTTACGCTACCTTTCTCGTAACCCACGTGTTAGACACATTCTTGCCAACATGGATCACTCGACTTACGGTATAAGGAGAACCTTTCGTACCGCTTTCCTCTTCAGGAATGAGAGTGGAGAGAGATGCAATACCACAGGGCCCTGGTAGAAAAGGTAATGCTAAAGTTCCCATGTGACAGCGCTAGCGGTAGAGGACACAGTTCAGAGGGCCAACTAGCAGGGGAGGCGGAGGGATCAGGCAGCATGTCCAGCGCAGGCAGGGGAACACTCTCTAAGGCCTTTGCCAGTTTTATGGCTCCCCAGCAAGACTATGTCGCCACTCCCCAGTCAAGACGGAGTCCGAGGGAGCACTGTAAAAAGATGGTGAGGGAATACATAGCCGACCGAACCAACGTCCTCCGTGATGCCTCTGCTGCATACAACTATTGGATGTCAAAGCTGGACACGTGGCAAGAACTTGCGCTGTACGCCCTGGAGGTGCTGGCCTGCCCTGCCACTAGCGTCTTGTCAGAGAGGGTGCTTAGTGCTGCTGGGGGGATCATCACGGAAAAGCATACCCACCTGTCAACTGACAGTGCCGACATGCTTACACTCATAGAGATGAACAAAGCCTGGATTTCCGCAGACTTCTCTTCTTCACCTGTGGAAAGCAGCGGATCCTAAAGAATGTTTTTGCTGCAACAGGAGAAAAATGCATCCTCTATCACCCCATAAAACAGGAGAATTAGCTTTGTGTATCCCTCTCGGATATTATTACTCCTCCTCCTCCTAAAACAACATGTCATCACGCTGAACTGCCAATTTCTATGCGGCCCTAAATGCTCTGTTTAAAAGTTTTTAAAGTTTTAAAACTTAAACTTAAACCAATTTTTGCAGAGGGCTGCCTCCAAGCTTTGTTACAAATTAACTAATAACGAGCTGTATCTTCAAAAAATGTTTGTGGGTTTCACCTGCCCTTGGCATTCAGCAATTTTTCACGGGTACACTTGTACTCTTGGTACACCAATTTTTCAGGCCATTGCCAATACTGTTAGGAAACTAACTTTTCCGGGCTTCACCTATACTCTTGGTAAACTAATTTTTACAGGTGTTTGCCTATACTATTGGTACACCAATGTTTCAGGGGTTCCCCTATACTCTTGCTACTAAAATGTTACAGGGGTCCGCCTATACTCTTGCTACAGAAATTTTACAGGGGTCCACCTATACTCTTGCTACAGAAAGGTTTGATGGGTCCGCCCATACAGTTGCTACTGAAGGTTTGAGGGGTTCGCCTATACTCTTGCTACAGAAATGTTACAGGGGTTCGCCTATACTTTTGCTACAGAAATGTTACTGGGGTCCGCCTATACTTTTGCTACAGAAATGTAACTGGGGTCCGCCTATACCGTTGCTACTGAATGGTTTGAGGGGTTCGCCTATACTTTTGCTACAGAAATGTTACTGGGGTCCGCCTATACTCTTGCTACAGAAATGTTACTGGGGTCTGCCTATGCTGTGGGTGCACAAAGACTTCCCATCGCAGTGTTTTACCTGTCTGGTACAAATACACTGACTGACTAGGGGAGAAATGTGGGGCGGGGTAAAACTCTGCCATGTTTGGGCACTCTGATTTCCTCATGTGTAATACCATCTTTCAGTTCCTTGGCCTCGCCTATGCTGTGGGTGCACAAAGAATTCCCATTGCGGTGTTTTACCTGTCTGGCACAAATACACTGACTGACCTGGGCAAAAATGTGGGCCTAGGCCCTTGGCGGGGTGAAACTCTGCTATGTTTGGGCACTCTGTTTTCCTCATGTGTAATACCATCTTTCAGTTCCATGGCCTCGCCTATGCTGTGGGTGCACAAAGAATTCCCATTTTTGTGTTTTACCTGTCTGGCACAAATACACTGACTGACTTGGGCAGAAATGTGGGCCAAGGTCGAGGTCCTTGGCGGGGTGAAACTCTGCCATGTTTGGGCATTCTGATTTCTTCCTGTGTAATACCATCTTTGTGCACCGACAGCATAGGCGAGCCCAAGGAACTCAAAGACTCCCCATCGCAGTGTTGAGCTATTTGACATCTACACAGAATGAATTGTGTGGGGACACATGGATTTCCCATTGCTATGTAACTCGTGGCACCTTGGGTCACACAAGGTGGAGGCTGGGACCGAGCCTGACCCTAGGTCTGCTCACATGCTTCCCACACAGAGTATTGCTGCATTGTGGAGATGTGTAGAAGTGCTGGCACCTCAGTCCCCTTTACGCCCACGTTTGCGACTTCTGACAATTTTGTGACGGAGGTGGCATGGGATTGGAATCATGATCGTACGTCAATTTATCATCCATTCTCAACAGCATTGTGGGCTAGCGCCCACACATTCAAAGAGGGTCGCTGCCTGGCCCTGCCAACCCTCTGCAGTGTGTGCCTCTGGTTCCTCCTCATCCAGTACGCACTTAGAAATAGATATGAAGGTGATGTGGCTATGAAGCGAGCATGTGGAATGAGGGCAGCTGAACGCTGCGCATGGAAAATTTTGTGTGCGCTGTGGACGCAGGGTCAGGCGGGGGGGGGGGGGGGTTGGACAGCAATGCCAGCATGTAGCCAAGGAGAAGAGGCAGTGGTGTCACCCGCAGGCAGTGATTGTCCTTGGTTGCAGGTAGTGTGGTGCTTAGCTAAGATGTACCAGCTAATGAGGGTTTGTCCTAGCTAAATTGTTAGGGGGGTGACTGCAAGGCTCTTGCCCCCATTTTGGCTTAATAGTGGGACCTGGGAGTCTTAGATGCAGCAATGCATGCTGCCCCTGCTTTTCCCTATCCGTTTCTGTGGTGTTTCCATGACTTTCTGATGTTTTCTGGTGTTTGACAAGTCATCAGCTATGCGGAGCATCGGTCCCATACAAAAATGCTCGAGTCCTTCATTGTCTTCAATGGGATTCGTTACTTGAAACGAGCTCTCGAGCATTACGAAAAGTTCGACTCGAGCAATGAGCACCCGAGCATTTTGGTGCTCGCTCATCTCTATTCCTGACGCCTGAATCATATCTAGCAAAAGATCTCACCACCTTTAAAAAAATTTCCATGTCCACTGACTCTCCCAGACATTTAATTTCAGTACTTCATAAGACGATGCTGGAGTGGGAGATTGGGGACACCCCACCAGGGTACGTGGGAGCTTGGGAGGAGGAGCTGGGCATATGTTTACCATCAATGGTTTAGGAAAAGACCTTTGCTCTGACACATGAAGGGTCGGTCTTTTCCAGACTACAAGAACTAAACTTCAAGATTGTGTCATGCTGGTACAGAACCCCGGAGTGACTACACAATATGTTCCGTCAAGCCTCCCCCGCATGTTGGAGATGCCCAGACATAAGAGGAAATATGCCCCACATTTGGTGGGAATGCCTGCCGATAGCTGCTTTGTTGGAAAACGTATCAAGGTTACACAACAGCCTATGTGGAGGGGAAGTGCGGCTCACACTTGAGATAACGGTGTTATCTATGTTCCCGGGATCTATCTCAAAGACCAAGAAAGGCTTGCTTTGCTTTTTTGTCCAGGCAGTCTGACAAATCATCCCAAGGTTCTGGCGGTCCACTGCACACCCTTCCAGGTGTCACTGGGTGGAGGCGGTTAATGTGCTGGCAAGGTATGAGGGGATGAGGGCAGAGGAGGACATGTCTACTGAAGAATTTTACGCGATTTGGCGGCCCTGGCTGGACCTCAGGTCATCCCCTAGAGCTGTGGAATGGGTAGCCCGGGGGCTAGTTTCGAAGTAGGTGTGCTGTCCATCCTCTTCTGCTCAGGAAAAGGGGAAACAGGAGGTCATCGCGCCAAAATGATTTCGTACTGATCCCTGGCCTAGTCGGTTTAATCTTTGAAGACTCCAACTCATGGAGACGCAAGTCTATCCGCTCAGGTATGCAGATGACCCATCCCTCCCCCCTTTCCTACTACCTCCTTTCTTTATATCTCTCTCCTTTTTTTGTTACTCTCATTATTTTTCTAATATTTTCTTATGTTTTCAATTTTGTTTTATGGTTGGTTAGCTAGGTTTTATTTCAGTAAAATTCTAGGACAGTGAAAATTTTGATGCAGGGCGCCAAAGTGTGCCAAACATAAGAGACAGTCATTGTTTAATTGAACATTTTCAATTAAACAAAATCTCCTTTTACATACAGGATTTGCAGTAAAATCATACATTTACATTGAGCTGTCTATAAGATTGCATAATACAGAATTTTAGGATATAGCAATTCCTAAATATATCAATAATTCCACTATTGCTCTAGAATTACTGTTCTTTGGGTTTCTGCTCCTACCTGAACAGAGAAGGGGATGGGGGGGGGGGTAAAAGGAGGGGGATAGGTGTAAGGTAAGGTGCTTTGTTTTGTTGTATGAGATCCATTTCTTTTTTCCCTGACTAAATTTTATCAAGCATCTTTCCTTTGAACATAGTTTCTGCTTACACCCAGGACGTGCATTGAGGGATATGTCTTTATGCGGGGCTGTACACATTATTACCTTATAAGGTTGTATATTATATCTTTTGTCAAGACACCTACCTCTTTTCTCTGAGTTTCTCTTTTTCTTTACCCTTGGCATATATGGGGAGGGGCAAGGAGTCAAGGAAGGGGGGGAGGGGGAAGGAGAAAAAACATATGTAGGGGTCATATTACTCAACCCACTACGGCAACATCTTTAAAAAAAATAAACAATTTTGACACCTGATAGATTAGTAAACCGATTTCTTGCGTCTTTCCTCCTCCACGAATATCCAGCCTGGTCCGGTCATATCTCCCATATAGAGATGTGCTTATTTTTTATTCCGGCGCAGTAGGACCTCAATAAAACTCTCCCACACCTCAAATAATCCCTTCACCTGCGCCTCTCTCTGAAAAGAGGTCTCAGTCCAGTCCATCCGCATAAGAAAGGACAGTTTTTTTGGGAAAGAGTCTAAAGCGGGGACGGGTCGCATCCACCCATGTCTGTAGCACTGTTTTCGTCCCTGCCATGGCAAACATATGCAGTAGCCTATGGCTGGCCGGAGTACATTTATATTTATCCAGGTCTATGATGCCAAAGATTGCCCACAGGGGGTTTAACAGAGCCGCCGTGGTCAAATATATTGTTGTGTAGCGGTATACTCTGACCCAGAAATTCTGGACTATCCCACAGTCCCACAAACAGTGACAGAGGTCTGTCCCGGCCATCTGAAACATCTGTTGTTGTTGTATAGTCCCAATTTGTTTTGGCCTCGTTGTGGGGTAATATATGCTCTATGGTAAATCTGTAGAGTCATTTCAATATATCTGCTTGAAGATAATGTGGTCAGACTATATTTTAGCATTTTTAGGAGCTGTGGTACTGTGAGTACCAGGATATCTGCTGTCCATTTAAAGAGCGCTGTTCTGGAAGCGCTATGAATGATCTGGTGGACTATTTAAAAACTGGTAAGTTCTAGTCGTGTGATCATGTGCATTAGTAGGGTGCTTCAGTTGGATTTGGTTTAGCAAAAGGTATTCATTCCTGGGTATTTTCAATAGCACTTTGTCTACAAAACTTTTGGCCTGCAGATACGGGAAGAAGGTAAAAGTGATATGCGGATATTTTGATTGTAGTTCTCCCAGTGATAGCATATTATGTGTGTTTTTATGTAGTAGGGACTGGATATTTATTATACCTCCTGTGCGCCAGAATCAGAATTCACCATGATATGTCTTGGCTTGGAAATATGGGTTGTGTATAAGCATTAAGTATGGTGAAAAGTGTGGGTTCCAGAGAGGTGGCTTTGCGGAATATTTGCCATGCTTTCCAGGCCGACATTAGGAGAGGATTCTCTCTGTGTTCTTCTGGCATCATTTGATATGTTAAATCTAAAAAGTTGGGGAGGGCTATTTGGGGGATAAGTTTCTGCTCTATTTGCATGCCTACAAAAACAGATGTCTGTTGTATCCAGTCGGTAATTATTCTAGTTAGTGTTGCAATATCGTATGTTCTTATATTGGGGAGGTTTATTCTTCCATTTTGTTTTGGTTTTCTGAGGATATTGAGGCGGATTCTGCTTCTGCCGCCCTTCCAGATAAATGTTCTTATTAGATAGCTAATTTTTTTTTCATCCTCAGGGGTGATATATATTGGGAGGGCATGAAGTAAATATAAAAGGCGAGGGAATTCTATAATTTTAAACAAATGACATCTAACTATGTATGACAGCGGGAATTTGCAACATTTTGTTAGGGTTTGTCCTAGGGTTGTCATGTACGGCTTCATATTTATGTTGTATATGTCGACATTTTTTGGTGCCGCAGACTCCCAAATAGGTATTGAATCAATATCCCCATTGGAAGGGATATTGGTGAGTACAGCTTGGTATTTGTCAGCCTTTTATTAAGAGTGCTTTGGTTTTCTGCAGATTGAGAGTGTACCCCAATAGAGGGCCCAGTGTCTGAAGGTATCGGAGTATTTCGAAGTGTGTAAGCCAGGTCTTTAATAGTCAGGAGATCATCATCTGCAAAAGCATTTATGGAGATATTGGGATGATATGGGCAGTGGGGGGTGTTATTGTTGGTGAGGTTGGTTTTTGGGAATACAGTAGGGGATCCAGGGACAAATTAAAAAGTAGGGGTGAGTATAGGCTGTGTGTTATGTCCGTTGACTGTCAGGGTGGTTGAGGTATTATTTTGAATATATCCAATGAAGTTGCAAAAATTCGGGCCAAACTGTCTGTCTCGCAAGTTGGCCTGGAAAAAAGGCCAGGACACCCTATCAAATGCTTTTTCTGTATTTAGACTTAGTAGTAATGTTTGTGGGGTGTGTGGATGGCTGGCTTCAATTGCTGCTATTGCTGTCTGTATGTTTTTAGTAGCGTGTCTACTACTTATAAAGCCCCTTTGAGATGGATGTATAATTGTTGGGCAGAGCATTTGTAGGCGTTTGGCCAGTATTTTCATCAAGAACTTGTAGTCACTATTGAAGAGAGATATTGGTCAATATGATTGGGCTAGCGCTGGGTTTTTGTTTGGCTTTAGTATTAAGACTTAATTCTTGAGTCTAATAGTGTGTCTACTTGTATATCTTGTGTATAGATTTCGTTATACAGTCTTGTCAAGGTTGGGATTATTTCTAACTGCAGGGGTTTATAATATTAGTTCCCATATCCATCAGGGCCGGGGATTTTATTGTTTGATATTGTAATCACTTCTCTCAGCTCTGCCTCCGAGATTGGTTCCTCTAAGAGGGTTCTCTGGTCACTGAGTTTGGGTAGGGAGAGGGAGTCTTGCCAGCTTTAAATCTTATTTTTGTCTGTGTGGGTTGCTCTATACAAGTTTTTGAAGTAGTTGGATAAAATGCTTTCTATTTTCTCCTGTTTTGATGTTTTTGCGTTCGTAATGGGGTGAGTTAGGGATAATATGTTTGTGTGTGGATTGCCTGTTGATTAGGCGGGCTAGTAGACGCCCCGGTATATTGGCATTTCGGTAGTATCTATTCTGATCTATCTTTGTGAGCCATAGCGCCTGACTCTGGACATAGGTCTCCAAGATTTGTCTTGCTTGGTTGTGGACAGATGTGATTTGTTGAGATGTCAATTGAGCGTAGTGTTTTTGTGCTATGATTAAGTTATGTTGGAGTTTGAGGAATTGTTGTCTTGTTTGTCTTTGCTTGTACGAGGTATAGCTTATTATATGACCTCTCATCACCGCTTTTAAGTTTGCCCAGAGGAGAGCTGTGTCTTCTGTATGTTCAATGTTATCGTCAATGTAATTTGCCTAGTGGATTTTTAAATAGTTTCTAAACTCTTTTGAGTGGTATAAGTGTGTAGGGAAGGACCAGGTTCGTGTTTTACTCTGTGCGTCTCTACTCTGAAAGGATAATGTGATTGGTGCATGGTCTGATATTGCGATGGGAAGATTGGAGGTGTTTACGAGTTTCCCAAATAGCGATGTCGACAGAAGGAAGCAATCTATCCTGGAGAAAGACTGGTGGTCTGCTGAGTAATGTGTGTACTCTCTGGAGTCTGCGTTTGTTATGCGCCAGGGGTCACAGAGATTTTGTGTCCCCACAAGGTGGAGGACATCTCTGGTTGCTTGCATGAGCGAGTTGTTCTGCGATGTCTTGTCCATAAAAGTGTGTATTAATGGTGTTAAGTTATCTTCCTATAATTAGGTTTGGGTGTTGCCTTTGTAAAAGCAAAGAATTTAGTTTTGGAAAGAAATTATTGTTTGTGTGGTTTGGTGCGTAGACGTTAAGTAGGGTATAGTCCATGTTGTGTATACGTGTTCTGAGCATCAGAAAAATAATATAGTGGGTAGTGCTCCAAGAAATGGATGGAGAATGGTCACAACAAAGTATAGAGAATGTGTGAAAATAAAAAATACTGTAGAGAGATGACTCACCCCGTGACGCAGGGCCCGTGTATTAGGCTCCGGTGCGTCAAAATCCAGAACGGTGTATCAGCCCACAGTGGGAATGAAGCTTCCTTGCATCGGTCACCAAGGACATCTTGAAGAGAGCGTCTTGGTTGCTCCCGGAGATGGAAAAAACACACCACAGGATAGGAAACAAGCCAATAGAATACAAAAAATAAACCAGCGCTCCGGTGTTTTGGAAGATAACAGTCAGAGGGTGCAGCGATTTGTGTTGAGATTGTAATTGTGTAATAATGGATATTACTTACTTTACAGGGGTGCTTATTGTTAAGCACCCCTGAGTCCAAGATAGCAGGCAGAATTCAAACGATGTAAATGGAAATCCTTTATTGCTGCGACGCGTTTCGGCCGTAATCTCGGCCTTTTTCAAGCATAAAAACACATAAAACATGCCAACCATTTATAGTGCATGTAGTTGAAGGACAATAGGTCACGGCCTGCTAAGATGACGTTGCAATGAATTGGGTGGAAAACCTGGAGAGGACTATGTGTCATAGAATGAAGCTAAATAACTGCTTAATGTATATATATATATGTGTCTCCTTGTGTGATGGATAGACACCAGTCTATATGACCTTGCCAGGTTTATATATAGATTAAGTATTATGACAATCCGAAGGTTTTACAATAAACATTTTTATTTACCAGAGAGCTATCGTCACGTCACGAGTGACGTAGCATACGGGGCGTGGCTATAGTAAGGATGGTTATCACATGGTTGCGGACGTCAAAAAGTCGCGCCGCAAATCATGGTAAACACATCCAGAGATGTCAATAGGCGCCGCGCATGTTTAATGACGCCAATAGTGGAGCCGCAACTCATGGGGCGGTGCCATGTGGTTGTCATCGATGACGCGGTGTGATGCTGGCCACGTGACTCTACTCGTTAGGTCTATGGGGAAAAAGGTCACATGACCGCATGGGGAAACATGACGCGGTATAGTGCGCCTATAGGCGCCGCGTGTGTTTGATGATGCCAGCAGTGGGATCATAGCCCTTAGGGCGGTGCCATGCGGTTGTCATCAATGACGCGATGGAACGCGGGTCACATGACTTTACTCGTTGTGTCTAAGGGGAAAAGTCACATGACTGCAAGGGGAAAACGTGACGCGATATGACGCGAATCACGTGTCTCTATTGATTGTATCTGTGAAACAAAGTCCCATGATCGCATCAAGAATATATAGCAGTGCCCTGATGATTAGGGCATCTTGATAGAGAAAGTGACAATAAACCTCAATTGAGGGCAGGAAACAAGAACCTATCACTTTTATCGGAAGACAAAGATCCAATGTGGATATCTGGAAAGGTAGGGTATTATTATACTCATATATATTATAACTCATTAGAACTACATATAAATAGCAATCTGATTAAAATTATGTGTAAAATGAATAATTGAATAATAATTTATTTTTTGTATTCTATTGGCTTGTTCTGAGCATCAGGAATCTCCCTTCTTTGTCTGCCAATTCGTCTTTCACCGAGTATATCAGACCTCTGGGGATCACAAAGGCAACCTCCCTTTTTTTGGATGTGTAGTTCACAGTGTAGCATGAGTCGAGCCATGGGGCTTTAAGGGTGGCTCCTGAATCATGCTTCCAATGCATATCCTATAAGTATATAATGTCAGGTTTCAGACGTCTCAGATGTGCGATGATTTTTTAAAATTTTTATTGGTGTGTTGAGGCCCGCTACATTCCACGATATTATCTTGATGTGTGAGGTATTCCTGCTCTGTTATATTGTCTATGTCTATCATGGTGGAGGGGCCTGCGGTCTCTGTGTTGTGCAGTTTGCGATGTAACTTTCATTGCCGTTGTCCTAGCAAGCGACAGGAAGTCCAATGCATTATGTTAGGAGGACCACACGCCAGGGCATCCAGGCCGGACATCGTAGAAGGAGAAAAGCATACTGGTGTCAATTCAACTTTTATAACTGTGAAAACAAAACAGTACATCATTACACAAAGTCCCCTATAAGGGAAAAGGGTCTGTTAAGCCTTTTCTCAGAAAGTGGCAGTGTTTGTTTATTGTCACGCTGCAGTGCAACAGAATCCCTGGATTCTAAGTCGATCATGGTTCTTCACCAGATTCCAGCCAAAAGTGTTGGGCCGCTGACTGAGGGTTGTTGAAGATCAGTTGTCTGCCGTCTTCCATTACTCTCAGGCTGGCTGGGAAGAGCAGAATCCCATGGAATCTAATGGCATTGCCGTGAAGATGTCTGCAGTTCGGCGTAAAGGATTTCCTTTTCTGGTTGACTGATGCTGAAAAGTCTTGCAACATAAGTATTTTAAAGTCTCTGACCATCAGGGTTTGTTGTTTTCGGTACTTTTGGAGGACGCTCTGTTTCACCACCCAGTTGAGATATTTGGCAATGACCTGTCTAGGTCATTGATCAAGTCCCGATTGTCTGGGAGGTCCCACTCTGTGCGCCCTTTCTATACAAGATCTGTCAGGAGCGTTATCTGGGGTCAGGACTTTAGAAAGATTTACTGTCAGCAGAGTCATCAGGTCCTCTACTGTAATGGTTTCTAGAATTCCCACAAATCTCAGGTTACTTCTGCGGCTCCTATTTTACAGATCCTCGAGTTTATCCCTAAGGGCCTACTCACTCTCTTGGCATCTAGTTATGGCTTGTTCCATGTTGGAGATGGTTATTTCTTGTAAATTGAACTTGATCTTTAAGTTTGCGACTTTTTGGGAGTTTGTGGTGATGAGAGACAGCACCGAGTTAATAGATGAGTGGAAAACCTCCAGTCTCTTGTCCAGCATGGGCATTAAGGTTCGTGATACTTCTTGCACCACTGAGCTTGAGGAAGGCCACCACGGCCGAAACGTCGCTTTTATTGTGATGGGGCAATAAAGAGCTTGTTTGCACTATCTGCATCCGCATATGCTGCCAGTCACCTTATTTGTTGGACTTCTTGCACCACTGAGACAGCCTGAAGTGTTCCTAGGTCAGATGTGTGGTGTGGACTGTGGCTCAGAGAGGAGCATGGGGTTGTCACATCGTATTCTTGTTCCAGGTCTTCTCATGGCTCTGGCTCTTGGCTGAGCTGTGGGGAGTCCTGCACAGTTTTTAAGGATGATTAATCTCTTTTTCCCTTAGACTTTGACATATTTTGTGCGTTTTTACTTCCTTAGGAGAGTCGCCGAGGCATTTGCAAATCTTGTTGAGATATTTTATGGGTGTCAGCCCATTTTATAAATTTGTCCATGCCCTCATGTCCTTATCTCTTATGAGTGTTTGGTGGGTTTGTTTGTGGCCTGTTTAAGGGCAGTGGTTCGCGGTCCGTAGACCGTTGTGTTTTGGGGCTTGGTATAAGATTTTCACTGCGGAGTCAACGAAAGCCTCCGTCACCACATAGATTCTAATTTGGCCCCTGAATTTGGATCCGGTACCAATACAGCGTTTTTCAGGATTTACTTGTAGTTTGCCATGGGTCGGGAGTCTTGGGGTTTAGGCGGACCCTTTCTAGACCTTGGGTCATCGAGTGGTTAGGGCCTGTTATTGGCTGATGAATCAAGGATTGAGTTCACCTGCCAAGCCACGTGGCGGGCAAGATATGTTACTGTGTCAATTGGTCGTGTTGCTTGTTTACACCCAAAATCCCCTGTAGCAGTAAGAAGAAGTAAAGAGACGTTTATTGTTCCAATTTTTTGATTATTTTTTTTTAAGTTTGTAAAAAGTGGGCATACATGATGTCCCACCTCCGGGGGGAACTGCAGGATTAATTTAGGAGAGCTGCCATCCTGACCCCCTCTGGGCTGCGTTTTTTATTTTTTTTGCTTTTACCCTCTACTTTATTGTGTTTGCTTGCATTGTGGTGTTGTAGGTTGTAACGACTTTTACACTGGTAGTGGGAGGATTGATTGCCAGGAAGACAAACGGAGCAGGGGCCCAGGTTGTTCCAGCAAGTAAGAGGTGGTATGAGGTATATGTACTTCGGAGCATGGCGGTTCGTTGAGGGCTCCTCAGGAACATTTTTAAAGCTGTGTTTAAGTATAAGTATAGGATAAGAATCGCTGTGTTTATACTGGCAAGGAAGGGGTTAAGCAGAAGTGGTGGACAAAGCAATCCCTCTAAACCGCTCTTATGGTTGTACTGTACAACGCAGAGACAGAGGTTGTACCATGTTTCCCTGAAAATAGGGCACCCCCTGAAAGTAAGACATAGTAAGATATTTTAAGAAGTCCCAAATATAAGGCACTCCCCCGATAGTAAGGCATAGTAAAGTGTGTTTGTATGTAAGCATGCCCGCCGAACCGAACACCAGATCATGCAGCTGTGATGCTTTTTAGCCCGCCGCCGCTGTCCCCTACCTTCACCGTCCGTTGCAGAGCAGCTGCATGCAGGACATGAAGACAGGCACCTGCCGCCGATCCTGATGTTCCCTTCCGCGGCCATCGCTTGTAAATGTGCAGGCATGTCAAGAGGCCCGTCCCCTGCTGTCATCCCCGTTGTCTCCTACTGCCAGATGTATCGGTAGATCTGCAGACAGCCTGCCGTTACCCCTTCTCCTGCCACCGTTATCCTGTCCCTGCTGTGCTGTACGAGTGTGCTGTCGTGACCTCCCCCTGCAGGCCGGAAAATGTGATACTGTACATTCTGTTCCTGCTGTACACAACTGCTGTGATGAGCTCCCCCTGGTGGCCAAAAGCTGCAATACCATTCCTGATTACAAGTGTTCATTTTTTTTGTTAAATAATAAATGTGAATTCTTCTTCATTGAAAAATAAGACACCCCCTGAAAATAAGACGTAGCGCATATTTGGGAGCAAAAATTAATATAAGACACGTCTTATTTTCGGGGAAACAGGGTAGTATCTGTGTCAGCAGCGAGAAGGTTAGTTGCAAGAGAAGTGAATGAAGTGTTTTTTCTAGACAATTTTTGAGCTGCGGCATGATGGTAGATACCGCTGTGCCTATACCAGTAGTGAGAGGGTTAATTGCAGAAGGGATGAGTTAAATAACCTCACTTGCTAGTTTTTCCTGTTGTGTTTCAATATAGAGGCAAATATTTCGGGGGGGGGGGGAGGAGGAGTTGGTTAAATTCCTCAAGGCAGCCTCTGTTTTTGCATTATGATTTGAAGATAGATTTCACTGTGTACCAGGAGTGAGAGGGTTAATTGCAATATGAAGGCGGATGTTTCTGTATCTGTCGGCAGTGAGAGGGTTTGGAGCAAAGGGTTACCGTATATACCGGCGTATAAGACGACTTTTGAACCCCGAAAAATCTGCTCTGCAGTCGGGGGTCGTCTTATGCGCCGGTAATACCAAAAAAAAAAAAGTGTAAAAAAAAATAATTTATTACTCACCTCCCACGGCGTTCTGTCGCGCTCCGGCAGGATGTCGCTCGCTCCAACAGGCTGTCGCTCGCTCCTCGTCCCCGGCGCAGCATAGCTTTCTGAATGCGGGGCTTGAAATCCCCGCTTCCAGAAAGCTAATGCACACGCCGGCAGCCATGACAGCATTGAATGGCTGTGATTGGCTAAAGCACACGTGGCTTCAGCCAATCACACTATTCAATGACATCATTGAATGGCTGTGATTGGCTGAAGGCGCACGTGTTAGCAATCACACCCATTCAATGATGTCATTGAATAGTGTGATTGGCTGAAGCCACGTGTGCTTTAGCCAATCACAGCCATTCAATGATGTCATGGCTGCCGGCGTGTGTATTAGCTTTCTGGAAGCGGGGATTTCAAGCCCCGCATTCAGAAAGCTATGCTGCGCCGGGGACGAGGAGCGAGCGACAGCCTGCCGGAGCGAGCGACATCCTGCCGGAGCGCGACAGAACGCCGTGGGAGGTGAGTAATGAATTTATTTTTTTTTCTCCACTGTATACCGGCGTATAAGGTGACAGTTGGGGGGTCGTCTTATACGCCCCGTCGCCTTATACGCCGGTATATACGGTAAATAGTCCTTAATTGTTCTTGCAGCTGTGCTGTAGTGTGGAGATAGATGCTGTCAGGTTTATGTCGGGAGTGAGGGGGTTAGCTGTAGGAGGAGGGGGTTAGATAGTTCCTCTAAGCAGCCCTTGCCATTGCACTGAAGATAGGGATTGCTGTCCCAGAAAGGGAGGCCTACACTCTTTCCTCCAAGGCTTCACTCCGCTCACCAAAATGGCATCCGCCATGTGAGCAAGGCCAGGGGAGCCAAGATGGCAGGTCCCGGTAATGCGGGGTCTGTGCGGAGAGTCCACTATCACTCTGATTGTGTGGGGCCCGGTTACCTTTCTCCCCTGAGGCTTCGGCACTGGAAACCGCAGTAGGGGCTCCTTCACCTCTCTGGCGCCGCGATCAGGTGGCAGGCTGTAGCGGAGATTCTCCCTGCTCTTTCGTGCCGTGGGACGGGGCACCAGCAGGTCTGAGGATGCAGGTCTCTTGCTATCTCCGCAGCGCCCCAGGAGGAGTAGAGGCAGCGGCAGCAACGATCACCAGGTAAGCGGCGGGGCTGGGTCTCTGCTGTGTGGAGGTGCGTGACAGATTCATCGGTACTTATTTTGGAGTACATAGAACTTTTTAATAACTTTTTATTACATTTTTTTTAAGGGATGGACAAGCAAAAAAATCACAATTTTGTTGTGTATTTTTTTCTGACTGTTCACCAGGTTGGATAAATAATGCGTTACATTATACTGATCTGCAGCAATACCAAATGGTTTTTTTTTTCTATATTATAAATACGGAAGAATGTTTTAAAAATCTTTTATTTTTTTAAAATAATCATTTTTTTGTTTTCATGTATTGTTATTTTTAGCCTCCTAAGGGGACTTTAACTTGCAATAGTTGGATTAGTTATACCATAATCGCTTATACCGTATACTTCCGTAGGCAAGTCTTACAAGACAGAAATATATGTCAGCTCTGAAGGTCAGTGACTACCATGACACTAGGACAGGGCCCCATGATCTAATCTTGCAGAGACCATTCATAGCCTTTGATTGCTGACTGGCCATTTAAATGCCACAGTAAGAATTGGCAGTGGCATTTAAAGGGTTAACAGCCACAATCGACATAAACTGTGATCGCGGCTTTTGTAGTCAGGTGTCGGCAAACAGCTAACACCATCCGTATATGGAACAGGCTTGGCTTCTGAGCATGTTTCATATTAACCCTGTGTATTTAGGATGTACATAGGGGTGTTTTGAGCTGCCTGAAGCGAATAAGGAAATGACACCCCTCCTTCCAAAAGAAAGCATTAATTTGTTGATGACAATAAAAAAAAATAATAATAAAAAATAAATATATATGTGAATGTATATAATTTTATTAATAAAACAATTGAAAAACTCCAGAGCAGTTCATTACATAAATACAGTCCCAGAAACAAGATCAATAAAGTGATAAACTGTAAAGTCAAGTCAGACCTTCTTTTTATACTTCCTAATATGACCTGAACAATTATAACGTATGATAGTATGTCAGCTCATAAACAAGAATGCTACTGCCCATAATTACTCTACAGACCATAGAGTGACTGATCAGAGGCAGACAGTGACAGAATAAGCAATGACACTGTAAGTCATACACAACATCATTTCTTATAAGCATTGTTGTTTTCTTCTCCATCCAGTCCAGGCCAACATGACAACTTCTCCTGGAAAAGTTGACTCTTCAGAGGTTACCACTGAGACGTCTTTGGTTATTTGCTTTTTCATATCTGTAATCCCTATATCAAGATTAACTTTTAATAGTGCTATACATGGTCTCCCCTAAATACTGTTTAAGGCCTTGTTCAGACCAGCAGTTTTTCCTTGCACAAAAAAATCGCGTGAGTGAAGCTAAAGGCGTGATCTACATTTGCGCATAATTTGCTCGTTCACCAGATTCATAGTGCGTGTTGCATGTTAATCACGCTCCCATAGGAGCCAATGGGAACTCCTGCACATCACGCACCAAAGATAGGTCAGGCCATATCTTTTCACGCAGCATGGACCTTAGATGCGTGCTTTGTAGTCACGCATGTCCTATCTTTTGCAGGTGGAGTATTTTGCGCTTCTAAAAATTCGGAAACCATTGGTTCTAATAGACAGGATCTTTTTGCACGGCTATTTCTGCGCAAAATAAACTGCTCATGTGAATGAGGCCTTAGACAGAAATTTCCTTTCTTGACCACCAAGGTGTATTTGCTTTGTTTTTCTGCAGCAGAACACTCGCAGAAAATGCACACCAATCCGCGGTGGCTACATCTGCACCCAGATGGTGCGGAGTTGACCACGTTTTTTATTACAGATCTACTGCAGGGTTGGAGCCTTGTATTTTAAGAGTTGAATTCTGCAACATAAATCAATGACCTGGAACTTGCGGCAGCAAGAGCAGACCTGAAACTCCTGCTCAACGCTAAATTTAACAAAAACCAGCTGCATTTCAGACACAAGATATACGCCCAGGGAAATAAAGGCAGTAAGCTCATGTCGTCATTGATTAAAAAGGCTAGGGCAAAAAACCAAATCAAAGCGATCAAATCCCCCACGGGGGCGACCCTGACCACCTCCAGAGACATTGCAGCGGAGTTTCAGAGGTTTTACTCGAACCTGTACAACCTTCGAGACACCCATAATACTCCTCCGGTAGGGAATCCCACAGCCCATGTAGATAGATTTCTGGAACAACTTAATATGTCAAAACTGAACTCTGCAGGAGCCGCAATGCTGGTCTCACAAGTCACACAAAAGGAGGTGGAGGCGCTGATTGCCTCGAGTCCCCCCAATAAAAGTCCGGGACCGGACGGTCTACCGATACAATATTATAAAGCCTTCCTCCCGATATTAAAACCAAGACTGACATCTTTGTTTAATGACCTTTTAGAGGGGGCATCCCTGCCGCGTCAATCCCAAGAAGCCCATATTACGTTAATCCTCAAAGATAATAAGGACCCAGAATTGTGCGGCAGTTACTGCCCCATATCTTTGATTAATCTAGATATGAAGCTGTGGGCTAAATTGCTAGCAAAAAGATTGGAGCCGTTTATGCCCGGACTGATTAACTCAGAACAGGCGGGCTTCGTTAGGGGGAGGGAGGGGAGAGACAACTGCATCAAACTCCTCCATGCAGCCAGGTACGCCCAACACCACAGGATTCCACTCGCCCTAGTAGGTACAGATGCCGAAAAGGCCTTTGATAGGGTGGACTGGCTGTACATGGAGAGAGTGCTGTTTGCCTTCGGTCTTCCGGTGCAGTTTACACGAGCGATCTTCTCGCTTTACGGTTGCCCGCATGCAAGGCTGAAAATAAATGAGATCCTCTCCCCTCCCTTCCTTATAAGAAATGGCACTCGGCAGGGATGCCCCCTCTCTCCATCGCTTTTTATTTTATCCCTCGAGCCCCTGCTGCTGAGGGTCAGACAGGACCCAGGGATTAAGGGCCTGCGGATGGGAGATCAGCAGATTTCGGCGGCGGCTTTTGCCGACGACATTGCCTTTGTGGTCGCGGAGCCCCAAAAGAGTCTTCCCAGTCTCTCGAAACTGCTCGAAGAGTTCGGTTCGTTCTCAAATTTTAAGATTAATTTTACGAGATCAACAGCGCTGAACGTCTCCATTCCGCAAAGGCAATATGACAATATAAGAAGTAACTCCCCTTTCACTTGGTCATCATCCCATCTGGAATACCTGGGGATTAAATTGACCAAAAAAGCGGAAGACCTGTACGCTACTAATTTCATCCCCCTCATCGCGCGGGTCAAACAATTGCTCAAGTCATATAACATTCCCTATATCTCCTGGCTGGGGAGAAAGAATATCATAAAGACATATATCCTCCCACTCATACTTTATAAGATCAGAATACTCCCTATTCACCTCCCCACGAAATTTTTCAAACTAATGCGTGCGGTCTTTTCGGCATTCGTATGGAGACAGAGGAGACCGAGATTGGCACGTGCTCTGATGACTAAAAAGAAAAGGGAGGGGGGTGTTGATCTCCCCAACCTTTACGATTATTATTGCGCAGCCCATCTCCACTACTGGTGGGACCTCTCTAGGTTGAAGTACGACGAACTTCTCTCAAGGTTGTTGGTAGAGCATAGCAACGTACCTCTATCTGAGGTTATATGGCTACCCACAAGCGTTCAGTACCGGGCCAAAACTTTTACCCCCCTCCTCAGAGGACCGTGTGAGGTGTGGGATAAGCTCAGAACGGTGCTTGCACCGTCTCCTTCGCCTATCTCGCCCATAGACGTGATCCCTGGAATAATGAACCCGCGAGGAGTCCGTTCCCGGGCGCCTGTATGGAGCAAATGCAGGTCGATCTCCATTGCCAACTTGCAGGCTCTTGCGCATGTGACCCCCTCGGCGATTGCCCAAAAACTACTCCCCATGGAATCCTTCTCCTTCTTGGAAGGGGCCCAATTAGCGGGTTTCTTCAAAGAATTTCTCAGAGAGTACAAGTCGACCAGACCCCTCACTATGTTTGAAAGGTCCTAGTCAGATAACAAAACCTCACATAAAAAGATCTCGTTTATTCGCAGTTCCTTTATCTCCCCCTTCCAACCCTATAAACCAGCCTTTCTTACATCATGGGAGAGGGAGCTGGGTATCCGGCTCACGGAGGAGGAGACCGGGACGATCCTTGATACGTCCTTCGGCCTCACCCCCTGTGTAATTGCACAAGAGGCGCACTATAAGCTTCTAGTCAGATGGTATCGGACGCCACAATGGCTATTTGAACATAAGCTCTCACCACAAGATTCTTGCTGGAGGTGTATGAGGGAGACGGGCTCATACCTACACATCTGGTGGGACTGCCCGGTATTACTCCCCTTCTGGAGGGGTGTGGGGAAAATCATTGAAAAAGTTGCGCCTGGCGTCTGCCTCACCCCAGACCTGGTTTTTCTGTGGAGGCCGAGTAAACATTTCCATCCGAAAAAGAACAAGCTAGTAGCCCAATTAATACACACAGCTAAATCCTTGATTCACCGCCTATGGCTTCAGAGGGCTCCTCCTTCGCTGGGTCTCTGGAGGGAGAGAGTTGACAATTTATACTCCTTGGAGGAACTGCACAGCTGGTCAAATAATACCTATTGTGAGGGTATATGTATATATTGCCATATGTTTTTTATGCTTTATACCTATATGCAAGTTCTATTCAATTCCAAATGAGAAAAAACTTATATGTCGCCTTACATCAGATATGCCAAGAGGCCTTGCCAGGCGAAGACAAAATGTGTCTTGAACAAAATGTATCTTAAAATGTACAGCAATGAAGAATCGGACGAAGGCCGCGTGTACTTGGCCGTTTTCCCAGAAGCAAGATATCAAGATGTTCCACTATGTACATAATTTTCACTGTCTTAGGCCGGAAATCCGGACTTCCCATATATGGAGAATGCATGCTTGGCCGCTTTCTTAGAATTTAGTGGGTGATTCTTTGCACTGGAGTTAATTGAATACGTGATTTTCTGTACATAAGCCAGAGGCGCCATATCAAGATAACGGCTGTTTTCACTGTCTCAGGCCGGAAATCCGGACTTCCCATATATGGTTATGAGCCCATCACCCCTTGCTGGTGATGGGACAAAGGGTATAAGATCTCATGTAATCTGTAATAAAGAACGGCAGAGAGCCATGTCCCGTGTGAGAAACTATACCAGACCTCCGTGTGGTGTTTTTTTCTTTACCGCCGGCAGCGGGGCAAGTGGGGTGGGCCTGATTGGTGCTGTACTTAGAAATTTTACCCTGACAAATGGCGCCCGAACGTGGGGCGACAAAGCCAGAGCCTGCAACGCATTCCACCCGGATCCACGCCGCGGAGAAGCCGTCCTGCTGCAAACCGAGCCTGATCAACTCACAGAACTCCAGGTAAGGCCAGCATATATTTATGTTGTGTTTTACGCTGAGAGTCTTGCAGCAGGACTGACTATCTGTGGTTTGTGACCGGACGGGTTGGGTTAAGAGTTCTACACGGTAACTCGTGTGGGCTCCGGGTTTGCCGTCATGGACCACTGACCGTGATATGCGCACCAATCGGTCACCCGGAAACTAGTCTGTAGTCTATTTGTTGTTGAAGTCCGTAGTGTTTTAACAATAGTCGAGATTGTTTGTTGTATCTGCAGAATTTTTTTTCCTCTTACTTTTTATTTTGTCTCATAGAAGAAGGGACCCTCGGTTTTAGTTTAGTTAGTTAATGGTTTAGCTGAGGAGGAGATGCACTCTATGAGATAAGTCTCATAGAAAAAGGGACTCTCGGTTGTTTTGCCTTATATATGGGGCTAACGATTTGATTTCAGAGAGATGCATTTTATGTGGCTGGTTCCATAAGAGAAGGGACCCTCGGTTGTTTTGCCGGTATATAAGGGGCTGACAATTTGGAATTAAGAGGGATGCACTCTATGGAGCATGTTATTATTATTGTTGTTGATGTTCTAATATGCGTAAGACCTTATTAAAGAAGACAGAGCCCCTCAAGGGCTGCCGCCGTGTGGATGAATTTGTAGAATGTAAGAAAACTTATGAAAATGTGTGACATCGACCTGCACGGTAGATTACAAAAATGGTGTCTGGGAGGGAGGTCTTTAGGACCCAGAGGCGCCTTGAAAGACCAAGGTTTGCTAGAAGCAGAGAGACAGTCAGAGAAAGTTAAGTATGTACACATTATTTGTTTAAGAAAGTATCCGTAAGTGAAATGTTGAAAAGTACAGTAAGTGATCAAGAGGGCGTCAGGAGAGTGTCTATTGAAGGTTATATTGGCAGCTAGGTAAGGGAGAGAAGTATGAGAACCAAGCAAGTCGAGAAGAAAGTTACAATGCATGTGATTTGTTGGCAGAGAGAAAGAAGAAAATGTGTATAATACAAGATAGATAATAGATATATATATGTGTGTATATATGTATATACTGTATGTGCAAATAGTTAACTGAGCTTGCTTTTAGGGGAGAAGGGTTTGTTGACATGTAGCTGCGAGCTTGTGTTTAGTTTTCAAGGTCGGAAGATAACAGCGAGAGAGAATGAAGTGCTGACCCTGGAGAATGTCTCTGCTTGCTTAAAATGAATTGAAATGAATTTAATTAATTATACTGTCTTAGTAGGCAGGAAATATAGCAATTTCTAAGGTATATTCTTACTTATACAGGGGTTGAAAATGAATGTTGCAAGGTCCCAGCATATGTGTTAATTATGAGTTCAAATGCAGGCAATAGTTTAAGCTAAAACAATTCAGTCTGTGTTTCATATTCGTAGAGAGATAACAGTTTGTTTTACAAAGGTGGGGGCTTTCAGACCACTTTTTTTTCAGGGTCAAATGCAGAGAAGTACAGAGAAAGAAAGACAAGGGGGGCTGAAAAATACCCACGTATTCTAAAATACTTCAGCGTTTAATACAGCATATAATAGCTTCAGTAAATAAGAAATATAGAATGTCTCAGTCACTCAGCAAACTTTTTTCACATAATTTGTCATAAATAGCGCTCATTCACAATCTCATCTCAATAGAATCATGTACTTTATAACATTAAAAGCACTCACCTCAATGTTTTTCAACTGATGTATGTATGTTTGCCAAACTTTTTTTGTCTGTGCATCTGCATGTACTGGTACACCTTCAAAGGGGGTGACGGAGCAAACTTGAGAGCATGGATGGATGAGAGTTAGTGACCCGTGTTCGGGCTGTGTGGAATGTGTGATGCAGATATTGACTGGGGATAAAAGTCCTCCCCATGCATGGGACTTTGCTTGGTTGAGATGTGGACGTGTAGACTGTACAGCTGAAATTAAGCTGAGAAGAAAGTCGCAAGGAGCCAATATCGAAGGGGTGGAGCTAGATGATGTAATAGTACGTAATGTTTCATCCCTCTTGTCCACAAGGGGGGGGGGGGGTGAGGATCTTGAACAGCTAGTAAAAGTTTTTGTTTTGTTTTTTCTCCTGTCTCAGATTTGATAAGACATTGCAGGCAGGATCAGACTAATAATGAATTCACTTAAAGGGATCTCACATTTCAAATATTAATAGATGTTTGTAGATTATTCTGCCCCGATGTAATTCATGTTTCTATTATAGGTGCTAACATTTTACAGGCCTTATCTGCATCCATCAAATCTTTTTACAATGTTATACTACCTTGAAACCGGCTACTATTGTTCCAATTGAGTGCCCTGTTTCAAAGGGGGGGAGGAGAAGGCATAGGTGATCTAGGTATTGCAAGTCAGCCATTTTTAAATTTTTTGCAAGCCATTTTTAAAATTTTTAATTTTTTTGCAACAAGGTTCTGATCTTTTTCAAATAGAATATCAGCCTGATTGTCTAGCATTGATGCAACAAGAAAATTTAAGTTTTAAAAAGTTACTGAAGCCCTTGTTAATAATGCATATTTTGAGTTGTTTTTTATAGATGGTACCAGGGTGATTGATGACTCCACTCCGGTTATGCAGTCGTAACACAACATGACACGGTAAAAGCAGAACCTCTGCCTCCGCATGTCGCAGTACAAGAAGCGGAACTAAAAGCCCTCGCTGAGGCGTGTAGAGTGGAAGAAGGTAAGACGGCAACCATTTACACTGACTCCTGGTATGCATTTGGCATAGCTCATGATTACGGCCCAACATGGAAGGCCAGACAGTTTTTTACCACAGCAGGACAGCCAATTAAGAATGATGCAGCGGTCTCATGGAGGCCCTACTTCTACCTGACAAGGTGGAAAGCTCACACCAATTCCTACACCGGAGAAGCGAGAGGTAATGCCATCACAGGCCACACAGCAAAGGCAGCGGCCCTGAAGCCATGGAAGAAAAGAAGAAAAGAAGAATTTAACAATAACTTTGGACTTTGACAAGAACTTGGACTTTGACAAGAACTTGGACTTTGACAAGAACTTGGACTTTGACAAGAACTTGGACTTTGACAAGAACTTGGACTTTGACAAGAACTTGGACTTTGATATGCTAATGACTTTACAGTTACAAGCCAGCAAGGAAGAAAAAGACAAATGGACTAAAAAGGGACGGCATATGGCGAACAGTCAACAGCACTTGCCCACCACAGTCCCTGTGCCCCATGATGGCCCAGCTGACGCATGGAAAGACGCACCTCTCAAAGCAGCAATGATGACGACGCTTGAACGAGGACGGGTGGCTCCTTGGTTTTCTGTAGCTGCTGCATCATTTTTCCAATTTTGCATATCTTTAGGGCTTATGGTGGTTGCGCCTGCCCTACGGAGATTGTGCCTGCCTTATGGCGCTTGCGCCTGCCTTATGGCTATTGTGCCTATGGCAACCGTGTCTGCTTTGCAGACTTTCAGATATTGCATTTTTGGCTTTTTCAGTGAATAATCTCCCTGTCAATGATGGGTCGCTTCACCCCACGGAATGACATCAGAATAAATGGCGCACTGGCTGAGCATGCACACCCGCCACTCCATTTAGTTCAATTTGCTTGCCATTCAGCAATTTCACTCCATCCATTTGCTTGCTACTCCGCTATCCCCCACATCCCCAATGACAGGGAATGGAGTGGCAGCGTACTTATAGAACCAGAGCTGCATTACGTCTCCTCCTCACTGCGGGGAATGCAGCAAGCCACAATGAAGCTGAGGGAGGACACAGGACCCCCTTCTTTCAGGATTGCAGGGGTCTCTGCAGCAGTGAGACCCCCACCGATTAGCGAGTTATTCCCTATCCTGTGAATAGGGAATAACGTGTGGTTCCAGTACATAGCCCTTTAATGTGTGTCCTAATGTTCCAGAATTTTTCATGCTAAATAAAGCGTGCTTAAAACATTTCTGCTTCATTGCCCATTGGCTTGAGCAGTTCAGAATTTCAAATCAGTATTTGCATATACCTCTTAGCTTTCTGAAAGCGAAGAATACATTATGGTAAATAATAATAACGAAAAAGAAATAATCGTAGGATCATTAAAAGTTATTAGAATCAAACTGGAGACATCTGAACCACGGCTCACTGCACAGCCAGACACACACAGCCTGGATGTAACATCACTCAGAAGCCTGCAATGACGAGACCATGCATCCCGAGAAACTGGAACAAGTACCAACTTCTGTTGATTATTTCGGATGTCTGAGGTTCCCGGTATACAGTTGTTATCAGTTTTATTTTTTGCAACAAGCGCAATCTTGCCTCCCATAGAGAAAGTGAAGTTCTGATTTCAGTAGAATTGAGTCATTAGGCTAAAAGAACAACCGTGTACGGAGCCCATTGTTCCTTTTTGAAAAATAGAAATGTATGACAACTATGGAACAGAAAAACTCAAGGTGCATTTGATATAATTTTGCATTAGTCTATACTCCACTGAGCTCAATGTAAGGGCGCATTCAGACGACCGTATATCGTCCGGCAATTCACGCCGGCTGATATATGGCATCTCTCCCTGCAAGGGGAGGAGGCTGGAAGAGCCAGGAGCAGTGCTCTGAGCTCCCGCCCCTTCTCTGCCTCCACTCCCTCTCTGGCCCCCTGCACTATTTGCAATGAGTAGGCGGAACAGGGGCAGGGCTAAGTTACGAGAATTATCTCCGCCCTCGTCCCACCTCTCCTCATTGAAAATAGTGCAGGGGTGGAGAGGAGGCAGAGAGGGGGCGGGAGCTCAGAGCACTGCCCCCGGCTCTTCCAGCCTCCTCCCCCTGCAGAGAGAGACGCCGTATATTGGCTGGGTGTGAAAACCCAGCCGATATACAGTCGTCTGAATGCGCCCTAAGAATCATAAAGAGCTATGTGTATAATTTATCACTGGCTGTGCACCAGAATTGTGGGAAAAAGTTGCAAATTTTGACTCACACCTGTTTTGTGCAAAAATTTGCTATTTTTTGTTCCGTACTTGCCCCTTTTCTGAAGAGCAGGTGGGTTTTTGTAGAGCTGCGTGGCATTCCGCAATGTGGCAAATTTACTATATTTAAAATGGCATAATTCTAAACTAGCTCATAACTGGCATAGATTTGACTATTATGCCTCATTCACACGAACATTTTTATGCAGCTATTGGAACTGTGTTTAAAAATCGCGACCATGTGACACACTGGAATCCAATGCGTGATTTTCAGGCACGTAGAAAAATCATGTTGTCAGGACGAGAAATTGGCAACCATTTTTGGTCACCAATTTTCCTCACTGTGTGAAAAGATAGTTTTGACCTATCTTCTGACAAAAAATGCAGGAAGCTCCCATAGACTTCTATGGGAGATGAGAAAAAAGGAGGGGTGGGTAGGGAGTTTACCTGTGTCCGGAGCTGGGGAAAAAGACAGCTGTTGCTATTTAAGCTATTAAAGCCTTTAGAAGTCATACTGAGGATTTCTGCTGACTGAAAACATTCTGCGCTGCTGCATATTTTTCCCGCATTATGCCTGTGTGAATCGACGAGAAAACTCTAATTAAGCTCAGGACTTGATCAATGTATTCTTCACTGATAGGATTTTCAGCCACAATGCAGCCAGCGTGAAAACACATACACTTGTGTGAATGAGGCCTTAGGCACAAAGAGATCAGAGATTTGGCCAAGTCGCTTATGTATCTTAATAAATTGGGTGCATCTCTCCCAGCACAAATAAGATTAGAACTAGAGATGAGCAAGCATGCTCGTCCGAGCTTGATGCTCATTTGAGCAGTAGCTTACTCGAAGGTACTGGTTACTCGAGCGAGCACCACGTGGTGCTCGAGAGAATTTCATCCTCTCCTCCCCACATGTTGAGCGCCATTTTTTAGCCAATAAACATGCAGGGATAGCTTTGTGACCACCTGCTATGACGTGCCCACCCTGTGCACGTCTACAGCAGTGACTGGCTGATCAGGTGACCAACGAGCATAAAAACTCAGGTCACCTGAGGCTCGCCTCACACGCATGCTGTATTAGCTGAGGGACAGAGCTGCTGCTTTTCAGGGAAAGTGATAGAGTAGGTTAGAGGCTGCGGTTAGGCAGGGATCCTTGTTCCAAGAATCCAACAGTCCTTTTTAGGACTACAACTCCTCTCATTGTGTGCATCAGCAGTTTGGTTCGCTGGGAGCAGTAGTGTGCACAAAGTATTCTCAAGAATCCCGGCTGTATACTGCATAGTGTTACCGGTTTTATGCAGTATACTGCTAGTGGTGTACAGAGACTAGATAGGAAGTAACAAACTCCTATTATTTTTCTTTTTTTGGGGGGGGGGGGGGCTTTAAGCGTACGCTATATACCCCTGTGTTGGTCCTGTTAATCCACGCTATCTAACAGTATACGCTGTTTAAATTTATTTTTGCGGCTCAAAGTGTACACTATATACCCCTGTGTGGTTCTTGTCAATCCACTCTAACAGTATACGCTGTTTACTGTGTATATTTTGGGTCTCTAAGTGTACGCTGTATACCCCCGTTTAGTTCCTGTCAATCCACGCTATCCAACAGTATACACTGTTTAAATTTATTTTTGGGGGCTCAAAGCGTACGCTATATACCTCTGTGTTGGTCCTGTCAATCCACGCTATCTAATAACAGTATACGCCGTTTACTGTGTATATTTTGGGACTCAAAGCGTACGCTATATACACCTGTCTGGGTCTTGTCAATCCACGCTCTCTAACAACAGTATACGCTGTTTAAATTTTGGGGGGGAGGGAGGGGCTCAAAGCGTATGCTATATACCCGTGTGGGTCCTGTCAATCCACACTCTCTAACAACACTATACACAGTTGACAGTGTCTATTTTGGGATATAAGCGTACGCAAAATACCTCGCAGTTTGTGTAGCATTTTGACCAAGTGCTTTATCCAACATGATGAAAACTAGAGTGAAGGTCGAGGTTGTGGGCCTCTGAATGAGGGTGTGGGCATAGGCTGAGGTCCTGGGCGGGGTGAAACAGTGCCTGCTGCTGAGAGATTAGTTGAGCGCGGCGTATCTACGCTCCCTAGCTTCATCTCACAGTTTGCAGGTCCGCGTGGTAGAGCATTATTAAAAGCACAACAGTTCGATCAGGTCATGGATAGCGGATAACGCGTCCAGTAATTTATCCAACATCCAGTCTTCTACGCAGCCCACTCATGCTAGCCAAGGCACTGGACCTCTGAATCCTCAGGCTGCTCCTCCTCCCTCCCAGCCTGGTCACTCCAGGAAAAGGAGAGATTCTGAACAGATATACTCCCTGGAACTGTTCTCGGGTCCCTGCCCTGAGTCAGAAAAAAATGGTTCATGAGCCACCTGAGGAGTTTGTTGTGACTGATGCCGAAAATTTGGACCTTTCACAGTCTCAGGATGATGAGGGTGGGGACTTCCAAGTAGTGTCTCAAGAGGTATTTGTGGATGTTGAGAGACAGTTGTCTATCAGTGAGGTTGTTAGGGCAGTAAGTCCAGAGGGAGGAGCAGACTCAGGATTCAGAGGAAGAGCTGGTGGATGATCCGACTGACCCGACCTGGGTTGGTAAACCTACTGAAGATAGCGCTTCAGAGTGGAAGGCAAGTGCAGCACCAGAACAGGTTGGAAGAGGCAGTGGGGTGGCCAGAGGGAGAAGCAGGGCCAGAGCAAGTAATCCCCCAACTGTTCCCCACAGCAACTCCTCACAGCAAGCTCCCATGCAGAGGCCTAGGTGTTGGAAGGTCTGGAGGTTTTTCAATGAGAGCATGGATGACCGAACAGTGGTGTGCAACCTGTGCCACACCAAGATCAGCAGGGGAGCCACCACTACCAGCGTGACCACCACCAGCATAAGCAGGATATGATAGCTAAGCACACAACGAGGTAGAAAGAAGGGCATTCACGCCTGTGGGTCACACCACTGCCTCTTCCCATGTCACATCCTGGCAATGAGATGTGATTTCCCCCTCCCAGGACACAGGCACGACCGTCACCCACCCCTTCACCTCCACTGCCCTCTACTGCCTCCACCAATGTGTCCCAGCGCAGCGTTCAGCTGTCTATAACCTAAGCATTAGAGCACAAGCGGAAATATGCAGCCACTCAGCCGCATGCACAATCTCTAAACGTGCATATCTCCAAACTGCTGAGCCTGGAGATGCTGCCATATAGGCTGGTAGAAACTGAGGCTTTCCGCAACCTCATGGTGGCAGCCGTACCTCGCTACTCTGTCCCAGTCGCCACTATTTTTCCCACTGCACCGTCCCTGCCCTACCTCAGCATGTGTCACGGAATATAAATCGTGCCCTCACCAACGCGGTTACTGGGAAGGTCCACTTAACCACTGACACGTGGACAAGTACTGTTGGGCAGGGACACTACAATTCCCTGACAGCACATTGGGTTAACTTGGTGGAGGCTGGGACCGAGTCTGACCCTGGGTCCGCACACGTGCTACCCACACCAAGGATTGTGGGTCTTACCTCGGTCATGATTTCTCCGGCTTATTATGCCACCCCCACCCCCCCTCCTCCTTCACCTCTCAATTACCATCTGTGAGCACATCGCCTTCAGTCGGTAGCTCAAGGCGCTGCAGCACTGCCATGGGGAAGCATCAGCAGGCCTGCTGAAACTCCTCAGGTTAGGTGACAAGAGGCACACCGCCCAAGAGCTGTTACAGGGTTTGACGTAGCAGACAGATCTGTGGCTTTCGCCGCTGAACCTCAAACCAGGCATGGTCGTGTGTGACAATAGGCGTAACCTGGTGGTGGCTCTGCAGCTTGGCAGACTAACACACGTGCCATGCCTGGCCCACGTGTTCAATCTGGTGGTTCAGTGCTTTCTTAAAAACTACCCCAATTTGTCTTAGCTGCTCAGCAAGGTGCATCGCGTGTGCGCACATTTCGGAAAGTCCACCACAGATGCTGCCACCCTCAGGACACTGCAACATCACTTCCAGCTGCCAGTGCACCGACTGTTGTGCGATGTGCCCATTTGCTGGAATTCAACTTTGCACATGTTTGCCAGGGTTTACGAGCAGTGTAGAGCCATTGAGGAATACCAGCTGCAACATTGGTGTTGGAGTGATAGTTGGCCTCCGCAGTTCTTCACAGAGGAGTGGGCATGGATGTCTGACATCTGAAACTTTGAGGAGTCAATACAAATGGTGAGCGGCGATGCGGCCATTATCAGCGTAACCATCTTGCTGCATTGCCTGCTGAGAAGGTCACTGCTAAGCATTAAGGCGATGCTTTGGAGATATATCGTCATCCCCCATCTCCTGTTCTGTCACTTGATAGCCAGACCACCCTCACGACTGTTTCTCATCGCGTATTGGAGAAGGAGGAGGAGAAGAGACTGGTGCCCACATGCTACTTCCTTCACATCTGTTCAGCGTGTATGGGCTGAAGAGGAGGAGGACATTGAGAGTCATTCTCCTCTTCTAGTGAGGACAGCGATGTGTTGCATAAAGGGACTCTGGCACACATGGCTGACTTCATGTTAAGCTGCCTTTCCCGTAACCCTCACATTAGACACATTCTGGCCAACGCGGATTACTGGGTGTTCACCCTTCTCAACCCACGGTATAAGGATAACCTTTCTAGTCTCGTTCCCGAAGAGGAAAGGAGTACGAGAGCGATGCAATACCACAAGGTCCTAGTGGAAAACCTGATACTAAAGTTCCCATCTGACAATGCTATTGGTAGAGGACGCAGTTCAGTAAGCCAACTAGCAGGGGAGACAAGGGGAACAGGCATCATGTCCAGTGCAGGCAGAGGAACACTCTCCAAGGCCTTTGCCAGTTTTATGGCACCCCAGCCAGACTGTGTCACCACTCCCCAGTCTAGGCTGAGTAGGAGCGACCAGTGTAAAAAGATGGTGAGGGAGTACATAGCCGATTGTACCAACATCCTCCATAATTTCTCTGCTTCATACAACTATTGGGTGTCAAAGCTGGACACATGGCATGAACTTGTGCTGTACGCCTTGGAGGTGCTGGCCCGCCCGTGTTAACAGAGAGGGTGTTTAGTGTTGCTGGGGGGATTATCACGGATAAGCGTACCTGCCTGTTAACTGACAGTGCCGACAGGCTTACACTCATAAAGATGAACAAAGCCTGGATTTCCCCAGACTTCTCTTCTCCATCGGTGGAAAGCAGCGTAACATAAAGTATCTTTAAGCTGGAACTGGAGAACCGTACACCCTCTATCACCCCAAAAATGGGTAGAAGTAGCTTGGTCTATCCTTTTCTGATCCTCCTCCTCCACCTACCAAACCAGCATGTCAGCACGCTA
The DNA here is from genome assembly GCF_035609145.1 of Eleutherodactylus coqui. Classification (NCBI taxonomy): domain Eukaryota; kingdom Metazoa; phylum Chordata; class Amphibia; order Anura; family Eleutherodactylidae; genus Eleutherodactylus; species Eleutherodactylus coqui. Next base: position 220,901,166 of record NC_089841.1, read on the forward strand.
AACAGCCAATTCTTCAGAGGCCCAAAAGGCTCTGTAAAAACTAATCTTTTCGGTGGGCTACCTCCAGGCTCTGTTAGCAAATTAAGCAAGTATGAGCTCTATGTTAAAAAAAAATATTTCAGCTGTTCACCTGCACTCTCGGCAAACAAATCTTTCAGGGGTACACCTATACTCTTGGTACAAAAATGTTTCAGAGGTTCGCCTCTGCTCTTGGTCAAAAAATCTTTCAGGGGTACACCTATACTCTTGGTCAACAAATGTTTAGGGGTTCACCTATATAGTCTTGGTACACAAATGTTTCAGTGGTTCGCCTATACTCTTAATAAACAAATTTTTCAGGGGTTCGCCTATACTCCTGGTACACAAATGTTTTAGGGGTTCGCCTATACTCCTGGTTAACAAAGCTTTCAGGGGTACACCTATACTCTTGGTCAACAAATCTATCGGGTTCGCCTATACTCTTGCTACACAAATGTTTCAGGGGTTTGCTATACTCTTGGTCAACAAATGTTTCAGGGGTTCGCCTATATAATCTTGGTACACAAATGTTCGCCCATACTCTTGGTAAACAAATATTAAAGAGGTTCACCTGTACTCTGGGTAAAATGTTTTGTTGTAGAATGGGTTGTTGAATTGTGGAGATGTGTAGAAGTACTGGCATCTGAGTCCCGTTTATGCCTACATTTGTGGCTCGAGAAATTTTGTTGAAACCCAACAGTCCTTTTTAGGACTACAATTCCACTTTTGTGCATCTTCAGTTTGGCTGCCTGGGACCTTTAGTGGGCACAAAGCATTCACAAGCATCCCGGCTATATACTGCATACTGTTACCAGTTCTATACAGTATACTGCTACTGGTGTACACAGAGTATGTAGGAACTAACAAAAATCCTCTCATATTGCATTTTTTTTTTTTTTGGGCTGAAAACATTTGCATAATAGGCCCAAGTGTTATATAGTGGAGATCGAGAGGCCACACGACCTGTAAACACATTTTACACTGTCTATTTTTGGCTGAAAGCATTTCCATAATAGGCCCAAGTGTGTGTCCTGTTGATCCACACAATATAACAAGACTACACATTTTACACTGTCTATTTTTGACTTAAAGCGTACGTAAAATACCCTTAGTCTGTGTCCTCTCGATCCGCACTATATAACAAGACTGTACACATTTTACACTGTCTATTTTTGGCTTAAAGCGTATGCAAAATAACTCGCAGTTTGCGTAGCATTTGGACGCAGTGCATTATACAACATGATGAAGACTAGGGGTAAGGGTAGAGGATGAGGACATAGACGTGGGAGTCCGAATGAGGGTGTGGGCAGAGGTAGAGGTCCTGGGTGGGGTGACAGTGCCTTATTTTGCCACTCTAATTTCCTCATGGTTCATGCAGTCTTTCCATAGGGCACTGGTTAACAAGCCCCTCAGGGAGAGATTTTTTTATTTTTTTTCCTCTTTGCACACTTCCTCAAATGCCAGAGGCGTTGTGTGCCCGGGCGCTCGGAGGGGGTGCCCGGGTCAGACAGCCACTCGCCAGCTGCCGTGGCCGGACAGCCAAAGTGGGGACTCCGTGCCTCTGTCACAAAGGGAGGCGGTAGAGGAGTGGCTACGGTGCGTTGACTTCAGTGTGCAAATCCCCACTCCTTTTTAGAGCTTTGAGAAAATAGGTCAAAGACAGTCAGCTCTCAGCCAGTACTCCCGGACAAAGGCGGGTTGACGCGACCCCCACCCCCCACCCCTGGGATGAGAGTAGAGGGCCATTGCTCTTTCGCGTGCTGCTCCGCGTGGGAGCGGCGTCAGTCTGTCGGACGTCAGGAGCCGGAAGGACCAGCCTACGGTGTCGCGGAGCTCCCGTCGGCGAAGGGGTGGGCCTTACCTTGTCTGGGGTGGGGACAGCTGGACGCTGCGCTGGGAAAAATTTTCAGTACGCTGTGGACGCAGGCTTGTGCGGGGGATTGGACAGCAATGCCAGCATGTAACATAGGAGAAGAGGCAGTGGTGTCAACCGCAGGTGGTAATTGGCCTTCGTTGCGCCTAGCGTGTACCTTGCTGATTATGGTCTGTCCCAACTAAATTGTTAAGGGGTGACCGCCAGGCTCTTGGCCACAATTTGGCTTAATAGTGCAACCTGGGAAACTCGGATGCATCAATGCATGCTGCCCCTGCTGTTCCCTATCCGTTTCTGTGGTGTTTCCATGACTTTCTGATGTTTTCAGGTGATTCACAGAACCTCCCCTATGCGGAGCATGGGTCACCTTGAAAAATGCTCAAGTCTCCCATTGACTTCAATGGGGTTCGTTACTCAAAACGAGCTCTCAAGCATTACAAAAAGTTCACTTCGATTAATGAGCACCCGAGCATTTTGATGCTCGCTCATCTCTAATTAGAACTCGCATATGAAACTTTTTGATAAATTCCTTCTTATGTAGTTTAAAATAATGGAATATTTTCCCTGTGAGACCAATAGAGTATGAACTACAGAAAATGCATCAAATTGCATATAAACATATACATCGGAATATACGGTAAACTTTTTTTAGATCCTGTTTTTTAAGACTACCTTTTAACCCCGAAAAATCTGCTCTGCAGTTGGGGGTCATCTTATACGCCGGTAATACAAAAAAAAGAGTGTCAAAAAAAGCAGTACTCGCCTGCCCCGGTGTTCTGCAGCGCTGCTGCAGGCTGTCGATCCCTTCTCGTCCCCGACAGAGCATTGCTTTCTGAATGTGGGGCTTGAAATCCCCGCCTCCAGAAAGCTAATGCTGTGATTGGCTAACACACGTGCTGTAAGCCAATCACAGCCATTCAATGACATCATTGAATGGCTGTGATTGGCTGACAGCACGTGTGTTAGCCAATCACAGCATTAGCTTTCTGGAGGCGGGGATTTCAATTGATGGCTGTGATTGGCTTACAGCACGTGTGTTAGCCAATCACAGCATTAGCTTTCTGGAGGTGGGGATTTCAAGCCCCGCCTCCAGAAAGCAATGCTCTGTCGGGGACCAGGAGGGAGCGACAGCCTGCAGCAGCGCCGCAGAACGCCATGGGAGGTGAGTAGTGCTTTTTATTTTTTAGTTACACTGTATTCCCGGCGTATAAGGTGACAGTTGGGGGGTCGTCTTATACGCCCCGTCGCCTTATACGCCGGAATATATGGTATGTAAAAAAAGAGTGCCCAATATTTTGTGTATAACAAGAAATCCCATACCGTATTGTAGGATGGTCTGATTGCAATCTAAGTTACAATTATAGACAAACACAATCTAAGTAAACTAATAACACCGTAAAGAGAAGTATGTAAAGATACTGTATCTGTAGCAGAAAATGTTATATTTATTTATTTTACACATTTCTATAGTGCATACATATTCCGCAGCACTGCATACATATTCCGCAGCACTGCATATCAGTTGTCATCCCCATTGGGGCTCACAGTTGAAGGCCCAATGTCCACGGGCGGATTTTAATACTAAAAATCTTATCGGTTGGAGTCCCAAGCGGCGGACCCCAGCGGATCAACTATTGATGGCCTATCCTGAAGATAGGTCATCAGTAGTATTTCCCTGGAAAACCCCTTTAAGGGGGATGCTTCCTTACAGAGTAGTTATAGTCAATCAGTATGTTAATATAAATTGGTATACTATTATACATAGATTATAATTTCTGTAAATTATCTTCAGGCAGGGCAATATGTTGCTGAACCAATGTATATAGGCTTATGTGTTATAAATTATGTTTTAGAGTTTTTTTTTTTTTCAGAGTTGCCGATGTTTATCTTTTATGCAAATACCAGGTCTGTAATTGCGTAAAGACTGGCTAGTAACATATTGGCGAAGGAAATTTTCAGATTTGTTCATTTCATATTTATTTTATGTTTTACATAGTTCTTACTCTGTCCCTTCAGGAATGAGATGCAATGCCCAGGCTTATTGCCCAGGATTGTTTTATAAACTGGAAATAATTTTTCTTAGTTAAATATTCATTTCCAATATCCATGGATAAGTGGATGTCTGAGATTGAATATGGCTGGGTTTTCAAACAGATGTTACAAATTCACTTCTTAACAACCACTAGACTGTTAAATTTCCCAAACAATTTTATCTCCGTACTAAGGTTGCTTGCACAATATGGTCGGTGCACATCGGGACTGGCCCATGGTACCTTGACTCATTGATATTTCATTAGGTAAACAGAATGAGTCAGGATTCACAATATTGGGACACTTGTACCTAGGTTATTGCTTCTCATTTATTTCTGTAATATTTTTTTATATTACTGAGGTCAGGGTTGCTATTTTATTCCAAAAATGTGTCAAAAACATTAGTGGTGTGCGGCATTCACACAGCCTAGGTAGGTTTGAATTCTTGCACTTGCCACAAATATCTTCTGAATTAAGATGCAAACACAAGTTGTGGGAATAGTGCGATTTTACTGACCTTTGGCTGCTTTCCTTATTTTTTATTTTTTTTTTTGGAAACAATATTTTTATTCAATTTTTTTGATACAGAAAACAAAGCAAAGCTTGAGTTTAGGCATATAGATTAATAGTCTAAATTAAAACAGCAAAACAGTCTTAATAAAAAGTAAGTAAAAGTGAACTGGTCAAGTTGTGAATTCTCAAATCATGTATAATAGTTCTCTCAATAGGACAAATGTAAACTAAGTATAATTAGTTTAGACTTTATGCTCCTGCTGTTTCCCTGATTTGATACTGTAATTACATTTTTTTTAAAACTCCATCGAAATAAATGGGAAAAAGGATCCGTTTTTTTTTCCAGTTTTATTTCAGTTTCTCTGCTCTAGAAATGGAGTGGAGATGGAAGCCCTAAACGGAGCCCTAACACAGGTGAAACCAGCCTTCTGCATCTTTGTTCTTCCTGCATCAAAATTATTTGCAGAAAATAATAAAAAGTTACATGTTCAGCACTAAAAGAGGGCATACATTCCTTACTTAAATAATTGGGCTGCATCTTACAGGCACATTACATTGGATTTGAGTTCTTCAGCCATGTGACATAAGTTGTTGAGTAGCCCTATCCTAAGTTCCACACGGTCATTTCATGACTCTGTCATACTGATAGTTTGTTTGGTCATATAACTAATAGAGGTAGCTGCGCTTTAGAAATCATAGTAGCCCCTTGCCTGACATGCAAAGCCAGATACTGTCCTCCAACACACGATAAGACGCCCCCCCCCCCACAAGTGGGTGAACCTACCAAAATTCAAAGTCGCTGCCACGATCACGAGTTTAACTAAATATCGGTCATACAAGTAAACTTGCGATCCTGCGAACAAACATGCGATCATTTACTCTCACTTCTACAGTGCTACCCCTTACGTACCACTGATTGGTGGTGAGCTTCTGCAGGAACTGCTATTGCTCCCCCACCTCCACCAATCGGCTTCTTCCTTTCCTCAGCCCATACACAAGTACCGCTGTCACTGTGCTTCGGTGTTTCAGAGCTCTGCTGCTCCTTCTCCTCCATCGCTCGGTACTATTCCCTACACTGTCCCTGGGTGAGTTCTAAGGATGAGCGAGTATACTCGCTAAGGCACTACTCGTCCGAGTAATGTGCCTTAGATGAGTATCTCCCTGCTCGTCCATAAAGATTCGGGGACCACTGCGGCTGACAGGTGAGTCACGGCGGGGAGCAGGGAAGAGCGGGCGGGAGAGAGGGAGAGAGAGATCTCCCCTCCGTTCCTCCCCGCTCTCCCCCGCAGCTCCCCGCTCCGCGGCAGCCCCCGAATCTTGAAGGACGAGCAGGGAGATACTCGTCTAAGGCACATTACTCGAACGAGTAGTGCTTTAGCGAGTATACTCGCTCATCCTTAGTGAGTTCGAAATATTTTTTACCTATTTTCCTCCTCTAAAATGGGGGTGCGTCATATCCTCCGGTACGTCTTATAGAGCGAAAAATACTGTAATTCCTTTTTGCTCCTTTTTTACCTGCCCGCTCGTCTCTAAAGATTCGGGTGCCGGCGGGGAGAGAGCGGGGAGGAACAGGGGGAAGATCTCTCTCACTCTCTCCCACCACCCCCGCTCACTCCTGCAACTCGCCGCTCTCCCCCGCCTGCACCCGAATCTTTAGAGATGAGCGGGCATGTACTCGCATAAGGTTGCTCCTTTTTTACCTGCCCGCTTGTCTCTAAAGATTCGGGTGCCGGCGGGGAGGAACAGGGGGGAGATCTCTCTCACTCTCTCCGACCACCCCCGCTCACTCCTGCAACTCGCCGCTCTCCCCCGCCTGCACCCAAATCTTTAGAGATGAGCGGGCAGGTACTCGAATAAGGCACTACTCGCTCGAGTAGTTTGCCTTAGCGAGTATTCTCGCTCATCTCTAATAAGGACAATTAATATGGGCTTTTTTCCCCTCTGGACATTTTTTCTATGGTATAATTATGTTCTGCCCTGCCTAGAATGTTTTTGTTTAATACTGGAATTCATATAGAGATGCACACAATTGTTTTCTTACTGATTCATGTGCAATAAGACAAAATAAATATTGTGCCATGCTATGGATTCTGAATTACGCTGGTATTCGCCTCTAGATACATACTTATCCAGAGGAGAATACAGTCCTTGAAGAACACACCACACAGTGGGCCACGAAGTGCATATAGGTCCATAATACAGACCTATACGCACTGCTGTGACAGTGTCAATGCTATTTGCATTGGAGAAATAGATATGCAACTGGGAAAATGGGAAAAATGCCTTTACACCTCTACCTGGGGAAGGTTATGTTTTAGTTTATATCCCTAGATATGTTGCAAGGCCTGTTAAAAGGTTAAACACTGACTTATAGCATAGCTACTTCCAATGGGTAGCACAGCTCAGTCATTTTTCTGTCTTCATATCTACATACCTTTTCCCAGGGACTATTGCATGGTGTAAAAGTCTTCTTATACCCTCATAGCCAGGGGTGTAACTATAGAGGGTGCAGGGGATGCGGTTGCACCTGGGCCCAGGAGCCCTAGGGGGGCTCATAAGGCCCCTCTCCTCCATATAGGGAGCCCAGTACTATGAATAAAGCATTATACTTGGGGGCCCTGTTACAGGTTTTGCATTGAGGCCCAGAAGCTTCAAGTTATGTCTCTGTGCAGCATGGTTTAGGTATGGGTACGTGTACAGATAGAGGGGGGGCCCCAGCTCACCTTTTGCATGAGGGCCCCTGAGCCTTTACGCCCCTGCCCATAGTGCTTTCCTCAAGGAGAAACGATAAAACCGCCCAGACCCATGGAAAAAAGAAATACAATTTCAGATTGGCTTCGTTATTTGCTAATTCCTCTTAGCCACACCCTCTTTTCTAGACAGTTTATAAAATTAAAGAGGAAGGTGTAAAAAGTGACTAAATCACAAGAAATTTGGCATGTGCTGCGCAGTCCAGTTTTTTGGTTCAAAGACCACCGCAGTTCTTAAACATTTTGCATCTTTACATTTCAAACCATTCGTTTAATGGGTCTTTATGGAAAACTCTTCCTCATATCTTTAGTAAATTTCTGGACCTTTTCTAGAAATGATTTGTTCTGTTTTATAAATTGCACATTGTTTATTTGGCCCTTTGTGAATTACAAGTGGCATTAAACAATATATTGTGTTTGCTTTAAAAAGCATCGTGATTTGGAACCCATACAAGATCTGCGTAACTCATCACATTAATCTGAAGTCCATTTCAGCGATGTAATTGTCTTCTGCAGAAAAGGAACCCATCCAGACTCCTGTGCACCTGTTATATGGTCCAGCTGCAGCAGATCAAGACATGCAAATTACTGGACCCTGTACAAAGTAGAAGCCCAGAAATAATACATATAAATTTCCTTTGTTGGAATGAAAATAATAGTTGGCAGTAGTGCAACACCCAGCTGCATATGTAATATTCTTCCTTTCCTAATGGCTCTACGGATTGTAAGAAATTTATTGCATTTTGACATGCTGTAACTTAGGCATGTCATGCCTTCAAATATGTTCTTAGGACTTAATTTACGTGGAAAATATGGTAAAGAAATCTTCCAGGCATGGGAAGACTGCACGGACTTAACATGTCAGTTTGAAAACAGATTACCAAATAAAATGTTACGCTCCATATTTCACATGTGATGTAATATAGATTGGAAATGTAAGAGAATAAACTTTTAAATCTAACTTCTGTGTGAAACGAAGACTGAAGGAACAAACGGAATGCTGAGCCAGAACCTGGGACCAACAAAGGACCCAAAGCTACAGAGTTTAGAAATAATATAGTATATCGCCTTGTAGTATAAATGTGAATTAAAAAAATCTGTAAGGATTTACAAACAAGTTTGAGAAATGTCAACTCTTTAGGAGACAACAGGAAGCATTAAAGGAGTTTTTCGACTTTGAACGTTTTGGCAAAATCCAACTAAAGCCTAACTTGGAAGGTGGGCAGAAATGAAGGCTAGGGCAACATGGCAACTTTAAAATCGAGGTGTTGTACTGCCTATGGTACATTGCAACTAATGCAAGAGAATATGGTAGTGCAGACATCTAGCAGATTTGAATTTCTATTGATTGTCATGTCAATGTAGCTTGCGGGTCATAATGCAACCGCATTCACTTTTATTAGTCCTAGCCTAAGGAGCCATAGAGACTCTGTAAATCCCAACGACACTTTATGATATCTTGAAACAATGCCACGATATTGTTTCTCAAGAGTTATGTATAATTTTTTTTTTGTTTGTTTTAAATTGAGAACAATTTTTTAAAATCTCTTCAATGTAGAGATAGTATGATTGCTTGAAGTTATAGGGCCAAAACTGTATCTGAATCTCATGAAAACATCAACTATTTTGATTTCAAAATGTAATTTTGCCATGGAGTCTTTGTTGGGATCAAAATCTCCAAATACATTGGTATCCTCAAGGCCATACATATACATAATGGGCTGTGAAATTTGCCAGAGAATGGGTGATATAACCTGGGTGATTTTGGATAATTACACGATATGCCGACTGTGAGACATAAGGACATCCAACACAATGGAGATGCCTGCTCTATGAAGTTCATGGATATTGATGCAGTAAAAACCTTTCTCACAGAAGTGACTGGAAGAAGAAAACTCTCCAGAGGCAGGCAAGATAGAATTGTCATTTGAATACCATGACACCTGATGGATTGAATGAGCTGTGAATTTTAGCTATTTCTTATAATTAGTCTCTCTGGATTGTCAGTAATATCTTTTGCCTCTGTCACTTATTTCCTATTTTGAATGTTATGCCTGTGCACAAGGGCTGTCTAGCAAATTTTAGCTTTGGGGCAAGCACATACCACTGGCCCATAAGTAAAGGCCAATCCTAATGTAGAAGTACATAGCTTGGCTCTGTGCGGATTGCAGTGAAAAGCAAAATGGCAAGACTAGAGATGAGCGAGCACCAAAATGTTCGGGTGCTCGTTACTCGGGACGAACTTTTCGCGATGCTCGAGGGTTCGTTTCGAGTAACGAACCCCATTGAAGTCAATGGGCGACCCGAGCATTTTTGTATATCGCCGATGCTCACTAAGGTTTCCATTCGTGAAAATCGGGGCAATTCAAGAAAGTGATGGGAACGACACAGCAACGGATAGGGTAGGTGAGGGGCTACATGTTGGGCTGCATCTCAAGTTCCCAGGTCCCACTATTAAGCCGCAATAGCGGCAAGAGTGCCCCCCCCAAACAATTTTTACTTCTGAAAAGCCCTCATTAGCAATGCATACCTTAGCTAAGCACCACACTACCTCCAACAAAGCACAATCACTGCCTGCATGACACTCCGCTGCCACTTCTCCTGGGTTACATGCTTATAGCTGGTTCCACTGAAAGCAATGGGCTGCCGGCGTGCGCGGGATGAATTGTCGGGAAGGGCTTAAATATAGAAGCCCTTCCCTGCAATTCATCCAGAAATGTGTAAAAATAAAAAATATATATATACTTACCTTGTCCCGGCAGACGGAGTTCAGCGCGGCCTACAGTGGGTGTGAAGGGGGTGTGAGTCAGACCTGCCCCCTGATTGGCTCAACCTGATTCTGGATGAATTGCAGGGAAGGGCTTCTATATTTAAGCCCTTCCCGACAATTCATCCCGCGCACGCCGGCAGCCCATTGCTTTCAGTGGAACCTGCTGTATTGCCAGCTCCATTGAATTCAATGGGCAAACATCGTTCTTCTCTGCCACAGCTGTTACAGCTGTGGCAGAGAAGAATGATTTGTCTTCTATATGTTCTCAATGGGGTCGGTGCTGCTGCCGCCGGCCCCATTGAGCGCATATAGAGAAGAGAACAGGAATCGCAGATCGCAGATAGGTGCGATCTGCGATTTCTGACTATGGCCTAAGAAGGACCGTTGGGGTTCTTGAAGCCTAAAATAACTCCTAACGCTCTCCCTATAGCAGCTCTGGCATCAGCAGCACTGTCCCTGATCTCTGTCAGAATGCATCTGTGGCGAGCCGCGGGCGGGCAGATTTTAATACTCGGGTGACACCTGATCTCGCCAGCCACTCACTGTAGGGGGGTGGTATAGGGCTGGAACATCACAGGAGGAAGTTGTAATGCCTTCCCTGTCTTTCTATTGGCCAGAAAAGCACGCAAATTTCTCAGGGAAGAAAATGAAAGTGACTCGAACATCGCGTGGTACTCGTCTCGAGTAACGAGCATCTCGAACACCCTAATACTCGAACGAGTATCAAGCTCTGACGAGTACGCTCGCTCATCTCTAGTCCTCACACATGCAACCATGGGAGCAAGATTTTAAACAACAATTGTAACTAGAGGATTGGAATAGGCCTCTCTTGGACCAAAAAGGTTTCACATGGAATCAGACATTGGGAATCTTCGCAGAATATATTCATGCGCTGATAGCTAAGCCCTGTCAGACTTGCCAAGATGAACAATTCTATTCCTGAAACATAGTTGGAAGGGTTATGGATTTAAAATTACCTATTTCCACTTGTGGGGGTCTTGCCTTGTTGTTCGTTCTTTTTGGAATTTGATTTTCAATTTCATGTATTCTGTAACACATCACTTTGTGGCCCCGGATCTGGCACCGACTCTTTTCTTCTTTATTTACAAATAAACTTCCACCTTTTTATTTGGTTTTTATCTCCCACATTTTTTTTGCATCTCGTTTGGCAATTGCTAACATGGAAGAATTAAATTCCTATAGATATGTGACTAAAACCTCCACATTTTCTTCCTGGACACCTTGGCAGAATATATTGCAAAGAATGTCTCATAATTATGCATACTGTTTATATTGCTTCATTAATGAGAGCATATCGTTGGTACCGCAATGGAGGTTACATGAAATAACATGGTTGCCTAATCTGAGTGGTTTGATCCTTGCCTCCCCTATGCACTTTCCTTTTTTTTTTTTTTTTTTTTTACATTATATATAGGAATGGTAGACACTAGAGATGAGCGAGCACACTCGTCTGAGCTTGATGCTTGTTCGAGTATTAGGGTGTTCGAGATGCTCGTTACTCGAGACGAGCACCACGCGGTACTCGAGTCAATTGCATTTCCCTTCCCCGCCATTTTTTAGCCAATAAACATGCGGGTAAGGCATTACCACTTCCTGCTGTGACATGTCAGCCCTCTGCCCGCCAACAGTGAGTGGCTGGCGGGATTAGGTGACCGCCGAGTACTTAAAATGGTCCCGCCCGCGGCTCGCCTCAGACGCATGCTGGCAGAGGTTAGGGAAAGTGCTGCTGCGGAAAGTGTCAAAGTAGGATCCTGTCTTCAAGAACCCCAACGGTCCCCTACTCCTCATCACGTGCATTACAGTTGGGGCTGGCTGGGAGCAGTAGTGCACCAATTTTTTTTTTTTTTTTAAAGCATCTATCCCTCTGAAGAGCCTTATAGCTATAGCATTCTCAGTCTGCAGTGCATTACGCAGAGTTTAGGGACAGAGCTGCTGAGATAGGGAAAGTTTTACAGTCATTATCCTCTCTACAAGAACCCCAACGGTCCTCCTTAGGGCTACTCCTCATCGTGTGCATTACAGTTGAGGCTGCCTAGGAGTAGTAGTGCACCAATTTTTTTTAAAGCGTCCATACCTCTGCAGAGCATTACAGCTATAGCATTCTCAGTCTGCAGTGCATTACGCAGAGTTTAGGGACAACGCTGCTGAGATAGGGAAAATTTTATAGTCTGGATCCTCTCTACAAGAACCCAAATGGTCCTTCTTAGGGCTACTCCCCACCATGTGTATTATAGTTGTGGTTGGCTGGGAGCAGTAGTGCACCCTTTTTTTAACGCATCTAGCTCTGTGCAGAGCCTTTCAGTTATACCGTTCTCAGTCTGCAGTGCATTGGACAGAGGTCTCACCGCGAAACAGTACTCTAATACTTCTTGGGCCACTACAAACCATTTCAGTTATACCGTTCTCAGTCTGCAGTGCATTACGCAGAGTTTAGGGACAGCGCTGCTGAGATAGGGAAAATTTTATAGTCGGGATCCTCTCTACAAGAACCCCAACGGTCCTTCTTAGGGCTACTCCTCACCATGTGCATTATAGTTGTGGCTGGCTGGGAGCAGTAGTGCACCCTTCTTTTTTTTTTTTTTAAAGCATCTAGGCCTGTGCAGAGCATTACAGCTATACCATTCTCAGTCTGCAGTTCATTAGACCGAGGTCTCACCGTGAAACAGTACTGTAATATTTCCTAGGCCACTGCAAAGCATTTCAGCTCTGCCACTGTGCAGAGTGTCTCACAATACCCTTTCCTTTCAAGTCACAGCATAGAGCCTCCACTATCTACAAATCTGTGTGTGCGGTGAATTAGCCACAGTTGTCAGCGCTGTACAGTGGGGTAATTTATTTGGGCCCTGCTCTTAATCCGCCATGATGAGGAGTAGGGGTAAGGGTCGAGGATGTGGACGTGGACGGGCTTCTAAGTGAGGGTGTGGGCACAGGCAGAGTTCCTTGGCAGGGTGAATTACAGCCGGCTGCTGAGGGATTAGGAGAGAGGCAAGCTTCTGGGCTCCCCAGCTTCATATCAAAATTTGCGGGTCCACGTGGTAGACCTTTATTACAAACAGAGCAGTGCGAGCAGGTCCTGTCGTGGATGGCAGAAAACGCGTCCAGCAATGTATCGACCATCCAGTCTTCTACGCAGTGCACTACTCCCGGCCTAGGGACTGCAACTCTGAATCCTCTGGCTGCTCCTCCTTCCTCCCAGCCTCCGCACTCCAGGGGTAGAGGCAGGGCCAGAGCGATGAATCCCCCAACTGTTTCCCAAAGCATCCCCTCGCAGCAAGCCTCAGTGCCGAGGGCTAGGTGTTCAAAGGTGTGGATGTTTTCTTGTGAGAGCACGGACAACCAACGAACTGTGGTCTGCAACCTGTGTCGCAACAAGATCAGCCAGGGAGCGACCACTACCAGCCTGACCACCACCAGCATGTGCAGGCATATGATGGCCAAGCACCCCACAAGGTGGGACAAAGGACATTCAGTGCCTCTGGGTCACACCACTGCCTCTTCTCCTGTGCCACAACCTGGCACACAGATCCAATCTCCTTCCCCGGCCTGCACCCACACCCTTACCTCCACAGTCCTCCACTCCATCCAGCAATGTCTCTCAGCACAGCGTTCAGCTGTCGCTAACACAAGCGTTGGAGTGAAAGCGGAAATACAGCGCCACCCACCTGCATGCACAAGCTTTAAATGTGCATATTGCCAAATTAATCAGCCTGGAGATGCTGCCGTACAGTCTTGTGGAAACGGAAGCCTTCAAAAACATGATGACGGCGGCGGTCCCGCACTACTCGGTCCCCAGTCGCCACTATTTTTCCCCGTGTGCCATCCCCGCCCAACAGCAGCACGTCTCCCGCAACATAAATCATGCCCTCACCAACGCAGTTACTGGGAAGGTCCACTTAACCACGGAAACGTGGACAAGTACTGGCAGGCTGGGACACTATATCTCCCGGATGGCACATTGGGTGAACTTGGTGGAGGCTGGGACTGAGTCAGAGCCTGGGACCTCTCACATCCTACCCACACCCAGAATAGCGGGTCCTACCTCAGTGCTGGTATCTGCAGAGTTTTATGCCACCTCCTCCAAACCCTCCCCTTCCTCCTCCTCCACCACGTCTACCTCCCAATTAAGAAGTGTGAGCACATCGCCAGCAGTCGGTAGCACGCGGCGTGGCAGCACAGCGGTGGTCAAGCATCAGCAAGACGTGCTGAAACAAATCAGCTTAGGTGACATGGCCCCCGAGCTGCGGCAGAGTCTGACAGAGCAGACCGACCTCTGGCTTTCGCCGCTGAGCCTCCAACTGGGCCTGGTCATGTGTGACAACGGCCATAACCTGGCCCATGTCTTAGATCTGGTGGTTCAGCAGTTTCTGAAAAACTACCCCCACTTGTCTGACCTGCTCGGCAAGGTGTGCCGCGTCTGCGCACATTTCTGCCAGTCCACCACGGACGCTGCCACCCTGAGGACCCTGCTAAGTCGGCGTCAGCTGCAAGAGCACCGACTGCTGTGTGATGTGTCCACACGCTGGAATTCTACGCTACACATGTTGGCCAGGCTGTACGAGCAGCATAGAGCAATTGTTGAATACCAGCTGCAACATGGGCGGTGGAGTGGTAGTCAGCCTCCGCAATTCTTTACTGAGGTGTGGGCATGGATGGCAGACATCTGCCAGGAAACTTTGAGGAGTCTACCTAAATGGTGAGCGGCGATGCGGCCATCATTAGCGTTACCATCTCGCTGCTTTGCCTGCTGAGAAGTTCGCTGCTAAGCATAAAAGCCAATGCTTTGCGGTTGGAACAGGAGACTGGGGACGACAGTATGTTGCTTGATAGCCAGACCACCCTCATGTCTATATCTCAGCGCGTTTTGAAGGAGGAGGTGGGGGAGGGAGGGGAGGAGGAGGGGGGAGAGACTGCTGGCCACACTGCAGACGGTACCCAAGTTCCCATCTGACAGCGCTAGTGGCAGAAGACGCAGTTCCGAGGGCCAACTAGCAGGTGAGGTGCGGGGATCAGGCAGCATGTCCAGCGCAGGCAGACGAACACTCTCCAAGGCCATTGCCAGTTTTATGGCTCCCCAGCAAGACTGAGTCACCACTCCCCAGTCAAGGTTGAGTCGGATGGAGCAATGTAAAAAGATGGTGAGGGAGTACGTAGCCGATCATACCACCATCCTCCCTGATCCCTCTGCTCCATACAACTATTGGGTGTCAAGGCTGGACACACGGCACAAACTTGAGCTGTACACCATGGAGTTGCTGGCCTGCCCTGCTACTAGCGTCTTGTCAGAGAGGGTGTCTGGTGCAGCTGGAGGAATCGTCATGGATAAGCTTACCCGCCTGTCAACTGCCAGTGCAGACATGCTTACACTCATAAAAGATGAACAAAGGCTGGATTTGCCCTGACTTCTCTTCTCCACAGGAGAAAAATGCATCCTCTATCACCACAAAAAAAGGGGGAATTAGCTTAGTCAATCCCTTTCGGATATTATTACTCTTCCTCCTAAAACAGCATGTCATCAAGCAGAACTGTTAATTTTTCTGCGGCACAAAAGGCTCTGTTTAAAAGTGTGTTTTTTGTTTTTTTTTTACTATTTTTAAAAGTGTTAAATGTTTTTACACTTTAACTGCAACCAATTTTTTCGCAGGGCTGCCTCCAAGCTCTGCTAAAAATAAAAGCAACAGCAAGCTGTATCTTTAAAAAATTTTATGGGTTTCACCTGCCCTCGCGGTTGAGCAATTTTTCAGAGGTATACTTGTACTCTTGGAACACCAATTTTTCAGGCCTTTGCCTATACTGTTAGCTAACTAATTTTTCCGGCCATCGCCTACACTGTTGGTAACTAAATTTTTTTCAGGGGTACGCCTATACTCTTGGTACATAAATGTTTCTCGCGTCTGCCTATACACTTGCTACTGAAAGGTTTGAGGGGTTTGCCTATACTCTTGCTACATAAATGTTACTGGGGTCCGCCTATACACTTGCTACTGAAAGGTTTGAGGGGTTTGCCCATACTGTTGCTACATAAATGTTACAGGGGACCGCCTATACTCTTGCTACAGAAATGTTACAGGGGTCCGCCTATACTCTTGCTACAGAAATGTTACAGGGGTCCGCCTATAGTCTTGCTACAGAAATGTTACAGGGGTCCGCCTATACTCTTGCTACAGAAATGTTACAGGGGTCTGCCTATACTCTTGCTACGGAAATGTTACAGGGGTCCGCCTATACTCTTGCTACGGAAATGTTACATGGGTCCGCCTATACTCTTGCTACAGAAATGTTACAGGGGTCCGCCTATACTCTTGCTACAGAAATGTTACAGGGGTCCGCCTATACTCTTGCTACAGAAATGTTACAGGGGTCCGCCTATACTCTTGCTACAGAAATGTTACAGGGGTCCGCCTATACTCTTGCTACAGAAATGTTACAGGGGTCCGCCTATACTCTTGCTACAGAAATGTTACAGGGGTCCGCCTATACTCTTGCTACAGAAATGTTACAGGGGCCCGCCTATACTATTGCTACAGAAATGTTACAGGGGTCCACCTATAAAATTGCTACTGAAAGGTTTGAGGGGTTTGCCTATACTCTTGCTACAGAAATGTTACAGGGGTCCGCCTATACACTTGCTACTGAAAGGTTTGAGGGGTTTGCCTATACTCTTGCTACATAAATGTTACAGGGCTCCGCCTATACTCTTGCTACAAAAATGTTACAGGGGTCCGCCTATACTCTTGCTACAGAAATGTTACTGGGGTCCGCCTATACTATTGCTACAGAAATGTTACAGGGGTCCGCCTATACTCTTGCTACAAAAATGTTACAGGGGTCCGCCTATACTCTTGCTACAGAAATGTTACTGGGGTCAGCCTATACACTTGCTACTGAAAGGTTTGAGGGGTTTGCCTATACTCTTGCTACATAAATGTTACTCAGGTCCGCCTATACTCTTGCTACAGAAATGTTACAGGGGTCCGCCTATACTCTTGCTACAGAAATGTTACAGGGGTCCGCCTATACTCTTGCTGCAGAAATGTTACAGGGGTCCGCCTATACTCTTGCTGCAGAAATGTTACAGGGGTCCGCCTATACTCTTGCTACAGAAATGTTACAGGGGTCCGCCTATACTATTGCTACAGAAATGTTACAGGGGTTCGCCTATACTATTGCTACAGAAATGTTACAGGGGTTCGCCTATACTATTGCTACAGAAATGTTACAGGGGTCCGTCTATACGCTTGCTACAGAAATGTTACAGGGGTCCGCCTATACTCTTGCTACAGAAATGTTACAGGGGTCCGCCTATACTCTTGCTACAGAAATGTTACTGAGGTCCGCCTATACACTTGCTATTGAAAGGTTTGAGGGGTTTGCCTATACACTTGCTACATAAATGTTACTCAGGTCCGCCTATACTCTTGCTACATAAATGTTACTCAGGTCCGCCTATACTCTTGCTACAGAAATGTTACAGGGGTCCACCTATACACTTGCTACTGAAAGGTTTGAGGGGTTTGCCTATACTCTTGCTACATAAATGTTACAGGGGTCCGCCTATACTCTTGCTACAGAAATGTTACAGGGGTCCGCCTATACTCTTGCTACAGAAATGTTACAGGGGTCCGCCTATACTCTTGCTGCAGAAATGTTACAGGGGTCCGCCTATACTCTTGCTACAGAAATGTTACAGGGGTCCGCCTATACTCTTGCTACAGAAATGTTACAGGGGTCCGCCTATACTCTTGCTACAGAAATGTTACTGGGGTCCGCCTATACACTTGCTACTGAAAGGTTTGAGGGGTTTGCCTATACTCTTGCTACATAAATGTTACTCAGGTCCGCCTATACTCTTGCTACATAAATGTTACTCAGGTCCGCCTATACTCTTGCTACATAAATGTTACTCAGGTCCGCCTATACTCTTGCTATAGAAATGTTACAGGGGTCCGCCTATACTCTTGCTACAGAAATGTTACTGAGGTCCGCCTATACACTTGCTACTGACAAGTTTGAGGGGTTTGCCTATACTCTTGCAACAGAAAAGTTTCAGGGGTCCGCCTAGACTCTTGCAACAGAAAAGTTTCAAGGGTCCGCTTATACTGTGGGTGCAGTATTTCCCATAGCGGTGTTCAGCTGCCTGACACCTACACAGAAGGAAGTGTATGGGGACACATAGATTTCCCATAGCTATGTAACTCACGGCACCTTGGGTCACACAAGGTGGAGGCTGGGACCAAGCCTGACCCAGGGCCCGCTCACATACTTCCCACACAGTGTCGTGAAATCTCCTTTGTGGGACCACGGCCTACTCAAGTAGGAATGTTTGCACCCTTTCCTGATTGGTTACGAATTGATTATGCGCATAAGATTTCACACTGACACAGGTTCAGCATGTATAAGCTTCCTCAATTCTGCTTTATTTGTGGGCCTGCAGCCTCTTTTAAAGAGTTTAACATATCTGCCCATCTGGGCAGGTCAAAGATTACATAGATACAACGTATTGTTTAATTATTGGATAAGCATCTTGAAATTCTTCCATCCTCCGGTCATCTGTTATTGGCCATCATGTGGTAGCAGTCCGGAGAGGGGGTTGTCTTGGACCCACGTGTGGTTCCTCCGATATGATTGGAGATTACAGCTTGAACTATTAATTGCATAAATTTCCTATGTTATTTGCATAAGTTTCCAGTAAAACTGCTTGGGTTATTATTGCGGTAGCTAGAAGCAGTACTGCTTCAGACTGCGGTTATTTATGTCTGAGTTTACCCCTGCTAAAGTCACTAAGAATCGGGAAATAGAGCGTTCTTGCTGACTGCTAGCTTCTGCTTGCATCTGTAGGAGTTTAGAGAATTGAAAAGTTTCACCATTTTTACATATACGGAAGTAAATATATTGGATACACAGAGTATATCTGTAGAAGGGCAAACAAAATGGAGTAATACTGGCATTGGTATACATCTATAAAAACAGGTCTCCTATCCACATGAAATGTATGTCCTTCGTCCCGAAAATATAGATATGGCGGATATCCACTACAAGAGTATTGCGGGTCCTACCTCGGTCATGGTTTCTTGGCCTTATTATGCCAACTCCTCCTCCTGCTTGGGATCTGGGGATCAGCCCTGGGCAACATGTATTTGCTCTTGTGTTACCACAGTTATCTGAGACACTGGTTTGGGCTAAACAAAAGGAGCGTTACTGAATTAATGAGACATTCACAGCTGTACTAGCATCTGAGTCCGCTGTAGGCCCACAATAACTGAGGGTGTGGGCAGAGGCCGAGGTCCTGAGGTGGGGGGGGGGATCAACTGTGCCAGATTTGGCCTGTGGAACTTCTTGGTGGTTCATCCAGTCTTTGGAGTGATGAAAGCAACCGTAAATGATTTAATGAGACATTCACAGTTGTACTAGAATCCGAGTCCGCTTTATGCCCACGAGAGAATGGGCCTAGGCGAGGTCCTTGGTGGGGTGAAACTCTGCCATGTTTTGGGCACTCTGATTTCTTTATGTGTAATACTGTCTTTGAGTTTCATGGGCTTCCCATTGCGGTGTTTTACCTGTCTGGCAAAAATACACTGATTAGGGTAGAAATTTGGGCCGAGGTCCTGGGTGGGGTTAAATGCTACTATGTTTGGGCACTCTCTTTTCTTCATGTTTAATACTGTCTTTGAGTTTCACGGGCTTGCCTATGCTGTGGGTGCACAAAGGTTTTCTCATTGCATTGTTCAGCTATCTAACACATACAAAGAATGACTTGGACAGAAATGTGGGCCGAGGCCAAGGTCCTTGGCGGAGTGAAACTCTGCCATGTTTGGGCGCACTTTTTTTTTTTTTTTTTCCCGTTTTAATACTGTCCCTGGGTTCCAGGGGCTCACCTATACTGTGGGTGCACAAAGGCTTTCCCATTGTGGTGTTTTAGCTATCTGGCACAAATACACTGAATGACTTGGGTACGGTGCAGAGTGCCACCTCCTCCTGCTTGGGGTCTGGGGATTAGCGTTGGTCGACATGTATTTGCTCTCATGTTACCACAGTTATCTGAGACACTGCTTTAGACCAATCAAAAGAAGCGTAACTGAATTAAGGAGACGTTCACAGCTTTACTCGCATGCGAGTCCGTTTTATGCCAACAATTGCTGAGGGTGTGGGCAGAGGCTGAAGTCCGGGGGGGCTATGCAACTGTGCCAGGTTTGGCCTGTGGAACTTCTTTTGGGTTCATCCAGTCTTTGGAGCGATGAAAGCAACCGTAACTGATTTAATGAGACATTCACAGCTGTTCTAGCATCCCAGTCCACTTTATGCCTACGATTGCTGAGGGTGTGAGCAGAGGCTAAAGTCCTGGGCGGGGTGAAACTCTTCCATGTTTGAGCACTGTAATTGCTTCATGTTTAATACTTTCCTTGGGTTTCATGGGCTCGCATATGCTGTGGGTGCACAAAGATTTTCGATTGCGGTGTTTTAGCTATCTGGCACAAAAACACTGAATGACTTGGGTAGGGCGCAGAAGGCTTTCCCATTGTGGAGTTCAGCTATCTGACACCTACACAGAATTAATTTTGTGGGGACACATGGATTTCCCATTGCTATGTAACTCACGGCACCTTGGGTCACACAAGGTGGAGGCTGGGACCGAGCCTGACCCAGGGCCCGCTCACGTGCTTCCCACACAGACTATTGCGGGTCCTACCTCAGTCATGGTTTCTCGGACTTATTATGCCACCTCCTCCTCCTGCATGGGGTCTGGGGATCAATGTTGGTCGGCTGTATTATCTTTTGTGCTACAAATTACCACAGCTATCCGAGATACTGGATTGGAGCATTCACAGGAAGCATTACTGATTTAATAAGACTTTCACAGGGTCACTGTATACCTGTGGTGGCTATTTTTGCTTCAAAAAAATATTTGGTGTAAGTATGCACTGCTGCATTGTGGAGATGTGTAGAAGTGCTGGCAGCTGAGTCCTCTTTATGCCTACGTTTGCGACTCCTGACAATTTTGTGACGGAGGTGGCACGGGATTGGAATGATGATCGTAACTCAATTTATCATCAATTGTCATCAGCATTGTGGGCTATCGC
Organism: Eleutherodactylus coqui; assembly: GCF_035609145.1. Classification (NCBI taxonomy): domain Eukaryota; kingdom Metazoa; phylum Chordata; class Amphibia; order Anura; family Eleutherodactylidae; genus Eleutherodactylus; species Eleutherodactylus coqui. The sequence goes on from NC_089841.1 coordinate 220,922,217, forward strand.
CCACAATTTCAAAGAGGGTCGCTGCCTGGCCCTGCCAACCCTTTGCAGTGTGTCTCCGGTTCCTCCTCATTGTAGATGCACTTATAAATCGACATGATGGTGTTGTGGCTATAAAGCGAGCGTGTGGCATGAGGGCAACTGAACGCTGCGCAGGGAAGATTTTGTGTGAGCTGTGGTCATAGGCTCATGCGGGGGGTAGGACAGCAATGCGAGCATGTAAGCTAGGAGAAGAGGCAGCGGTGTCACCCACAGGTGGTGAGTGTCCTTGGTTGCTGCTAGTGTGGTGCTTAGCTAAGATGTGCCAGTGCATGTGCCTTGCTAATGAGGGTCTGTCCCAAGTAAATAGTTAGGGGGGTGACCGCAAGGCTCATGCCCCCATTTTGCCTTAATAGTGGGACCTGGGAGCCTCAGATTCACCCATGCATGCTGCCCCTGCCATTCCCTATCCGTTTCTGCGGTGTTTCCATGCCTTTCTGATGTTTTCAGGTGTTTCACAAATCATCCCCTATGCGGAACATCGGTCCCATACAAAAATGCTCAAGTCCCCCATTGACTTCAATGGGGTTCGTTACTCGAAACGAGCTCTTGAGCCTTACGAAACGTTCGACCCGAGTAACAAGCACCCGAGTACTTTGGTGGTCGTTCATCTCTAGTGGACACCTTATTTTCAATACCCATTAATTTTATTTTTGTTAGCACGCATGCTTATTTCATATGTAAATTTTTTTTTTTAAAAAGCATGTTTGTTTAAACATTGTAATTAGAGAGCAACAGCATACTCGAAGGTGCTTGTTACCCGAGCGAGCACCACACGGTGCTCGAGAAAATTTCATCTCCCCTCCCCGCTTGTGTATCGCGAATAAAAATGCAGGGAAGGCTTTACCACTTCCTGCTCTGACGTGCCAACCCTGTGCACATCCATAGCAGTGACTGACTGGGCTGATCAGGTGACCTCTGAGTATAAACACTCTGGTCACCTGAGGCTCGCCTCACACGCATGCTGCATGAGCTGAGGGATGGAGCTGCTGCTATAGGGAAAGTGATAGTGTAGGGTACAGGTTGCGGTTAGGCAGGGATCCTTGCTCCAAGAACCCAACAGTTCTTTCTAGGACTACAATTCCTCTCATTGTGTGCATCAGCAATTGGCTGGCTGGGACCAGTAGTGCGCACATTTTTTTTTTTCTCAAGCATCCCGGCTGTATACTGCATACTGTTACCGGTTTTATGCACTATACTGCTAGTAGTGTACACATAGTAGATAGGAAGTAACAAAACTCTTATTTCTCTTTTCTTTTTGTTTTTTTTTTTTTGCTTCCTGAAAGCGTACGCTATATACCCTGTGTTGGTGCTGTGAATCCACACTATCTAACAATATACACACTTTAAAATTTTTTGGTTGCCTGCTGATAGCACGTAGACCCGGTTATATACCGTACACTGTCAGATTGCGTAGCTTGACAACAGTGTACACTGTTTAAATTTATTTTGGGACTGCTGGTAGCGTACAGTATATAACCGGGTCTGCCTGCTGTCAATCTCCGCAATCTAACAATAGTATACACTGTTTAAATTTATTTTGGGCCTGCTGAAAGCCTATGGTATATATCCGTGTCTGGGTGCTATAAATCTACGCTATCTAACAGTATACACTGTTTATTATGGCTATTTTGGCTTATAAGCGTAAGCAAAATAACTTGAGTTTTGCGTAGCATTTTGTCCAAGTGCATTATCCAACATGATGAAGACTAGGGGTAAGGGTTGAGGTCGAGGATTTGGACGTGGGCATCTGAATGAGGGTGTGGGCAGAGGCCGAGGTCCTGGGTGGGGTGAAACTGTGCCTGCTGCTAAGGTATTAGTAGAGCACCCTGTATCTACGCTCCCTAGCTTCATCTCACATATTGCAGGTCCGCGTGGTAGACCATTATTAAGAGCACAACAGTGCAATCAGGTGATGACGTGGATAGCGGATAACACATCCAGTAATTTATCCAACTCCCAGTCTTCCACGCAGTCCAATCCTGCTAGCCAAGAACTGCACATCTGAATCCTCAGGCTGCTCTTCCTTCCTCCCAGCCTGGTCACTCCAGGAAAAGGAGAAATTCAGAGCAGGCATACTCCCAGGAACTCTTTTCAGGTCCCTGACTTGAGTTGGAAAAAAATGGTTTATCAGCCGCCTGAGGAGTTTGTCGTGACCGATGCCCAAAATTTGGACCTTTCACAGACTCAGGGTGATGAGGCTGGGGACTTCCAAGTAATGTCTCAAGAGCTATTTGTTGATGATAATGATGAGACACAGTTGTCTTTCAGTGAGGTTGTTAGGGCAGTAAGTCTGAGGGAGGAGCAGACTGAGGATTCAGAGGAAGAGCTGGTGGATGATGAGGTGACTGACCCCACCTGGGTGCTAAGACTACTGAAGACATGGCTTCAGAGGGGGAGGCAAGTGCAGCAGCAGAATAGGTTGGAAGAGGCAGTGGGGTGGCCAAAGGGAGAAGCGGGGCCACAGCAAATATACCCCAACTGTTCCCCACAGCACCTCCTCACAGCAAGCCTCCGTGCAGAGGGCTAGGTGTTTGAACGTCTGGAGGTTTTTCAATGAGAGCACGGACGACCAACGACCAGTGGTGTGCAACCTGTGCCGTGCCAAGATCAGCAGGGGAGCCACCACTACCAGCCTGACCACCACCAGCATGCGTAGGCATATGATGGCTAAGCACTGGAGATGAGCGAGCACCAAAATGCTCGGGTGCTCGTTACTCGAGATGAACTTTTCGCGATGCTCGAGGGTTCGTTTCGAATAACGAACCCTATTGAAGTCAATGGGCGACCCGAGCATTTTTGTATATCGCCGATGCTCGCTAAGGTTTTCATTTGTGAAAATCTGGGCAATTCAAGAAAGTGATGGGAACGACACAGCAACGGATAGGGCAGGCGAGGGGCTACATGTTGGGCTGCATCTCAAGTTCCCAGGTCCCACTATTAAGCCACAATAGCGGCAAGAGTGCCCCCCCCCCCCCTCCCAACAACATTTACTTCTGAAAAGCCCTCATTAGCAATGCATACCTTAGCTAAGCACCACACTACCTCCAACAAAGCACAATCACTGCCTGCATGACACTCCGCTGCCACTTCTCCTGGGTTACATGCTGCCCAACCCCCCCCCCCCCTCGACCCAGTGTCCACAGCGCACACCAAACTGTCCCTGCCCAGCCTTCAGCTGCTCTCATGCCACGCCACACTCATGTCTATTTAGAAGTGCGTCTGCAATGAGGAGGAACCGTAGGCACACACTGCAGAGGGTTGGCACGGCTAGGCGGCGACCCTCTTTAAAAGGGGCGGGGCGATAGCCCACAATGCTGTACAGAAGCAATGAGAAATCCAATCCTGTACCACCTCCATCTGGAGCTGCACACGTGGGCATAGCAATGGGGAACCTATGTGCCACACACTATTCATTCTGTCAAGGTGTCTGCATGCCCCAGTCAGACCGCGTTTTTTTTATAAATAGTCACAGGCAGGTACAACTCCGCAATGGGAATTCCGTGTACACCCACAGCATGGGTGGCTCCCTGGAACCCACCGGCTGTACATAAATGTATCCCATTGCAGTGCTTCGGCCCACACTGCATGCCCCAACCTGACTGGGCTTTTTAATTCATAGACACAGGCAGGTACAACTCCCTATTGTGAAGTCCCTGTGGACCGACAGCATGGGTGGGTGCCAGGAAGCCACCGGCGGCACATAAATATATCCCATTGCATTGCCCATCACAGCTGAGGTAATGTCCTGTTTAATGCAGGTGGGCTTCGGCCCACACTGCATGCCCCAGTCAGACTGGGGTTCTTTAGAAGTGGACACATGTAGTTACAACTCCCTGTGCACCCACAGCATGGGTGGCTCCCTGGAACCCACCGGCGGTACATAAATATATCCCACTGCATTGCCCATCACAGCTGAGGTAATGTCATGTTTAATGCAGGTGGGCTTCGGCCCACACTGCATGCCCCAGTCAGACTGGGGTTCTTTAGAAGTGGACACATGCAGTTACAACTCCCTGTGGACCCACGGCATGGGTGGCTCCCTGGAACCCACCGGCGGTACATAAATATATCCCATTGCAGTGCCCAACACAGCTGATGTAACGTCAGCTGTAATGCAGGTGGGCTAAAAATTAATTGGATTACACTGTAGGCGAGGGCCCCCCAAAATTGGTGTACCAACAGTACTAATGTACCTGAAAAAAATTGTCCATGCCCAACCAAGAGGGCAGGTGAAACCCATTAATCGCTTTGGTTAATGTGGCTTAATTGGTAACTAGGCCTGGAGGCAGCCCAGTAAAAATAAAAATTGGTTGAGGTGAAAGTTTCAACGCTTTAATGAGCATTGAAACGTATAAAAATTGTTTAGAAAAATTATAGGACCGAGCCTTGTGGGCCTAAGAAAAATTGCCCGTTCGGCATGATTATGTGAGGTTTCAGGAGGAGGAGCAGGAGGAGCAATATTATACACAGATTGATGAAGCAAAAAGGTCCCCGTTTTGGATGGTGATAGAGAACGATGCTTCCATCCGCGGGTGCAGCCTACGTATTGTTTAGCTATCGCTGCTGTCCGCTGGTGGAGAAGAGAAGTCTGGGGAAATCCAGGCTTTGTTCATCTTGATGAGTGTAAGCCTGTCGGCACTGTCGGTTGACAGGTGGGTACGCTTATCCGTGATGATTCCCCCAGCCACACTAAACACACTCTCTGACAAGACGCTAGCCGCAGGACAAGCAAGCACCTCCAGGGCATACAGCGCGAGTTCAGGCCACGTGTCCAGCTTCGACACCCAGTAGTTGTAGGGGGCAGAGGCGTCACCGAGGACGGTCGTGCGATCGGCTACGTACTCCCTCACCATCCTTTTACAGTGCTCCTGCCAACTCAGCCTTGACTGGGGACCGGTGACACAGTCTTGCTGGGGAGCCAGAAAGCTGGCAAAGGCCTTGGATAATGCTCCCCTGCCTGCGCTGTACATGCTGCCTGATCTCTGCGCCTCCCCTGCTACCTGGGCCGCGGAAATGCGCCTTCGGCCACTAGCGCTGTCGGATGGGAAGTTTACCATCAGTTTGTCCACCAGCGCCCTGTGGTATAGCATCATTCTTGAACCCCTTTCCTCTTCAGGAATGAGAGTGGAAAGGCTCTCCTTATACCGTGGGCCGAGCAGTGTGTACACCCAGTAATCCGTAGTGGCCAGAATGCGTGTAACGCGAGGGTCACGAGAAAGGCATCCTAACATGAAGTCAGCCATGTGTGCCAGGGTACCTGTACGCAACACATGGCTGTCCTCACTTGGAAGATCACTTTCAGGATCCTCCTCCTCCTCCTCCGGCCATACACGCTGAAAGGATGACAGGCAAGCAGCATGGGTACCCTCAGCAGTGGGCCAAGCTGTCTCTTCCCCCTCCTCCTCATGCTCCTCCCCCTCCTCCTCCTCCCCCTCCTCCTCCTCCCCCTCCTCCTCCTCCTCCCCCTCCTCCTCCTCCTCCTCCTCCTCCGGCCATACACGCTGAAAGGATGACAGGCAAGCAGCATGTGTACCCTCAGCAGTGGGCCAAGCTGTCTCTTCCCCCTCCTCCCCCTCCTCCTTCCCCTCCTCCTCCTCCTCCTCCTCCTCCCCCCCCTCCTCCTCCTCCTCCTCCTCCTCCCCCTCCCCCTCCTCCTCCTCCTCCGGCCATACACGCTGAAAGGATGACAGGCAAGCAGCATGTGTACCCTCAGCAGTGGGCCAAGCTGTCTCTTCCCCCTCCTCCTCATGCTCCTCCCCCTCCTCCTCCTCCTCAACGCACTGAGATATAGACATGAGGGTGCTCTGACTATCCAGCAACATACTCCGTTTCCGAGTGCAAAGCGTCTGCCTTTATGCATTGCAGGGAACTTCTCAAGAGGCATAGCAGAGGAATGGTGACGCTAATGATTGCAGCATCCCCGCTCAGCATCTGGGTAGACTCCTCAAAGTTTCCAAGGACCTGGCAGATGGCTGCCAACCAGGCCCACTCTTCTGTAAATAATTGAGGAGGCTGACTCCCGCTACGCCGCCCATGTTGGCGTTGGTATTCCGCAAAAGCTCTACGCTGCTCATAGAGCCTGGCCAACATGTGGAGCGTAGAGTTCCACTGTGTGGGCACATCGCACAGCAATCGGTGCACTGGCAGATGAAACCGATGTTGCAGGGTCTGCAGGGTGGCAGCGTCCGTCTTGGAGTTGCGGAAATGTGCGCTGACCCGGCGCACCTTTCCGAGCAGGTATGACAAGTGTGGGTAGCTTTTCAGAAAGCGCTGAACCACCAAATTAAAGACATGGGCCAGGCATGGCACGTGCATGAGGCTGCCGAGCTGCAGAGCCGGCACCAGGTTACAGCCGTTGTCACACACGACCATGCCCGGTTGGAGGCTCAGCGGCGCAAGCCAGTGGTCGGTCTGCTCTGTCAGACCCTGCAGCAGTTCGTGGGCCATCTGCCTCTTCTCTCCTAAGCTGAGTAGTTTCAGCACGGCCTGCTGACGCTTGCCCACCGCTGTGCTGCCATGCCGCGCGACAACGACTGCTGGCGACCTGCTGCTGACACATCTTGATTGCGAGACAGAGGTTGCGTAGGAGGAGGAGGAGGAGGAGGGTGGTTTAGTGGAGGAAGCATACACCGCCGCAGATACCACCACCGAGCTGGGGCACGCAATTCGGGGGGCGGGTAGGACGTGAGCGGTCCCAGGCTCTGACTCTGTCCCAGCCTCCACTAAATTCACCCAATGTGCCGTCAGGGAGATATAGTGGCCCTGCCCGCCTGTGCTTGTCCACATGTCTGTTGTTAAGTGGACCTTGGCAGTAACCGCGTTGGTGAGGGCGCGTACAATGTTGCGGGAGACGTGGTCGTGCAGGGCTGGGACGGCACATCAGGAAAGTAGTGGCGACTGGGAACTGAGTAGCGCGGGGCTGCCGCCGCCATCATGCTTTTGAAAGCCTCCGTTTCCACAAGCCTATACGGCAGCATCTCCAGGCTGATCAATTTGGCAATGTGCACGTTTAACGCTTGAGCGTGCGGGTGCGTGGCGGCGTACTTGCGCTCGCGCTCAAACAGTGGCGCTAGCGACGTCTGGAAGCTGCGCTGAGAGACATTGCTGGATGGGGCCGAGGACAGCGGAGGTGAGGGTGTGGATGCAGGCCAGGAGACGGTAGTGCCTGTGTCCTCAGAGGGGGGTTGGATCTCAGTGGCAGGTTGGGGCACAGGGGGAGAGGCAGTGGTGCAAACCGGAGGCGGTGAACGGCCTTCGTCCCACCTTGTGGGGTGCTTGGCCATCATATGCCTGCGCATGCTGGTGGTGGTGCATCCCCAGCTGATCTTGGCGCGACAAAGGTTGCACACCACTGTTCGTCGGTCGTCAGGCATCTCTGTGAAAAACTGCCACACCGTAGAGCACCTTGACCTCTGCAGGGTGGCATGGCGCGAGGGGGCGGTTTGGGAAACAGTTGGTGGATTATTCGGTCTGGCCCTGCCTCTACCCCTGGCCACCGCACTGGCTCGGCCTGTGCCCACACCCTGACTTGGGCCTCCGCGTCCTCGCCCGTGTCCACGTCCTCTAGGCCTACCCCTACCCCTCAGCATGCTGTATTACCAGTAGTGCAGAAACAGAACGCTGTAATTAAATGTGCCACTTATTGGCCTGTGGTTGGAGGCTGACTTCGCTTACGGAACGCCAGGAAATAATTTTGCGCAAGCCTGCGGTAACACTTAGCTGGCTGCGTATGAATTTGGAGAACTACTACACCCAGCAGAGACCCAGAACACTGAGGACAGTCACAGGCAGCCCAAATAGATTTTTTTCCCCAAATTTTTTTGCAAAGGCTCACTGCCTATATTCAATCAATATGTCTTCTGTCCCTGCCTAAGCGCTTCTGGCCCTGGAGTATGTCAAAGAACTGCAGAGTGTTGCACTGTGGACTGCAATACAGCGGTGATTTCAGAGCCCAGACAGAGCCAGGAAATAATTTTGCGCAAGCCTGCTGTAACACTTAGCTGGCTGCGTATGAATTTGGAGAACTACTACACCCAGCACAGACCCAGAACACTGAGGACACTCACAGGCAGCCCAAATAGATTTTTTTCCCCAAATGTATTTGCAAAGGCCCACTGCCTATATTCAATCAATATGTCTTCTGTCCCTGCCTAAGCGCTTCTGGCCCTGGAGTATTACTGCAGGGCGCAATGCTCTGCACGGCCAATATACCAAAAAAAAAAAAAGTGCAACACTGCAAAAAGCAGCCTCCACAGTACTGCACACGGTTAGATGTGGGCCTAAGAAGGACCGTTGGGGTTCTTGAAGCCTAAAATACTCCTAACACTCTCCCTATAGCAGCTCCACCAAGATACCACTTTCCCTCCTCTATGTCAGAACGCATCTGTGGTGAGCCGCGGGAGGGGCCGATTTTATACTCGGGTGACACCTGATCTCGCCAGCCACTCACTGCAGGGGGGTGGTATAGGGCTTGAACGTCGCAGGGGGAAGTTGTAATGCCTTCCCTGTCTTTCAATTGGCCAGAAAAGCGTGCTAACGTCTCAGAGATGAAAGTGAAAGTAACCCGAACATCGCGTGGTACTCGTTACGAGTAACGAGCATCTCGAACACGCTAATACTCGAACGAGTATCAAGCTCGGACGAGTACGTTCACTCATCTCTACTAAGCACCCGACGAGGTGGAACGAAGGCCATTCACCGCCTGTGGGTCACACCACTGCCTCTTCCCCTGTGTCACATCCTGGCACTGAGACCCAATCCCCCTCCCAGGACACAGGCACGAGCGTCTCCCAGCCTGCACCCACACCCTCACCTCCACGGTTCTCCACTGCCTCCACCAATGTGTCCCAGCGCAGCGCTCAGCTGTCGATAATGTAAGTGGAATTCTGCTGCCACCCACCCGCATGCACAATCGCTAAACATGCATATTTCAGAACTACTCAGCCTGGAGATGCTACCATATAGGCTGGTAGAAACAGAAGCTTTCCGCAACCTGATGGCGGCTGTCCCTCCATACTCGGTCCCCAGTCGCCACTATTTTTCCCACTGCGCCGTCCCCGTCCTACACCAGCACGTGTCACGGAATATCAACCATGCCATCACCAACGCGGTTACTGGGAAGGTCTACTTAACCACCGACACGTGGACAAGTGCTGGTGGGCAGGGACACTATGTCTCCCTGACGGCACATCAGGTTCACCTGGTCGAGGCTGGGACCGAGTCTGACCCTGGGTCCGCTCACGTGCTACCCACACCGAGGATTGCGGGTCCTACCTTGGTCATGGTTTTTCCAGCGTATTATGCCACTTCCTCCAAATCCTCCTCCACCACCTCTCAATTACCATGTGTGAGCACGTCGCCTTCAGTCGGTAGCTCGAGGTGCTGCAGCACTGCCGTGGGGAAGCGTCAGCAGGCCGTGCTGAAACTCCTGAGCTTAGGTGACAAGAGGCACACTGCCCAAGAGCTGTTACAAAGTTTGATGGAGCAGACAGATCTGTGGCTTTCGCTGCTGAACCTCCAACCAGGCATGGTCGTGTGTGACAATGGGCGTAACCTGGTGGCGGCTCTGCAGCTTGACGGACTAACACATGTGCCATGCGTGGCCCACGTGTTCAATCTTGTGGTTCAGTGCTTTCTTAAAAACTACCCCAATTTGTCTGAGCTGCTCAGCAAGGTGCTTCACATGTGCGCACATTTCAGAAAGTCTACCACAGATGCTGCCACCCTCTGGACACTGCAACATCACTTCCAGCTGCCAGTGCACTGACTGCTGTGCGAAGTGCTCACGCACTGGAATTCAACGTTGCACATGTTGGCCATGGTTTACGAGCAGCGTAGAGCCATTGTTGAATACCAGCTGCAACATGGGCATTGGAGTGGTAGTCAGCCTCTGCAGTTCTTCACAGAGGAGTGGGCATGGATGTCTGACATCTGTCAGGTCTTAGGAAATTTTGAGGAGTCTACACAAATGGTGAGTGGCGATTCGGCCATTATCAGTGTAACCATCCCGCTGCTTTGCCTGCTGAGAAGGTCACTGCTAAGCATTAAGGCCTACACTTTGTAGATAGAACAGGAGATTGGGGGGGTGACTATACGTCGCTTGATAGCCAGACCACCCTCACCTCTGTTTCCCAGTGCGTATTGGAGGAGGAGCAAGAGGGGGGAAGAGACTGCTGCCCACACTGCAGAGGGTACCCATGCTACTTACTTCACATCTGTTCAGCGTGTATGGGCTGAGGAGGAGGAGGAGGCGGCGGAGGAGACTGAGGGTCATCCTCCTAGTGACTTCATGTTAGACGCATTCTGGCCAACACGGATTACTGGGTTTTCACCCTTCTCAACCCACGGTATATGGAGAACCTTTCCACTCTCATTCCCGAAGAAGAAAGGAGTACAAGAGTAATGCAATACCACAAGGCCCTGGTGGAAAAGCTGATGCTAAAGTTCCCATCTGACAACGCTAGCAGTAGAGAACATAGTTCAGTGGGCAACTAGCAGGGGAGACGAGGGAAACAGGTGACATGTCCAGCGCAGGCAGGGGAACACTCTTCAAGGCCTTTGCCAGTTTTATGACCCCAGCCAGACTGTGTCACCACTCCCCAGTCTAGGCTGAATAGCAGAGAACACCGTAAAAAGATGGTGAGGGAGTACATAGCTGACTGTACCAACGTCCTCCGTGATCCCTCTGCTCCATACAACTATTGGGTGTCAAAGCTGGACACGTGGCACGAACTTGTGCTGTATGCCTTGGAGGTGCTGGCCTGCCCTGCCACTAGTGTCTTATCAGAGAGGGTGTTTAGTGCTGCTGGGGGGATTATCACAGATAAATGTACCCGCCTGTCAACTGACAGCGCTGACAATCTTACACTCATTAAGATGAAGAAAGGCTGGATTTCCCCAGACTTCTCTTCTTCACCGGTGGAAAGCGGCATAGCATAAAGATTTTTTAAGCTGGAACAGGAGAACCATGCACTCCATCACCCCAAAAAAGGGGAGAAGTAGCTTGGTCTATCCTTCTCTGATCTTCCTTCTCCTGCTAAACCAGCATGTCATCACGCTGAACAGCCAATTCTTCAGAGGGCCAAAAGGCTATGTAAAAACTAATTTTTTCGGAGGGCTACCACCAGGCTCTGTTAGCAAATTAAGCAACTACGAGCTGTATTTTCTTTCTTTTTTTTTTTTTTCTTTTTTAATTCCTGCCTTACACTCTGGGTAAACAAAGTTTTCAGGGGTACACCTATACTCTTGGTACACAAATTCTTCTGGCCTTCACCTATACTTTTCGCAAACAAATTTTTCAGGGGTTCGCCTATACTCTTGGTACACAAATGTTTCAGGGGGTCACCTATTCTTTTGGTACACAACTGTTTCAGGGGTTTGCCTATACTCTTGGGCAACCAATTTTTCAGGGGTACGCCTATACTCTTGGTCAACAAATATATTAGGGGTACACCTATACTCTTGGTACACAAATTTTTCAGATGTTCGCCTATACTCTTGGTACACAAATGTTTTAGGGGTTCGCCTATACTCTTGGTAAAGCAATTGTTTCAGGGGTTCGCCTATACTCTTGGGCAACCAATTTTTCAGGGGTACGCCTATACTCTTGGTCAACAAATCTATTAGGGGTTCGCCTATACTCTTGGTCAACCAATTTTTCAGATGTTCGCCTATACTCTTGGTACACAAATGTTTTAGGGGTTCGCCTATACTCTTGGTAAAGCAATTGTTTCAGTGGTTCACCTATACTCTTGGTCCACAAATCTATCGGGTTTGCCTATACTATTGGTCAACAAATGTTTCAGGGGTTCACCTATACTCTTGGTAAACAAATGTTTCAGGGCTTCACCTGCACTCTGGGTACAAAAATCTTTGGTTGTAGAATGGGTGGTTGAAATGTGCAGATGTGTAGAAGTACTGGCATCTGAGTCACCTTTATGGCCACGTTTGTGGCTCCTGACAATTTTGTGACGAAGGTGGCATGGGATTGGAATTATTGAAACCCAACAGTTCTTTCTAGGACTACAACTTCTCTCAGTGTGTGCATCATCAATTTGGCTGCCTGGGACCAGTAGTGTGCACAAAGCATTCACAAGCATCCCGGCTGTATACTGCATACTGTTACTGGTTCTATACAGAACTAACAAAACTACTCTCGTTTTTCATTCTTTTATTTGTTTTTTGCTGAAAGCATTTGCATAATAGGCCCAAGGGTGTGTCCCGTTGATAGAAGTAGCTTGGTCTATCCTTCTCTGATCTTTCTCCTCCTCCTCCTCCTCCTCCTCCTCCTCCTCCTCCTCCTCCTCCTTCTCCTAAACCAGCATGTCAGCATGCTGAACAACCAATTCTTCAGAGGGCCCTATAGGCTCTGTAAAAACAATTTTTTAACCAGGGCCGCCTCCAGGTTCTCGCCACCAATTTTAAAGAGGTTCACCACTACAGTTCAGCAAACGTGCTGGTCGAAGCATCATACATCCACAGAGTCCACAAAGGTTTCCCAGCGCAGTGTGCAGCTATCTGACACCTAGACAGAATTAATTGTCCTGCTTTGGACACTCAAATTTCTCTTTGTGTCCCACTGTCCTTGCAGTGATCAAAGGAAGTGTAACTGATTTCATGAGACATTGACAGTTTCACTATATACCAGTGGTGGCAACGTTTGTGACACTTCCTACCTCAAACCAATCTTTGGTTTTAGAATGCGTTGCTGAATTGTGCAGATGGTTAGATGTACTGGCATCTGAGTCGGCTTTATGGTTTGTGGCTCCTGACAATTTTGTGATGGTGGTGGCATGGGATTGCAATTCTGATCAGCACTGTATAACAAGACAAAACTCATTGCACACTGTTTATTTTTGGATTTAAGCAGACGTAAAATACCCTGAGTGGTAAGCAGCTGGTTTGGTTTGGGTCTGATAAACGCACGCATCCCTGAGGGTCAGCGCTGGTCAGCATGTACAATCTGCTCCAGATCCGTTTTACAGCGCAGGATCCTGCTTTGGCCACTCAAATTTCTTCATGGGTCCCACTGTTCTTGTAGTGATCAAAGGAAGCGTAACTGATATAATGAGACTTTTGCAGGTCCATTGTATATCTGTGGTGGCTACTTTTGCGACTCCCCCTGCTTCAAACCAATCTTTGGCTTTAGAATGCATTGCTGAATTGTGCAGATGGTTAGAAGTACTAGCATCTGAGTCGGCTTTATGGCCACGTTTGTGGCTCCTGACAATTTTGTGACGGAGGTAGCATGGATTTGCAATACTGATCAGCACTGTATAACAAGACAGAAAAAGGGGCAGGCCTTGTATATCTATAAGATTGTGCATCAATGGCACCTGGATACGTCAAAAAATATATGCCACTGCCCATCATTTCAGGAGCAGTTTATATACATTACCGTAACTTTTTAGCATTCTGGGAGCAGTTAACATATATCTTGGTGAACTACCTGACACTTTGGGAGTGGCATTTAGTGCTGACGATCCATCAGAGAGGATTTTTAGTATCCTTTGCTGTACCCTTGGTAAAACTTCACCTGATGAGTCCTGTCATAGGATGAAACGTATTCAGTATTTTACCCATGGGAAGTATTAGGTTGTTGTTGTTCCGTTCAATGATTTTGACAGGGTCACCCTCATCAAGGAGGATACTCTGTCATAAGGTCTGTGTAGCAGTAGCATATAGTAGGAAAAGTATTTAATCTTTAACCCCTAAACTTTTGGATATCTGTGGCTACACAGATGACCTCCAATATGTATCTGCTAATTAGTGTATTCCATCAGAGATTTAGTTAGATCATTCAATTTTTACACACTATCTAACTAGGATTTATTGGTATTGATAAGTCTTGATATTCCTTATTTTTTGTATTTGCTTTGTAAATTAATTTGATGCTTGTCCTTTCTCTATAATAATTTTTATATAGCGCCAACATATTCCACAGCGCTTACAAAAACAGGGGGATATAGAAAGACAAAAGTACAAAAATACAAAACCCCCAGTTACATGTAGTAATCAGTTAATGGAAACAGTAGGGGGTGAGGGTCCTGCTCCAATGAGCTTACATACTACAGATAATGAGGTGATGCAGAAGATAAAGGGGCTGGAGATGTGCATGGTATGGTGAGGTGGCGAGTGAGGGATGCTATACACATAGACAATGGTAAGGCCGTATAGAGGCTAAATCGTTGTGACTGCAGGGGGTGGTTGATGGCGGCTAGCGGGGATTGCAGTCACTAGGACAGGGAGCATGTTATTAGGTGGAGTACAGAGGGGTTTGATTTAGGAGATATGGTATGGCTCTCTGAAGAGGTGCGTTTTTAGGGCATGCCTGAAGTTTTGTGAGTCCTGGAGAAGTCTTGGAGGTGGGAATGAGAGGTTCGAATTAAAAGGGCACTCAGTCTGATTTTGTTTGCCGCCCTCCTCTCAATCCACCACCCAGCCTGCACCCTCCACTCCGCAATGTACAGTGGCGCTGTGCTATGAAGAGCTTTATGGATGTAGGTAGTGAATTTAAATTGAATTCTGTGTTTAGCCAATGCAGTGACTGGCACAGGGCAGAAGCGTCCGGGTAGTGGCTGGGCAGGAAAATGAGCCTGGCTGCCGCATTCAGGACAGATTGGAGAGGGTAGAGTCTGGCACGGGGGAGGCCGATCAGTGAGTTGTAATAATTGAGCCGATAGTGGATGAGGGCAACAGTGAGCGGGTTTAGCGTGTCCACAATGAGAAAAGGACAGATTCTTGCGATGTTCTTGAGGTGCAGCTGACCTGTTCGGGCCAGAGATTGGATATAGGGGGTAAATGAGAAATCTGAGTCTAATATAACCCCAAGGCAGCAGGCGTGCTGTCTGGGAGTTATGGTGTTGCCACACAGTGAGATGGAGATGTCAGAATGAGGTTGGTTAGTAGAGGGTGGAAATATCTTATAGATAGTTTTATTCATGAATGAACATTAAAAATAAGTACACACTCTTAGAATTCTATGGCTTCGCATATCAGGATATAATGCAAAAAATCTGGTCCTTAGAACGTCTTAAAATTAGATAAATGCAAAATCAGATAAAAACCACATAGCAAATTACAGTGTCATTATTTAATAAAAACTAGGCCAAAATGCAGAAGTAGTATGTGAAACATTTAAGTACCTAACCCCCCCTCCTCCTTCCCCATAATCAATAGCTTGTAGGATCACCTTTAGCAACAAAAACTTGAAGGAATTGTTGTGTGTATGAGTTTCACAGTCTTTTATACTATTATGGTCCACTCTTCTTTACAATGTTGCTTCAGTTCATTGAGGTTTGTGAGTATTCAGCTCTCTGAAAGTCCCACTAGAGCATTCAATTGGGTTGAGTTCTGTACTTTGACTGGGCCATTGCAACACCTTTTGTTTTTCAGCCATGCGATGTAGATTTGCTGGTGTGCTTGGGATCATTGTCCTGTTGCAAGACCCAGTTTCAGTCAAGCTTTAGCTTTTAGATAGATGGCCTTACATTTGACTCTAGAATACTTTGGTATACATAGGAGTTCATGGCCGTCTTAATCACTGCAAGGAGTCCAGGTCGTATATATCTATATTACTCCCCAAATGCACACCATTCGCAACCTGATTGATTGTTTGGATTTACTCATTCCCCGAGATTGGTTGTTTGGGTTGGCTGATTCACAGTGATTGGTTATTTGAGTTGGCTGATTCATGGTGATTGGTTGTTTAGGTTGGCTCATGTAGAAGTGGGGAGTAAAAGGCTAAAATGCGTCCAGGTCCTGTGGTTACAAAACAAGCCCAAATCATCACCTCTCCACTACAGTGCTTAATAGTTGTATACGCTGTGTTTAGTTTCCACCAAACAGGGCACTGGGCAGTATGGTCAAACATACTACTTACCGTCTTAATTCCTATGCAAGCAGTAAGGGTGTACTTAATTCTTCACACTCTACTTCTGCATTTTTGTTAAATAAAGATATGGTGTTATTTGTTGTTGTTCATCTGAGGTTATGCTGTGTTGCATTTTGGTCAAACATTGTGCTGGACAATACGGCCAAACATGTCCACTTTTGGTCCAAAGGACATTATTCCAGAAGTCTTGTGGTTTTATTCAGATGCAACTTTTACACTTTATCTTGCATGCCATGTTCTTTTTAGAAATGTAGAAGCTTGTTCAGTCGTTTTCTAATTGTACTGTCATGAACTTGAACATTTAACTTGCTAACTGAAGCCTTTAGAATCTGAGATGTAGCTGTTGGGTTTTTTGCAATTTCTCTGAGCAGTGCGTTGTCTGACCTTGGGGTGAATTTGCTGGAAGGCCACTCATGGGAAGATTGTCAGCTGTCTTGAATGTTCTCTACTTGAGAATAATCTTTCTAACAGTACAATAATTGACTCCAAATTGTTTGGAAAGGGCCTTATAACCCGTCCCAGATTGATGGGCAGCAACAATTGCTTCTCTAAGATTATTGCTAATGTATTTCTTCCTTGGCATTTTGTTAATACACGCCTGAATGCTCCGGACCAGCAAACTGCAAAAACTTAGTTATCAAAAGTTAGTTGAAAGTGCAACAACTCTTTAAATAAATAATGATGTGGTATAATTTGTCATGTGCTTTTATTCATTTGAAGTTGTATTTACCTAATTTTAAGGTCTTCTAAAGACCACATTTTTAAAAAATATATCCTAACATGTAATACCATAGAATTCCAATGGAGTATTCAATTTTTCTCATGACTTATATTTAATAAATGTTTTGTTTTGTCTGCTTCATGATATGGGCTGCACATATGTTGATTTACCCCCACATAATACTTCTGTGACAACACTGCATCTGATTGGAATCAGAGGGAATATGTTTTCATCAGGACTAGTAGGTAGCAGATGGACATAGCTCTTTGCATAGATAGGTTACCTAACAATCGCAATTTATATATATTTATATATAATTACATTTGTGTATATATTTTCTTATAAGTACTTAAAGAGGTTTTGTCATGAAAAAAAAAATCTAGACTCTCCTATTCCCCCCCCCCCCCCTTCTCCTTACCACACCTTTTCCTGGCTGAGCTGCTGCTGCGGTGTCCTGTGTCACCTTACCACATGCTGGCCATCTTGTAATTAAGGCTGCTGGCCTTTGAGCTGTGATGTAATGTATATTGCCGGGCAGGCAGAAAATTGCCAACCAATGTATGTAACCTCACAGGATGAAGAATCGGGCAGCTGGAGGTGAAGTGACCCCCCCCCCCCCTGGACTCCAGGAGACAGGAGAAGATTGGTGAGGTTAAGATCTGAATCAAGAATTTTTCTTTTTTAATGACAGAACCCCTCTAACAAGAAGAAACCCACTGCTGCATTATGGAACATACAGAATCCAAGCAAAGGTTGTCTTGGCCAGTTTCAAACCGCAGATCCTTTTGCTGCAAGGCAAAAGTGCTAATCTGCAGATAAAGATGTTTTAAATATAATAAAAACATGAATCAGTGCAATATTGTTCAAGGCATTCAAGAGCAGAAAAAAGCGGAGAGCAGAAAATGTAATGCAAAATAGAAAAAACAAAACATTAACCACCTATATAATCCCCGCTAGTTCCACCACCCAACACTGCTGCTCTGGTAGTTCTCTAATCTCTTTTGTATAAATTCTGGTGGGAAGGTGTACGAAGACCAGCGGAGAAGCACCAGAGCATCGGCGCTTGTGTGATGGGGGTTTAACAGATGAAACCTATTTTCATTTTATTACATTTTGGGCCTTTTTTTCTTGCCCTCTTAGACAGCCCCCTGAAATGAAGGCATTGTAATGTATATGGGATTTTACTGCAGGTTTTCTATAAATCTCCAGAGACTTGATGAAGTCATTCCTCCACTTGGGGATTCCTTTAACATTTTAATAAGGACACTAAGTACATTATCTAAAGCTTTTTTCTGGCAAGGGGAAATCTGTTTGTTTGTTATCCCAATGTTGTTAAAAGCTTTTCTTAAAATATTCTGCTGACTGAAGCAAACTGATTGCAATTTGGTTTTCAGAAGCAGTGTATTTAAAAGCCATTTGCAAAATGATCTCTATTCATGGAAATGTCTCATTTGCAGGTTGTCATTTCTATTTTCACTAAAAGCAGCTGAGCAGATGTTCTTCTTGTACTCGGCTCAGTGCATTAGAGTAGGATTCCATTATGCCATAGTTTAATTCCTTTCACTAAATGAAAACAAAATAACAATTTTTGAAGATTGAAGAGCAACTAGAAAAGGTGACCAGAGCCTATCTGTGGTAGGAGATATATATATATATATAGCATCGTACATATCATAGTAGATACCGTCCAATGGCCGAATCAGTCATATAGCCATCAGTCTACCAACAAGCTACAGTACAAAGAAAATTTTGTTCTACTGATCTTGTATTTACATTACATGTTTTCTTCTCTCGACATAAGGGGCTCCTGACCAAGCTTTACAGCTTAGGTCAGGAGCCCCTTATGTTTGTGGTTCCTGTTTTCAAAGAGTAGTTTATTGTGGGAATCGATATGGCAGTTATCCGTACTACCTTGAATGTACAGTTATGTAATACCAATCGCCTTCTGTGTTAAAAGGCTGGTAAAATTGATTGTAAGTAATTCACATAGGTTTCGGTAGATGGCCACCACTACTGTACTAGTAACAGTGCATGAACACATCCCACATGCCATGAACAAGAATAGGCAAAATTACACCATTAAATGCCAATTTGTAAACCCCAAATGTTCACAAATGCTGGTAAAACATATGGATACCATTGTGGCAGTTCAGGACATAAATCCTTGAGCGGCTTGGTCAAAAAATGACCAATCTGTCAGCCCCACATAGCTAAGTCACTATCAAACCAAGCTAAAGAAATCTAGTCGGCTTACTGATAAAAGGTTATGAAGCATGGAAACACAGCCAACTGCCGGGGCAAGGAGACACTGAGCAATACAAAAGTCCTCCGGCATCAGCAGGGATTCAAATACAAAACTTGATTTGATTTGTTGTAGTTTTATTAATACCTATAAGTATTTAACCAATGCATTAATTCTCTTTTTTTCCCCTTCCCTGTTTTTTACTGTTGCCCCTCCCTCACTCTGCCCCCCTTTTTGTGCTTATTTATCCTCTATTTCATTTCTACCACCTTTTTATGTTATCTGTAGTAATTATAGGGAGATTCATACTTGTGCTTTGAACCACTTTTGTTTTTCAAAAAGATTTTTCTTGTGTTTATTTATCCTAAATTTCATTTCTAGAATTCTCTTTTTGGGATATTTCTAGCAGTCATAGAGCTATCCATGTTTATGTGCACTTGATCTATTCCCGGTTTTCCAATGACTCCCTTCAAGGGTTTAACTAGCTGCATATTTTCATATTACGTTATGCTATGTATATAGTACAATCTTTTATCTTCCTGTACAAATAAAGTTTTTGGTTTTTAATTCCCGCTGACTATGGAGGAATTTCTGTTTTGCATAAGTAAATCTGCTAAAGAAGCAGGGATCGGTGCAGTTATTAAGGAGCAGTGCTTATACAGTACTTCTACCTGCAGCATCTCATCATGTCAGTGTGAGGGTCTACATGGGCAGATTATCCCCATATATGTGTTTGCACTTTATCTAGCTGATGCAGACGTAAACTTAATCTTGAGACTGGAACCTATTCTGAGCTTTATTATAAAGTTTATTACCAAGTTCTTACAATGATGTTCAATCACTTTAAGAAGTATGGCAGAGCATTGTGAATGATGTGCAGCACAGTATGGCATGGGCAACTCAGTATGTACAAAGAGTCTTTATAAGTTTTTGTTTCCTGCCAGAGCTGTTGTTGACAGGGCAGCAGAGTTAGTTTGATATGTAGAAGAACGGTCTTCTGTGCTCCCATGTGTGGTGCAGCTAGTCCTAGTTGTGAAGACACAGCCAACATTGTGGTATTTTCCCTAAAGAGCATTGAGCGGTCCACCGGTGGACAAGCCAGAAGTTCTGCTAGGGAGTATGACCATGAGAGTAACCCTACAGCTCAAGACCAAGCGTCCAGCAAACCAAGGTATTTGCCATACGCTGCTGCCACCAGACTAGTGACCACCTGCATTGATGATACTGTTTGTTGCTAAGTTTGCCAGCAAAAGTTGAGTGAATGATCATTTAGCTGGGCAGCTTGTTTTGTTCTGCAGCCACAATGCTGTGAAACCCCTATAACCTGGACTATTTCCAAAAAAATGGTTCATCAGCTGCAGCTCATCCCGTCCTCCAACCCATCCGGTGAGTCTACAGTCGGCTTACATCTGTCAATGTAGAAGCAGCTCTTATATTCTTCTTCCCGTCTTCTCTACAGGATAGTTTTCTACCGTTACCTTTATTAACAGCAGGATGACCTCACTGGAGACGATTCTGTATGTCCTGTAGAGAAGACTGGGAGAAGAATATAAGAGCTGCTTCTGCACAGACGGACATGAGGAGATGCTGCAGGTAGTAGAGACTGTGAGTTCTGCTCCTCAATGAACTATTATTTTATAACTAAACTATTAACTATAACTTAAACTATTATTCTATAACTAAGTAGTAAAACAGATGGAAAGGCACAGCGTAGGGAATAATTCTGTGTGAATGCAGCCTTAGCCCCGAGTTGCAATACCATATACAGCACATGTACAAGAGTGGTGTGGTTTCTAAAAAAGTAGACCCTTTTTAATATTGCATAACCCCTTTAGCTAAATCGGGGTTGCAGTGTTTGAACTGGGTTTTAATCTAATAGTCTAGAATTTGCAACTTTTTTGCACTGACATTCGACAGTGCCGGTTAGGATGCTCGGCTGAGGATTTATATAAAAATGAGCTGCTGATTATGTAGATTATGCAGTCATAATGTGATTATTTAGACCAGATTATTACAGCTGGTATAATTAGAGGCAAACACTATGCAGGGAATTAAATGATAGATGTCGATGATTGTTTTAGTAGGGGATTGAGGAAGAGACACCATAACACTATCACACATGAGAAATGGAAGGGTCTATTGAGAACGTTGCTGATGCATGCAGTCAAACAAGACCATGTTCATCATTTACGTTTGTTCTTTCAATCCCCCATGTCTCTGGAATGTACATATATGTAGTCCTCTCCAGGGCAATTCGCACTGTATAGGCCTTTGCCATTAAAGACTTCAGGCTGATACCCTGTCATCCTGATCCTCCTGAAGTGACGAGGAGCTGAAATGACTCCAAATGACCCATGAGTTGAATGGCCAAAAATTTCTTCCTGCATTTGTGCCATTGCCATGGAAATATGGGACGTCGAATGGCGTCAGGAGTCTTCAATAGTAATTGGGGAGGAGCATGCTGGGCAGAGGTGTAATGCTAAGGGATGCGATTGCACCCAGACTCAGGAGCCTTAGGGGGTCCATAAGGCCTCTCTTCTCCATAAAGGGAGCCCAGTACTATGAATTAAAAGCATTATAGTTGAGGGTCCTGTTAGGTTTTGCATTGGGGCCCTGAAGATTCAAATTACGCCTCTGATGCTGGGAGTACATGACCTTGGTCCTCCCAGCATTCCACTGCTAATAGTAATTTAATGGCCAACAAGTATTAGATCGGTATTATCTATGATCTGTATACAGAATATTGATCACATTATCCCAGGTCCCTCCAACCCATTACAAAATAGCAAGAAAAATAGTGAAAAGCCTATGAAATAAAACATTTTGTAACTTCTTCCCCAACCTGCCAACACTCGAGACCATTCTAAATCTCGTGGATGCAGTGTATAATGATGTCATGGACCCATATATTACATCCATAACAGAAATATACTAGATTAAATCCACACAAATTATTACCTTTAAGTTTTTATTTAGTTCCCAGTTCTTGTGCCTAAAAAAATTCTCTGCTAGGGGTTTTGCATAAAATTACAAATCCTGATAATGTTAGATCTCGCATAAAGTCCATGTTTTTAATATAATTGTAGTCTAACTTAAAATATATGACCCTCTACAATGTCACATTTCAAAAACTGAAAATTTGCGATGGCAATTCGGATGTCTGAAGGCCTTGGACTCAAAAGGGTTAAAAAAACAGGAACGATTTCCCAAAAAATTGAGTTTTCTAAAAGACCTCCATGTACATTAGACGAAAGTTGATGAAAATGGATGATTTCAACCAAAGCGATAGTTCATTAGGTGATATTTAACAGCAGATGAGTGTTTCAGCTGACTGATGATGGTCTGGAAACAAGTTGGCAACATTTAGAATTCTAAATAGTTGGACAAAAGATCTTTCGTCCATTGATTACATTTTTAAAAGAATGTTCCCAGAAATCTTGTTCGTCCCTCGTCCAGTGACACTAAACAGGTCTGGCCAATGTGAGCAACTGTGATGGCCAATATGGAACAAAATGTGTGTGGTTGCATCTGTGAACCGATGGTTGGTCAACCATCAACCTACTTCTATGTATGCATGACCATCTATAGCCTTCCTTCACACACTGTTTTGTATCTTTTTTTTCCTACTGTAAGGCCGCTTTCACACAGTCAAGAAAATCGCAAGAGATTTGTGCATTGCGAGGGGCACGAATATGAACCCCACTCTTTTGAATGCCGTCTTACACATGAGCAATTGGGCATATCTTATGTTTGGGCATTCCCTCGGAACATCTTGCCCATTGTTTTCAATGCGGCTGGTAAAAACATTGCACGGCGTGCGAGGTGCCCACGGGTGTGATGCGATGTGAGGTTTCCAGAGGATCACTACTTCTCTGAAGGGATGCAAGGCATTTTTGTGTCAAAAATGCCTCGCATCCACAGGGAATTAACACGTTTCTGAGTGCAATACCAGGCCCAGTATTATGGTCGTGCTCGCCCATATGAAATTAGCCTAAAAGATACTTTTTTTTTTTCTTTTTAATTATAACTTATATGCATTTTTTACAAGCATTTGTTGGTCGCCATTTTTTATGTGCACATTTTTAACATGCATTTTTCCTGGTGTTTTTCATGTCCTTTAGAGAAGCCAATGCAAGAACTCCCCCTAAAAACGCAAGAAAGAATAACACTAAACTCGGTGGGTTGTAGGAAAAACTGTGTCCTCCATAATTACATGTACTACAAAGTGCAGTTATCAGCAGATATAAACAAAGAGCACAAAGAAGAATCGCCATGGGTAAACATACCGCCGGTTTACAGATATGTAAGAGCCTTGAGGGCTTTTCTGACATATTCATATGTACGGTAAGACCTATAAAAAACTTATCATGTTTAATTGGATGCAACCTTGGATAGATACTCTCTCCTAGAAGCAGTGGGATGTGGCGTGCCTGTAGCTCTGTAGTATAGAGCCAGAGGAATTCTTTGTGCTGCTGTATGGGCACATATCCCCAATTTTCGGACTCCTAAGACACTTATTGGAGCCTTAGGCCTTGTTCACGAGCGTTGTTTTGCACACATCTGTGCTGCGCAAAAAGCAGCGCTGCTTGGATGTGCTGAAAAACGCGTAAACGTGCATGCAGCCCCATTGAAAGTAATGGGCTGCATGCACCAACCGCAGTGATTTTTGGGGAAGGGCTTGAAATATAAGCCCTTCCCTGAAAATCATGCCTAGCTTGTGTAAAAAAAAAAAAAAAAAAAAATTTATTTATTTATATATCTCACATATACACTCACCTCTCCGCCGCTGTCGGGGCTCTGCACATCTAGCCGCTTGGTTTCCGGCACTGCTCTGAAGTTCTTTCAGCAGGAGGGGATTTAACCCCCCCCCCCCCCCTGACAGGGCTGTGTCTGATTGGCTGAGCGCTGTAACCAATCACAGGTAGCACTCAGCTGTCATTCAATGAATGGCTGAGTGCTGCCTGTGATTGGCTGAGTACTCAGCCAATCAGACACAACCCTTTCAGGAGGCAGGGGTCAGACAAGCGGCTAGACGCGCCGAGCCACGACAGCGGCGGAGAGGTGAGTGCATGTGTAATATATATATATATATATATATATATATATATATATATATACACTTTTTTTTTTTTTTTTTTACACAAACTAGGGATGATTTTCAGGGAGAGGATTATATACTGAACACTGACAGTGCTGTGGGGACTCCTCACAGGAAATATTTATGTGCAGCACGGATCTTCCCGGCGTGCGGATGTCATATCTTTTGCAGGTGTGCGAATTTGCATGTCTGTAAAAGACAGACATTTGGTTTCCAATGGTGAGTTCAAAGGTTCTAATAGATGCATGGTTATGTGCGCACATACACGCGCACAAATACAAGCTCGTCTGAACGAGGCCTGAGGGCTTAAACACATGAGCGTGAATTTCTCCCCTTATGTGGCCGTGATAATCTTGGTCGTATAACGGGACAAGATGAAACCACTGATTTCAACAGGAGTTCAATGGTTTCGTTTTCACTGCTGGGATTTCTGAATACTACATCAGAGAAAAGATAGGATTTGCCCTATCTTTACCGGACATAGTGAATACATTATGTAGGGGAAAATTGGGCAGCTTCTATCTTCCCGCAGCTTTTTTCAAACTGCTGCACTGTGTCGCGGAACTTGAAAATCTGGGGAGGGAGACAAAAAAATCCCTCATTCAGGTGCAACTACGCTCAGTACTGGCGAGCATGGTTGGCCTACAGTAATGTGTTTAAACCCTGATAGTTGCAAACTATAAAACTTTCATAAGATTATCATGGGATTACTGTGCGATAAAATATTAGTAAGACTGACAGTGGGGGAATTTATCAATGCCAGTGCCACTGGATAGGTGATAATTGCTAGATTGATGTGGGCCCGACCACTGGGACCCCCACTGATTGATATGATGGGAGTCTAATGTCCCCAATGTAAATGGAGTGGAGGCCAAGCCCGAATAGGGCTCCTGCATTTCCTGTTTCAATAAGAGCAGCAGCCAAGCATTCACACTGCTGCTCCATTCAAAATCTATGGGGCTTGACTTCAACTCTATTTACATTGGGGACATTATAGGGCTTCCACTGATTGTCAGTCTAAAGATACATTATGTATTGTGTAGCTTATCTTTAGAACACGCATCTACCCTCTAAAATGCATTAGGCTACCTACACTCAGGCAAGTGTGATATCGGGCCCGATATCGCGCTCATGAATGTGTGATGTACCTGGGGATGCGAGGTGTTTTTCAGGCATTGCTCAGTGAAATAGACCATGTCCCATCTCTCATCTTCTCGGTCGTGTGTAAACTGCTTTAGGCTGCCTACACGCAGACATCAAAATTGTGGGATTTGTACGTTGTGAGATGGACTGTATTCTTTTGCATTGGGTCATATACATGAGTGAGGTTTTCCTGCATGACACGGTGATGTGATGCTATGCAGAAAACTTATAGCTGCGTGGTCTATCTTTCTGCGTGCTCTCGCATTGCAGCACCCATTGTTTTAATGGGGCTGACAGCAGCATCGCACCATGTGCTAGGTGTGCATGGAAGGTGCACATGATGTGAGAAGAGGTCTGCTAGAGAACAATGGGAGAAACTCTGGGATCCTCCACCACGGCTGATTGCTTCTTCTCTGAAGTGAAGTGAGGCTGTTTTGCCATGAAACCACCTTGCATCCCTGGGGAACTCACATGTGAGGAGCGCAATATGAGGGCGGGATTGAATGTTTATATCGTGTTTTCCGACATATTCATAATTTTAGCTCTGTGTAAAATCAACCAAACTTTTTGGAGTAACTTTCTGAACGATAGTTGCTCCTTGTAAAGGTACCTTTCGGCTATGTTTACATTTGTATTGAAGGCTACATCGGAGTCTGTTATAGAAACGCTATCTTTTCTCCTTAGGGAGAGCACCTATACGGTGAGTGAGGAGACTCAGAAGGCCATTCATGATCCTCTGGGTAATATGCAAATAAGGGAGATGGAACAATACCACCACTCTGTTTCAGGTCATGTCATTAACCCATTAAATGACACACAGTGTGGTGAAACACGATGGACCCCATTATAAGTCAGTGGGGTCCGTCAGTCACTGCCCATATGTCTTCTGCATTGGGGTTTCTTTTTAACAGAAACCATGAGGCAGATATGAATGAAGGCTAATGAGATGAGTTTGGTTTCGTACAATGCAAACCAAATATAAAAAAAGCCTACACCGCACTCTGACCCCGTTGCGTGAGCTTTGGTAGATGATTTTGGTGTCATTAGATTTGGTACATCCTCACCACCATCGTAAAATCACAAAATGTAAGTTTGATACACTGAATGACCTGTCAGGCAGGGTCAAAATTCTTGTTAGGTCTAGCGGCAGTGTTGTGCTTCAGCCAACAGCGTTGCTAGGGAGAGTCAAGAGTTGCTTAGTGATGTTCATATCAAGTGCTTACCAGTTTGACTGTTGCCATGTCCCCAAAACGTGGAAGACCAAGCCGTGAACGGAGAACAGTTCAAGGGGTACGCTCAGATGGAAGTTGGTATGTTGAAAGTATAGTTATCCTGAAATCCTTGCCAATTAAAACATTTACAACCATTTTTTCTAAACATTTTATGTTCAAATAGCAAACATCGAGTCAATCTAGTTATATTAAACATCAGTAGGTGGAGTTCAGTATGCTTACCGTAAGCCAGGTTGCAAGTGTGCTTTTTAGTATGAAATGGTTCAAAAGTATTGCAGAACTTATAGCAACCACCTAACATCTACAAGGTAGTTACATAAAGTGCATCCTTGGCATGGCTGCATCAAGATAGTGTTAGAGCATGTTGGAGAGTTCTCATTAGAACAACATGAGTATCAACATTGATTGAAAGGAGTGGTGACAAGTATTCTCATCCTCAACTTTTTTTTTTTGCTACCTTATGCTGCCATTAGCACAGTTGGAGAAATGTGTGTCACAAACAGTATGAATATTATTGGTGTATATGATAGTGACCGAAGGTTGGATGCAACTGAATGGATAATCAATATATGATTAAAAATTATATAAGAAGTTCACAGATCCCAAAATGCTCACATCATGACTTCATATTGCACTATTATATATGGCAATGATAAAAGTATACGGGGCCCTACTTTGCCTTTGGTAAGTCTCTGATTCTCTGTGAGGGTACATATTGGATTTTCTAGCAGACTAATCTAGAATCAAAACAAAAAAAAATGGTTGAATGTATTATTAAAAATGCCATATGAGAGATATTTCCCCTAGAAGCTTAGCTTTTAGCAGGGAATGCCTTCTTTATTAAGGTGCCCTAGAGAAACACCGTAAAGGCTGTGCACACACAACTCAACTAATTGCATGAACTGTAACGGTCATTAGTAGAAATTCAGGGTACTGGTTCAATGGTAGAGTTTATATTATAGACCCCCCCCCCCCCCCATGTTTTGCCAGGACTTGGCCAGGGACAATTCTGCTCCATTTTCCCAGATAATGCTAGATTCTGGCAAAACATGTTGAGGGAATGGGGGTATATATGTCTAATGATCAGTGGCCTCCTTAGCTGGCGTTTATGGCTTCTTGCTTGTTAAAATGATTTTCGTATTTCCTTGTTGCCCCCATTATTACTGATGACACAGCTGCTGCGTTAATATCTGCTAAAGCAACATTGAGGAAATTACCTATAGCTACCGTATGACTAGTGTCTTCACTCAGCTTAGCGAGGAAATTGAGTGCCCTATAGTTTAAGAATACATCAATAAAAAACTGTTTATTTAAGAATGTTTTAATTTAGGCAATTTATTGTATGTATGCATTAAAGGGGTATTATCATTAGCGCAAAACCCAGTCTCCCAGTTGGGCCATGCCTAAACTAAAAACAAGGGTATACTCACCTCTACTGGAGCCCCAGGATGCAGCTCACATCCACCACCAGTATCGGCGGGGACTCCCTGATAGACGGCCATGCAGAAGCATGTGACCACGGCGGCCAATCAGAGCCAACAGCACCAAGTCCCTAAACTCCTGCCATCATGGCACCCAGGATATGAGCTCTGATGCCAGGAGTGCGGACGGCGACTCTGCAGCCTTTGACTGAATCACCACTGACACTGGCTGTCAGCTGCATCCTGGGGCTCCAGGAGAGGTAGCCTTGTTTTCTATTTTAAACTTTTATACTGTTCTTTCTGTTCATCTTAGCTTTTTTCTCCCTCTTTTCTTACTATTCCCTACCTAGTGGTAGGTTTCTTACTCTATCTGATCCTTGTCTTTCATGAAGAACGAAAAGGCTCAAAAGTAATGCGCCATTTGGTTTATATGTTACAGACTAGATTTAGCCTGGATTTCATGTTTACTATGTTCCACTCTACGTCATCACGATATGTACTGCACCATTCCTGTACCAAATATCTACGTCAATTCTCGGCTGTTCCACTGTCTTAAGGAGTATGCAATGAACATATTTTTGGAACCATAAACCGGATCCAACTGGGGGATGGTTCTAATGATAAAACACCTTTAATGTCCTGGCTTTTTCTTGGGTTGCTTTTTCTTTGATTGGGCTTTGGGCTATACATTTGGGATGGCGATAGCCGGAACACCTGTTGCACATGCTTGAGTGTGGTGGTATTAAGCAGCAGTGACCTAATTTGTGTTTGCTATGAGATCCTACTCTTCCCCCACCCTTGTTTATGTCAATGCCGTAAATTAAATCAGCCTATCCTATTTCAGAAGTCTGCATTGATGGACTGAAATGGCCGCTTTCATAAATGATGCGCAGGACTGCCCCCAATGTGATGGAAGAAGATGCAGAAAAGATAACCAGGACTGCATAACACTGACATTTTTATTAGAATTCATCTGTAACAAATGGAACTTGTGTCAGCAAAGGACTGATTTTCAGACAGACTTCTTTCGCCACCGATGTAACGAAGTAAGAAAATAAAAAGCACGCCTCTCATCTTGTAAAACATTTACGCGTACTACTAAGTAGAGGTAATTGTATTTTTAACAAGCCATTTTACAAGTATATTTTTTTTATAATTTTTTTCCAGTCTATGCATCCAATTCGTGAGAAAAGAACAATTTGTATTATTCTTGTAAAGACACTCCCAGCCTGAATGGCAAAGCCACAAAACATATGTAGAAGGTGGAGTCATCAACATTTTTGAAATTTTTTTTGGATCATCAGAGCAAAAATATTACTAAATGTGTTAGCAAGGCCTGCCATCAATACGGGAGCAAAGGGAGAAAATAGATCTGCACTTTTTTTCAAGGTAAAATGGTCTTTTTTCGTTTGTATTGTGTTATTTACACAAATGTGAATTTCATAACAGAATTTGTAGTGTTTTTTTATTTAAAGATGGGTTCAAGTAATAACAGTGGGTGTAGAATCAATAGGGCAGTGCATAGTACAAAGGTTTCAAAAAGTGCAATTCTCCCCAAAGGGCCATCTTTAAGTCATAGTTTTGTAATACTTTTATCATGCATTTAAAAAGATGAAAAAAATAAAGACAAAGAGAGGGAAAAAAAAGAAAAAATAAGACAAAAATACAGTGCTAATATGAAGTTCTATACAAATCATGTTTATGGTTTTTTTTTCAATATAACTAATTACAAAATTATACACAACTCTAATGATATAGGTAAATAATAGCACCGTACCAATTATGCTTAAGAAATGCATTTTCTGCCTTCGATGTATTTTGCAGATAGAAATGCGTCTTTAATAACGTACTGTGTACAATTAATAACAGAAAGTGGAATGCACATCATTGATTGGAACTGAAAATACATAATATATGAGTGGAGAGAAGCAAACAAATACTTAGAACACATTGGTTGCAGAATGCGCGCCTATAAAAATATGATATGTCCGATAACAGAGATAAACACAACTTCTGTTCATAAATGCAAATACTTAACAGACAAGTTTAGAACAATTCATGTATAAAGAATACGGTCTACATGAGAAAATAGCAAAGATACCCCAAGAAAAGCACATTCTTTTTATGATTTTTTAAATATTTTTAAATCAGAGGTAGCCTTCCATTATTATTAGTATTAATACAAAAGTGCTATGACACAACTCTTCACAAGAGTCTGAATTCAAAATGGCTGCCAAAATGAATACATGTGAAAAGAAGAAGAAAAAAACTCCCTACAAGGCAGATAAAGGGGTTCAGAAATCTAAAATGTTCCTCATCCGTATTGTATGATTTGCGGTTGTTTATATGACTGGGCTGATGGAGATAAAATAGATATTTTTAATTAAAATTGGCAAGCAAGGTAGGTATGATTTGGTGTCCATAAAGTGCCAGAGTGTGCCGCTTAAACCGCATCTTCACTTCAGACGCCCGTTTATGTTCATGTGTTGCTGTTCTACCGAAAGACAGCCATTTTGAGGGCTGAACAAAGCTTAAGTGAATTCGGATTCCTTAGCAGCAAGTATATACATTATGAATGCAACGTTAAATTCACCACAAGCTTGCGTATCCCTCTTTGTGCACATTGTGTTTTAGCGATTCCACAAGCTCTTGGTGATTTTTTTCCCATGCTGCTCTAGTCCATAAAATGGCTGCCGGCACAGTTGACCGAGGCAGATGTTCGTAATGGTTATAAAACGTATAGGCAGTTTCCGTAAAATAATATGCTTCTGTTAATATAGAAGGCCTTGGAAGAATACGAAGCTCTTGAAGAATGATATTGGTTAAAAAAATAGCTGTGTACATCGCAAAAAAAGCAATTTTTAGTTGTATTTTCTGAACGTATAGAAATAATACTATTATGGGGAAGTAGACTGGAAACGGTCAAACAGAATGTTGCTTAAAAGCATCAGATATAAGGCACTCTAAATGCAAAAGCAAGATAAAAATTGGAAAAAAAAAAAAAAACTAAGCAGCATTTACAAACTGCCGTGACACTAGATTATTTCCGTTAAGCAAGACAGGGGGGGAAATTTTTGGCTTTGCCCTTAATTTGAATTATTTTTTTCTTGTATTTCTGTTTTTTGTATTTTTTTTTACATACTGTATTTTACAAATCACATACATAATCATATACCATGTCTATTAAATGATTGGATACAATTTGCTCGAAAACCTGTTCATACATCGTATAATACAATAATTTCTCTCTGATAAACACTGACATTTCTTGCATGCACATATCCTGTAGAATATACAAGATGGTTCATTATTGCACTAAAGTGTTAAAAATATTGAGCGGCGGCGGAACAAAGTACATACATATGTGAGCACATGGAAATGTGAGTGGGTCTATTCGGAGGTGAACCTGGGATATCACTGATGTGCATTCCTCATTTCTTTATGGATAAAAGCCAAAAAAAAAAAATTAAAATAAAATTACACACATTGGAAATGCAAACCTCCCGGTTGATGAAATGGTTTTCATGTTTTTTTTTTAAGTATTTTCCCACTGATCACTAAAATCATGACAATCATGGAAGAACAGATAGATATGTGTATGTATATCTATATAGACTTCAGCAGCTTTATACTTTGCAACTCCCTGTTGATTCCAAACGAGATGAAAAAATAGCTTGTTTTGATGCAAAAAAATAGATATATATCTTAAGAATGGCAAAAAAGTGTAAATGAACTATATGATAAAAAGTATGGTATGGTTAAATGTCAGGGCTGCACGAAGGTGTGCCAAAAAGTTTCAATGTTCGACTATTTCTATTGAGAATTATTACATATAACAGTTCTACTGCATTAAAAAAAATACAATTCTTGATCGAAAAAAGTAACAGTTATGCAATGTTTTATTCACTTCCTTATAAACTTTTTTGTTAAAAAAAAAAGGGAAAAAAAAGGAAAAGAAAATTAAAGTTTACACAGTTAATAATGAAGCACAGGTCAGCAGTATCTTTACAATACTAGAAAACTAAATAAATGACTTTGATTTTCTGTAGACACTTCCCACCCATTTGTTTCACTAACATGTTATCGTGATCGTTGATGGAGAAGGGTCGATATCGCTGCAAAAGATTGCATTTGTCTTAGGAGCCCGAAGCTGACGTATTAAACATCCTGCTGTGTATTCCTAAGATTCATTGTTGAACACTCATGCAGTCTGAGACAAGATAATGGTTCTTTGTAGACTTCACATTGTTCCTTCGTTGTCAGCGTAATTCCTTGAGACATGTTGGTTGGTGAAATGAATCCTTCAGATGTCTCACCAGTCAGGATTTATATATTTTGCTTAGGTTAGATTAATTATCTTTGTATTCTTGGTCCATCCAGAAAAAAATTGTTTTTACGTGTTTTTTTGTTTTTTTTTAATAATTATCCAATTGCTCTGATTGGTCTTTAGCTAGAAGTTAAGAAATACTTCCAAAGCACACCTTATGGCTCAGAAGAGGCTCTCTGGATCTTGAAGGGCCTGTAGGAATTTTCCAGGATGGGCCAAAACCTCTACGTTGCATAGTGATCAAAGCTGCCCAAATATTCAAGCCCTGCTCGGTAACAGAACTGATACTGGTCCTGGAAAAGGAGACAGGAAAAATGATGGGGATTAAATCACTAATAAGCAAAACTCATACCCATTCAGTTTTCAGTTGTAGTCTAAGATGAGTATTAATGTAGCTGATTCTTTACAAGCCAGAACTGAAAACCTAGCGCTATGTGCTAACAATATATATTTAGGTGCAATATGTATGTGCCATCATTATTTACGGCTGCTACAGATATTGAGTTGCCAAAACTTAATTATGTTTTCCTATTATGGCTTAAAGAGGTTGTCCCATAAAAATATCTTATCCCCTAACCACAGGATAAGTATATGATTTGTTGGGGTTTGACTGCTGGAATCCCAACAATCCTGAGAATGGGAGTTCCTAGTGTCCTCAAATGAGTGGATTAGTGGCCACGCGTCTGCACTACCACTCTTCATTTCACTAGGACTATCAGAGGTAGGCAAGTGCTTGTACTTGGCTATTTCCAGATGCCCTGTTTGAATAAATGCAGCAGTGGTCACAAAGGCTCACTACTAATTCATTCTGAGACAATAGGACCCCCCATTCCCATGATCGGCGAGGGTCCCAGTGGTCAGACCCCCAGAGATCAGATACTTATCTCCTATTCTGTGGTTAAAGGATACAGTCTTTTCCTGGGACAACCCCTTTCATAATTTTCACAAAATTAATTTCTTTCTCTTTAGGGATTATATACGTGCAATAAGAGTACAATAACATCTCATGAACATTACTGTATTAAAGCTCCACGGAGGAAAGACATATTTACTGTATGTTTGCCAACTCTTCCAAAACATCCAAGAGGCTCCCAGAAAATGGGAGACTTCGTGGACAGGATGTCAAGTCCTCCGCAAGCTGAAAAAATCTGCTGGGAGGTGACTTACCAACATTTCCTCTGTAACACATGGTAAAAGCTGCCGAACATACCAATGCTTGTGGCTGTGTATTGAGTTACTGGCCAGAAGCAGGGCCTAAGGCAATGGGTGGGCTGTATCTCATTACCTTGGTGCACCAGGACATAGGAGTGCTCAGCTGGCACAACACCTGATTGGTGCTGCTCGTCCAGGAGTGGGTAAGAGTGATAAATGACTGAGAAATGCGGTAGAAGGAAGTCACCACATCATTGAAAAAAGATTCGGAAAGGCAAGACGAATAAGTGGGTAGAATGAACAGATGCATGCTCATATGGAGCTGTAGGGAGCAGTGTAGGATATCCCTCACAACACTTTTCAGGTGGAGCAAAGTTACTTGCATTATACACCATCACATTTTGGAGCAAGATAATCTCCCCGCAGTAATTCATCGAAAGTGGAGCAGTTCTTGGCCATCCTCCCCACTAGGTTGCATGCCCAGACGAAAAGTAGCAGTAAGTAGAGCAATGCAACTGTAATATCTGCCAGAGAACTAGTGTACAAGTTTAGAGAGAGAGTAAATTGCGTTACATTCTGTGTGGCCTGCAAAAAGAGCGCGGCCCTTAAGTGACACCATAATCATTAATCACCGTGAAGAGAATTTCCAAAAGTTGGCAAATATGAATTAATGCCTAGGACAACATTAGATCCTATCCTATGAGATCAGGAAAGGCTTTCTTGATCTCCATGATGAGATCTGATCTCATTCTTAGCACTAAATAAACAACTTTTGCATAGAACTGTAATAGGACAACGTGCATGAGCTATAAGAATAGTGCTATTTCATTGGCGCATATCATCAATTCTCAGACCAGAGAAGTAAATATATAATAATTAACTGATTGAAAACTAAAGATTAGAGATGAGCGAGCATACTCGCTAAGGGCAATTACTCGATCGAGCATTGCCCTTAGCGAGTACCTGCCCGCTCGGAAGAAAAGATTCGGCTGCGGGTGGGGAGTGGCAGGGAAGAGCGGGGAGGAACGGAGGGGAGATCTCTCTCCCCCCCCCCCCCTTCCCCGCTTCCCCCTGCTCACTGCCGCAACTCACCTCTCACCCGCGCCGGCAGCCAAACCTTCTCTTTCGAGCGGGGAGATACTCACTAAGGACAATGCTCGATCGAGTTATTGTCCTTAGCGAGTATGCCCGCTCATCTCTACTAAAGATCCATTTTTTTAAATGTGTTTTATATTTATAATGTTTTTCTGACACAACAATTACTATTGCGTATTGTGTTAGTTTGCATCTCCATGTCCACATCAACAATGCAACAGCCATAAATTAACTTTGAATACTGGATAATGATGCTTTCGCATTGTATACACTGCTGTACTCAGATAACACTTCCACAATAATTATTTTTATAATCAGATACATCCACGAACATAACTCCGCCAGGACAATTATTATTGACCGCTGAACATCTAATTACTCATTCTACTCACCTCTGTCTGTACCATAGCAGGCCGTTGTGTTCTCAACATTTTGACAGTCTGGAAGATATCTACAACACCCTCATATCTCATTCTTTCCAAAACAATACTTAACGTAATGAATACTCCGGTTCTTCCGACTCCAGCACTGTTATAAAAAGAGAAGCATGACAACATTGGACTAACTCGCTTCAACCTTTTGTTTGGTTTTTCATTCCCAGGTCCATATATTTGCGAACGGCAAATTCATGAGACTTGGTAAACACAGCATAGAAAAAGTGAAAATGAAGCTGTTTTGTATCTTGGAGTGCTCTTTATGTACATTTTGGTTCTATTTCATCATTAGCTCACAGCTTAGAAAACAATTTCAGAGTTACAAAACTGTAAGCTTTGTTCTTTACTAACTTCAAAAGGTGTAGGCAACTGTGTCTAGTGTGGTACCCCTAATGTGCAAACCACATGCAATCAGTTTCATTCACGCATATTAATGATGCACCTGTTACTTAGCGGAATATCCGGCATTTACTGTGTTGATGAATTCAAAAGAAAAGCTTCGAAAATTGTACTCTCTTTGTACAAATAATAGCTGTCAACAGCAAAAGTTTTACATAATCTGCACGATGTTATGCAAGGCCATTTTGGATGGAAGGACCCTTGGCTTAATATCGATTAGCTAACTATTACATTTTGCGAGCATAGTTGTGTATACATAAGATGCCATTGAAGGGTTGTTCCAATCTCAGTCAAACAACCAGCTCCCGAGTTATGGAAACACTATAGATTGCCATGCTGCACTGCTTGTGTAACTCCCAGGGATTTCTATGAGAGTTACGAAAACAGTGTAGTGAAGCCAGCTCAACTGTTTTTGTAAACGCCCATTTAGACGCAAAGATAATCTTTCAAATGACTTAAAGATTTTGCAATATATTTGCATAAAGTGTTAATGGCCATTACCCCTTTATTATCTTCATTTGGATGTAAAAGGGCCTCCAGGAGCTATTTGCAGAGCCCAGCATGTGATTGATCACTCACCCAGCTGTGCACAAAGCTGCATTGTTCTGCTCATGGATGACAGCAAATGACAATGTTATCTGCTGACTCCCGTGGAGATAACAGCTTGCAGTCTATTGAGAGATACTTTATCTCTCACTAGCTGAACAATGGATTTTAAGTTCACCTTAAAATCATCGTTCGAATGAAAAGTTAACAATGCCGTGTTTACATGTAACGATTATCGCTCATTTTCAGTCATTTGAACAAATTTAGAGTGATAATCATTACATGTAAATAAGCCGCAAGTCCTGACAAACCCTGGCCTGCGCAGGAAGCTGTGTTGGGGCAAAGGTGGCCACAACTCAAGATAGATGTGGGTCTCAGAGGAGCTTTTATAGCATATCCTGTTGATATGGCATAAAAGACAAAATGGGAATACCCCTTTAAGACATGGGTCTTGTACACAGCCATAACATTATCTGAAACGTTCATGATGCAAAGATCGAATAGACTAGGGTCAATAGTTCTTGACTAAACAGGATCAATATCAAAACTTGACTGTACCCAAAGTAAACATGAAGAAATGTAAGTATTGAGAAGGTCTGGTACAGTGGGTAGTAGGCCACAAAAGATAAATATCAGGATTTGGACATGTGTTAATATTTTCAATTGAAAATGAAGAACCTTGTAATACACCTTCAACACAGCAAACATTGCAGGCGCGTGGAGAAAGCGGAGCTACATGTGTGGTAACATGCCCTTCCATCCGCTGCTATCCTAAGGACCATCCAGACCAGGCAAATGATGGCTGAATAGGTGCAGAAGGGCATTATATATAAAACATTATATAAACAGTAACATGCTATTTCACTACCGTAATATAAAAGGGTTTTATAGCAACCTAAAACGACTACTGAGTTAAGGGTCCCTCCATAACAAACTATTTTATCTGGTGATCACCTCCTGGCCTTCACTTCACTCGTGGCCTCTACGTTACAGTAAATTGTGAATTGAATACCTGATTGTTGGTGAAGACCTTTTGTAGAACTGATTTCTTTTTTAAATACGAAATTTGCCCCATACCTATTGGGTGAAAATGGGTTATTTACCTGCAATGCACAGATATTGGGCCGTCCTGTCCAAATTGTTCTTTTGTTTTATGTACTTGTCCTATGAAGTCAATAAATCCTTCTCCAGACTTTGGCACCCCTTGTTCCGGCCAGTCAGTAAACTGAAACTGTCTTACTGTCCGTGATTGGCCATCCTGTGCAGAGATGTAATACAGCATGTTAAATAAGATGGAGATCAGTATCTGAAAAAGTCACCAAAAAGTTGAACTGTCCATCCTACTGTCAAAAATGGCCTATTGTCTGTATGTAACATTGTACCCATGTACTGTTCTTAATATACAATTTAACTAATAATGTTATTCTCTCTGGCACAAAATGACAGAAATACACAGAAACCTGTTGAAATAGGGAACTATTGTTCTCCGTTTCAGCTTATTTCAAGAACTGAAGGTAGTTGGCACTCTGACTCTGTCCAGAAGTTCCATTGTTGGGTTTTTAGACATAAAACCCGATGGAAGCCATGGACATAGATAATAATGAGATGTGAACTGGCCTTTAGACATTGATACGTGAGGAATATCTTACATTATACTCTCACATCAATTCTTGTGCATTCGGATTTCTGTTTATAGGTCCTGCTTGCATAGTATAATTTCAGCGTGGATTCTATACCCAAATCTATATCGAAATCCACACCATTTTAGCATTCCATTGAATGCTATGGGAAGCCATGCTACAGTTCATATGGAATGGATTGCTGTGTGCATGGAATACTGTGTTGGAAAAAAGGGTTAACCTGTCGCTTGTTTCTGCGGTCTCTGCATCAGATGGCTGCATGCAAATGTGCCCTATCGACTGGGTCTAAATCCGAGAGCAGATCCATATGAAAATACACGGTAGAGAAGGCCTGGGATTTCTGGCACAGATTAAACTGTCAGATCCATGTCGGCAATATCCAATGTGAATCGGATACTACATTTCCCATGTGAATGAGGACTTAGAATGCAGCATTCCAAATGTGCAACTTTGCGTTGAGCATGACGATCCAAAACATGCCCAGCCAGAGGCGTAACTTGAAGCTTCAGGGCCCTAATATAAAGTCTGCAACAGGGCCCCCAACTATAATGCTTTATTCATAGTACTGGGCTCCCTATATGGAGAAAAGAGACCTTATGCCCCCCAAAGCTCCTGGGCCCAGGTGCAAACACATCCCCCATAGTTACGCCCCTGTTCATAAAAGGGTTAATCTAAGTGGTTCCTTATTTTTTGAGCTTATATAAACCCTTCTGCAAGAATGCTTTGTGCAAAAAGCAGTTTTTTATATATCTGTTTAATAATCCTAATAACCATTTGTAAAGCAGGTCAAAGCATACAGTCTATGGGTATTAAAAGCCCTCCAGTTTGTAGATGCATTTGATTTTTTAAACAATATAAAAAACAAAAAGCAGTAAAAGAAGAGTTATGTGGCGCTCCTGCATCATTGTCAAGCAGAACATAGGGATTTCAATGTACTGGAAAATCGTATCCTTTAGTAAGGCCTGTTAATACCTTTTGGTAGAAAAATGGATATTATGTTTTCAGTTTATAGCACACTGCAATCTTATAACATTTAATAGCAGACAGATTGGATGTTGGGTTAGATCCCACTGCTGTGAAGAAAATGCTGCTGGCAGAAAAATCAAGTGAGCAAGTTACTCAGTATGATAAATTTGACATTCCTGGACAATGAGGAAAAGCTGGACTACGCTTGTTAATGGAGCCCCTCGTCCATGTGCCAGAAGGACGGAACAGCTCTGAGAATGAAGCATGACACGGGTAAAGCCGGAATCAGAACTAGAATGACTACGGCTTTGCTGTATTTTCAGTCAACAGTCTGCAGTAATAAAACATATACTGCCACGCTCAGACTGGCCTTTCCCGTGGGAGACAATGCATTCTTCAGACCCCACCCAGTTGTATGGAAGGAAAATATTCATTGTATGGTGAAAACTTAAGACATATATTGGAGTGGTCTGTTTTAATATCCCACCATGTGCAAGATCTCTGCTGGTTGTTAGGGAATATAAATAACTACACTGTTCCACAGACCGTTAACCTTTAATGATGGCCCATTTTAGGCACTAATGACCAACCAATTTTTGTATTGTTAAATTCTGAGAGCCATCATTTTTTTTTCATTTTTCCATTGATATAGTTGTATGAGGGCTTGTTTTTCGTGGGGCAAGTTGTATTTATTTAATGGCATCATTAAGGGCGCCTACCCACTTGCGTTTGCGATTTTCGTGCGTGAAAAACGCAGTGTTTTCCGTGCGATTTTCGCGGCATTTTCGCGCCTTTTCCGTTAATTTCCATTGACATTCATGGGTGCATTAAGAGAAAAATAAGGACACATATGCAACTGACAGTTCCTATGTTAAAAATTGCAACGGACCGAAAAAAAAAACGCAAATGGACAAGAACACATTCTATCCTAATTGCTCTTCAGAAAAAATGCAAAACGCAAAGGAAAAAAAATCGCAAGTGGGTGGGCGCCCTTAGGGGTACATCTAATATATAAAGTGGGGGAGGGGGAAGGTTATGGGAGAAAAGAGAGAAATGTCACCCTTATTTGGGGGATTTTTATGCATTATGAATTCCGTATTTTGCACTTTATAAGACGTACCCCCATGTTAAAGGGGATATATAGTCAAAAAATATTCTTAACTCACCCAGGGACAGTGGGGAGGAGAGAGAATTGGTAATGGATCGCACATTTGTTTGCACGATTGTGATTCTTTTTTTTGTGCGACCAGAATTTAGTTAGCACGATCGTACGAACAAATGGCAATGCGACGAATTTCGGCACTTTCGCTTTAAAGGACACATTCCCCCCCCCCCCACACACACACACACACTTTATTAGACGCACTTTTGTTTCCCCTAAAGTGAAAAATATGGTAATAGCAGAACCTTATTCTCTGCGTCACGGCCGAGAAAATCGCATGAGATTTGTGTGTTGAATGGGGGCATACACATGAGCGATTTTTCCCTGCATCATATCGCACCACACTGCAGGAAACAAATAGCGGCTGGTCCTATCTTTTGGGCGTGCCTGTACATCGCCTCACCCATTGCTGTCAATGGGGCTGGAGGCACAGGGTGTAATGCGAGGCTTCACCATTGACAACTAGGAGAAACTCCACGATCCTGCACCGCCGCTGTCAACTACACAAGTCAAAAAGTTACACTGGAATAAATAAGCCTTGCTTGCGCAAAAAATGTGCATGTTAGAAAGACATAAAATGCCCCATATATGAGATTTGTCTACAGATAACTGTATTAAATAAAAGGCTTAAATGATCTATACAAGCTACACACATTGTAGACAGACACACATTGGATAAGGTTATGAAATTTGTAATTTCAGCAAGTGAAAATGTTTTCCAACTCACTATTGCAATGAATATAAATAAACACGGTTCTCGGTTACATAGTAGAGGAATCAGCAATGTTCCTCTTTATGAAGCAGTCTACAGCCCTCTTACCCGAGCATCTGTTACTTTAAATTCTCTTAGGATATACTGTGGCATGTTGTATTCTGCCATTGGATCCACTACAAAGTACTGATATCTGGCAGAGCGTTCGGCGGGCCAGTACTGATGACACTTTTCCTAAAAAAAGAAAAGGAAAAAAAGAACTATAAAATCAAACTCAGGAAAAAACACTAAATAATTGAGCAATTTGATTTTTAATGACCACAAGTGACTATGTTGGTGTGAAAACAAGCGCCTATTTAGAAGTAGCAACATTTCAGTCATAATTTGCATTGTACCCATTGATAATATACACAATGAGAGTAACATACTGGTATTTCTTCAAAGGACTACTTGTTTAACGGTTGGGGTGGGTTGACGTGGCAGAGTACGACGCAGAAATTTCTGTGCAGATTCAGCCACTAAAGCCTTGGTAGAAATCCACGGCTCGGAAGTGCGTTTCTGGCGCTTATCTTGCCATGGATTCGCACGTGGACGTAGTGTATATACATGTGAAAACTGAGTCTAAAATCACGCCACAGTGATTGCATTCATTAGCTAATTGCACAATACAGACTTGTGAATTAGTTCTAAGACATGTAGAAACAGTAGTCATGGTAGATGAAGAGATTCCCTTTAAGTACTCAGCTTCCATCACTGAAGTGCCCATTCATGTGGCCATATTCTGGACATGTGTCCGTGTGCTGTCCAATGTGAGCTGTGCCTCAATTTCTCAGGCACAACATGGTCATGGTCATGTGACTCTAGTCTAAGATACCCAGAACTTGCGTAGACCACTATCCATTTAGAATACCACATATAACATTCAGTCATAAAAAGAAAACATCAGTAGGTGATATCAAGACCAGATACTTACTCTGCCCATTTCTCTAAGTTTTGTTAGCATAACCACAATTGTTGAGTTATGTTCCCATAGCATCCTCCAGAAGTCTTCTGTTGTCTCTGCCAAGGGACCTTGTGTTGCTATATAGGCCTTTTGCTGCCTGTTTAATAGAGAGAAAAAGATAGTGCTGCCATATCTAAGACAATTCTGCAACAGACAATAGGTATGTGATGTACCAACTTCTCATCTGGTAACTATGTATACAACATACTGTAGGTCAGCATAAAGAGCTTAATATATAGTGGAGGTGGTTACTTAATGGAGTTTTCCAGTATTTTCTCTATCATCGATAGACCTATAAGTCTACCAAGAATAAAAAGCATACTCTTCAAGAATCCTGCATCTCCAGCACCACCTCTCTGACTATGCAGACCTGGAAGCTGCT
The DNA here is from genome assembly GCF_035609145.1 of Eleutherodactylus coqui. NCBI lineage: Eukaryota > Metazoa > Chordata > Amphibia > Anura > Eleutherodactylidae > Eleutherodactylus > Eleutherodactylus coqui. The sequence continues at coordinate 220,963,823 of NC_089841.1, forward strand.
GTAGCGCTCCTTGTATATATGACCGCTGCAGCCAATCACGGGCCTCAACATTCATGTCCTGTTCATGGTCACATGACTGTTGAGGCCAGTGTTTGGGTGCAGCGGTCACATGACCTGTGCGAGTCTGCTGCAGGACTTCTAAAAGGAAAGTATAATTTTTTTAAAATTTTCTAATAACTTTATCTGTCCCCTGGATTATAAAAAAAAAATGCTGGAATACCCCATCAAACAAAGTTTGAACAGTTGTAACATAGATGCATGTCCGGGTCTCTATTAATGCTGGAAGTCCTAAACCAAACCTAGATCACCATAGGGTTCTTTAGGGACCTTAGTTTGGTTTTGTAGATCCAGATAGGTTCAGGAACTGCCCATTAGTACAAAATACTGATATTTCAGGAGGAATGCTGGGCAGATGAACTTGCTTCAATATACAGATAAGCAGTGAGAAGGATTCTTACATAAACATGTATAAAATAATTGGATCAGGCTTTGAATAGAAAAATCAAGAGAAAAAGTCATCAACCCGGCCATGAAATTGTTTCTATGGTAATATGTGTGTTTGTAGATCCAACTTATTTACATCTCGCTTTAATATAAAATATCCCAGCATAAGTTTTACATTATTGCGACTAGACATTCTCTCATCGAACGCATAGACTTGGGATTCTGGGAACTTTAGTGGTCTTCTGTTACAAATTTGTAAAACAGGAATCTCATGTTTACTTATCTGGTATTAGCATTAAAAGCTTAAATCTTGTGTACGTTCATGAGTGAAAATTGTATGTTAGGATGGTAAATAGAAAACTAAGCCTTTTGTATTTGCACAATTTGATTAAGAAAATCGTTTTTGCTTTGGTGTATTGCATTCATTTCACAACCTTCAGTAGGGCTGTCAAGCTTGATGTTGGCCCGTGCAGCAACTTCACGCATTTTCCATTCAACGTTATAGATCAAATGTCAGCAAAGTCTACAAGAGGTGGACATTTCGGTATATACCCCATGATTATAGAATAGGCATATGTGTTATGGAAGAAAGGGTCGGAATCTATCTAGATGGGTTCCCCGAGATTGGGAAAAAGGTCTACTTTTTTGTAGAAACAATTTATAAAGAGAGATGAGCGAGTATACTCGCTAAGGCACATTACTCGAGCGAGTAGTGCCTTAGCCGAGTATCTCCCCGCTCGTCTCTAAAAATTCGGGGGCCGGCGCCGGTGACAGGTGAGTTGCGGCGGGGAGCAGGGGGGAGAGAGAGATCTCCCCTCCGTTCCTCCCCGCTTTTCCCCGCCGGCCCCCAAGTCTTTAGAGACGAGCCGGGAGATACTCGGCTAAGGCACTACTCGCTCGAGTAATGTGCCTTAGCGAGTATACTCGCTCATCTCTATTTATAAACTTTCTATGATTGTAGTTAAGGCCTATTATAAATGGATGCTCATGAACTACAATAGCAGACAAGGACAAGAGTGGCGCTGCTTGAGGGGGAAGATAGAAAAAAGGACCCATTTTTGTAATCTCATCATTGGTGAGCTTGGAGTCTTGGAAGATGCAATGGGTTGCTCGGAATCAGTGAGGATTCCTTAAAAAGCAGTAGATGCCTTCTTGGTCTTAAATCCTGTACATGGCAATTATAATATTCCAGTACAACCCTAATTTCTATATAATAAAGGCCAAGGCCAAAATCATGAATATATAAAGGACTGTGGCTTGAGAAGAGTGCCTTGGTTGGGTTTTATACTGTATAATTGCTATAATTCCTTATTATTTTTACAACAATCACACCTACGAGTATAGGTGTGATACATACTGGACTGAAATGCCTTGACACTGTTTTTATATGGATGAGAATCAACAGAGGTTTTATTCTATGGGAGATTTTGGAAGAATCCAGAGAGAAAGAAGACCCAAAACCTAAAAATCGGCGTTGACTATAAAGAGTTAATTCCACATTCAGCTGATGTTGTCATTTAGGGAAAAAGATCTTAACTCAAAATCTGAACGAAATAACAAGCAAGATTTATAGGCATATGCACATATAAAATTGTTTCCATTTATTACATTGTTAAAACAATGATTTATATGAATGTGCTCATTATACTTTACTTGCCGTAATGGGAGTTCTATTCCGGTTTACTCCATATGAAATAAAACACTTAATAAACCACTTAGTTCAGAAATGTCAGAGGATTAATGACTGTCACCACATCAATCATCTTAATAAAGTCTGGAACTAACAAACTATGCTAATAATCTGTAAAATGTTAGAGATTTTTTTTTTTCATTCTAGTTAAGGTTAAAGCATTATCTTCCCAGATCTCAGGACTTTTGGCATTCAAAAAAAAAAAATCACGAGATGTTTGTTGTTTTTTTTTTTCTAGGGCCAGCACTGGGAACAAAAAAGCATAGGTGGCGAAACTCAGAAAGATACAGTTGTCCTATAATTACAGATTCTAAGAAATGTTAGACACTAAAGGCAATTTCAAAAGGAAATCAATAGAAGGCAACAAAAACTAAAACAGTTTTTATATTATATCGTCTAATATATATTGGAACCTATCAAAACTTCATAGCTATTAGGAATGTGGTATGTATTATATGAAAAAGTAGGCACAGCCAGAGCCTATGGTTATATAGGAAATGCCATCTCAATGCATTATTGGCTTTTCATCTATGTACCTTATTTAACTGAGAATCAGATCAATGGCCGCTCGAAGGATCAAAAGTGTTACAGTAGGATAATTAAGTCACTCTGCAATGACCTGTCCATGTCTGCCATTATTCCAATAAGAGGGATCTAAATGCGACAGAATGTGATGTGGATAATAAACACTATCTGCCAGCCATACACTAAAATAGAGTAGAATGAACCACGTGGCCAAATATAAAAATGGGAATTTATTTTAAGCCCCTTGAATAGGAGTTATAATATCCACACAAATCCCTAAAAACTCGATCCAAGTCATTTATTAGTGAGGTTTAGGGTTTGGATTCAACATTCAGGTTATACTGGAGGTTGAGATGAATGCTTAGATATCTGATACTGTATAAGGCATATGCACGAATGGATTGGAAAGAAGGTTTGTGTTTATTTTACCCTCTTCAATTCATGGATGCTTGAATCCAGTTTTATCATCATAATCATAAAATGCAAGTCTAGTGAAAGCCAATAGCTTCTCTGACAGATTTATTAACGTTGTGGTAAACGAGTAACAGATATGGCCACGAGAGGGCTCCCTAACAGTGTTTCGGCAGAGAATGCGTGCCTCAAGCTATTAATCAGGAGGTATATGACACACTTTTGTAAAAGGAGTGAGTGTGCCACTCACATGTTGCTCCTGGGGGTTCTGCAACCCTGTCTGAGAAAGAAGCCCAAGAGAGGTTAAACTCACTGTGTCTATGAGGTGTAATGAGTTACGGCATTAGGCCGAATAAAGAAGGCCAAAGTTTATGTATCAATGATTGACCATGGTTGATGTATAGTTCGTAGAGCGAATCTACTCGGCCACGCCCCTTTTTCGCCTGAGCGCCGCGATTTTCGAGTACTTCCGTACTCGGGCGAAAAGATTCGGGGGGAGCCGTGGGTGAGTGGGGGTGGGGGGGGAGAGGGAGAGAGAGAGGGCTCCCCCCTGTTCCCCGCTGCTACCCCCCGCTCCGTCACGCCTCCCCCCGCCCCCGAATCTTTTCACCCGAGTACGGAAGTACTCGAAAATCGCAGTGCTCGATCGAGTAATTACTCGAAACGAGTATATTCGCTCATCTCTACTCGTGACCAGATGGTCAGGGTTATTTTGTGCACTGGTGTAATGTACAGCATGAAATACTGCGAATTGTTGCTTTGATTAATAAAATTGGCAAGTGCCAGACTTTAAAGACGTTCCAGTGTAAATGTGTGTTCCAATAATCTAGAAATTATGCCAACCATCTTGAGTGGAGAAGATGGCGATCCTGAGTAGCGACTAATCCCCTAATGTTACAATTCCTTCAGATAAGGTTTCTTTTTCTCATACTGATTTTTCTTCCATAGTACAAATTTAGAGAATCTCTTTTCAAAACCGGACCTTTTTTCATACAAATGTATACCTTCTAATACATAATTGTGCTAAAATTTGTCTTAAGCCATGATTATTTATGGGGTCTTGGAATATCACTTAAAAGGGTTGTGCCAAGAAGACATTCCCTGTTGATATGCCCTGAATGTCATAGAGAGGGGTTTCTCGCTCAGCCCCCCACCTATGGCCACAATGAGAGCTGCTGCAGGGGAAAGTATCACTTCCACTGACACCATTAGCTGTATGTCAAGGCTGCTGAGAGCAAGATGCCCCCTGGGCCCACATTCCGAATGGGGTTATGCATGGTGGCACAACCGCTTTAGGGTAATCCATTGATATAAAGAAAAAACATTTCTATATGCTCTTATATACACATAGTACACAGTATGAAAAATACAAAAAGCAGATGGGAGAAAACATGAGATTTAAAGAGCACATCTACAAAGGATGTCATTTGTATTGAAGATGACATCAAATAAATATAAAACTACATATCACACAATTTCTGTCATGTTTACTACCCAATTAGGTTGACTGAACCACACTTACCTGTATCCATCAATAAAACTTGCGTTGATATAGTCAGAGCCCTCTACACCACGGATCGGCTGTAGACATACCCTTGTGGACTCATATGGCATAATATTAACAAGGCGGTTTTTGAATTTATTACATGGAAGATTGGCACTGATAAACCGTGACGTGTGAGCTTTTGAGCTTGCGAGGCGCTGTAAAAGAGAAGCAGTTCAGACATTGGAAGAACACATTTTAGCAACTATTACAAGGCATATATATATAAATGCATGTATTTTCTATATCCATTACTTAAATCGTGACGATAACAAGATTTAGCAGGAAGAATATTTACAAAGGGTATTCCAGCCACAAACCTCTGGACAAAATGTTCGATCAGTGGGGTGAGGCTGCTCAGAGACCCACCAACCACTAGAAGGCGGAAAGGAGTTTGAGTGGATCGGTGAGCAAGCATATGTCCTGCCACCCCACTGATACTCTATGGAAGTGATGGAAATGGCAGAGCTTTGTCTTCTCAGAATCTATTCACCTTGGCCATCTTGGCCTGGTCCCAGTAAAAAAGAATTGTTGGGCATGATTTCTTTACTAGATATGTGTTGAATGTTGGTGAGCTGCAATACTAGACACAACCCATGGTCAGAGGGGCGCTATTAATGGGAAAAAAGGAAGTGAACAGTTTTTCAAATCACAGGCAACCCGGTTGACTACCTATGTTGCAATGTCAAGAGAAGAGATGATACTGAGGCAGTATATGCATGTTAGGTGCATTTACATTAAACTAAACCCATATATTAGCAAGCAATTATGTACCTTAAATTCTAACTCCATCCCTGTGACATTCTCCCCAGACTCTATCTGTGTCAGCTTTTGAATATATGCATACAGGTTTCTAGCTGGCACTTCGGTATTTCCACATGTCACTGCCTCCAGCAGGGCATCATGGATAAAGATATACTGGTCCTCTGTTTGAACCATGTAATTCCTCTGAGCTCTCATTAAAGTCACATGACCATAAATATCTACAGTCTTTTCATGTCGTATCCTCTCCAGCATGGCGTCTATTACAATGAAGCAGCCTGTTCTACCCACTCCAGCACTAGAAGAGAAAAAAAAGACAAATGCAGAAACTTAAAATTAAGTGCAAATTAAAGGACAATCAATTTAAGGGAATCTGTCACATTGAACAGACTGTCCAACCTGCAGAGATCATGTTACAGAATAAGGAGCTGAGCAGATTGATATATGGATGTATGGGAAAAGATTTAGCATAACTTGTATTTTATTCGCTAAAACCTTTTGCTCATTCTGAGCTGAACAGTCCAATGGGTGGAGCTATTAGTCATTGACAGCTACCTGTGTATGACTGTACATACAGGAAAAGCGTTATTGGACTCCAGCTCAGAATGAGCAAATGGTTTAGGGTTCACGCACATGGTCATATTAATCCCGTAACAGCAGCACTCCTCCTTGATCACGGTAGAAAGGTAATGCTCGCCCCGCTCAGACAGGAATCAAATCCACATCAGTCCAGGAAGAAGTATATATACGCAGGACAGCAAGATATAGGTGTCACAAAAAGAACACATCCAAAGGATGTATTTTATTTCCTGACTATTGTCCAAGGAAAACAACGTTTCGACTAACTCCTGTAGTCTTTGTCAAGCTCCGGCTCTATAACATGATGCAGATTGGACAGCAAGTTCAATGTGAAAGGTCCCCTTTAAAAGGGTATTTTACAACCAACAGTAAGATAAAATGTGAAGATTTCTTCCTGTAAAAGACATCATTGTAAAAGAATAGCAGTGAGATTGAGTTATCATGGGAGATATGAGAAAAACTGGCGAATATATGAGCATTATTTAAACAGGAAGGCAATGTTACATCGGGACCTGTACATACAAGTAGCAGAGCAATCAGCTGATTGAAGTAGAGATACCTAGCAGCAATCTTCATCGATCAGCTGTTATTGTCAAGGAAACCTTTAAGTGGCCACACAATTCCTCTGCACCCTGGTTTGTACCAAGGAACATACATATTCTCTTTTTTTAGGTGTAAAAACCCTTCACTGGTATAGAATATTTCAATGCCATCAAGTACCAAGAGAGTATGGGGAGGAATATGCACTGTATTTATTAAGTAATATGCACCATTTTGATAGTTATCACAAGTATCAACACTTGTTTTTAGGTGATCCTCCAGTCAAGAATTCAAAATTTATATTAGATATAGGGGTGGGGCAAAAATATGGAAACACTGTACAAAATGCACACCTTAAAATCGGTCTCTATGTGTCTTATTGAAATATGATTTATAATCCCATGTAACTTAAGTGGAGGGAATATGACACAGATGCTGCCGGGCAGAAGTGAACATTTGCCTGAGCAACAAGGTTCCATTGGTCAGGGGTTTGAGCCACTCAGCTGCTGTTACCAGCTGGCTCCCAAATCCACCCAGAGCAAGGCAAGAGGTGAAGTAACAAATTTGGCTGGAAAGCTCACAGCCAGGCAGGGGTCAAAATGACAGCTCAGTGCTAATAGTTAAAATCTAGAGATGAGCGAGTATACTCGCTAAGGTACATTACTTGAGCAAGTAGTGCCTTAGCCGAGTATCTCCCTGCTCGTCTCTAAAGATTCGGGGGCCGGCGCCGGTGACAGGCGAGTTGCGGCGGGGAGCGGGGGGGGGGGGGGAGAGAGGGAGAGAGAGATCTCCCCTCCGTTCCTCCCCGCTCTCCCCCGCCGGCCGCTGAATCTTTAGAGACGAGCGGGGAGATACTCGGCTAAGGCACTACTCGCTCGAGTAATGTGCCTTAGCGAGTATACTCGCTCATCTCTATTAAAATCCCATGCATTTTGTATGGTGTTTCCATATTTTTGTCCACCCCCTTAAAGTCGGAACCTATGGGGTACGTTATGTGCTATCTATTTTTCCTCCAAACTTGCTCATTGACTGCTTTTTAGACTTGTGACTATAATTTAGACATACCCCTCTGTCTAATCACTGGTCAGACAGTTGAAGAGGCAGTCTGAACCAATGATGAAACATGGGCATGTCTCAGACTACGTCTGATTAAACACTGTAGCTAAACTACAGTTGCAGATCACAGTTCTGTGACATAGCAGGGAATTATCCCCTGTAGGTACTGACTAAGGCCCAATGTCCACAAGCGGATCCGATTTGCGCAAATCAAGCCGCTCATAGGAATACATGGGTGTCCGCAAGAGAAATAAAGCACGCGGATTTGATTTGTGAACCAAAAAAAAAAATCACAACATGCTCCATTTCACAGTGGATCCTGCATGGACGGCTTTCATTGAAGCCAATAAAAAAAAGTCTGATCCGCAGCCTGTCTGCAATTGGATTGCAACTAGGTGACGTATTCCACTGGAAAGTAGGAGTTTAAAAAAGCAGACCCCACTGCACATGTGCGGCCGCAGCGTGCCGGATGGCACTTCTACGCGCATCCACAGTGAAGAAGAGAGAAGACCCGGATGGGTAGGTAGAAGTCCCGCAGTGTCCTCTGCCACTGTAGGGTCAGATTGCACTGCTGGCTCCCGCATGTGGAATCCAATCCGCCCATGGACATGAGGCCTTAGGGCGAATGCACACGGGCAGATTTAAATTGCGGAATCCGGAGCGGGCGACCGCCTCTGGATTCCGCAGCAAATACCACCCATGGCATGCAATGCAAAAATGTTTCTCCATGCACGTGAGCGGAAACAAATTGCGGTTCCCGCTCGCAGATGAAAAATCGCAGCAGGCTTCATTTTCATATGAATTCCGTGGGAAAAGCAGGAGTTAAAAAAAAAAAAGTGTACTGTGCATGACTGATGGCGAGCCGTGCGGACCATCTGCTGTACAGAAAGAAGAAAATGAAAGCAGGTACGTGTAGCCACCGCTGCTGCCCTGGCCAGATTTCACATGCGCAATCTGACCCACCCGTGTGCATGCAGCCTTAGGGTGCTTTTAAACAGAATGATTATCATTCAAGAAAACATTCAAACAAATGAAAGTGAATGATAACCGTTCAGTCTAACTGCGAGCCAACAGCTGAACGAGAATCAGTCACTTCTTGTTCATCATTCAGTTTCTGTAGGCATAAAAATCATCGTTGGCTCGATCACTGATTGTTCAGTGCTTTCATATAGCAAAGCAACAATTGTGCCGTCTAAAAGGAGTTTTAAGCCAGGTTTAAACACAACGATTATCGCTCAAAAGATGTCTTTTGAGTGACTTTTGAGCGATAATCGTTGTGTGCATTTACAGGGCAAGGTGATCGTTCTAACGCTGAGCGATCACTTTGCGCTCCAAGTGGGGTATGCAGAAGACAAGCGGGGCCGCTTGTCTTCTGCACCCAGCTGTTGTCTGCTCCGAGCGTTCAGCTGTTATGCAGCCAAGTGCTCTTAGCGGGGTATGCAGAAGACAAGCGGCCCCGCTATCTTCTGCATACCCAAGCGACCCAGCTGTTCTCTGCTTCGAGTGCTCAGCTGTTATGCAGCCAATTGCTCTGAGCAGGGTATGCAGAAGACAAGCAGGGCAACTTGTCTTCTGCATCCAGCTGTGCTCTGCTTGGAGCACTCAGCTGTTGTACAGCTGAGCTCTCTGAGTGGTGTATGCAGAACATAGGTAGACCACTGTGTTCTTCATACCCCGGCTGTTCACGGAGCGCTCAGCTAGTATACAGCTGTGCGCTACGTGTGGAGTATGGAGAACAGAGCTGGACCGCTGTGTTCTTCATACCCCGGCTGTGTTCACAGAGTGGGATACAGCTGAAACAATAGTATCAGCTGCATCCCGCTGTGATTTTCTGATGCTGAAAGACAATGATCAGCGATTCCTTGACGAAAACTGCACAATGTCAGTGAGTTAGACACAACGAATATCAAGCCATCTTTTGAGCGAGAATCATTGTGTCCAAGTCAGCCTTTACATATCAACCTTGAGCTCCTGACTAGAAGGTCGCTTTAACATTTCACAATTCCAATTTTATAAATCACATTCATGACATTACCAAAGCAAAAAAATGAGAAGAAGAAGTATTTTCCCATCCCTCAAAACCGGATTTGTAGGAGTGCTCTAAGAGTTTGACTGAAATTCGCTGTACCTCTCCTCAATAATTCTGTACATGAGCACGGTTCTAGACAGCAACTCTACAAATAATTTGAGTCTGGGCCAAATGTCTTTACAAATAACCTTACAGAGAATGAATAACCTATGCATCATATTTTAATAACCATTCTCAACTTCCACCTCCAAAAAAAGCATTGTTATCGGTGTCGTAAGTTGACAAAACAGTGTAGGTAATAGGCCATTATAATACTCCCAGATTTTTCTCTGGCATTAATTATCTATTAGATCTCCATAAAACATGCGGCCAGGAATTTACGAATCAAAAAAACCCCAAAAAACTATTTAGAAATGCTTTTTCATTCTTTTTCGAAGTTTCAAAGCTAAATACTACTTTGTGTTACTTGGCCACTAAAGAGACTAATCAAACGATAACAGGAGCTGAAAAGAATAGCATCTTAATTAAGCGCAGATCCTCCGAGTGCTCTAATATAAATTCACGCAAGTCAGTGTCATAATTAAGACTGCTCGGTACAGCCATGAAAATGCTAACAGATACCTTTGCTTAATGGCTTCAAAAGAGATCTTCCATAATAAGATGTGACATACCAGGATGACATTTATACTTTTGCCGCAGTAACCCAGAAAAGGGCATTAGTCACTGTTATCTGATCATTATGGAAGAAAACCACAGGGACTGTAGCTTCAAAATTACTATTGTTTCACCTAGTAATCATTTTTAACAAGTTGTCTCACCGAAAGTCTGGTATGCATAGGAATGATTCATTTTGTAGCAGTAATATCACAGTGTTCTGTAAAGGGGATCCGAGGCTTTTGTCAATTGCCACGTAGAGCGAAGAACAACATACTGCAAATATCAAAGTTACTCTGACAAAACTACATGTAGGTGACTAGAACATTATAGAGTTCATACTTCTTTCATCTGTAGATTTGTGGAAAACCTGAGTATGCATGGTGGATAAGACTGATCATCTATTTAATATACGGTACAATTAGCACCAATGCCCATTAAAATAGTGAACTCGTGTCATCTGCTTACAGCTAAGACGACCCGGAAATGTTTGGCAGCTTCCACTGAGCTCTGCAAGTTCCATTACACAGTCTTCAAGTAGCTAAAATCTATGAGTTCGGCTGTTAAAAGGCTCAGGCACAGATATAGGATCGTTGACTATTTCTGCCTTTCATATACAGTTCATGGTCCCTTAGCTGACAGCTTCTGCAGATGAAATGGGACTAGAGATGAGCGAGCACGCTCGTTTAAGGCTGATGCTTGAGCGAGCATCAGTCTTTTCGTGTAACTGATTACTCGTCTGAGCACCATGCGGGTGAGCGGGGGGGAAAGAGAGAGATCTCTCTCACTCTTTCCCCGCCGATTTCCCACATGGTCTTCCCTGGGTGGTCATGTTGGGCATACTCACTTCCTTTCTGTACTTTCTGTATAGTTATAAGGTCCACCTACACTACCCCACTAACAACTGAATAGAGTAGGAGTCAGTTGACTGAGTAATCTCATACTTAGATCTTTGTCAGTTCCGGGAAACTAACGGAGTACAGCTCCTTCCCCTAGGGACCAGGAAGTTTCATACAGCAACTTGTCTGTATCCATGGCGGAGAACGTTCCTATCTGGTCTCATCTAGGTTTCCAGCAGTATAATAGAGCTGTCCTTAACTCCACTGCTCTCTAATAATAATAGAATGATTTTCCTCACCCTTAGGGTACATGCATGTGGGCAATTTAAAAGTTGCACCCGAAACAGCTCTCCCGGAAGTAATAATAGGGCCCCACATAGTCCTGATCTCAACATCATCAAGTCCGTTAAGCTATGTCCACAGACGATCTGTGGGTGGTTCTCTAAGGTGTCTGGAATAACCTCCCTGCCGAATTCCTTCAAAAACTGTGAACAAGTGTACCTCGAAGACTTGATGCGGTTTTGAAGGCAAAAGGGTGGTCACACCAAATAATTATATACCTTCACCCATCTTTCTTGTTTTTATTATCCTCATATGAAAGGATCTGCCCTCCTCAACAGGAGATCGTTGTGGTCATGGCACAACTTTTTCCAAAATGGCTCAGTTCAAGGTTGTTGAGTAACTCTACGGTAACAATCTCCCAGTTACATTCGGCATGGGCAAAAAAAATGAGCCGATCCTACCCGATATATTAATGAAAGTGTTTCCAGATGTAGCTTATATCTGTACCCTTCTATAAATAATACATGTGAAAATTGTATCGTTACTGTATGCAGCAAACCTGATAATTCTCACTTTATCAGATGAACTCCAACAACTAGCTTTGTAATATCCTTTGAGTCCCTGAAGTCATAAATCACAAATATTTCATTTGAGTCTTACTGTCAATCAGATATATACTATATCCGCACTTGCAACGGCATTTCCTCGGTGGAGTATTTACTGCTAATGTTACCTGGGGAGGCAGAGTTTATTTATTGCGTCTTAAGGACTGGCCTGGGCCAACACTAACATAGATCTCATCTAGAGGCCTCGGTGGGAAAGTATTTTACTTTACAGCTTTCTTACTTACTTTCTCTCGATGTGAATTGTAAGGGTGGTTTTACCCACCATCTGTTGCTAACACACTTACCAAATCTTGCATAGTATTGCTTTTACGCAATTTAATACAGTTAAGCAATTGCATGATGATTATTTTTGCTGAAATTAATGACTTGCTTTTGGTTGCAGCCCAAATACTTTCAATCCCAGCTGAACATGACATGTTTCAGGATATTGTATGGACATATAAGTGTAAGGGATATAGGTACAGCTGGGAAAGCTCAGTTCTACCCCCGTCCAGATCCCTGTTATTGGGTTATAAAAACATTTTTACATTTCCTGCAGATGGTCAAATTCTTTTCTCCACCAGTAATACTCATTCAGAATTCATTGCGGACAGCTGCTGGCTTTGATATATCAAAATCGCTTGCACAGAAACGAAGTGCAGTCAATAAGATCTCTTCTACCTTCTACAAACATCTGACGGGTAAACAAAGACTCGCTGATGCAGTGTGTGCCCACAAATAAAATAGCCCATTACATGAATTCATGCAGACAAAATAACATCATATACGTCTAATAAAACCATACTGTACAAGCAAAGTGAAAACAGATGTTGGAGGAAAGCTGAAATCCAAGCTCTCACCAAACCGCAATAATATTCTTCAGATGATACCTGCCCTTAATGGAAAGCAACTTCAGAACCTTCCAAAAAAAAAAAAGCTGGAACCTAATAAATATTCTGTGGATTATATTCATTCTTCCTCAGGTTTGTCTTGAGCTTGCCAGGAATGTGATGCATACGTACACAACATATACATTATCCATATTGGTGTTTTCTCTGTATTTTGACATCCCAGTAAATTTTGGGGTTGAGTACATCTATGGTGCAAGGCATAACTAACATGTCATGGTTGTGTAGAAGCTCATATAGAGGGAAAGAAGACCTGCCTCTGAGGGCGTACAATCTACAAGGGAAGGGCCAAGAAGACATAGGGAAACGGTCATCAACTATAAGCACTATAATCTAAGTTATGGTACCTCTAGATTAGCTGACACGGAGTCCAAGGAGTGCACAGCCCTAGACTTCGGACACCGTTGATCACACATGGAGAGGTATTGGGATATAAGGGATATTAGATCAGATATGTATGGAGGAAACAGGTTGTAGGCAACCTTGTATGTCATTGATAAAGTTTTGAATTGAAATATATGGACAATGGGTAGCCAGTGAAAGCATTGGAAGAGAAAAAAAAGCAAGGGAGCAACAGGGGGAGTGGTGAATTAGCCGAGTAGCAGAGTCGATGGTGGATTGGAGAGGAGCAAGAATTCTGGATGGCAGGCCACAGAGAAGGATGTTGCAGTAGTCTAGGTGGAAGATGATGAGGACATGCACTAGCATTTGTGTCTGCTTTGGTTTGAGGAAACATTGTTTCCAAGACTTGTTTTTGAGTTGCAGGTGAATAAAGGTGGCAAGGGCTTGTATGTGCAGTTTAAAGGACAGGATCGAATCAAATGCTACACTGAGCCAACAGACTTGTGAGACTGTGAAAAGTATGAAGCCATTGATTATGACTGATAAGTGTGGTGGGGGTGTTGATTGAGATGTGGGAAAGATGATATGAAAAGCCATGGAATTTTATAAATTGTCCTAGACAAAAGGTGGAGATGGAGAAGAGTAGGGGGTCAAAGGACAGAGGTTTGAGGGTTGCCAATAGAAAGAGAGGGAGGTGGCGTGCAAGTGGGAGACACTAAATGTTCAGTCAGTGAGATATGAAGAGATTCAGAGGGCCGAGCTAGTGATATAAAGGGAGGAGAGAGTTTGCAGCAGGAGCGAGTGGTTGGTGGTGTGCAAAGCAGAGGGAAGGTCTAAAGACAGAGCGCAGAGCAATGCTTTGAGGCGTTAGCAGTTAGCGACTTTGGTTAAGGTGGCTTAAGTAGAGTGGTGGAGTTGGATTATAGCTGGTCAAACAGTCAGTAGGGTAAGAGGTGGGAAGACCGTTCAAGGTGAATATGTTGTTCTAGGATTTTTTTATGCAAATGGCAGTAGTAAGATAAGGCAATAGCTGGAAAAACAGTATGGATAAAGGAATGGCTTCTTAAAGATGGGTGTGAGAGTATCACCTTTAACCCTTTCCAATCCACGGTCTGACCTCTGAAGACATTATGATTTAAGGCTGTACAGCTCCCATGTTGGAAGACATCCGCCGGGGTTCTCTTACTGTATATTGCCAGCCTCTCTGCGGTCAAAGCCTATCCAACATGTCACCTCATGCAGTACTGGCTTTAGCCAGCATATAGCGCCGTTGTATAACGGCAGAAAAAGAGTAAGCCCCCTAGGAAAACCAGGATACAAATTGGATTGGAAAGGGTTAAAAGATAAAGGAAAGAAGCCATTCAAATGAATACATGGATGGCTGAGTTCATTAGGACAGCTTTAGCTTCCTCTGAAAGGTTAAAGGACTTGTACAAAGTTAGAAACACATGGCAGTTTCTTCCAAAAACAGTTCCAAACCCAACCACTGCTTGAGTTAAGCATTGTAGCTCAGGCCCCCTGATTTTAATGGAGGTAAGTTTCAATTCTGTAACACAACCCATGGACAGATGTGGCACTGTTACCTGGAAGAAAACAGCATGCTTTTCTAACAGCACAGAAGCCCTTTAAGTTTTTCAGGTGCTCGAGGACTGCTGGTTGCATCAGATAGATATAAAGATTCAGAGAATGTTGGAGCAATGAGTTCATTTTATATAGCATTTCTTTTAGGCAGGGGTTGCTCATGGGTGAAGTTCTCATTTCAGACAATCTGTAAATGATCTGTTTTTGAGAAGGTGTGATTTGCCATACCTCACCTTCCAGTACTAATGTGTCATTGCTATAATACTGTAATCAGTCTTTTTAGTGGAAATGAATGCCTGGAAGAAATATATAACTACAATGCTACTACAAGGAGAAACTATCCAGCTGCAGAAATGATGATAAATGGAGATTTTCTGGGTAGAATATACCTTCAGTCACAAGTATCTCAGTTATATTTTGGTGTGCACATGATGCTGAGAATATTGGGAGGTCTACCAATATGCAAAAATATAATAAATGAAATAATGTCCTTTAAGTATAGAGCATCATACCTGCAGTGTACAACCATCGGCCCTGCATCTGGAGGATTACATGTTTTTACCCTTCTCAAGAATGCTAGAAAAGGTGTTGGATGCTCTGGAACACCATGATCCGGCCATGCTGTAAACTGGAACTGTCTGACTTCTCGCTTTTCACTTGATCCGTTCTGTCAAACAGAGAACATGGATTTAGATCTGTAGAGCAGCATATTAAGGAAATGAAGAGTCTTTTCAAGAAGTAGCAGAAAGATTTTGCTACAGAGTAAGGCCGCCTGACACAAACAGGTGGGATTCTGGCTGCGAGATCTTGCCAGGAATCCAATCTTGTGACACCCGCCTGTCCAAAGGCTTTGTGTGCAGGTGGCTTCTGTACTGCAGATGTGCCAGCCGTCATGCCAGTGCGCATGCGCAGTACAGAGTGCAACGCGTCGTCGCTAGGCAATGAGCAGATCCCACGGCCGGTCTGCAATGTTCACTGCGGAAGGGCCGTGGGACCAACGGCTTCCACTGACATCAATGGAAGCCGTCCATACAAGGCCCGCACCAAATAGAACATGCTGCAATTTTTCCCCCGCGAGCAGAAAATTGCAGTTGATTTCCACTTGTTATTAGGGAAAAGCGGTTATATATGGCATGTTATGAGCAGTATTTGCTACGGGATCCGGAGGCAGACACCCACTCTGGATCCCGAAGTGCAAATACTCCCCTGTGCAGGCAGCCTGAAGGTTCAGGAGTCACTTTGATTACTTAAAATGTCTGGGTATTCCAAGTGTTAGTGGAGTAAATATTTATGTCTACCATGCCACATATATATGCATAACTCCCAACTTTTAAGTAACGAAAAGAGGGACAACTGTAGTGGCATGCGTAGAGCATCGCAGCAAAATTTTAGGACAGGCCATGCCCCTTTTACGCTAAGCCACATCCTCTGTATCCCATAATAGTGCCCTTAAGTAACTCCCTCCTAGTAATAGTGTCCGAATCTGGAACTGTACCGCCAAATCTGGGATGGTTGTGACACATGCATAAGTAGTGCAGTGTAGCAAACTAGCAATCGAATCATTACATCTTCAAGTCAACTTTGAGGGAAAAAAAGTAAATAAAGTTGACATTTCAAAAAAAAAAACCTCAAATATTCTTCTCTACAAAACTCCTTTTTTAATAAAAAAAATTAAAAAACAAACTAAAAACAAATATTAGGTATTGTCGCAGTCATAAAGACCTGCTCTATAAAAATATTATATCACACGGTGAATGGTATTACAAAAAAATGCCAGAATTGCTATTCATCCGCCTCCCAAAAAACAGTAAAAAGTGAGCAAAAAGTCACATGTAGCCCAATATGGTACCAATGAAAACGCTAACTCATCCCGCAATAAACAAGACCGAACACTTATTTCTCCAATATGACAGAGGAGGTGGGGGGAGGGGGCATCCCAAATCTGGGACTGTCCCACTGAATCCGGGATGGATGGGAGACATATATATGTCATTAGGCAGTAGTTTCATTAAGTGGGCAAAGCAAGTGGTTCAGTATCTTAGTGTACCCCTGATATATATTCTACTTCATCCACCGCTATACACCGCTTCTGTGCTGATGGTATCCATCATTTAGGTTGTAGGCATGAGCTTAGCAACTATATTCACTCTACTGTGGAAAACTTTACAGCAGAAGCATGTAAAATTCCTGCTAACAGCTATAGGTAAGTAGAAGGTGCAGAGATGTTTAAAGAGACTGTCACCTACCGTCAGTCCTACGAGCTAAGTTTATGGGCTGAAAGTAGGTGACCCGCCGAGTCCGGGGATGTAAGCGTTATACTTCCCTCCCCCGTCGTTAGCATTGGAAGCCGCCACTCAGTGCATTGAGCGGTGCTGAAAAGTAGTCCACCCATTATAAAATTAAAAACGGACAGACTACTTAGCAGCGTTGTTCAATAAACTGTGTGGCGTCTTCCATCGCTGACACCGGGGAAACAGCAGGGAAGGTAAGTAAAACACTTACATCCCCAGACTCAGTGGGTCACCTACTTCTAGCCCATAAGCTTAGCTTTTAGGAATAAAAGTAGGTAGAAAATCTACACACTGTGCGATTTTGTTTTTTCCCTGCGCCTATAATGCATGAAAAATGCGTTCATCTGACTGAGCCCTCTTTCACCCCATAGCCCAAAGAGTCATCAATTATCACCAACATCTCAGTATTTGGGACTGTGTGTAAAGGTATCAAACATTACTGCATAGTAATCCTTCCAAATCAGGCTTACCTTGTAAAGAGCAAATGTCCTGACACAGTAAGTTGCCAGCTCTACCGTGTCCAGCAGAGTCACTTGGATAAGGCCATATGTTTCTGTACCCCTGCTTGGCCAGTACTGGTCACATTTTATCTACAAGAAATTAGCAGTGTATTAGCTATAGAAATAAAATGTCATTTTTTAATACACAGCAGTAATATTTCTGTAAAATACATGATCATGTTTGATGTGCTGCACCATATGTACGAATACGGAAATGTGCTAATAATATACATTTATATGGGCTAATGCAACAGTGTAACAGAACAGTAAGGCCGCCTGCACACGGGCGGAAATCCCGCGGCGGTATTTCCCGCGGTATTTCCACCACTGAAAGTTTGCATAGGAATGCATTACAATACGCACTCCTATGCAGACGGCCGCGATTTGGCCGCGCGAAATGTCGCGCGGCAAACAAACCGCAGCATGTCCTATTTTTGTGCGGGGCTCGCACTCACCCGGCCGCCGGCTCCGGTCTGCGCATGCGCCGGCTGCGCGGCAGCCGGCACATGAAAGAGCCGGGGCCGCCAGGCGCGGGTGAGTACGCGCTCGTCCCTGCAGGCTCTCGGGTCGGGTCCCGCGGCGAGAATTCTTGCTGCCGGATCCGACCCGCTCGTCTGCAGGCGGCCTAACAGATAAAGTACAAGCATATAGTCCATAACAGGAGTGGCTCAGCTCTTTCACTATAAGATCTACTATTTGTGACGCATGCGTTAGGCAAAGATAGCATGTGGAGGACATTGCTGTAATGCCCAGTGTTCTCATGACAGTGACGGCACCAACAGCTACTTAGTTTTAGCCATTTATTGCACTTGCTCTACAGCAATGACTACAGTGTATTTTATTATCCATCAGAGACACCTAGTAAATAAAGCCCAGACTCGACATCTCTATATGACTTGCCAGTCAGCAACTCACTAGAAAAAAGTGGTGGCAGTCACAATGACATGTGAACCTATGTGGAGTTTCCCAATTCTATGTAGGAGTCAGTGAGAGAACAGACTGGTGTCCTAAAACCTACTGGACCCTGCTTTGATAGCCACTAGTAGATCACAATGAACTATCCAGCAAAACCGCTATAACCCATTGAAGCATAGATTCTAGAAGACCTATCAATGTGTCTTCTGCTATCTGGCACCCAGATATTAGCAGCAGGTCCTTAATCCCTTAAAGGGGTTCTGTCAAAAAAAAAAATCTATACCTTACCTATTCCTACCCCGTCAGTCTGATTTTCACCTCCCCCATCTTCTCCTGTCTCCTGCAGCCTGGGAAGGGGTCACTTCACCTTGAGCTACCCAATTCTTCTCCCTCCTGTGAGGTTACGTACATTGGTTGGCAGTCTTCTTCCTGCCAGCCAATGTATGTTACGTCACAGTTCACAGGGGGAGTGCCTATCTACTTCACAGACTGCTCATGAGCGCTGTCTCGGTAATAGATTAGAATTCCTTCTTGGCCAGTGACCTCTACAGCACAGCGATGTGACCTTCACTGACCTGCCTGGAAGGAATGTGAGGGATGCCGGCTTCATAACAAGACGGCTAGCGTGTGGGGTAAGGTGACCTGGGACAACACTGCTTATTTTAGACCTAAAGATGCACCTTTTGAGATTTTCATCTCCACTTTTCAAAAGCGATAAATCTTATTTTTCTGTCAATACACTCATATGAAGGCTTGGTATTTGCATGGCAAGCTGTAGTTTTTAATTGTAACATTGTTGGGTGTATATATAATGTATAGTGAAACTTTATTTAAAAGTTTTTGGAGGGCATGGTGAAAAAAACGTATCAATTCTAACATTTACATTTGTCTTTTATTATAATATTCACTATGTAGTGTAAATGACATAACCTTTTTTCTACAGGTTGCTACAATTACAATTCCAAAATTTTATATACATTTTTTAGGTTTTTCAAATTTTGCACAATAAAGACCCCTTTTTTGCAAAAAGGAGTGTGAGGCCTTTTTTGTGCAACGAGCTGTAGTTTTTATTGGTAACATTTTGCGGTACACATAATGTATTGTATAACTTATTAATTGTTCCAGAAAGGACAGGGTGAAGAAACACATCAATTTTGCCATTGTTTTCTTTTTTATGGTGTTTACCATATGGTATAAATGACATAATATCTTATTTCTGCGGGTCAGTACAATTACAATGATACTAATATTATATACTTGCATTTTGTAGGTTTTTCTACTTTTACACAATAAAAACCATTTCTTTAAAAATATATGTATTTTTTGTTTGCATTGCTGCATTCAAAGACCCATAATATTGTTATTTTTCTATCAGCGGAGCTCTCTGACTTTCTTTATTGCATATTGCGCTGTACTTTTGAAAAGTACCATTTTGGGGTATGTATGTCATTTTTTTTCTCACTTTTATTGCGTTTTTTGTTGAGGCAAAATAAATAAAAGAAAAAAGCACATTGGCTCCGTTTATTAAATATCTTTGTGGTTAGGGATAAAAAGTATGTTCACTTTATTGTACATGTCGCAACGGATATGGGAATATCAAACATGCATATTTTTCGTATTCAATATTTTAAGAACATAGGGAAATGTGTGCAATATATATATATATATATATATATATATATATATATATATATATATATATTTTTTTTTTTTTTTAAAGTTTTTACTATTTTTATTTTTTTCTACATTTCTTTACGTCCCTGTAGGTAACTTGAACCTGCAATGCTATGACTGCTCACATAATACACTGCAATACTCATCGATTTCAATGAGAGCCGTGCCTGCAGTTACAAGCGCCGACCACTACACGGAGGTTGGCGTGGAGGCTTCCACACCGACCTATGTGTTATTGCGGTGCTGACCACATGCGCCCGCTCAGCTGATCGGTTGAGGTCCCGAGCGGCGGACCCTGGCCGATCAACTATTGATGACCTTTCCTGATACTAGGTCATCAATAGTATTTCACTGGAAACCCCTTTAAAGGTAACATGAGGATGGAGAGTTTGTATAGGTCGAAAAATGTTTGAGTGTGTCCTGGAAAAGTAAGACCCATTAACGTCTTCACAGAAGTAGTCCCACCACAACCTTTGCTATAAGCCAAAACCCACAATTGGGTCCCCTTAAAACATAACCTTTATTGATATGTAGTAAAAGATATTATAGTCGCAATGAATTAAAAAGATCAGAGTCACAATATAGTGTGAATGAGTGTAATATATTAGACAAAAGCGGTCTAAGAGAAACAATATCCTGCCTTGCTGATTATGCACAAGTATCAGCGTCACGAACAATGGCCCATTTAGACAGGACGAGAGTCGGGCAAACGATGCCCCGACACTCATCCCCACATATACTCGCTCCCGTGCTACTGCACAGGAGCTAGTATTACTTTGTTTACAGAATGGCCAGCGGGCAGGAAGGCTGCAGGAGATTTCCCCTGCCCCTCTCCATTTACTTAACATAGTGGCCGTTCAGTACTGAGCGGCTGCTATCTACACTGAATAATAATCGTTCAGCTCATAGTTTATGCAGCATAAATGATGGACGATGATCTGATCGCTCAGTGTAAATAGCAGCCGTTCAGTATTGAACGGCCGCTATGTTATGTCAATGGAGTGGGGCAGGGGAGCGCGAGGAGAGAAATCTCCTCCAGCCGCCCCACTGTGAGCCAGCGATACTAGCTCCTGTGCAGCAGCACGAAAGCGAGTATGTGCAGGGACGAGTTTAGGGCATCGTTTGCCCGTCATTCGTTCCGTCTAAATGGGCCTTAACACTTTCTGGAAATGGTGCTTGCTACCATGCAGTAATATACTGTTATGTACTGAAGATTTGGCAAGTGATTAGATCCCTGCATGAACTGCCAGCATGTGTGATGAATGCTGCCAGATAAACGAATTCTGATATAAGCATAGCGGGATAGACTACATAAGGCTCTGTGCTAAAAGACCAGCTTCCCTCTTTTATCATTGACTTTGTATAGTGTGTTTTGTTTGGAGGGAATATCAAATCCCTGCACAGTGGTAGTATTTGGTCCGGGTAGTATTATCTAATAACTATATATTCGTGCATGAATGGTGAAATAAGTTCTGTAAATAATCCTGCCTATGTGCATGACTCCTTATGTATGAGATGCATACCAAATCCTATATAGGGAGAGATTTTGTTTTTCTTGTAGTTAAGGGGGCATTTTACATTTTCCTGTGTTCTTAAGTGTCTGACAACAAATGTAGCCGTGTTACCTTGCTTGATCGTTGTAGCTAACTCACAATATAATGGCTATACAGGAGATATCTAGAAACAGCAAGTATGGGTTTATGATATTTTCAGATTTATAGTAAGGTCAGGTAAAGGCCATTTACATGTTCAGCTATCATTAGTTCAAGTATTTCGGGATGGATAGTTCAAAAGTTTATTGACATGCTGTGTAAGTGCCTGGGGCATGCATTTTTTACACATCTCTATTAATAAATAATGAAAAATGAATAAAACACTTTGTAAGAAAAAATGGCCCTGCTTAACAATTTGTCAATTTATTCACCATGGCTGCGGTCAGCCAAGGGGCAAACTGTGTAGGTACAGCTTTGGATTAAAAAAAAATCAGATTGTTAGATGCAGTAAATATGATATGCTTGTGGAAATACTCTTAACAGGCCTTTTACACGCAACGATTATCACTCAAAATTCGCCCCAACGGCCAAAACCGAGCGATAATCGTTACATGTAAACGGGGCATCGTGCTCTTTTCGTTTGAACGATGGATTTTGGTTCACTTAAAATCCATCATTCAGCAGCTGAAAGACTGAGCAAATGCATTCCATTTTAATGTATTTCACTCATCTTTCAATAGACTGCAGGATGTTCTCCTCACAGCATGTTTACACTAGAGAACAATGGAATATGACGGCATCTGCTTACACAGCTAGGGGTGTGTTCAAACACACACTGGGCTCTGCAAACAGCTCCTGGAGGTCCTTTTACATGCAAATGAAGATGATGAAGTGTCAATGGCCATTAACACTTTATGCAAATACATAGCTAAATCTTTTGAACTTTCATTTGTTCGAAAGATTATCTTTGTGTGTAAAAGGTCCTTTACTTTAGTTACAGGTACCTATCACTAAATTGATTATTCAGGGCCATAATGTAGATAAAGGGGTGGACAAAAATATGCAAAGAACCGTAAGAAATGCATGCCTCAAGTTACATGGCATTAGAAATCACATTTCAATAAGACATGTCTAGACCAACTTTAAGTGGAGGTAATATGACGCAGATGCTGGTGGGCAGAAGTGAACATTTTCCAGAGAAACAAAGTTCCATTGGTCAGGGATTTTAGCCAATCAGTTGCTGCTACAAGCTGGCTCCCTAAACCACCCACAGCCGGGCAAGAGGTGAAGTAAACACAAATTTGGCAGGAAAGCTCTCAGCCAATGAGGAGTCAAAAGGGCAGCTCAGTAATAATGATTAACCCTTTGCAATCCAATTTCGGATTCAGAGTTTCCTAGGGGGCTTTCTCTTTCCGCCATTATACAATGGCGCCATCTGTTGGCTAGAGCCAGTAGTGTGGTATCGGACATGCTAGAGAGGCCCCGGACAACAGAGCGGCCAGTAATCTACAGTAAGAATACCCTGCTGGACGTCTTCCGACATTGGAGCTGTACAGCCTTCAATCAGAATGTCTTTAGACATCAGACAGTGCATTGGAAAGGGTTAAATGTGGTGTTTCCATATTTTTGTCCAACCCTGTAATTCTCTTGGTTTCGTGTAGAGCAAAAGTAGTGTGGCACTGTGTTGGCCAGAAAAATCTGTGTCATCTTAAAAACTCTTGTATAAAAAAGACAAAAGTATTGATACCTCTATTGCCTAAACACCTCCTTTGTCAGGCTAATATAACATATATCCGAAAAGACATGTATATAATTCAAAAAAGGTCAAAGGACTAATGTTTGTGTGTAGAGGTACCGTTTACACAGGGCCTCAATAATTTCACATGCGCAAAAAACCTTCCACATTCATAGGAGTCTATGGGGGTGTGCAAAAGTTCCCCCAAATCCCTGCTGCAAGCTGAATTGCGCAATTTGGTGGGTCAATCAAAAACACAGGGGATTAATTAGGCTGCACAGCCTGCTAAATCCCCTTTCATCTTAAGGTACCTTTACACAGTACCTTAGTTATTCAGTGAATGCAGGCGGAGCACACCAGAGATCTCTTCCAACTGCCTGTTCAGTGTGAATGGAGGCAGGCAGCCGAAAGAGATCTCTGGCGTGCTTCGCCTGCATCCACTGAACAACTAAGCTGCTGTGTAAAGGTACCTTAAGATGAAAGGGGAAATTACAGATAAGGTTATGGGTGTGTAGTGTCTAGGTAATAGGACATATAGGCTGTGGTTAAATTCAGACCAGGCGTTAACATCTGCTTATCAGTTTAAATTCCCCTATTTTTTAAGCTTCTGCCGTTGTTAAAGTGCCCTTTGAGAATTAAGATTTTAGTACCATTAAACCATGATCCCGTGCAGAGAAATGGTTCTCCACGGGTCTATGCAGCTTCTTCGTTATTGTATGTCTAAGCAAATGTATCCCGGACTGTAGTTGCTGCTTTGTTTCTCTATTGTATATTACTGCTGGACATCTTGTACTTCACATTGAAATGCAGTGAACGGGCAGCGCTTCGGTGATAATCTTAAGTTAAGATTAGTAAATTGTTAAAGGGGTTGTCTCGTGGCAGCAAGTGGGGGTATACACTTCTGTATGACCATATTAATGCACTTTGTAATGTACATTGTGCATTAATTATGAGCCATACAGAAGTTATCCACTTACCTGCTCCGTTACTGGCGTCCTCGTCTCCATGGTGCCGTCTAATTTCAGCGTCTAATCGCCCGATTAGACGCGCTTGCGCAGAAGGGTCTTCTCCCTTCTTGTCGGTCCGGGGACGAGCGGCGTTCTGGCTCCGCCCCTTCTACTTGTCATCGTGTAGCTCCGCCCCGTCACGTGCGCCGATTCCAGCCAATTAGGTGGCTGTAATCGGCAGTGGAACGCAAGACATCCACGGTGCACCACGGGAGAAGACCCGCGGTGCACCATGGGAGAAAACCGCGGTGCATCCCTGGGAAAGGACCGGCGACCATCTTTGGAAGAAGTTTTATAAGTTGATGAAACGCTAGAATGGTGAGTAGAAACCTTCTTTAAAAGCAATTTACACGTGTACATTGTAATGTTTGATTTAGAAGGGGGACTGGGCAGAAAAAAAAAATGTCACTTTTGCCTCGGGACAACCCCTTTAAGTGAATGATAGGGACTTAGCTGGTGTAAGCGGCCCAAGCCACAAAGAATTCAGGCTGACCACTACACATAGACAACGTCCCAGAAACCAATAACAGACACCCCAGTCCTGAAGTACTTTGAGTGGCTAATCCCGGCAATTAGCGGCTGCAAGCGGATTTGCCGCAGCGAAGTTCTGCGGCAAATTTGCCCCATGTGAACCCAGCCTTAGAGCACATGGCCATTCAAAGTAAATGTTGGCAGTAGTACTGTGAACATAGAAAAGTCGCGCCCTGCGCAACAAAACCATAGAAGTAGCCCACTCAACATCCGGTCTAGGTACATTGTATGCCAGGGGAAATTATACTAAGATTGGTGTTGCAAATGAAGGTCTTAGTAAATTTCTCCCTACGTCTCTGCTCTGCTATGTGTGTATATATTTCTTTGGATATATCTTGTTATTCTAGCCTGACAAAGGGGCCTAATAGCCCCAAAAACTTGCATATATAATATTTCTGGTTAGCAAAGAAAGGTATCACCTCTATAATAGGTTTGTCTTTTTTACGCAGGAGTATTTAACATAATTGGTCTTGGTTGATTTGTGATGCATTGTTGGAGATTGGTGAAATTATACAAAGGCTACTGTGTATCATTGCATATATACTGCTAGATACAAGACACTTCCCTATGCACTGTCAGATTTAATGGTGCATTGTTCTCCTTTCTTTTATTTATTGGGTTATTCACAAATCATGTAGTCTAATGGCCTTTAAATTTATAAGGCGGCACCATATTATTTAGTTGATTTGGGTCTGTTGTTTGGAGTCCAAGACTCTAAAGTAGCCTACTGATGCCCACTAATTTGCTACTAAAATACTTCTGCGTGAGATCCTGCTCAGCTTCCAGTGACTCCAGACAGCATGAGAAGATCCTAAGACTCTCAAGAAGTTAAGTTTCCAAGCAGCAGGGGGTGGAGGATGGTGTGCTGGACCTGAAAACAGCTGCAGACTACTCACTGACAGACAGAAATGTCCCATTCTGGAGGGAATTCAACTGATTGAGAACAAGTCTAAGAACAGAATTTAGTGGAGGAAGGGGGGGGGGGGTAATCCCTGCTGTAACAATCAGCAGACCATCTGACTGACCTGAAGGCACAGCTGGCTGACCTTGAGCAAAAAGATTAGGAGCTGGACTAGCAGCACAATTCGGTATAATGACTAGACAATATGCAGAGCATTGTGCTAGTATACCTAAAGGTAAAGTCCCCCGGCAGACTGTTTTTGCAGGGTGGTTTGAAATTGCCTTCCCCAGTCATCCTTTACATCCCAGCAAGCTGGGTACTCATTTTACCGACCACAGAAGCATGGAAGGTTGAGTCAACCTTGTGTGGATCAGGCTACCAGATCCAAGCGGGATTGAACCAGCAATCTTCAGGTCGTGAGCGAGAGCTTAGGACTGCATTCTGCTGCCTTAACACTCTGCGTCACACCTAAACTGCTCATCAATCACTGGCTTCAGAGGTCACGTGCCATTCATGTACAGATGCCCACTGAGATGAGTGATTGGTCATGTGGGCAACGAATTGCATTTGACCACTTCCAGAATCAGAGAGGCGGTACTGGACAGGGAAACCATTATATAGTTGAGTATGGCTTTATCTTTATTTTCCCCCATTATCTGAGTCTTGCCCTATTTAAAAAAACTCAGAATATACCTTCAATTAACAATGACCTTATTAATTAACCAAGCATTACAATGCCTGGTATCCTCAACTACACCAGCTCCAAGCGGGATTGAACCCACAACCTTCAGGTCGTGAGCAAGAGCTTAGGACTACATTATGTAGCCTTAACACTCTGCGTCACACCTAAACTGCTCATCAATCACCATTCATGTACAGATACACTGCCATTCATGTACAGATGCCCACTGAGATGAGTGATTGGTCATGTGGGCAATGAATTGTATCTGACCACTTCTGGAATCAGTGAGGCGGTACTGGACAGGGAGACCATTATATAGTTAAGTATGGCTTTAGCTTTATTTTCCCCATTATCTGAGCCTTGCCCTATTTAAAAAACTCAGAATATACCTTCAATTAACAATGACCTTATTAATTAACCAAGCATTACAATGCCTGATATCCTCAACTACACGTTTGAACATAATGTTATATTGACAACAGCTAAATAAAATGTCATAAGATAAACTGTTGTTTACATTGCAGTAGCGGTTTCATTACTAATCTCCATGGTGGTAATCATCACACACCAACTATTTTGTTGACCCCCCCCCCCCCCTCTACACGCCAAAAGAATGTACTTCAGCAACTGTTCTAGAATATGGAAATCAGTGTCAACATAATTAACCTAAATGAATGGAAACCTTGGGTGCAGTTGTAAAGAAAATTTGCAAATACAATCCCTGAAATGTTTCTGTATTCGCCAAACACTTCTACGCTACAGATGCGATGAAACTTTTTTTGTGTGTTTTGCAAATTATACTTTTTCATGCATTTCCAAGGCAACTCTAAGCTTTATAATTAACAGCCTTTACAATGACATAAAAGTCAATCAGTGTATCAGTTACCAACAAATAATTCACATTCGGGGGGGATGGCAAGCGCTTTATTGTATTTGTTTGGTTTCCTAGGTAATTGCCTTTTTGTTTAAGAGTTTGATGAAAAGCCACCCGATGCTTCATTCATAAAGTAAACATCGGTTTCAAAGCATAAACTTCAATTTTGCACGCTGAAAGCTTTCAGAGGCAAGTGACATTTTCACGGAAATGAAACAGAATAAAACAGATTATACTGGGAGGGGGAAAAAAAGACACCTTTCTGGCTAGGGTAATATTTGGAAACTGCATTGATAGAATGCCACGTATGCTTCAGTGCTTTCTTTAGAAGACAATATATGACAGTGAAATGAGTATTTTCACTACAATCACACCTTGTTGAAAAGAGGTTATTATTGTTATTATTACATCCCTAACCATTATTTAAAGGAGATGACAAAGCAGGTATGGGCAGAAATGAGCTGATTGGCATCTTAAGACAGTTAAAAGCTTGGCTGGGCAATGACTGTGAATACATATAATTCTTCCACTTCAGCACTGACAGCTTGTCATATCTACATTTTAGTAATTTTTCATGGGAAAAGATACATTCCAGCCTCAAAAATGCCATATGGTATTATTATGTTTCTTGTTAAGAATGGTGTCGTCAAAAAAATGTAATTGCTAAAATGTACCGGATTTTTAATAGCATGAATCTGTTTGTAGCGCTGTCTTCTACCTTTGTTGCAAAAAGCAGACCTCACCGAAGTGGATCAGACAGAATGTCACATTTGGAAGTACAGGGCATTTTGTAACTATGCCGCTTTCACGCTATTAATGGGGGGGGGGGGGGGTCATTTTGACTAACATTGGGTGGTTGAAAGGGTTTTCTTTTTGCAAAATTCAATTTTGGTAGGAGGTTCCTACAGTTGGAACCATAGCAATCAGCTCTAGTCTGTAGGTGAACCTTGAAGCAAGTGTTCCATTCTCCTGCAGCACCATCACAGGGGAAATGAAGTATTGCGCAGTTCTTATTGACTATCCATGTAATTCACAGACAGCCAGGGTGATCTAGAGCTCTCTACTTTGGCTAACTGATGTAGGTCCAAATAAAGGACTGATTAAATGTATGCATCTCATGCCCCAAGTAACAGCAAATGAAGGCTACAACTTGTAGTCCAAATACACAAATTATTGTGTGAGGCAAAGTAACAAAATGTGAATAAGGAAACATTCTTTAGCATATCTGTCACTTCTGACTATACTTAGTAAGCTGAAGACTGTCTATACTTGTATATTCGGAATTAATAATCATACAACTGTAATCACTCTCTTTATGGGTGAACGTGTGCTTCCAATAACAAAGAAGAGTTATCAGAGAAGAAATCCAATTTCTCATGGTTTCCCCAAAATCAGCAGATCCATGCTGTGCGAAGGGACAAAAAAATCTGGTGTACTGCTGAACATTTCAGAAACTGCTCTTCTTGATTGATTGGGGATCACTCATTCCCAGCTAAAATACTTCAATAATTTGATATAAGGAAATGGTTGCATATCAAAGAGAGTATGGACATTCTTAATGTCTCTTTGTTCACGGACTAGTTAGTCCAAGATCTCACATTCTATTTACAGCCACTCATATAGCAGGTATCCGACAATAATTGCTAATGCAGTAAATAGAACTCTTGTAGTCAGAACATGACATCTCACGATAACTAGCATCTCATGTTCTGACAGTATGTGGTGGCATGGTTGGTTACGGGAATAGGCTGGGAATGACAACCTGGAAGGTTGGACCATACTCCTGCAGTAAATGGAGTCATATACTTAAAGGGATACATCATTTTTTATTGGCTGCTTTCACACGGGCGACAAAAATCGCATGATTTTCTCACGATGCAACAGTGCTACAAATCGCATGTATGTGAAGCCCGTGCTTTCCTATGGGTTCATTCACATTAGCAATGTTTTGTAGGCTGCTACATCGCAAGAATACAAAATCAAGACATGCTCTACACAGCCACGATTTGCTATCTTTTGTAGCCCATGTTTCCCTACGGAGCCTTCGTTTGTGTTTTTGTGCGGTGCAATGCAACTTCTACAGTAGGAAGTCCTACCGTTTTTCCCTAAAATAAGCCATGGCTGCATTAATAAAAAATACATCACCTAACAGGCGCTGTCAGCTCCGCCTAGCGTCTCCTTCTGAAGAAACACTTGTCTGTAGTTTTTTAGCCAGCGCTTGCTTCCTGGTCGCATTAAATGGTTTTGATTGTTTCATCGAGTGCTGCAGTCATTGGCTGAGCCACGGCGCTTGAGAGCCAATGAGACGGAACTTTTGAACCCCCTAACCAAGAAGAGCTGGCTGAAGACTAAAAGACAAGTCTGCCGGAGCTTTAGGATGAAAAGTGCAGCAGAGCAGACAGCGCCTGTTAGGTGATGTATTGTTTTATTAATTTTTTAATGCAGCCAGGGCTTATTTTCAGGGTAGGGCTTATATTTCAAGCCGCCTCTAAAAAATCCCGGCAAAAGAGCGCCACAAAAACGCAGCGAGAAAACGCAGCAATATCGCACAGAGCACAGGTGCGATATCGTTGCCATTTTCTCATGGCGATACCGCTGTCACCTGTGTGAAAGCAGCCTTAATTACACATATTTACAGAAGTATTTGTAGGAGTCTGTTGAATTTTCCAGTAAAAAGGATAACCAATTTCTAGTGATAGGTCCTCTTTAAGGATAAAACATATGTGACTATCGCAAGCAGATGGCAGATAAAGTTGAAAGAAAACAGAACACATTCGCTAACTAAAATACAGAGAAAGTGACCTTGAAATGGGAGGAAGCGTGCCCGTCTGACCACTGATTGATGTGTGATGTGGGTAATGTATTCTTCAGTTTTGTTTTTTCTGCCCACTTAAAAAAGGAGGCTAAATAAGTAATTACAAGTTTGATTCAATCACAAGTCACTGGATTAGTTATGTACAAAAGCCGGCTTTCTTACCACCGTTCTTCCAAAGTAGCGGCAAAGAACTGTGAGAAGATGATGTATTGCAATCAGATCGAAAGTCTTTTCTGATGAATTTTCCTCTACAAATATGGTGAGTTTAAATCTTTATTGAAATATAGTAGCAATATAATATCTACTGGAAGACTAAAAATACTTCACTTGGCTTGGGGAAAAGTCATCCATCTTCCCGTGGAACTTCTAGTAACCTTTAAAGTAGGACACCTTAGAGACTAGCTACAACGGAAGGATATGACTGGTCAGAAATTAAAGGTGTCCTAAACATGTCCACCGATGTTTACATAGGTTTCTATGGCTCAAACAAGTGTTCCTTTCGGCATACGTTTGACACTTGGACACTGTTTCTTGACAATATTGAAGTGTAGAGTACTACAAGATTCTATGCCACAAAGGCATGAGATAAAACATACATTTTTCAGTAGTGAAAGTCAAAGGCAGATAAGGGTAATTGTATTGACATCCCGTGGGATTAGAGATGAGCAAGCATACTCGCTTAAGGCAATTACTCGAGCGAACATTGTCCTTAGCGAGTACCTGCCTGCTCGGAAGAAAAGATTCGGGTGCCGGCGGGGGGCGGCGGGGGAGAACTGAGGGGAGATCTCTCTCTCCCTCTCTCCCCTGCTCACTCCCGCAACTCACCGCTCACCCGCTCCAGCACCTGAATCTTTTCTTACGAGCGGGCAGGTACTCGCTAAGGACAATCCTCGCTCGAGTAATTGCCCTTAGCGAGTATGCTTGCTCATCTCTACGTGGGATACGTTTTCTTTGCATACAACTGAGCATACTTCTAGGAATAAAATAATTAATATCTGAATTGTATGCCTTCGATGTAGTGTGAACATTACTGAATGTTAATGTCTCTTTAAACAAAACATGTTACAATAAGTCATGTATTTAGTGATTGCTCCGTCTAATAAAACCCCTGTGCAATAATCTGCATATTAATGAGGACTTGCAAAGCAAAATAGATATTTACCCTTGACCTCTCTTCCAGTTTTGTCATCATTACAACTGTAGCACTTCGTTGTTCCCACATCATTCTCCAAAAATCTCCAAAAGTTTCTGGAAGAGGTCCTTGTGTTGCTATATAGGCATTTTGCTTTCTGTAACCATCAATATAATTGGAGTTGATATAGTCACTTCCTGGTATGCCTGGAAAACAAGAATGTAGAAGAGGGGTTGTAACGATCCGTATAACATCAGCTAATTCTATTCCTTTTTAAAGGCTTTGGCCAAGTGTTGAGGAAAAATACGGCCATTGTAGTTTACGGAAATGTGATAAAAATACGGATGCCTCCGTTTTGCGGTTGTATTTGATCTGTATTTGCCCCCAGATTTACGCTCATTGGTATTATTTTCTTTGGGGCAAACAATGATCCGCATTTGCCGAGTAGAAAATAAAACCAATAAAAGCAAATACAGAGATGAATACTAATGAAGTATAGATGCGATTCCATCTGTAGCATGTCCGTATTAGGGTTCGATCACAGTACTGTTATTGATTTCCGCTTTTTTGTTCATTTTTTGGAGCAGAGAGATGGAAATCAAACTGAATTAAATGTTTCCATTTCCCCCTACTTAAATACAAAAATCAATGGAAACTTCTGCGGTTTTTGGTTTGTTTTAAAAAGAAAAAAATCCATTGAAATAAATGGTCAAAAAATGAAACGTTTAATTCATCTTGATTTCTCTTCCTCGCTTCCAAAAACGGAACAGATGTACGGAAATCAATAGCGGTAGTGTGAAGAAGCCCTTATGAATGTGTTACAATACTCTTATTTGAAACTGGCCTTAACCTTAACTGAAAGGTCTGCAGAATTATGGCCAAAGGCCCCCTGTTCACGGGCGTTGCGGTATCTGCGGGAGCTGCCACCTGGGAGCAGGAGCCGGCAGATGAACCTCCGCCGGTCAGCCTATCTGGCATGCTGCGAATTGCCGGCCACGACCGGAATTGCAATGATTCTCTGCTTGTGGACACGGGGCTGGCGCTTTCCAAAGCAACGCTATGGAAAGCTTCAGACAGCGTGATTTGCCGGCGATTTATCGCCGGCGAAATCACGACCGTGGACAGGGAGCCTACATGTATAAACTGACTGTATATATGTCTGCCATTTGTGTCATTGGTAATAAACATGTATCACTAACTTCTTTTTTTATTTTCAAATAGTTACACGGAAAAACATAGTCAATTCAGACATAGCTATACCAATGTGCTCCAGCCAAATGCTTACTAAAAGGCCGTTCTTTGGCATACATGTGACTAATGCACCGAATATAGTGCCCAAACACTCTGTGAACCTGACCCAAGCTTTGAAAGGCTGTTGTATCCTGTATTATCCCACTTTTTTTTACAGCTTAGAAAAAAAGTTTGTACTGTATTAAATAACCTGGTTCTTTCCCTGTAGAAAAGATGCCGTGTATTCACTAGTGTCTAATATAATTTTACATTAAAGGCTGTTCATATTTGGTGCTCACGCATTTCACAGTGGAAAATGTTAAAAGGAACCCTGTCATGAGATTCATGCTGCCCATAACAAAGGCAACGGGAATCTCCAACAGGCACCCTAAATAAACAGACCTATATCTTAAGGCCCATTTACATGGCCAGCTGAACTCTCAAAGATCGCCCAAACGACAGTTTGAGTGACAGCTTTGAGCGATCATTTTGCATAAACTTTTAAGTAGCTACTCAGCTACTTAATAGCAATTTAGTGTGCAAATGAAGCCTTAGCTGAATGCAGTTAATAGCCCGAGGGCTCTTATCTGCATTCAGATCCTTTGTTCTCCAGCAGGAAACAACGCTATCAGCACTACCCGTGGAGAACTGCTGAGAAGGCTGAAGGACGATTTTCAGGTTGTACTGAATTTAACGTTCAGCTAGCAGTGCACGGAAAGTGCACGATGGGCGCACATTTAGACACAACGATTACTGCTAAAACGACCACCTTTTAGCGATCATCGCTCCGTGTAAAAGGGCCTTTATTTTTTTAAATGCTTTAGAGAAAACACTGGAGATATTCTGATCTGGTATCTTCTGGCCTAGTTCCTCTAGGCGGATGGGTCTCTGCCGGTTTACAAGTACGGAAAGACCTGTCTATCTAGCGGAGTCGGGCAGGGAGAAGCTGGTGGGAAGTCACTTTATGACTCTTTTCCCCAATACTGCAGTGTTTCAGAGTAAAACATACTCTCTATAATGATGGTGCCTGTCAGGAATGCATGCTGGCTTTGGTTTGGGCTATATGAATCTCATGACACGTTTCCCTTAATACATTCATTTTGGGCTTCCTACACTATATAAGCGATCCCAACAGCATTGCCTATTTGTATATATGGTTAGCTATAAGGCTAAATCTATAGATTCCCTACCCAACGTTGTTTGCCGTGTTTTATATGAAGATGCGCTAAATAATGATTGCTGGTTTTACACTCTTGAGTCGTTTGTTCACCTCGAATCAGTTATTTAGCCTGTGTGTTATAGAATCAATAGCGAGTTAATGATTTTCGTCTATATATAATGTATAATTGTTTTGTAATAAAGATTATTATATGAGTTATTGTAGATGTAAACAATATACTTAGCCCTTAATCGATAAAACATTAAAGGAAACGTTCGAGCCGTAAACAACAGTCATTCTCATGCTGATTATTTGTGGAAATATTCCGGGCATAGGAAGACACTTTACTGGCAATGCTAGAAATGTATTGAATTACTAAAGAAATGGAATTGAATGTTTTTGTTGCCGGAGGGTACCAGCTAGCAGTGCAGTTTATCAATATTATTATACTTTGAATTCTCTGCCTGCAGTGCTAGACTGGAGCATCTTGTTACATGAGCTTCAAAACGCTGGGGGCTGGAAATGCACCTTTTTAGCAGACGTGATGATTCTCCCACTACTGGCTGGAACATCGTTAAAGAACGATTACGACAAAGGTCCAAGGTGGGTTATTTTAAGTCATTAATAAAATGATTGCCACATAATGCACATTATTATAACACAGCATTATTATATTATACATAGTAATAGTATAGTATTAATATATTAATGTATATTATATATGGACAACGAGGGCAGATATATGGCCATAGAATGTGTGTACGACCTCGCCATAGAAGGTGTGCGAGACTTCATCTTCCATGGTTCAAAAATTGACCAGGCAGGAGAATCTATGCCAGAGATAAAACGTAGGATAGAATTGGGTGAAGCAATGCTAAGCATGGACAAAATCTGGAAGCGTAGTGATATCAGTATAGCAACTTAATACAGAGTGGTGCAAACCACCGTTTTCCCCATAGCCATGTATGGATGTGAAAGTTGGACTGCGAAAAAAGCAGATAAGAGGATTGATGCGTTTGAGCCGTGGTGCTGGCGAAATCTGCTGCGTATACCCTGGACGGCAGGAGTAACAAGCAGAGAAGTCCTGAATTGTATAAGATCTGATATATTACTGGAGGGTAAGATGACCCGGCTCAGACTCACGGGCTTTGGCCATGTAATGCGAGTAGAGCCGCTAGAAAAATCTATAATGCTTGGACAGATCAGTGGCAAAAGAAGACCTGACCGCCAAAGAACACAATGGCTTGATAGTGTCATAGGTTATGTACCTAATCTAATTCTCTAACTCCCCAGTGTTGTACAAACTTGAAATTTGCCAGGGCTATTCCTTAGGTCCTAAATAGGAAATGTAAAGGAGTCACAACTTGATTATTCAATTCTAAGCGCCAAAGTAAGTGACCCCCATGTGATATAATGAAAAACACACATCTGTACAGCACAAACGTGAAATTTGCCATGACCATTCTTTACATCTTACATAGGAAAAGTAAAGGGGTCACAACTTCAATATTCAATTTTAAGAGTGAAAAACTGTGCTAAAATCTATGATACATGACAGTTCTTTTCTCAGAAACCATAAAGCCTAGGGAAATGATTTGCATACTGAGGAGAGTCTACCTCACCTATATGTGTATATACAGAGGAGAATCTACCTCACCTCTATGTGTATATAATGAAGAGACTATAACTGACATTTATGTTTATATGCTGAGAAGAATCTACCTTACCTCTGTATGTATACACTGAGGAGAATCTAACTGACCTCTATGTGCATATACTTAAAGGTTGTAAAGTACATAAGGAAGCAGCCATGGCCTGCAGGTATGGAGCATGTCTTTAAGGCCAAGAAGGAGCTGCAAACTCCAGTTTGGGGGTAAATTTGAATAAAAAAGGGCATTCCCTTTCAGGTTAAAACGTTAGGAGAGTCGGAGGGGTGGCACATTCTGCAGAGGGACATCGGTACATGCAGTCTGAGGAGAATCTACCTCACCTCTCTGTATATACCGAGGAAACTAACACTCCTGTAGGCGTATATACTGAGGAGAATCTACCTCAGCTCTATCTTTATATACTGAGAGAAATCCAACTGACCTCTGTGTGCATATACTGAAAGGCTGTAAAGTACATAAGGAAGCAGCCATGAATTGCAGGGATTGAGCATGCCTTTAAGGCTAAGAAAGGGTTGCATTCTCCAGTCTGGGGTTAAATCTGAATAAAAGGGGTGTTACCTTTCAGGGTAAAAAGGGAGGCAAGTGGGAGGGGTAGCACATTCTACAGAGGGACATCAGTACATGCAGTCTGAGGAGAATCTAACACTCCTGTATATATACATATTTTCATAAAATTCCACAACTTCATAAAATTTTCAGTTTGAACAGGTAAACACCTGTACCAAATTAACTTGTATGAAGCCGGGTATATGAGCTAGTTCTGTATAAAATCGGAACCAAGAACTCTTACTGCACTGGAGGGTAAAGGCACAGTTTCACCCTTAGGTCGGATACTCTGTGTCACCCTTAGGTCAGAATTTCTAGCATACAATCTGCATCGTTTTGAAATCCCAGCTAAATGAGTGAGTTTTAGTGGGGTTTTTTGTCTACGCAGAATGGAAAATATCCGTTCCATAATTGTGCTTGCGGAGCGGATTTTAATGTTGCAGAAAAGCAGCGTATAAGTGGCTTTTTCTGCACATTTCTGCTGCAAAATTTAACAGAGATAATACAGAGGAATATAGTAACATAGGGGAAAATCCACACAAATGGATATTAAATCAAAACTGCACTAAAATCCGCATTGAAAAAGCGCACCATTAGCCAAATAAAACACCACAAATCAGCAGTAAACAGCAACTTTATGTCTTACAGATTTCAGGATGTTTTATCAACTGCCCTGTGGAAATTCTATCCTGTCTGAACACAGCTTAGGGTGCCTTCACAGACCGTGTATCTGCTGTGGAAGTTCCGCAGCAGAAAGCCTGCAGCAAATATGCTTTAAATCCATAGTGGCCAAATCTGCACCTAAATGGTGTGGATTTGGCCACATTTTTAATTGCAGATCTACTAGGAATATTAAGTTTTGCATTTCGAGGTTTGGAATCTGTGGCATAAATCTGGAGTATAAATGGACATCCTACAGATTCAGAACCCGCAGCGGTTTTCAAAATTTGAAAATGCAGTCATGGCCCCTCTGACATTATCCCCACTGCTCACTGTCAGTGACTGATGAAGAACACCCAGCTCACATACTGGCAGCCTGACCTAAGAACAGCCTCTTCGGGTGAAAGTAGGCGAATAGGAAACAAAAACAGGAATAGAAATGGTGGGGCCATAACTGCAGAACTAAGCAGTCAGTTTCACAGACTTTACCCCATAGCAGGCCTTCTTTAAGTCTCTCCTGATAAGTCTTGTACTTGGCTGCCGGGATACACGGAGGTTGGAACAGATGCACTGCCCCGACCCTGTGTAGAGGCCAGTGCTCGTAATTGCAAGCGCAGCTCTCATTAAAATCAATTGAACCCCAGCCTGCAGTTACAAGCCCAGCTCCTATTGATATCAATGAGAGATGAGCGTGCAATTACGATCACCGGCCACTACACAGGGGTCGGAGCAGTGCTTCCACTCCGACCCCGGTGTATCCAGACGGACACTTCCTGGATAATCCCTTCAAGACCTTCCACCATTTTTGTAGCCCATCTTCGACTCATTCTATTTTATCAATATCTTTCTGTAGATGAGGTCAACTGAACTAAATGCAGTATTCCAGATGTGGTCTCATCCAGCGGGATCACAACCTCCCTCTTTCTACTGGTTATACTTTTTGCTATGCAGCCAAGCTTCCTAATTGCTCTCCCTGCTGCACTGCGGACTCATTTTGAAGGTGTCAGAAATAAGAACCCCTAAATCCTTCTGTCCTGAAGTCCACAGAACAGTCAATACAATACTCAGACTGAGGGTTTCTTCCCCCCAAGTGCATTATTTTACTTTTGGTAATATTGAACTGCAGACTCAATTGTTTTGGGCATGTATCCAATGAAGCTGAATTGTTTTCCATGTTTTCCTTGGACGATACATTATTTACATTGAAAATCTGGTACCAAGCCAAAACCAACACAAATTCTGCATTTCCATTCACCCAGAGCAGTAATGAGGGAGATGCATTAAAGTGCAGTAGTTACACAGTTATCAATCACATTGTAGCTGCCATTTTCCTGAGAGCCTCTGATTAGTTGCTCTGTCAACTCCTCCACATTTCTGCTATACTGTAGTGATTTTAGATATCTGCTCGTATGTTTGACACACTTCTACGTTTTCTTTCATCTGCACACTCTATTCTTCCTGTGTTTTCTTATTCTCAGTGATTTCAATCAGAAGGCAAATGGAGGGCGGAATCTGCATTCTTATTTTATACAAGTGTAGGGAACTGCTGGGCATAGAAACAGACTTGGGTTTAGATGGAGTTGGTTGAGTCCTTGCCCCTGCTGTGTTGTATCAAAAACCCCAAGGACGTGGTGTAAAAAGAAACTGCCTGTAGATCCAGGTCTGCCCTAACACATGTCCACTAGAGGGCACTGCTGGGATACTATGGTTAATTACCCAGAGAAGGCAAGTAAGATTTCTAAGGTTATGGCTGCAGAGAGGGAATAGTTATCTGCAGGTACCAGCGCACATATAGCAGCTGATCGTGAGATTGTAGCTGAGTAGCACAGGTTTGGCTGTTCATCTCTCCTCAGATTTACTGGTCAGAACTCTATGTGTTGGCTGTGTAGTGCTATTGAGTTATTGTGAGCATGACCTACTGTTAACTTACATTACAAGAAGCTCCCTATAGATCATATAAGTTGTGTCATTATTGCTAGTATCCTAGTTATGGATTGGTGTACAGTTAGGGAAGTGGTAGTTAGGCAACCGCTGCCCCATAGGGAGTTAGAGGTCCAATCGCATTGCTAGACTAGTTAATTGTAAAGGACAGAGTAGTCATGCCTGCAGGATCTTCATCTTCTACATTCCTGTGTGCTGAGCTTAAGCTGGAGCAGTCTCTGAAGAGCAGAGAGTGGGAGTGCGAGTCCTACCCCCCCTTCCCGAAAATCAGGCTATGGCTTATTATCGGGCTAGGTCTTATTTTTTGGGAGAACCGGTAGTAAGCGTGTAATATTAAAAGTGTGGAAGAGAAGTGAAAAACTCATTATTGGACTGTGGACTCTTTATTTCACGCGGCCTAGATAGAGGCGCTGGCATCACGTGACATTTATATTCTTAAATGGTACATTACTGTTCACTGCGAGCCACTGAGCTAGGCCAAGCTGGTGCCGCTGGCGGGAGAGATCGCAGAGCCACCCTTGACATCCATCTTGTTTCTGCGCGGTCTCCCCTGTCACGGCGGGTCTCCCACTCAGGTCGCTGCACCTTTTATAAATGATAGTTTTGGTTTTGTACAGTGTAGACTTCACTTCTTCAAATTAGGGGGTGAAATCACAGCAAAATCCACACATGACATGCAGATATTGATGCTGACCGTAAGGGATTTCCCACTGCAGAAAACACGCAGGAATTGAGTCATCGCCAATACACTTTGCCTTTACTGAAATGGGGGGGGGGGGGGGGGGTGTCACAGACATTTCAATGGAGAGTCTTGGCGCACATGTGTTTTGGGAACAAGGGCACTTATTTTTTCTAAGGGGGGCGCACATACTTTGTTAAGTGGGCGCACATAACTTTGTTGGGTGAGATGTACATAATTTTGGGAGGGCAGTCGCTGGTCGCCCTACCAAAGCCTTGGCTTTATTCTTTACCAACCACTCAGCTGTGATGCCAATGTGACACACAGACTTTGTTGTGCATGTGTGCGAAAATCATCAAAAGCTGCATGCAGATTCTGACAAGTTCGAATTAAAAACCGCACCAAAATTCACCTCAATGTCATGGATTCTGATGTGGATTTGCACCACAACGGCAGCAGATAAGAGAGCAAGGAACCGAACCAGGACATGGGAGAGCGCTGCCATGTGCTGACGAGCATCACATGACTTAAGTAATGACTGGTCATCAACACGCCTTGAATTTCACATATTCTTTCCACTCCGTATTACTTTCAGTAACAATGTATTTAGAATCTCAGGTTTGTGAACTTTATTCTCGGCTCTAACAACGGAAATGTCAAAAAAATGTCAGCAAAAATTGTAAAAAGGAGATAAATGAAATAGCTTATTATAAAAATAATCTTTTAATCGCACCGGTAATAAAATAAATTACAGCACTGTTTCTATTTTAAAAAAACCAATTAATAAAGGGAGGCCGTATCGCGATGACATTTGAACCGTGGCCTGACTGCGAAACGGTCTGATGCAGTACGGTCGGAACGCGGAGAAAAGTGTCCGAGTACAAGGAGCGATCGCCTTTAAAGATGGATTAGTTAGTGTTGGGAGGCAGGAACATCGCCGGCCTCGTATATTACTTTAGATTAGCAATATGCATAATTCAGGAGTAAAAAGAATATTCATTTTTCATCCCTGGTATTACAGATCCAGTGATTAGCAGTCAATCACTTACAGAAAGCTATCATGCAAACAATCAAGAGAAACCCAAGTCAGACGAAGATGCTTTTGATTTAAACAGCAGTAGAGATATATCAAACATTATTCTGGCAAGGAATTGTACAGATTAGAAGAATAATGAGCAGATGACCTTGGTCGACTTGGTCCGTGGCTGATATATAGGCAGAAAATATGACGGAGCTCTCAAACTATAAGCAATAAAAGACGTGAAATAAATCATTTTTGCATTTACTGTAAAGACGCTCTATGGTGGGTGCGGGTTTATGTGAAAACTAATAACACACATTTTAAAGAGCGGCCAATGTGATAGCTCAGCACATTATTTGTATAAACTTTAAAAGCCATTTAGTAGGCACACGGTGTAACGGGATTGGACGGGGAATGGCGCTGACTGTACGGCGCATAGACATGATGATTACACTGAACTAGCATTGACCCCGGGTTTAACCCATCCGGATTCACAATAAAGGACGTTATTGTACTGCATGACGGAGTCGCACTGGTGTATAGGGCTGAATAGGATTACGGATTTTTTTTTTTTTTAGGGTCGGTAATACAAGTAGGGTTGAATAGACAATACGATGCCTTATAAGCGCTGAGCAGTCATTCAGCCCTTGAATTGCACTGTGCTTCACAGCTTTGGATCGTGAGAGGTTAAACAACACAAGGGGTTGCAGCGGACCCCATGCG
The DNA here is from genome assembly GCF_035609145.1 of Eleutherodactylus coqui. Classification (NCBI taxonomy): domain Eukaryota; kingdom Metazoa; phylum Chordata; class Amphibia; order Anura; family Eleutherodactylidae; genus Eleutherodactylus; species Eleutherodactylus coqui. The sequence continues at coordinate 221,004,792 of NC_089841.1, forward strand.
TATTGAATCTGCTATCGGCAGAAGGATCCACTGCATAAAGAGCCTTAAAGAAATGACTTTACAGCGGTTCGTCTATCCCCTTGGCTATGCTCCAGTAACAACTCAGCCTTATCTGGATGTCAACCAGCTGTTTAGCGCCACATTTATTTACTATTTTCTCAACCTATATCTCTTGTTTTGCTTTGGGATGAATTGTTTGCTTTTTCCTATTGTGGGTATTGTGCAATAGAATATATGTGCAGAATTTGGTGCATTCCGCCCTTTTTTTGCATTGCTTGCACTTCATTTGTGTATTTGCTGCTATGTATGTAGAATTAATGGGAGTGATGTTTTCTTGCTTTTTTGGATTTTACTGTTTTTAATGGTGTTATCCTTAGTAAAGTCTGCTTGCCTATTCCCTACTTATTTTGGAGTGTGCATGACTTAAGGTGCTTTTTCATAGAACAATTAGTCTTTCAATTCTCATTCGTCTTTCAATTTCTGCGTGCAGAAAACTGAATGACGTACGAATGACTGCCTGCTTACTGTGAATGGAGGCGGGCGCAGGAATAGTTATTGCTGGGATGGCCGGTTGGGCTTCTGTTGTCCGAAAGATCGCCCCATGAGAAAACAGCCTTAGGCTGGGTTCCCACTGGGCGTAATTGCCGCAGAATTTCCTTGCAGACTTTCTGCACGGAAATTCCATTTGCGGCTTTTTATCCCGAGATAAAGCAGCAAAGTGGATGAGATTTGCAAAAATCTCATCCACATGCTGCGGCCGATCCTCCTCTCTATGGGGAGAGACGGCCGCAGCGGAATGCAGGCTGTGAAGCCGCAGGTTTTGAAGTGGCATTTCTGCTGCGGAAATCTTGCAGTATTTCTGTGCGGTCGTTCTGCGAGATTGCCGATGGATTTCGGTCCCATGTGAACCCAGCCTTACAGTATACTATGTTGCCTATTCTGTCTTATATTTGACTGTTTTACCACAGCAATTGCATCACCTGGCAGTCTCCATACCATCTTTCTATATCTTTTCGGATAAGGCTTGCTGCACACAACCAGGTCGGATTCCGGATGTGGGGGCCCATAGTGGAATCTGACCCTGTGCCCGGCCGCCGTCGGCATGTACCTGCTTTTTTTCTGTTTGTGTACTGCGGATGGTCCGCACGGCGATCCATCAGACGTGCGCAGTGCAGTTTGTTTGTTTTTTAAATCCTGTCTTTTCCTGTGTTACTGTTAGGCAATGACATGCAATCAGCGACCTTTCTGCAATGTCATTGCGGAAAGGCTGTGGGTCAGACAGTTTCCATTGACTTCAATGGAGGCCATCCGTGCAGAGTCTGCACAAAAACAGAGCATGCTGCGATTTTTCTCCCGCAAGCAGAAAATCGCAGTTGATTTTTGCTCATGTATGGGGGGTATTTGCTGCGGAATCTGGAGGCGGACGCCCACTCCGGATTCCGCAATGCAAATCCACCCGTGTGCAGCCGGCCTAAAACTCAGCAAGAACAGTTCAGAAGAGACTGTGAACATTAGACTTAGGGTTAAATTATTGTGAAGAAGCCACTACTAAGGGACATCAACAAGAAGAATAGAATACTTGGACCAAGAAACACAAAGAATGGATATCAGACCATGGGAAATCTGTATTTTGGTCTAAGGAGTCGAAATTTGAGAATTCTGGTTCCAACCGCCATGTCATTGTGAGACACAGGAGCGGTAGGCAAGATGGTTTCTACATGTGAGGTTTCCACCATCAGGCATGCAGGAGGAGGTGCGATGGTGTGGAGGGGTTTTACTGATGACAATATTAGTGGTTTATTCAAAATTCAAGGCACACACAACATTTTGCAGAGATATGCCATCCCATCTGGTTTGCGCTTAGTGGTAGCATCATTTGTTTTTCAACAGGATAATGGCCCCAAATACACTTCAAAGAAGAAGAGTGATGGAGTGATGTATCAGATGCCATGGCCTCCTCAATCACCCGGCCTAAACCTATTTGAGATGGTTTGGGATGAGTAGGACTGCAGAGTGAAAGAAAAGCAGCCTAAAAATGCTCAGCACCTCTGGGAACTCCTTCAAACTGTTGGCTTCATGAGGTAGTCATCTAAAATGGTTTTCCAATTGACAGAACGCCAAGAGTGTGTAAGGCCTCCGGCACACGGGCTTATTCGCATTGCGGAGTCTGCAGCAGGTGTCTACATCCGGACTCCGTAGCAAATACAGACCATAGTATTCAATGGCAAAATGCCATTTTATCTCTACAAGTGGAAATCGATTGCGTTTTTTTGCACGCGGAGAATACATCACAACATGCTGCGATTTTGTGTGGGTTACACATTTCCGGCTTCCAGTGAAGTCAATTGAAGCTGTCCATCCCGTGGTACTTCTGCAGGGAAAAGAACGAATCTAGACCTCAACTCGCTAATTAGCCTATTATTCTACAGAAAGGGTGTGTCACGTGCACGTGTGAACTGGCCCTGCATGTGCAAAAGTACAGTATTAAGCACAAACACAAGCACAAATCTACCTCTACAGACCTCGTTCATGCACAAGCACTCTGCGACAAGCGGTTTTGCACATATGCTTGTGAGAAGCCGCCCTAATAACTGTAGAAAAAAATAAATAAATACGAATACATCACCTTAGTAGCGCTGTCATCTCTGGCATGTCTTCTTGCAGGTCCCGGCACTCTTCTTCTGCTTCTCTTCTGGCCGGGTATTGAAAATCACCGCCTCCTAAAGTGCTTCCTCTGATTGGCTGAGCGCTGTGACCAATCAGAGGCAGCACACAGTGAATGAAGACACTGGACAGGTAAGCAAGAGGTGAATGCAGGGGCACAGGTCACATGCCGCTGCAAGAATCTCGCAGTCGGAATCCCACCTAGCCGTCTGCATTCCCTCTTAAGCTCTCGCTCACAACCAGAAGGTTGCGTGTTCAATCCCCGCTTGGTTAAGGTAGCCGGCTCGAGGTCAACTCAGCCTTCCATTCTTCCAAGGTCGGTAAAATGAGTACCCAGCTTAGTGGCTGGTAATAAATAAATAAAAATTACCTGAAAGCGCTGCGAAATAAGTTGGCACTATACAAATAACAAGATTTATTTATATAATAGGTCATTTGCTGACGCTACACTCCCTTTACTCCATTTAACTCTGCTGCCCGTGGCGCGAACATACAGCATGTTTGGTATAAAATATGTTAATTTATATTCTGAGTATAACTGCAAAATGTGAGAAAACCTGATAGAAACGGGTGATGTCTTTGGCTCTTAAACATTTCTTTTCCATATTTTACATATAGAGCAGTTGTAGCCTAATGTCCTCGAGGATTCCGGACACTACTGGTCTATTACTAATGACCTGACATAGCAAAGATTTGTTTAGTGATAACGCTGCCATGTGTGCCCGACGCAAAGAAATGAGAAAATATTTAATCCATTTTTATTACATTTTACATTGGTTATTTTGAGCATGCATCAACAAAAGTACGGCAATTTCACAGCGCAGCATCGGTTCGCAGAACTAGAATTTGGTTCCTCTATACTGCGAGGGCAACAATGCTGACAAGGGACATTTATAACCTAATATTTTGAGGTATGCATTACAAAAATATATTAAATAGCATCTCAACGCTATTACAGCCTGAGAAATATATGTAGATTTCTTTTGAGAAAAAAACATGTCATTTCTTGACTTGTTTTATTATGTGTAACTTAATTTGCACCATTTCCTGCTGGATAAGTTACAATACTTTTCCCGAAGGTGCTAAACTGTTCTTTATAACAGCAGCCACAAAATGCGCAGTATGAATGTATTAGGTAGATATTGTGTGAATGGCTATTTGGGACTACCCATTGCTAAAGGCATATTTGATGTTGCTTGTTACGACATGTTTATCTATAAAGTAGGGTTACCCACAGAGAAAGGATGATTTTAAACAAGTTCGGGCCAATAAATATGGAAATCAATTCTACAGTATAGCCACTGCAGAGCAAGCAAGGGACAAAGTAATACCAGTTCAATAGATCCAAAAATGCATTCATTCCATTTCTTAAATTGACCATAAATGTCATGCTTTTAACAATCCAAGGGGACTTAACAAACTTTAATTAGAATTCTTACTTCAAAGGCACTAAAGTGATTAGAAACAATCGATCAAAACCAATTAAGGGTGTTGTCCTAAATGCCCCGAAGCGAGTACCCCTATTACATTCTTATGGTAAAGGCTTGTTTAAAGTAGTTTTATGCTGTTTGATAAATATATAATTGCTCATTACATTGTAATCAGCAGGCTGGGTTCACATAAGGCGGAATTGCCAGCGGAATGTCCACGAAATGCCGAATTCCTCTGCGGAATTCACACCCCCATTGACAGGGGTGAGTTCCACATCGGAGATGGCGATACAATTGACATTTCATGGACTTGAATTCCGTGCTACAAGGAAATTTCTGCACAGGTTTTATAAACGGTAAGAATACCCTGCCGGACGTCTTCTGACATTGGAGCTGTACCAGCATCATCAGAATGTAGGAAGACATCAGACAGCGAGTTGGAAAGGGTTAAGGCCCTTTTAAATGCAACGACTATCGTTCAAAAGACGTTAAAACGAGCAAAATTGAACAATCATTCAGTGTAAATGCAGCCAACGATCGAACAAACTATTCACGTTTCGTTAATTTTACGCAGACCTAAAAATAATCAGCTCGTTCACTAATTGTTCGGTTTAAAGACCGATCGTTCAGTCATTCTCATTCACTTATACAGTGAATGTGAGTATAATTCGGGTACATATTTTGTAATTTTATGATCTTTCATCAACTTTCAACCAACTAAAATCATCTCAGGATAGCTTTTCAGTTGTGTGCTTTAAAGGATAAGTAAGGCTACTTTTAGACTAGCCGAATCTCGTTTGCATGAGAGAACGAACGAGTGATGTCATCGCTAGCTCGTTCGCTCTCATGCAGATACATCGTTGACTCATTCAACCTCACGTGTGCGTGTGAGGTTGCTAACTGTACCCAGAAAACATGTGGCATGGTCCGATAAGTCACGGTACCAATTCTTTAGGGCTAATGGTAGGGTTTGTAAGTGTCGTAGATCCCATGAAACGCAGTTGTCACCAAGGCATTGTGCAGACTGCTGGTGTTCCATATTGTTGTGGGGTGTGTCCTCATAGTACGGGTTGAATCCAATGGTCTGCCTAAACACATCATTGACCAGTGTCCACTACATTTCACTGCTTGGTGACCCATGTGCAGCCCTTCATAGACTACATGTACCCCCACAATTATAGAATATTCCAGCAGGATTATGCACTGTGCTCTTGGGTCCAGAAATAGTCCAAGGAGCATTCTACAGAGTTCCTACGAATGGCATGGCCTGAATATTTACCCAACATGATCCCAGTTTAGCATTTATTGAATGCGGTGATGCACTCCATTTGCACCTGAAGATCCTACATCTACAAATACCACAAAGCTGTGGGTGGCTATCCATACACCATGGCCCAACATCACTCCGCATAGCTTCACTTCACAGGCCAGAGGGGGTCCTACACAATATTAGTTTCAATCCCATGACTTTTGCCCTGTCAGTATATATAGACCACACAGGATCCACTATTCACAATAGATGATAATCACAGCTCACCTCCTCCCCTCCCTGCACATTTAAGCTCTGTACACGCTACAGAACATGCCTAGAACAGTCTCAACATCGAAGTCAGTGGATCAGCTCTGGTTGATTGTATGGATGACCCATGATTTCTGCTGTAAAGCATATCTCTACAGCAAAGGCAAAACCGACGCCTCAATCGTCATATACAAGCAGTGAAATAAAAAAAAATCTACAATCAGAAAATAAAAGCAAATTATAAAAAATGAAAAAAATATTCCACTATCTGCTTTTAATTAGTAAAAAAATAAAGGTGATGCATTCCCTATAAGCTCCAGTAAGCACTTATGTAATAATAGTCTGATTTGGTATATCCTAATATTGTATGCAGACACACTGCTATCAAGGAGTAGTTCATAGTAAGTCTGGTCACCAGGTTGGCCACCATAGAGAATAACAACATACATACGGATATACAGTAGTAGATAACACCTTTTAGATTGCAGCAACACTTTCAGTGCCGGCCGTGGGGTCAAAGAGGTTTAACCAGCAACTCAATATGCAGAAATACAGAATAGAGCGCGAAAGCAGAAAAAGTCACCATCTTCCCAGAGTTAAGCAGCTGTTCATTCACGCCATTCACTGAAGGATCTGCTTACCTTCGATAGCTGAGAGCAGCACACGTGAGTGATCATATGCAATTACATTTGCATATCTATTCTTTGGTTTATTAACTTCCAGGTTAGAGTGCTCCCATGTGAACTGCTGCCCCGGGTCAATAGACTGTAAATAAAACAGAAGAGTATAAAGTAGGTCTGGAGAACATAGAACGACAATGGCAAACACTCAGATCACTTAGGTTTACGGTTTAGGAGCGAATAGTCACAAAACATTTAAAGGGGTTTTCCAAGGAAAATGCTATTGATGACCTATCCTCAGGATAAGTCATTAATAGTTGATTGGCTTTGGTCAGTCGCTCGGGACCCCGACCAATCAGCTGATTGACAGCACCGCAGTTACGCAGGGATTGGAGCAAAGCTGCGAAAGTCTCTGCTCCGACCTCGGCGCTTGTAAAATCAATTGGGGTCGTGTCTGCAGTTAGAAGCACCGGCCACTACACAGAATGATTCTCGCTTGGGTTAGACCGAATGATTATCCTTCATTTAATTGCTCCGTCTGAGCGTATCTTTAGATTCGATGTCCCTGTAAATCAATGGTATTATCAATCCTGTTGTTATGTATTGTACAGCGCATCTTGGTACTTCTGTGTATCATGTTGTGATAAATTGTAGCCGGAGCCGGTAGGATCTCATACCTATGTTTTATGATACAGCGCACTCCTATTTATTTCTGCAGCCCATGACTTGTGATGACTGTTGTGGTTAAGTGACTAGAGAATATGCCAATTGGCTTCTGTAAATTCATCTGCTGGTCCGCTCGATGTGTCGATTGACCTTCACTGAACCTACTCTCATACACTTATGAACTGCATAAACAGCCATTCAGTAATAAATACTATTGGAGCAGCTCCCATTCTAATAAATATACGTAATCTCACAAGGCTGTGAGTGCCGAAATTCATACTCAGTCAAGTCCATCATGATAAACAGTTTATGGCAGTCTGAATTCTGCCTAGGAAGCAGAAGAAACAGGTTGTCATAAAATAGCCTTCATTTACAAGGAGGAAGCGGTGAAGAATGTAACATTGGAAAGCTCCATCTTGTACGTATATAATAAAACAGATGTGAGTGAACTAACACCAGGGTACCTCGCTATATATCATATCATCTCAGATACTCCAAAAACAAATGTTATCACGCAGAAACTATATACCCTTTTACTTCAAAAGATTTTCCATCATGGATATCCATGATGTCAGAAACTATGCCACAGTAGGGCTACCTACGCAAGTTGGCAAGCGTGATATCGGGTTGAGAAACTTGGCTCAAAATACAGTTTTGAGCGATCATCTTTGCATAACTCCAAGTAGCTAATTAGCTACTTAAGAGTTATGCAGGCAGAGCGGGATACCGCCGCGATAGTTCTGAGAACAAAGCAGCTGCTTTGTATATGCAAAAAGCTGCATTGTTCTCAGAGCTTTCAGCTGGTGTCCCGCTCAGAACTGCTAGCAGGATACCAGCTGAAAGAATACTATCAGTGCCGCCTGCTGAGAAAATCAGTGTGCGGCGCTGATAACAGTTATGGGTGATTTCTAGCGATGAACGAAAAGTGCACGATGGGCGCGCGTTTAGACGCAAAGGTTTTGCTTAAAAGATAGTATTTGAGAGAATTTTGAGCAATAATCGCTGTGTCTAAATGGGCTTTTACTGTCCCATAGAAAACAATAGGCGATGCGTGTAAAACAGACCCTATATGATCGTATGGGTCTGGTGATTGGGAACACACAATTTCCCCCAATAATGAGGGTCCTATGTTACAAATCTGCAGGAGATACGATTGTGCGTGCGCAGATGCTGTATTATGTTCTATGGCATTTATGAGAAGACTCCTGTGTTTGTGCACATCCCATCAATGTACCATAAAGGTTTGTATTGAATGCCCATTCATTTTATTTGCAATATAAGGTTTTCAAATGAACTCTCTTATAGATGTCCTAATTCCTCATATCACATTTTTAGATGCTTTATTACAAAATAATGTCACCTTTTAAGGGGTTGTCTTTGATAGACAATCCCTTTCTGCAAATGAACTGTGCCAAAGTGGAGCGCAACTCACAAATACCTCGAGCCATGCTGATCAGCTAAGACAACATCTTTAAATCTAAATCTTTAGTCTCCTAGAGAATTTACATACAATGATTTAATGTAGATCTATGAATACTAAAGGCCCATTCAGACACAACGATTATCGTTCCAAAGCCATCTTATTAGCGATAATCGTTGCATGTAAATTTTCCAACTTTTACTTTTCTGTTGAACGATGGATTTCAGTTCGGCATGAAATCCATCATTGGGCAGAACAGCTGATAAGACGGACCACACGCTGTGTTCTGCCCGTTCTGCTGATTATATTGTCTCAGCTGTCAGCCCCATGGCAGAACAAAGGGAATTTATTCAGAGAACAGCGGGTGGTCTGTTCTTTCAATACAGCTCCCGGCGGCTCACAGGCTACTAATTGGGATTAGTACCAAGCATAAGTTTATGCAAAATGATGGCTCAAAAGCCATCTTTTCAATGATCATCGTTGTGTGTAAATGCACCTTAAGCTTGTATGACACTGCCCTGTAATGATGCCAATCTCACAGCCATTAACCCTTTCCAATCCAGTGTCAGCCCCGTCCGACATTAAGATTTCCCTGCATAACTCTGATGACATAGGATGCTCTGCATATGCATGCTACACTATACACAGGACAGCGCTGTCTTGTATACTGTAGCATGCATATACAGAACGGCCTCCGCCATACAGCTCTGTCCTATATACTGTTAGAAACCAGTGTCGCCCCTTCTTTCACGTCGGAGCTATGCAGGGAAATCTTAATGTTGGACGAGGGCCGACACTGAATTGGAAATGGGTAATTTTCAAAAAATTGCTAATAAAATCATCACGACAGATCATTTTTATGTAGGAATCGAGAATGCGCTTTCCCACCCAAAATAAATAAGAGCTGAGGAGTGTGCGGGTGGCAAGGAAAATGGATTGGGAAAGGGTTCATGTAGTATGGGCTTTACAGGGATTTTGTCATTCGGTCCATGCTGCTCGAAGGACAGGTAGTATGAACCCGGGACAGTGAAGTCTACTGCCCCTGTGTATGTTTTATGCTGAAATGCTGTGGCGTTGCATAATAAAAACACAGGGTGGGCTGTGATGGCCTCTACCCGCCCGCTGCATGCAGAGTGACAGCTCCCCCCCCCTATACACAAGCAGGGAGAGAGCTGTCAATCTTCATGCAGCAGGCGGGGAGAGTCCGGCACGACCCGCCCCCTTAACCCAGAGCTCAGCTCAAAGTCTAACTTCAAAGTGTATTTATTTTGCATTGCCAAAGCATTTCAGAAAAAAACATCCATGGGGACAACAGGCATCCCGGTTCAAGGTACATGCTGCACGTGATTCGGGCAGCATGAACCCTATAACAGAATCCCTATAAAGGTTTAGTTGGCATTTCAAAGTGAAAGTTATATGCCTCGAAAGGTTATAACTAGTGATGAGCGAGTATACTCGCTAAGGGCAATTGCTCGAGCGAGCATTGCCCTTAGCGAGTACCTGCCCACTCGAGACAAAAGGATCGGGTGCCGGCGGCGGGCAGGGAGCTGCGGGGGAGAGTGGAGAGGAACGGAGGGGAGATTTCTCTCTCCCCCTCTCCCCCCTGCTGACTGCCGCTACTCACTGCTCCCCAGCGCCGGCACCCAAAGCTTTTGTCTCGAGCGGGCAGGTACTCGCTAAGGGCAATGCTTGCTAGGGCAATTGCCCTTAGTGAGTATGCTCGCTCATCTCTAGTTAGAACATGTAATTTTACAATATAAAGTTATAACTTGTTTTACAGAGCTGCGGAGTTATTGTTTTACCTGCCCCATTTCCCCCCGTCCCCTCCCTGCGTAGTTCTCCATTGGTACCCAGTGGTTACGACCTGTAGGTTCCGCTGTTCTACTGGTCAGGCTGCTCAGTGTCTTCAAACTCTGTAATGACGACAGCTTGTACAGCCATGAATGCGCCCTCCTTAGTAACTGGCAGTGGGGCATTGTGGGAGATGTAGTTTTTGCACTCCCCAGTGGGCATTTTAAATAACAATGTGGAAATCTGAAGCCGTCTGGAACGCAGCGGTGGCGCAGGGCAAGGTGGTACTGGAGTTCAGTCTGATGAGTTAGATGGATGTTTGGAATAATGGCATAAGTGGAAACAGTAGGTCAATTTTGAAAATTTGGTCCAGTCTCCGGAATACCCCTTTAAGGCACTTTATTCGGCAAGCAAGATGCTCTATCGGGTTTTTGTTAATGACTGAATTTGTATACATTTCTGAACTGATACTTTGAGGCTGCAATCCAAATTTTACATCTTGATAAAGGTGACTCACCCAATCAGTACTTGATGAGCGAGCAATGTAATCACACAATGAATGAGGCTGGTGAGGATGTGCTTCACATAATCAACATTCTCAGCTCACAACACTTCTTCTATTTTTATTTTTTTCATTTTTTTCAAGGTTGAAATGCAATTTGATCTCTTTTCCCAATAACGATACATGCCATGTCAAGCATGCTCCTAGCTCCAATCATCTAAAGCGGCTTAGAAGCATGAAAAGTCAAGCAGATGTCTTTGTCAGCCATTCAGCAGTTCATTGGTGTACTAGGGCATTGCCATCAGCATATTATACAGCACTTTCTGTATACTTCCATAAGATTAAAGTCCAGATGGTCAAATCCACTTATTAACTCTAAAGCCTGTAGGCAGAGGCAGGTGGAATCTACCACAATTGTTTTTCGTCATGTCCACTATGCATTCTAATGAACAATTGGGAAAGACTAAAAATAGGCAGTAAACCGAAGCAAACATACAAATGTATACACAAAGGAACAGACACTCATAGACACAATGATGTCCGGGCAGCGAGAGGCTAATAACTCAATTGCACTTCGCCTGCATTAAAACGGTTTAATAACATTAAAGGTTTAATGGACAAATCTTCGGGAGGATTTAGTGCACAAGTCACGCCAATGGCACGTATCTCTATAAAAGAGGGAAAACAGTACATTTGTATGGTACCTGCAATCTAATGCCTAAACTTGACAGCCTATATATAAGAATTGGGGTTCCGTTTCCCTGTCCTGTTCGAACAAACGCTGCATGCAGAGCTATTTCTTTTGGTATTTTGTGGATCTGAGATGGGACCTCCGAACGGAGAGTGCAACGCAGATGTGAATCCGGCTTAAGACGGTGTATGTTGTTTTGTATGTAACAATACACTAATTGTGTTTCTGCACTAAAGGCTCTTTTACATGCAATGATTATCGCTCAAAATTCATCCAAACGGATAAAAATGAGCGATAATTGTGACATGTAAACACTGGCATTGTGTACTGTTCGTTTGAACAATGGATTTTAGTTCACATAAAATCCATCATTCGGTCGCTGAAAGACTGAGCAAATAGCTTTTATTTGAATGTATTTCGCTCATCTTTCAACCGACTGCAGGATGTTTTCCCCAAGGCATATTTACACTAGCCCCCAGGATGTGCAGCAGCTGTTTGCAGAGCCCAGCATGTGTTTAAACACACTCCCAGCTGTGCAAACAATTCCTGGAGGTCCTTTTACATGCAAATGAAGATGCTAAAGTGTTAATAGCCATTAACACTTCATGCAAATAGATTGCTAAATATTTCCACCTTGTTATTTAAAATGGCATCCCACAGAGTCCAGTTACTGAGGAGAGCGCATTCACAACTCTACAAACTGTCATTACAGAGTTTGAATGTACTGAGCAGCCTGACCAGTAGAACAGCGGAGCCTACAGGATGTAACCACTGGGTACCAATGGAGAACTAAGCAGGGAGGTAGGGGGTTGTGTATGTTTTTTGAACACATTAGGAGTTTTCCAGCAGGACTTCCAAACAAATTAGTACCGCCATGTCTTGTTCATCTAATCTTTCATATTATTCTATCAATAAAAATTCTGTGGGCACTAAAATTCTAAATTAAATGGAAATATTTTCAAATCACAAAGTTTTTAAGCCATTTTTGGGGGGGATTTATGATGGATATAATGCATATGTTTTGAGCTGCTTGACAGCTTCGTGATTACTCATTACGATCTGTAAGGCTGGCTTCACACGGCAAAGAAAATCGCTCGAGATTCGTGCGTTGCGAGACCCACAAATATGAACCCCATTCTTTTGAATGGAGTCATACACATGAGCAATGATTCCTGCATGGCACCACAATGCCATGCTATGCGGGAAACAAATCGCAGCATGTTCTATCTGGCTGTGTGTTCTTGCATAGCAGCGTCCATTGTTTTCAATGGGGCCAGCGACAGGGGTGCCAATCCTATTGAAAGCAATGGGAGAAACTCTGCGATTATCTGCCGCGCCAGAGGATCCTTTCACGCCCTAAGTGATGCTAGGCTGTCTTCACATGAAAACGTCTCACAGCCCTGGGGATTTCACATGGTGGGGAGCGCAATACGGAGGCGGGATTCATGGCCCGAATTCACGCTCGCCCATGTGAATTTAGCTTTAGGGAACCTTTTTTTCCACCCCCACTGACTTATAATTGTTCTGTGTGTTTTACTGCATGGAACAGCCCTGTATACTACATTACCTGTCATCAAATAGAAAGGGAAATCTGTTGGGAAAGAACTAACACAAGTGTATACACAGTATATGTGACCCAAAATATGGAATCATCTATTATGGTATGACTGTGCACAGCTGTGTGTACTACAAGGAATGTATCTACCCATTACTAGATCTTGGTTGGGATATTAATTTACTAAAATTAATGAGGACCTGGCATGTCTATTTTAGTAAATATCTGTATTCCCAATTAAAAAAACCTACAATTCTGATCTTTTCTTCGAACTCTGTGCTGTTTCTCTGTTATACCTCCTAGATATTTATGAATAAACTGACAACTGGGTGTAGCCATTCCCCTTGCCCAGTATGACACCGTCAGCACTGATTGGACCGTGTCAGTGTCTGTGAGCGCACCCCCAGTTTGTGAAACCCAGCTGTCGCTTTACTCATAAATTTCTTGGAGTAACAAGAAAGTGACATTGAGTTAGAAGAAAAGACGCTCCAGAATTATTTTATCGGGAATATAATGAATTACAAAAACAGACATGATAGGAAAAGTGACAAATCCTCTATAAAGCAAACCTGTCACATTGAAAATGAAATCTAATCTGCAGGCCGCATGCCATAGAGGAGCTGAGAGATTGTTATAAAGTTGTAGAATATTTTCAGTATAACTTATGATTTAAACCTCTGGACCTTCTTGGCTTAGTGGTCATCTGGGCAGTCCTAATCAATGAATGACCGCTATCTCTGTATGCAGATTGATACAGGAAAGGCCATCATTCACTGAATATGACCACCCTGATGACTACTAAGACCAGAATGAGCAGAGGTGTAAATGATAAGTTATATTGGAACTTTTCTGCAACTATGTAACAATCTGCTCAGCCCCTCTATAGCATGCGGCCTGCAGATTAGATTGAATTTTTATTATACAAGCTTGTTATAAAAAAATCTGAGGCATCAAAAGAGGTCTAGGGGCACATGACGAGAACATTGTTCTTCTTCTTTACAAGTCACTGGTCAGACCACACATGGAATATTGTGGACAGTTTGGGGCACCGGTACTCAAGGAGGACATATCAGAACTTGAGCGGGTAAAAAGGCGGGCAACTAAAGTAATAAATGGAATGGGATTATTTAGTTTAGAAAAAAAGACGGCTGAGGAGCAACCTAATAACCATATCAGGGGTCAGTACAGAGATCTCTCTCATCATCTATTTGTACCGAGGACTGTAACAAGGGGGCACTCTAATAAATAAGTATAAATATATCAGAGGACGATACAGAGATCTCTCCCATCATCTATTTATACAAAGGGCTGTAACAAGGGGGCGCTCTAATAAACATTTATCAATATATCAGAGGACAATACAGAGATCTCTCCCATCATCTATTCATAGCCAGGACTGTGACAAGGGGGCGCCCCCTATGTTTAGAGGAAAGAAGGTTTATAAACACTAAGATAGAAGGAGGTTCTTTACTGTAAGAGCAGTGAGACTATTAAAACTCTCTGCCTGAGGACGCGGTGATAAAAAATTCCATAAAAGAGTTTAAAAGGGGCCTGGACGCCTTTCTTGAATGATACAATAGTATATGTTAGTCACTAATTACATCAGAAGGGTTGGAATTCAGGAAGAGTTTCTTTTTTTACTTTAAATGAGGAAAATTGGCTTATACCTTACTGGGGCTTTATGCTTTCCTCTGGAATCAACATTGGGGGTAATAGGCTTTTTTTTAACCCAACATACTAGGTTACTGTCACATTTGTCCTGCTGACAAAACCATGGTTAATAAGGTACCAGAGCAGTCAGGACTAAGGAGACTTAGACACAGGAAAAGGCCAAGCAAAGGGGTAACAATTAGAGTGGGACACTCTGAACTGCTCTGACAGAACATGGCTCAAAGTAGAGCACCCATCCCGAAAGGGACAACTCCACTACTTCCACGAAGTCAGGTTCAGAGTCAAAGGGGAACTAGAGTACAGAAACTGGGGACAAACAGTAAATGACAACAAATAAAAGATGAGAATACACAGAATGCTAAAACAAACAGGAACACAGGGAACTAACTAGAAGACAGGTGAACTGAGGGTGCTTACTAGACCGGAGATACAGAAGTATAACAGGTACTTCCAGCTAGGAAGAGCCGGATTATATAGGAAAAGGGAAGAAGCTGATTGGCTGTCAGAGCTGTCAATCAACACAGGCAGCACGGCAGCTGACATAATTAATGAACCAAGTCGTTGTCAATCACCAGCCACTACCTCAACTAACAGCAGAAGGGATTTATTAACCCTAACTAGTCAGGACAGGAGATAATAACACAAACTAGTCAGGGCCGAACCAACTGCAGTAAAGATATGCTAGCAGTGACGTGACAGTTACTACTTATATTGGCTAAAATAAAGTTAGCCTAAACCTAGAGGAGTTCGGCTGAAGATGAACCAAATGTATCACTAAGGCCCATTCTGTTTGACAGACTTGTCGCATCTTGACCCATGTAAGACTCCACTCAGTTATTTGTACCACCTCTTGGGTAGTTTATTTCAGGCCAGTATTTTGCACCAAAAAGCCCACACTATTACGTACTTTAATGCAATCTGTGACTCGACTAAACCAGTCTCCCTTTTCTAGACATTTTTGAAAACGGTCGAGCAAGGTACAAAAGAAGTGTAAGCTGGATAATGAATGTGACATACAGCTTTCACACCTTATGAGCAAGAAATCAGATGTATTGGCCTTAGTAAATCAGCCCCACTATTCCATTCTTTAGTTTACAGTTATGTCTAACGGCAGCACTTGATAATAAACACTTCCCGACCCACATATGGCTGTATATGTCCTTACTTCAAATGCCCTAATGTATATATATAGATGTCTATGGTGAATGCTGTGTGTGGAGTGGTCTCGGGAGCCAAGCCCACTGGATACACAGCGGGTGTTGGTAGTAACGCCCCTGATATCAATCTTTGAAAAAGGAAAAATTATTTTAGGCATTCCAAATAATGAAAAAATAACAATAATATATGATGGCTTAAAAATACTTTATATATGTGCTTGAATGGTTGCAGATTTTCCTGCCCAAACCAGCTGATTTGCAATAGGAGCTGGGAATGGAATATGGGGCAACTGGGAGTTCTGGGAAGGGTTGTGCATGTTGGCACAACTCTTTTAATGTGATTTCTAAGTAGTATGAAAAGCCTGTATACATATGACGCAGTCATCGAATGTGAATGATAATGAGATTTAATATAGTCTACAGGATAAAAGTCAAGTTCCATTGCCAGAGTAAGAGTTACAGCCGCCCCAAAGCTGAACCATGATCAAGTATTTGTGTAGTGGCAGTAAATTCAGAGGACAGGTTATATAAAGGATTGCAGCTTCTGCAGAGCAAGGTATTGTATTTAATGTCCCATATTCTGTAAGGGAATCTGCTCAGTATGTGGATATAGGATTTGCAACTTCCATCTTTGTCTGACAGCCTATTCTTGGGCAAGTAGTTATACAACATTTAGTATGCAAATCACCTTGTAGAGGATAATAGTTTGAACAATTTACTATAACCTGAAAAGGGATCTATATCTGATTTTGAATAAGGCTGTTTGGTCGCAAAACATGTAAGAAGTCACTGTAATATAAACCTTATTTCTAGCATGCATTGTGTTTCCAACTCTCAAAGGACCATTTACACACAACGATTATTGCTCAAAATTTGTAAATGCTACCATCGTGCACTTTTCGCCTGAATGATGATTTTAGGTGAGCTTAAAAACCATAGTTCAGACTGCACGCTGTTATCTCCATGGGAGCAGGAGATTACATAGTTTTCTCTTAGCAGCCCATGCCAGAACATTGGAGCCAATTGCAGAGCGCAGACCCCCTGCTGAGTTCTGCAAGCAGCTCTTGGAGGCTCATTTGCACGCTGATAAAGTACTAATGGGCATTAGTGCCCATTAGTACTTTATGCAAAACGATCATTAAAGCCTCTTTTAGATGGGACGACTGTGGGGCAAACAATGCCAGACACTCGTCTCCACATGTACTCGCTCTCTTGCTGTTGCACAGGAGCGAGTAATCGTTGGCTCCCAGCGGGGCAGCTGGAGGAGATTTTACTGCTTGCTCTCCGCCGCCCCTCTCCATTTAATTAACACAGCGGGCGTTCAGTACTGAATGGCTGCTGTTTACACTGAACAATCATTGTTGATGAACGATGAATGTAAACAGCAGTACTGGTCTGCTGCTGTGTTAAGGGAATGGAGAGGGTCAGGGGAGAGCGAGGAGTGAAATCTCCTCCAGCGGTCCCACCTCCCTGCTGAGCGCTCTGTCAGAGAGCCAGTGATACTGGCTTCTGTGCAGGAGTACGGGAGCGAAAACACACAGGGACGAGCGTCAGGCATCATTTGACCGACATTTGCCCAGTGTAAATGGGGCTTAAAACTTTCAATCATTTGAAATCTTTGCGTGTAAATAGGCCTTAACAGCTGCTTGCAGCATAAACAATCGGTGTTTTCATTCTGGTTGCCATGGCTGTGTCCATAGACGTACAATTTCCCCTATAAAGCATAGATATACACAGATATACTGCATTACATATGTGAATATGCACAAGTATGTTTTCCTAGTAAACACATAAATTAAAGAAGCACAATAACTATAGAGATCTGTATATGGCCACGGACGTAGCTATGACAAACCAAATGAAGTTATCATGTGTTCAAGTTACCTGCTGTATTCAGAGAACCGGGAAATGATGCACACTAGAAATTCTGTATATCACAGAATTAAATGACTAAATTGCTTCGGTTAAGGGGATGCACTGGACACCTTAAAGGGCTGTAAGCTCCAGACTTTTCAGTGCTCCAACCTGCTGAATACCAAATCTTGATCCAAAAGCGATAAAATTGTCATAGGATAATTTAATTATGTCTACTGACTTTTACATGTATGTAACAGCTATTCCAAGAATATTGCAAAATCCATACTCTGTGTAACATCACACAAAGATGATATATACTTCTGGCCATGACTACTTCCAGTAAACAGCACCAAACTATTTTGTTTTCACTTCCACTAACAAGTTAAATACATATCTCTTCTGTTACTCTCTCTTAGGCTGCATTCAGACGAACGTATATCGGCTCGGTTTTCACACCGATCTGATATATGTTGTCCTCGTGTGCAGGGGGGGGGGGGGGGTGGGGAGAGGATGGAAGAGCCAGGAGCAGGAACTGAGCTCCCGCCCACTCTCTGCCTCCTCTCCGCCCCTCTGCACTATTTTCAATGGGGAGAGGCGGGCTGGGGTGGGGCTAATTCTCGGAACTTAGCCCCACCCCCGGCCTGCCTCTCCTCATTGCAAATAGTGCAGAGGGGCGGAGAGGAGGCAGAGAGTGGGCGGGAGCTCAGTTCCTGCTCCTGGCTCTTCCATCCCCCCCCCTTCCTGCACACGAGGACAACGTATATCGGCTCGGCGTGAAAACCAAGCCGATATACGTTCGTCTGAATGCAGCCTTAAAAGGTAAATGCCATTTTATACAGGCATGGTACTGATCCCATGTATATTGTGGCTTCCTTTTATAGCAAGCACAGCACTCTGCTAAATTCATCAAATGACCGACACAAACGGCGCCTGATAGACCTTATTGACTTATAATGGGGTCTATCAAGTTCTGCCAAGATGTCCATCATTTTAATGGGGGGAAAAAAAACATTGCATGCAATCTGACTTAAAGGAGTTGTACCATAAAACCTGTTGCATTTAACTATAAACAATATTAAATTTAGTCCATAATTACAAACATTCTTCTACTTACACTTATTAAGAAATCTTTATAACCTTGGATAATCCATGAAAAATGTTAGAATAGCGCCATCTCTTATTTCTATTGAAGAACCTTTCTGTGTCCGTTCCCCCTCAGTAAAAGTTCCAAGGTGGTCAGACCTACCCACCCAGTCTTGCTTCTCTGTAGTAACAATGTGTCACTCGCTTATTAACTCATCATCTCAGCTCACATCAGAGAAGACGCTGGAATTTCATAAGCAGATGATCACCAGAGCTGAGATACCTACACCGTTCAGCAGAGGAGAATGCACAACTGAGCATGTGCGACCTCCTTGAAACATTTACTGAGGTGGACACAGAGTTAGCAGGTGGTGCTATTCAAATATTAGTCCTAGAATTCTAGGGATAGAAACATTTATTAATAAATATAAATAAAAAAATAGTTTATAATTATGGGTTGGATTGAGTATAAGCAATCTTTTTGATGGGGTAAACCCTTTAATTCTTGTTGATAGCATGCATATTGCAGAACTGTCTGCATAGAGCTCGTAGAGGGGCATACAAAGTCCTTGTGGTCATACTACTCTACTTACATTCTTAGGGACAATTATTGCTAATGTATAAGAGCAAATGGGTGCAGAGTACCAACTGGCTTGGTGGCTTGATCAGTTTTCATAATGTCACCATATTTGTTCTACATTTTTAAATTGAACATACAAACAGTGAAGCGAGACAGGAGGGACATGAATGAGGATTTAGAATTATTAGAAGGGTCATTAGTAGACTTTTGTTCAATCCAAGGGCCCGTGCCATGGAATTAAAGGGCTTTGGTCCCTTCGATGTGCAACATTACTCCTAGACATGAACTGTGTCATGATATACAGCAGTTCCATTCAATTGAACAGAGCAGCGATAATCTGATGCTGGGCAAAAATGATAAGACTGGGTATGTATTAGGAGGGAGCCAAATGGCCTATTACAACTGTTAATACTTTCCATAAGAACTGCTCAATGGGATCAAAACAAATCCATCCATTATGCATTGTTTAACAGAACAGATCCCAAAACTAGTGTGGTAAAAGCCTAAGAACTGTAACTCTATAAGGCTGCATTCCCACGAACGTATATCGGCTCGGTTTTCACGCCGATATATATATATATATATATACGTCGTCTTCATCTGCGGGGGGGGGGGGGAGGATGGAGGAGCCAGGAGCAGGAACTGAGCTCCCGCCCCCTCTCTGCCTCCTCTCCGCCCCTCTGCACTGTTTGCAATGAAAGGAGGCGGGATGGGGGCAGGGCTAAGTTCAGAGAATTATCCCCACCCCTGTTCCGCCTCTCCCCATTGCAAATAGTGAAAACCGAGCCGATATACGTTCGTGGGAATGCACCCTAAGACCCGGGTTTTGAAGGATTTCTGCAATCAGCTCACCTTGCAGTCCGCTCTCTTCCAATATACTCGTATATCAGCACTTAGCAGTCACAACTGTCGTTATGTTATTACCAATATAATCATCCCATTGTGGAACAAAATTTGGCTAGATCATTAAAATACTATTCCTGGAAATCAAGTTTGTATCAGAAAAACATAGAAATGTTCCGTGCTGCTGCTAATACAATAAAAGCTGATAATGTGTAAGAAACCTCCAATTTAATTTTGCTAGTAGCTACATTCTTGTGATTATTAAGATAAATGACAGAATGATACTAGTAAGTTTATATCACATTAGGGACACTAATGTAATTAGCAAATCAAGGGGAATGTAATGAATGAATTAAGCTTAATGGTAATCGCAGTAATGCATTTTGCTCATCACACAGTAATAGTGCAAGTGGAAGGAGAAAGGTCTTAAAAATTATAATAAAAGTAAAAGGTTGCCTCTTTCACAGGAATAAACATACCACAAGCCATTTACTTAAAGGAATATTCAGGGCATTTGCTATGGATGATTTAGCCTTCCACACTCGGGATCCTTGACGATCAGCTGATCATCCAGTTCGCCGTCAGTGCAGTGGAGCTAGACAGCTGCATTGGCGGTCAGTGCTAAAAGTGTGATAGAAAGGCTTCATTTCCATTGAAGTGCATGGGAGGGATGCTTTCCATTACACTTCCGGCTCTGATGGCAATGGGGAGACAGAACTGTAATGGAAGGCATTGCTCCCATTAATTTCAATGTGAGTTAAGTCTTACTATTACATTTCCAGTGATGATCACTGATGCGAATGTTCATCTCTGCTGCTCGGACGGCGGGCCATACGATCAGCTGACCATGGGGAACCAGAGTAGCAGACCTCTGCTGATCAACTATTGAGGACCCATCCTGAGGATAGGTCATCAATAGTAAATACCTGGAAAACCCCTTGAATATTGCTACGTGTTCATCTATACATATTAATTTGTGAGTTTATTCTCTTTATGTAGTTGGCGACTAAACATACTACTTTATCTAAAGCTGGAAGGAGAAGGAAGTCGACAAGATTAGCCAATGATCTCATGTGTTTTTGGGCCAACTTTCCCCCATGGCAGATGTCTAAGGTAAGAGGGATAGGGAATACAGCATTTCAATTTTCATGACTCTTTGGACTGGTCAGAGATAAGCCACTGCCAGAAAAGCTTGGTAGTGTCTTATTTCCCTCCCCCCAATGAAACAAAGATGCTTATAAAAGACTCAAGAGAAATAGTTGATTGCCAAAAAAATGTTCAGCCAACAGTTATTTCTTGTCTATGGATAGATTCAGACTTACAAGTAAAGAATATTGAAAGCTAGATCCTAAGTTCATCCTTAGTCTCCCTAATAGCTTTTACCTTCTTCAAGAGTAATTTTGGGTGGCTTTACACAGAACAAGTATTGTCTTCGATGAATTGAGAATGTAAGCGATAGTTGTTCTGTGAAAACATGGCTACCAAGAGGGTGATAAGTGATAATTCGTTCACTAGTCACTTCACTTCAGCTCACTTAAAAATAGCCATTGGTTGATTAATTATCATCTGGTGTAAACAGGCAATCGTCAATCTTTCAATAGCTAGTCAATAAACTTTGCAGGGATGTGTGCATTTCAGCAAACAAATATGGACAACAATAGTCGTTCGTGTACTAACACATCCCTGCTACTCAGCTACTTAATAGCAATTTAGTGTGTAAATGAAGCCTTTAGCTGAATGCCGTTAATAGCCGGAGGGCTCTTATCTGCATTCAGCTCCTTTGTTCTCCGACGGGTTAAATAGCTGAAACAATGCTATCAGCACTACCCACGGAGAACTCAGCGTGCGATCCAGATAAGACCGCACGACGATTTTTAGGCTAGCTTGAATTTAACGATCAGCTACCTGTGCACGAAAAGTGCACGATGGCCACGTGTTCATATGCAACGATTATCGTTCAAACGATCGCTCTTCAGGGGTTTTTGAATGATCTTTGAGCAATTATCGCTCCTTGTAAATGGGCCTTTACATGTTAAGACTAAAAGAGAGAAGTAAGCAGCTATCATACTACAGATATATATTGTAATTGACCTTCTAATGTTACACGGCATGTCAAGAAATATCAAGTAAATACCTCGTATTCTTGAGAAAACTTCAAGTTGTCATTAGCTTTTAACCTCTCAATGTGATCCGCAAGCTCCATAATGGGAATAGGTGGGTGGCTGGCCATGCCTGTAAAGGAAGAAAGGAGACAAATATAGCGGCTACTGTATAGATACTTGTATGTTATACAGTTAAAAACAGCAGAATGACAATTAATGTGCAGGTAGTAAAGATGCTGTATGTGAGAAGCAAGCAGATAAGTTTGGTTACTCGAAGCTGAACATGCTTTGGAGGGATGAGCTTTGATGCATGAGTAGTCACCAAGCATATTCCCAAAGCCAACTCGCCTAGTGTGAAGGACATTATTGTGCAATGAATTATGAGGTTAGCTAGGTAAAGGAAAGTGACCACAGTTAGAGCACAGGTAGAGACATCTACAATTTATAACCCTTTGTTCTGCACTGTATGAAGTGGAAATAGTATAAGTGATGAGAAAGTAGTGAACTAAATAGAAAATGAAAGGTTCCTAAAAGAGAAAGAATTAAAACAAAAATAAAAGGCAATGAAGGCAAACTAACTTGAAGAATGGAGGTTACCAGGGTAACCGGCGACACCTGAACCTGAAAAGAAAATGGGGGTATAAATAAAAAATGAATTATGTCATGAAATTCAATGGGCAGCCCAAATCATTCGCCCCAGAACATAAAGAAATAAGGAAGCAAAAAGTTTGGGTCACCCATAAAATGACAATCTGATACCAAGTTGAGAATGTTTCATGGAATGACCAATATGATTTCTGAAAACAGATTACCTTATTACTATCCCTCAATGGCATGTATAAAGGGACGCTGACATGCAAAACAGTTGACTATGTAGCATGCACAGTACTTCTGCTATAAAAGTTGCTTTGGAGGAGGGGGTAGTATGGTAATTGGAGGCGTCAAAAATGTTTTCACTATTAGCAGATTGTAGAGAGAGGGGTTGTGGTGCTGTCTGTTTAGAGCAACACATTTGTCTAGAAAATGCCCTACGCCCAGCCCCTGAAAAATGCCTACAATCTGCCCCAGGTGTAAACATCTTTGTCTTACAAGGAAACCTGTAAAGAATAAAAAGACAAACACAGAAATGGGGTAACTATTTCAACCTGCCAGCTGCCAACATTTGTATTATGATTGCCCGCTATAAGATTGTAATGCATCTTTCCTATATAGAAAAGGCACCATCAACTGATAGTCGTTGACAATCCATGACATACCCTACTGACTAAGCATTACTTAAGATGCATTCAGTAGTATTGGATATGATAAAGGATTTCCATCCCTGACAGGTGATCCGATTCTGGCAAACTGTATACTGAACACACAGCTGGCTTATAGATCTGAATAAGCATACCCCATACTATTCAGGACTGGAAAGGAAACACGATGGATTTAGGGGGCTTAAGCTGGAATATTTTTGTAAATCAGCCTTGTTACTCATTAACTACATTAAAACATTTTTGCTCCCATGTGAGAGTTTTATGGTAGTCTTAGTAAAAGGAATAATCTGTAATCTGAAAGGAAGCCTTGAACAAATCTGTAAAAGCTGTGGAAGTCTAGAAAATTTGTTACTACTCTCCAACCCACTACTTGTATAGTCAAGTTGGAAGAAGAGGCCAACAGGATCAGCCTAGTATAACACTATATCGTTGAAAGCATTTGGGTGCCACTGTCGAAATCTATTAGAAAGTGATGTTTAGATCCAGATCAAGCACCCCTGTGAATGGGAGTGAGCACTCAACATAAGACAAAAAGACTTTTCAAAAATGGTGGTTGATCAATGTGAAGGGTATAAGAGAATTTGTACAGCGAAAAGTAAGAGACAAAGATGTTTAGACCTTTTCGAGCGAATCGTGGGAGAGAGTAATTATCATATAAGGACTGAGTGGTAGTTTGACTAGAGAGGGAGGACACAGAGCCAATCAGTGAGGCATAGGGGACTGAATTACTGTTCACAGCTGTAAAAAGTAAAAGCCAATTGAAACATGGTAAGCCATTTAGTAGCAATACTATAAAATCAATATATATGCACATATACAAGCTAGAACAAAGTAGACACGTCACAAACACATGTACATACTGTAGTGACATAGTAATACCAACTAACGTAAAAAAAAAAATTCAACACAAACAAGAACATACAGAATGATGATAACTGAAGAACAAAGGATTTGTTTATTTAATTCAGAAGAAAAATGAGACATACTGTACAAGTGGTGAAAAACCTTGGACTGCTACATTTATTTGTACCTTGTCACTGTACAGAAATTCCTAATTCATTGTGCTCATGTATACTGTAATGCCCAGGTACTACTGAACCTCCTATATAGTGTACAGTCCCAATTCCACAAAAGGTGGGACGCTGTGTAAAATGCAAATAAATGTAAAGAAAAAAAAGAATGCAATGATTTGGAAATCTCATATAGGCCGCCTGCAGACGGACGCGTAGTCACCCGCGCCCGCGGCTGTTTGATGTGCCGGCTTGCCGGGCACCTGACGCATGCGCAGACCTGAGCCGGCGGCGGGTGAGTGACGTTTCTGTGCGGGGCTCTGCGAGCCCCGCACAGAAATAGAACATGCCGTGGTTTGTCTGCCGCGCGAGATTTCGCGCAGCCAAACCGCGGCCATCTGCATAGCCGTTAACAAACGCAATCCTATGCAGGCTTCCAGCGGCGGAAATTCCGCAGGAAATCCCGCCGTGGAATTTCCGCTCGTGTGCAGGCGCCCATAACCATATTTTATTCAAGCTAGAACACATATCAGAAGGGGTGAGATATTTTTCCATTTCATTTTTAAAAAATTGACTTCATTTTTAGAAATTGGTGGCAGCAACACATCTCACAAAAGTTGGGACAGGGGTAACAAAAGGCTCAAAAAGTAAGTGATTTTAAAAATGTGCTCCCATCCAGACATCTCTTTCAGGGAAGGTCTTGCATATTTCAGGAAGTCAATGCTAAACCACATACTGCATCCATCACAACAGCATGGCTTCCTAGAAGAAGAGTCCGTGTGCTGAACCAACTGCCTGCAGTCCAGGCCTTTCACCAACATTTGGTTCATTAAGAAATGAAAATTCCGGCAAAGACGACCCAGAACTGTTGAGCAGCTAGAAACCTACATCAGACAAGAATGGGACAACATTCCACTCCCTAAACTCCAACAATTGGTCTCCTGACTTCCCAGAGGTTTGCAGACTGTTGTAAAAAAAAATAAAAAATGGCATGCTACACAATGGTAGACATGGCCCTGGCTCAACATTTTAGAAATGTGTTGCTGCCATCAATTTCTAAATGTGTTACTTTTTAAAATGAAATAGAAAAAGGTCTCACTTAGGCTGCCTGTCCATAGGTGCTTTGGAATTGCGATAATCCGGGCGTGGGGAGCGCAATGCATGCTTTCCATAGCGTTGCTTATGGAAAGCGCAGGCCCCCCCTGTCCATGAGCGGAGAATCAAAGCGATTCTCCGCTCCTGGCCGGCAATTTGCAGCATGGTGCGAATTGACGCGATTCTCTGCGGTCAGCCTATCTGCCACATAGGCTGACCGTGGAGATCCGTCTGCAGGCTCCTGCTCCCGGGCGGCAGCGATCCGCCGCGGGATACCGCAACACCCGCAGACAGGGGGCCTAACCCCTTTTGATATGTGTTTTATTGTGAATAAAATATGGTTGCATAGGATTTCAAAATCATTGCATTCTATTTTTCTATACTTTTATTTACACACCACATCCCAACTATTTGTGGATATGAGTCCGTACATATTTTAGAACTACACACTTCTTAGCAAGCAGGCATTAGCTTTTACTCTTACTAACTTAAAAGTTTACGTTTCTAGGAAGCGACTAACTATAAGAACTGAACATTTGATAACTACCTCTACAGCCATATAAGCAGCAAAAGCAAATTCAAAGCTGGTAGTCATAGTCAGGCCCTAATACCATAGTAGGCTGATCAGCCACTATGCTACATAAGAAAATGTTAAGTATACCCTCCTCGCTGGTAACTATTAATAGTTAAAATGAAAATACCCATGTACTAAGACATAGGTGTGTGACAGTGGTGAAATAGGACAAATTACACCAAAATTAGGTCTAGAAGCACACCGATGACATGTACTATTTTGCACTAAATTATAGGGCCACTCCGTTGATTTTTATGCTGTCTGAAACTCCTGGCCTTTTCCTCCTCCGATAGTGATATGAACTCAATTCTGAACAGCTCACATCTACTTGGGGGTTATAGAATAATTTTCTAGTCAACTTCTCAGTCTGTGTGATGCCATTACATGGATCTACCACACACCATCTTTAGAGAGGAATACAGCCATTTATATCACAATTACTGATGATGATCACACTGCTCCTGTCACACAGTTGTAATAGAGGAGATCACCGTTAATCCTCCTGACAGTATACTTATGGTCTGTTGATTATTTAACTGAATATAGAAACTAATGATAATTAAACAGTTTTTCCTGCAGGTACAAATGGTACAATATTAGCTAATGCAGTGCTAATGCATGATGGGAATTGAAAGTGAAAAAAAAAATCTCAGCCCCAAGATGATGACAGACACAAGGGGCTAGTCTACAGAGAGCAGACCTCCGGAGTGTGATAGGCAATCAGGTGAGGGGAACACGGATGAAAAAAAAATGTTTTTTAAATGGAGTGGCCCTTTAAGAACCACAAGGAAACCCCTGTATACAATGTCAAGTGGCCTACAGCTTTAAATATTTAATTCTGCAAAAACTTTGTATAATAAACACCTGCTATGAGCAACACTGTATCAAAATGCAATGAGCATTCAGTATAGTAAATGTGATGGCTAAATGTAGATTCAGTTGCATACAAAGTATAGTCAGAGTATGTTATCACAATGTGCAGGCGCACTGATGTTTTAAGGGTTTTTCTGGAAGTTTACTAATGATGGTCTATCCAGTCTCCACCATCTCCCCTTCACTGTGTACATGCGCACAGTACCGTACACATGGTTGTGGCTGTGTCTGGTACTGCAGCTCAGCCCCATTCATGACAGTACCAGGCACAGGGCTGTTCCTAAGCTAATCAGTAGAGGTGACAGGAGTCAAATCTCCACAGAATTAGTATTGAAGACCTATTCCAAGGATAAGCCATGAACATTAAAGTCCTGAAAAACCCCTTTAAAGTAAGAAAGTGTACTGCACAGTGTTCAATCGACTTGCCTTAGGGTGCTGCAGTGTGCAACTCTAGCAATATTACCTGCCTGATAAAGGATTATTTCCTCAGCAGCAAGAAAATTCATTTTGAGGTCACTTATTTAATGAAGTGCTTACTTTACTTCCCTGATTCATACATTTTTGGAATTAATAGACATATTACCCTCTGTGTCAGGTCATTCAGTGTCTTTTAATAACCTGCTGTGTCAGTAAAGATGCTTAATGAAAAGACAGAATGTCTCACCTACTGAAATATTGATGCAGCCTAATTAGCTATTCTCTCCTAATTAATAAACACGGAAGCTGCGGAATTTATACATACATCTGCATATGGGCTCTCTACTTGAGGATTTACACTGCTTAGATAATGTTTAGGCAATCACCTTGAAGTTTCATTGATTAACTAAAAGCCTTCCAGTGATTTACAATTGGCCATGATGTCAATGATACTATCCACTGTAAGTGCAGATATAAAAGGCCAAAGGTCCTTTTACATGGGACAACTAATAGGCGCATAAGCACCCAACAGCCGTCCTACAAACGACCGCTCCATGCTTCACACAGGATCGATAATCCTTCAGAGAATGGAGGCAAAAAGGAAAAGGTTTGGTACCGTGTTAGCCAGTAGAGCAAAATGTGAATGTTCTTATTAAGATAAACATTTGGACCTCCATTCACTGCAAACTGTTTACACGGGCTGATAGTCACTTGGCTTTTAGCTCAGCTTAGTGCCCTGTCGGCGGCCATGTTTACAAGTGGCGACGATCACTCAAATTGCCGTTTCCAATGATTATTCGGGTGATAATGGCCCAGTGTAAAGATACCTCAAGTTGTAGAAATTGGGACTAATTAAATTTATTACATTCCAAGACACCAAATAATGTATCACTGTTTAACTGTAGATGTACATGTGATGGAATATATGGAAACATTGCTCCTGTGGAGATACAGGGTAATCCACTGCTTCGCCAGTAGGGGTTGTATTCCTGTATTGTGTGGAGCACTTATCTATGGCTGGCATCCTTGGTATCAGTTCATATGGGCAGACTATGCTGTCTGCAGTCACCACTCCCTCAATCTTGGGTTGAGATGAGTGGCTGCATATTAGTCTGCACTGAACATTTAGCTCCCTCATATTGCAATCTGGCTTTCTGCATGCTATTAGGGGATATGGTGATTGAGCCTGCCCTGCAGTATGAGGTGATGCATATTTGGCTTCCTTTTCTGTGAGTTATGTACGTTTTTTCTCTTACCTCTGTGATTTTATTTAGCCAGTAGTAAAAAAAGTGTAGACTCTGACGGATGCATGGTGGCGTTGCCATGGCCCGTCATCTTACGTGTTTTGGCCAAAATGCAAACTGACACTTGCATTTATCAGTGTTTTTTACTAGGGGATATGGTGATTGAGCCTGCCCTGCAGTATCAGGTGATTCATATTTGGCTTCCTTTTCTGTAAGTTATGTTTACAAGTGTCGATTATTACCGAATTGCTGTTTCCAGTGATTTGGGTGATAATGGCCCAGTGTAAAGACCCCTCAAGTTGATGAAATTGGGACTACTTAAATGTAATACATTGCAAGACACCAAATAATGTATCACTGTTTAACTGTAGATGTTGTACATATGATGGGATGTATGGAAAGCATTGCTCTTGCTATGCATCTCAATCACTACAGTGAAGCTATAAACTGTTGAGGACAGTTCTCTCCTTTTGCTCATGGAAGGTACACTCTGGAACAGATAGATTGGGATAGTGAGTGCAACTAATATTTTCCTGTGTTATCACTGCATAGCCCGAGGACAATGGCAGTAATACAATGTAATAGCAATGCTATGGTATCACTGAATACTACAGAGGCGGTCTATTCCTGTATTCTCATTTCCACCCAAATTTCCACCCAAATGCATGCATTATATATATAATATTGTTACCTGTGTAATGCACCACAAAACAGCTTCTTATTTTATAATCATGAAGACAATGATGGTTTTATTATACTTTTATATCATGAAGTAGCATGTAATGTTTCAAGTGATGAAAGTGTTTATTTATATAGAACAGTGTTTTACAACCAATGAACCAATGGCTTGAAAGCCACATACGGCTCTTAAACCACTTGCTTGTGACGCTCTCTCCAACTGTACTTGGTACTAGAGTCATAATTATATTACTGGCAGTTGAAGTGATTGTCCCATGAGCGGCTTTATACCTAGCCACAGGATACATAAGTGTTCAATTGCTTGTATTTCCAGTGGCTGGACCCCCACTGATCATGAAACGGGGGGGGGGGGGGGGGGGGGTATTTAGTTGTGCAATTTTAATGTTAAGAATACTAATTGAAAACCTGATATTTTTTAAATATGTGATGACCATATACAAATTCTGCAGACGTCAGCTAATATATGTGCTATAATTTAATATAATATAAGAAGCGGATTTAAAAAAAAAAAAAATTATGAGAAATGGGAAGGCTTCTAAGACAAAACTACAGAGTCTTTCCACAATGCAATAGCTTTTTCTCAATAATGCTTTTCAGTGCTGGTACAGTATGTCTCTTAATGCATACCTTTATTTTAAGACTAAGATGGAGAGAACAAATTTACATTTTTATAGGTAGACCCATAACTGGTGGTTGCTCTATAGCATGAAGGAACCCAGCACCGACCCCATCAGTGAAGTCTCCTTTGGAGACATTACAAAGTTTTGAGTGAAGATTAGCCAATTCTCACCTGGGGTTTGAAAGTTAAGCCGCCTGAGTTCTACAGGATCAGTGGGATGATGTGATGGGATCTCTTTATTGTTGGGCAAACTGCTCTTTCTGGAATCGGATTCAGTCCTCTTCCTGTATATGAAAAATTCAAAGGATGGCAACGTCATTGCTGTAAACTGAATCACGGCTGATTTACATGAAAACATATTGGTATAAAGAAACAATTAGGTCATGCAATGCAATAAACATATACAGTATATCAACTGTTCAAAATGGCAATGTCATAGGTAGAGATGGCTGAATTGGTTTGCCAAGGTTGAAATTTATAAACTATCAGAGTAATCCCATTTTGGGAAGATTAACAGATGTAAAATTGGCCATACAATACAACAGTAAATCAGAAGTTTATTATATGTATTTTACTTGTGGAGATATAGGAACTTTTCGTTGAGGTGGAGACTTTTTCTCCAACAACAGAAAATGCAGTCATTTTCTTTGTTAACTTTGAATGAGCTTCTTACTTCCATATTACTTGAACAGGCTTAGAAAATAGCAACTGCTGCGGGCAAACTAATTCACAAGTGACAACTAATATGGTTATAGCTAGCGAAAATGGCCATCACAACAAAGCAAAAGAATTCCGGTACCTTTTAGGTAACATACAAATAATAACCACATTTTGGCTAGGACTGTAACTACTGATTTAGCAATATATGATTTATTTTACGTTTTGGGTGGTAATCTTTAAATGGTCGCTCACCTCTAGCCATATTACATTTATGTAATTATAGGCAATATTAGGGACAAAATGAAACGTTCAAAATGTGGTTTAATCTATGAACATTAGGAGAGTAATATCTAAAAGTTATCCAAGATGAAGGCGCTTCAAGCTGTAATTGCCTTCTCCCTCTGGACACAGGGATATGGATACCTTCATATGTCATCAATTTGTTATAAAATTCCCTGATAAGTGTTTATAGTGCATCTAGATGTGAAGATCACATCATGACATTCCCGGCAATTAGTATATGCTCTCTGTGCCACTTCTAGTCTAAAATGTATAACGGATGCCAGTGGCAAAAGTGTCAATTTTTGTTAAGAGACCATTGACACAGAGACAGATGGAGCCCTACAAGTGCATATTAGCTCATTTACGTGTTGTCAATTTGCTGCGGTTTCTAGATTGTGTGGAGGCGCCAACACCACTGCTTTCTGTAAACATATGGCTAATTGTTTTCTGGACTACACTGACTGAATCCCCTTGCAAAATGATCCTTTGCCTCGGCATGCTTCAATTCCACAACCTTTTGGATGAGGAGAGTTACAATGAGCTAGATCCATGGCTGAGTTGTTTTATGTGTCACAAAAGAACTCATCAGTTTCCTATCTTAATAAAATCTCATGCCAGTGCCATTTTTAGTGAGCGTTTTCTGCTCACTTTTAGCATAACAAAGACGAGGAGTTTATTACCTATGTAGCCGTATTGGAAACATTTAATTATTTGTAGGTGGTGATATCAGCAAGCTGAATACTAATTACAGAAAGTAAGCCCAGGCAAGACAAGCCACACAAGTGAGCTCAAGAAGAGAAAATTAATCAATTCAGAGACTTGCAGGCGAGGTCTTCACTCCGAATAACAAAGCAAAATTATTAAGTCTGGTTTTGGAATAAAATAAGAATGTCTAATAATGATCCAGTGACTCACGCGTACAGTGAATGCATTAACATAACAAAGGCTCCTTCTTGTGTTTTTTCAGCTCCAGACAATATGTTTCTCACTTTACAAAGTAACTAAGTTCTAACAACATGGGCGACAACACTATTATAAACCATCATACCCAATATCCCTAGCCTTCTACTGTACCTAGGAATCCAAAAAGCACAATGTTCAAAAGCCTTTCACTGCGTGAGCTTGAGTGATCCTGGTATCCAAATCCATGCCTGAACTCAGTCAGGGGCGTAGCTAAAAGGCTTATGGGCCCGGGTGCAAAAGTTTATCTTGGGGCCCCCAACTACTTTTAACTCCTTAACGCAGAGGCGTAACTTGAAGCTCCTGGGCCCCAATGCAAAATCTGTAACAGGGCCCCCAATTATAATGCTTTATTGATAGTACTGGGCTCCTTACATGGAGGCGAGGGGCCTTATGGGCCCCCTAAGCCTACTGGGCTAGCTGCACCCCCCTGCATCCCCTATAGTTACCCCAGTGGACTCAGTATCTAAACAGTTACACGAGTAACAAGTGATATAAATGACCCTGTATAGGGTGCACATTCTCTCTAGTCATTGGTATAGTAATATAACTGAATGGGATTACATGACCTTGCAGTTGGTGTGAACCATTATCACATCCCTGTCCATACTTATGATGTGCCAGATGTTGAGACCAATTTTCAATTAAACCTCTATAGCCATTCCACTGAATGTAAAATCTGGAGCAGAAAGGAAGGACTGAGTAGTCTTTTCTGTGACCCTCTGACGTATTTTTACAATTGTACACCATATTCTTGAACACCAAAGAAATATACAGAAGCGTGTCACATGGTGACTCTTCACCGGGCTCTGGCATATGGACTTTAATAAGAAAAAGGCAGCCATTACATATGCTCATCAGCGTATGTGAACTACTCTATTCAACTGCTACGCTTTGCTCTCAGGAAAAGTGCCACAGCATATGGTCCCCCTAGCGAAGCATTAACAGAAATGTTGACCCATGCCCCTAGCCCTTGGTTATGCCATCGAAGACCAAGGCTCAGCCATCACTGATGGATGCATTTATACTTTGCACATATAGTTGTGTGGTTTCAATATAAGGCAAAGGTCATGATAAAGAACAATCCACAATATATGTACATAAACATTAGCCTCCAATGCACTGTAACAAATGTATTGAATATTGCGTCAGTTCTCACCTGTCTGGTTTACTACTCCATTTTAACGCAGCAACAAAAAAAATTGGAAATAGGTCAGTATGGCTATTATGTAAAGCAAATAAAGCTGTTACCACCACTACAGTGACTTCTACAAGAACCACACAGACGAGTTAACCAAACAGAATATTCCAAAAACTATAATTCAGTGTCTAATTCTCATGTGAATTTCTTTCCACCACCTGTAATTTTAAAGAGACTCTGTAACCATCTTTTTGTACCCCTCTCTCCAAGAGCAGCACAAGATAGTGACAGGCATGCTGATTACAGTGGCATGTCTGCTGTATGGATCTGTGCAGTAGTTCTGAGGAAACTTGCATTTTATCACTAACAGCAAAATGCATAGAAGACTACTTGAAGTAGTCCTGGATATTCATGAGTTGCAGCTAGTTACATTCTCCCTGCCATTCAGCCAATGATTGACATCTCTCTATGTATTACTGTGCATATAGAGATAGCTGTTAATCATTGGCTGGAGGGTCGAGTGGGTGTGGCCAGCCTAAAGCTTATGAATATGCAGGACTACCTCTGTATCTGGCTGCTACTGATAAAATGCAAGTTTCTCCCAAACTACTGCACAGATGCATACGGCAGACATATCACTGTAATCAGTGTGACAGTCACTACCTTATGCTGCTCTCACTGATGTCTGCAAAAAGATGGCAACAGAATCTCTAAGTAAGTACTTATTATAATTATATTGATGTGGACAAGAACAACTACCTTAGCACACAAGTTTTGAACATGCATTCTTTATAAGGCCTCCTTCACATAGGCGACACGACATCGCCGCAAGAAAATCGCAGTGATATTGCATCAGTGGTCTGTGCTTGAAATATAAGCCTTTCCCGAAAATAAGCTCTATCTGCAGGGAAAAAAAAGAATACATCACCTTAGAAGCGCTGTCCGCCTCTGCTGCATCTTTTTCCTGGTCCCCGGCACTGTTCTTCATCATCTTTTCTGGCCAGGGATTGAAAACTCCCCGCCTCCTGGAAGCGCTGCCTCTGAATGGCTGAGCGCTTTGATCCTTGGCCAATCAGAGCCAGCGCTCGGTGAACCAATCACAGCCATCCAATCATTCATTTTCTCTAAGCTTCTCTATGATCCATTGAATGGCTGTGATTGGTTCACAGAGCGCTGGCTCTGATTGGCCAAGGGTCAAAGCACTTAGCCAATCAGAAGCAGCGCTTCCAGGAGGCAGGGATTTTTCAATCCCCAACCAGAGAAGATGATGAAGAACAGTGTCGGGGACCAGAAAGAAGATGCAGCAGAGCCGGACAGCGCTTCTAAGGTGATGTACTCTTTCTTTTTAGATTTTTTTCTGCCGTTAGGGCTTTGTTTAGGGCTTTGACAGTAGGATTTCCTACTGTCACGTTTATGTGTGATGCAATGCAACAGACAGGAATGCTCCATAGGGAAACATTGGTTCCAAAACCTTTACGAGTCGTGGGCATATCGCATAACCCGCAAGATTTTTTACTCACAATGTTGCATGCTATAAAACATCGTAAATGTGAAGGAACCCATAGGAAAGCATGGGCTTCTCATACATGCGATTTGTAGCATTTTCTCAACGTGTGAAAAGCGAACGACTTTGTCGCCCGTGTGAAGAAGGCCTAAAGGTAATGTATGACTTATATTTGTTTTTACTACTTAGAATCAAATAGTGAAACATTTTCCATGTTCTAATTGTACATTTTTTTAAATCTACTTTTCGTACATGATCATGGGGGCGGCCATCTTGCCTGAGCTGCAGTTAATAGCATTTAGAGATGTGTTTTACAGCAGCCTCTTGAACCATGGACATAATTGACCGAGGAGAACCCATTGACTTGTATGGCAGACTGGTCTAGGCATATTTTGTGACCTTTAGGTCATTGTCCAGGGAGCAGGAGGGATTGAGGGCTGTGACCATCACCTATTGTGAATGGTGACTGTCTATCTTCACTGCAATCCTGCCTGTAATGATAATGTGATGATGGATGAAAAGTTTTCTCTACAGAGCAGGAACTGTCAGCCCTTTTTGCTTACTGCAGTGGTCGGTGTGAAAACTGCAAGATATTCATCTTTTTTAAAATATAGATAGTGAAACTGAAGATTTAAAAAAAAAAAAAAATCACTAAAAAATTCTGGCCATTTTGTTCCTTTCCTAAACTACCCCTAATATAAAAACTTAAAATACTGTATACAAAAGGTCATCTTCTGATGAAACCTCGCCCTTTAAAGGGGTAATCTCAGCATTTACTATTGATGACCTTTCAATAGGATGCCAATAGTTCATCAGCTGGGGTCCACCGCTCAGGATCTCCACCGACAACTGATCATCCAGCCTGCTGCCAGTGCAGCGGTGCCAGACATCTGCTTTGGTGCTCACAGCTGGAAGTGTAATAGAAATCAGCGTCTCCAAAAAACTGCAACAGCTTTTAATTATTAAGAAAAGCCCTTTGTTAAAGTTGTGTCACTCTTTAGCTTATTCTTACTTAAAGGTAAACCCCATGAGTAAAACTTGCACTCCTGCCGGGGAGTTACTGAAGCTTTGATTCTACCTAGTACATTCAGTGGATATGGACCAAGCCGACTCTTCTCTTCCACTTCTATTGCAGTGTGACTAAAGGCGAATGACAACTGAAAGTCGCATTATATGATTTTGGTATTAAAACCTGACTGAATTTGAGACCTTGCAGCTCAAGTTCTAGCCTAGTAGCACACGAGTGAGATAAATATAAAATGAATGGGGTTACTGTTAAAGGGGTTGTCCGGTCACAAACATGCTTTTTGAAATTACAGCTAAATGAGTTAAAACAGTTAAAACAAACTGTACCTACCTATCCTGAGACCCAGTGATTCTCCTGGCAGGTGACCACTGTCTGACAATGAGGCTGTAGCATCACTTTTTCGAACTCCTGGCATGCTGCCCAGGATGTGAGCACTGATGCCAGGAGAACGGGTGGTGATGCTGCGGCCTACGGTCCCCTGAGGACAGGTAAGTACAATTTGTTTTATTATTTTAACTCATTTGGCTGTAATTTTAAAAAACATGTTTGCAACTGGACAACCACTTTAAAGAATACTCCCACTCAGATGACTTTCCAAAATATGCTGCTATATGTGCATGAGGAATAACATTATTCCTGGTCAATATGTGACTTGTGTCCTGAATTTTTTATCCACCCCTTTGCAGGCTCTATCTGTAATTCCCACTTTTCTCTAAGCTGGTGGGTGGAGACTGCTGTTGTGATGTCTTCTATATACTGAACATGGAGAAAACTGAAGATCCTGTTCTCTAACTCTGCTGTGCATGGAAGACAGTAAACAGCAGTACTGAGAAAAGTGGCCAGCACTTTAGTGTAATGTTTCAGCTCAAAACGTAATTTTAGGTAAATAATTGACACTTTTGCTAGTTATCACATTGGCCATCATCATATTAACACAAGTTTATAGTACATTGTGCTTCAATTTAACTCAGTAGGATTGAAAATATAAATTACATTATACAGTATTATAAACCAACTCCTTTGTAATACAAGACAGATGTAAGACCCAGGGTGCTATACAAAATCAAGATTAGGGCTCGTTCACACCCGTGTTTGCTATTTCCATTTGGATTCTGTCTGGCTGTTATGTTTTAGAGCAGAAAAACAGAATTCAAACAAAAAACTTTCCATTTTATCCCCATTGATTTCAATGGGTTATCAAAAAAACAGAATGCTCACTGATCTAATGTTCTTGGCTACTTGGAGGTTTTTGATGTAATGTTACTTGGGTAAATGAAAATGGCAGGTTATGTAAAAAAAAAAATTGTAGATTTTGCATATTAAATTATCATAAAATGGTGCATTCGCATTTTACATTTTAGAAAGCCACTTACCTTTTATACAGAAGGATTGCTATTACAATACAGATGATGAACACAACAGCTAGAACTGGTCCGACCACCCAAATCAACCCCTCCTCCTCATCTGTCATAGGTTGGGGATCAAGCTCCATTGATACTACAGGATCGGAATAAGGACTTGTGGCATACATGGTCTGTACATAAAGAGAGGCTCATTTAGCAATGTGTTGAAAACATGTATTTTACATAACTTATAAAACAGAGATCTTCAATAATGTTCAACAAGCAGTGAGAGACGGAGGCATCGTTTTATGAATTATAGATTTTTTTAACTATTAAAATGTAAAATTTGAAGTTAACATAAATGAGATGATCAAAATATCTTTAAACCTCTTAAGAACCAAGTGCGGTAAATATATGACGCTTGGTCCTGGGCTTTAATCCCGGCCGGTAGTAAAAAAAATATGATGCGGGTTTAAAGCCCCTGCTTCTGCAATCAAGCAGGAGCAGGTCGGTTTCTCAGCTACTAGTCACAGCTGAGAATCCGTAGGAGAAGGGAGAAGTGGTTTTTAGCTTTTTACCCCCAATTAAACAAAAAAAAGTGGGGAAAAAAACTGTGAAACACATATTAAAAAATAGCCCTATATGTCACGGAAAAAAAAATCAAGCAAAAATAATTTTGGTAGCTGAAGAAAAAAAAATAGGGCAGTTAAACACCACGTGGGTGAAATCCCTAAAAAGTTTATGACCCTTAACCCCTTGAGTGGCGGGTTTCCTACCACCCTGTCGTGCCCACCAGGGCAGGTTTTTTAAAATGGCCTAATCATTGAATTTCAACTAATTTTGCAGTCGCGTCTCAAGAGCCATAACTTTTTCATTTTTCCATTAACATGGCCATATAAGGGCTTGTTTTTTGCGGAACAAGTTGTGATTTTTTTTAACAGGGGGGAGGAAAAAAAGAAATGGGGGAAAAAAGAAAAAAAGGGGCCATGTCATGAAGGGGTTAAATAATGTATTAACTTTAGAGATGAGCGAACGTACTTGGATAAGCACTACTCGTCCGAGTAATGTGCTTTATCCGAGTACCTCCCCGCTCGTCCTGAAAGATTCGGGACGCGCTGCGGAGCGGGGAGCTGCAGGGGAGAGCGGGGAGGAACGGAGGGGAGATCTTTCTCTCCTTCTCTCCCGCCCGCTCTGCCCCGCTCCCCGCTGCGACTCACCTGTCAGCAGCGGAGCGCCCCGAATCTTTCAGGACGAGCGGAGAGATACTCGGATAAAGCACATTACTCGGACGAGTAGTGCTTTACCGAGTACGTTCGCTCATCTCTAATTAACTTCCTTCTCTGGGTCATTACGATGCATGGATACAACATGTGTGATTTGTATTTTTGATTTTTTACGAAGTAAAGGGAGACAAGTGTTTTTCTAATTTTTTTTATAATTTTTTTTTTTTTTTAATTTTTATTTAATTTTTTTTTCCCTTTAGGGGACTTCCACAGGGACCCATCAGGACCCCCTGATCACATTCTGGGGGTCCGATGGTGACAGCCCTTTACATGCTGCAGTGACAGCACTTTACATGCGGCAGTCACATAGACTGCCGCATGTAAAGGGTTAACACAGCAGAGATCAGAGGTTTTCTCTGATCTCTGCTGTAAGAGCAGGTACCTAGCTGTCCTCTCACAGCCAAGCACCAAGCTCTCCCTGCCACAGAGACCATCGGCTTTCTTCTGACAAGCCGATGGTCTCTATGGCAACCTGTAAACAAAGCAGGAGATTGCCGGCATATCGGCAATATCTTCTGCTGGTTTTTCAAAGCCCTTGCTTTGTTCTCTGTGGGACTGTGCAGGCAGAGCACACTGCCACAGCTTGTAGCATTGTGCTCTGCAGCTCCCATAGTGATACATAGCCCGGAAATCTTCCGGGCTATATCACTATCGGCAGTGGAGCTCGTCCCCGAAAATTTCCGGGCGTGCCACTCAAAGGGTTAAGGTACAAAACAGTCTGGGCCTTAAGGGGTTAAAGGGGACCTGTTAGCTCTCCTGACCTATCTGTTTTGGTAAATCCTTGCATAAAACTTCCCAATCAGTGCTGACAGTGTCAGACACTCCCCATTGAGAAGGGGAATGGTAACACCCAGTTGTCAATTTATTCACACACTTCCAGGAGGAATAATAGAGGAACTACACAATACAGAGTTCTCAGAAATAACGCTCCAGAACGGTTATCTTATGTGAAATCAAATATTTACTGAGACACACAAGTCGAGAAAGCAGACAAATCCCCCTGGAATATTTGTAAGCAAAGATTTAAAGAGACTCATTTACCAAAACGGTCTAATATAACCAGCCTTGTAGCCCATAACGAGCAGTCAGGGTTCAGCTTTTATTTGAGCTTAGCTTTGATTTGTTTCTGTGGATAATAAGTGTAACATTGAGGCCCCAAGACCCCCACATGTATAATGTAGCAATGGGCCATCCGGACTTCCTGAGGACGTAGCTGAGCGCACTCACACTTTCTTACTATTATATATTTTCTAGCATCCCCATTATTAGGTCCTAAAGGACATCATAATATATGCGTTGTATCTATATTCTGTACATATCGCTGTTCCCATCTCAGTAAGGCCTGATTTATACGAGCGTTTTCCTGCAGCTAGAAAAAATGTTGCCGGAAAATTGCGACCGTGTAAAGCACTTGATTCCAATGCATTCCTGTACATGGGCGATTTTTAGCCGCGAGAAAAAAAAAAATCATGATTAAAAATCGCCACATCAATGGCAATCTTTTCCCCGCAGGGAGTTCCCATAGAATCCCATGGTAGCTGAAAAAAAGGAAGGAGTAGGGATTTACCTTGGTCCAGCACTCATTGAAGAAGACAGCTGGCTCTATTTAAGCTAAGTAGGGCCATTCTGCCGACCGCCGCTGTAGCATCCTTTTCACGCGATGTGGCCGTGTGAATGGATGAGAAAACGCTACTTCCTTTTGGAATTAGATCACAGCAATGCAGCATTGCCACGATTATTTGACACAATGCATCCTGCCTGAAAATGCATCATTTATGTGAAAAAGGCCCAAGGCTGCTTTCACACCTGCGTTGGGGATCAGTTCAGGGTTTCCGTCTCTCTGCTCCATTTCTGGAGGAGAGAGATTGAAGTGAAACAGAAAAAAACGGATCATTATTTTTCCCCCATTGCTTTCAATGGGGTGTCAAAAACACGGATAGGCTGCAGTTTGCTTCCGCTCTGTTAGGTTTACGTTTTTTCCTTCCCAAAAAATGGAAACCCAACAGAATGGAAGCAAACAGCAGCCTTTAAGTTGGCTTTCCGTTTTATTAAAACCTCATTGAAAAAAATGGATCCGTTTTTTTTTTCCATTTTATTTCAGTTCCTCTCCTCCAAACGCTGAGCAGATAGACGGAGACCCGAATAATAGATCACCAATGGATATGCTGATCCGTGTCATCAGCTGGTATTTCTAAGAAATGCTGTCTGCCGTGCCCAAATGAAAAAGAAGGTAAAACCAAATATCCGTGTTTTGCGCCTACAAAATTAAAATGCAATACACAGTGATTTTTCCCAGAAAGCTGCAATTTGCTTACATATTAGCTGTAAATTGCCAGAATATAACTTTCTGTGCGTGTCCCTCATCATGTGGCTAAAATGATGTTTGCCGTAAGAGCTATTTATTCATGCAATCCACAGACAAAGCAGGAACCTTTCATTTTCCACAGGCATTTTAGAATATAGAGCCGCTGGGAAGTTCATGCCTCAGTACTCTCCGTAATAATCTGCGAGAGGGAGGTCTATCAATTGCCGAGCATCTCCGAACAGGAAACGCACAAACTGCTTCCACTCTTCACTCCAGCCGAAGTCAGACGATATCGAGATATTATTCCATAAATAGCTAATTCTAGTCCCGGGTATTACAAGATGGAAACCTAATGCGAGTCATTTCCCAGGTAATTAGAAGTAACACAGGCCTGAATACGAAGGGTATGCGAGGAGCTAATGATACATGATGTACGAGGCGGAGAGAGTAATAGTCATCAATAATTAGCATATAACGTGGAATGACAAGGGCAGTGTTTTTGGACAAAAAGTTAGCATTTTCTAGAACGTCTTCTGTATTACCCCATTTTCCTCTATTCTTTGGCTGGTTTTTAGGATGTTAGAAAAGTATCATGAAGTGCGGACATGTTGTAGCTCTTTATAAGGTGTAAGCGTATCGCAGGTTGTACGACAAATATTACATTACAGTAATGACGCTCTCACGCTAGCGTTTGCCGACACACACCATGCGGGAGATACACTGCTGCGTGACGGGAAATCCACATACGCTATCTTGGCGTGTAATATGGCCAAGGTAGAGCATGTTGTGGGTTTTTTTGCGCACAGATCTCACGCTGGTGTGTGCGAAGCACTATTTCCAGTAATGTAAGGTTAGTTACTGCGTATTACGCGTGCAAAACCCGTGTGTGATTTGCGGTAAAGAACACTAGTGAGAGAGTGGCCTTAGGCTATTCTTTTATATGGGTTTTACAGCTAAGGAAGGTGTGGAGCCTGTGGAGCCTGTGGAGCCTGTGGAGCCTGTGGAGCCTGTGGAGCCTGTGGAGTCTGTGGAGCCTGTGGAGCCTGTGGAGCCTGTGGAGTCTGTGGAGTCTGTGGAGTCTGTGGAGTCTGTGGAGTCTGTGGAGTCTGTGGAGTCTGTGGAGTCTGTGGAGTCTGTGGAGTCTGTGGAGTCTGTGGAGTCTGTGGAGTCTGTGGAGTCTGTGGAGTCTGGGTGAGGTTCACATCCACGCTGGTTCCATCTCCAATCCGGCACAAAATACCGGAAGAAATAGCGATGCATGCAGTGCTTTTCTTCCGGTAAAATACTGGGCAGCTGAGCGGAAACCGAATGGACCCGATTACAGTCAATGGGGTCTATTTGGCGCTGTTTTGTTCCATCATAAGATGGCCCCGTTTGGCCAGGGGATTCCCCTTTCCTGAACCCAGAACGGAGCAGGAAAACGGAACCGCCACTGCCGATGTGAAAAGAGGAGCAAAGAGCTGACAGAAATATACATTAGGCTGCCTTCACACCTGCATTAGGACTCAGTTCATGAAAAAAAAAAAATAAATAAACAGAAAGCCACTCCATTCTGTCACGTTTTCATTTCTTTGGATTTCTTTGTTTTTTTTTTAAACCTATTGAAATCAATGGGGAAAAACAAACTGATCGTTTTTTTCAGATTTATTTTAGTTTCTTTCCTTCAAAAACAGAGCAGAGAGATGAAAACCCTGAACTGAGCCCCAACGCAGGTGTGACAGCAGCCTTAGTAGATCAGTAGTCCTTATTTTCATCCATCTCAAGCTGTTTCTGGAACTTTGAAAGTGCAGCCTGGATACAAGCTTGATTTCCACGTACATGTAAGGCCCTGCTCACATGGCAAAGTTTTTATTTAAAGACTCTCTGGCCAGAATACCTATTTGATGGGAAGAACGGTGCTGCATGCCCTAATGTTTTTGCTGCCGCAACTAGGGCCACCACAGTGGAACCTGACAAATCACATCATCAGAAACGGGGTCTATTGGGTGCTGGTGGTGTCCGTTGTGCGATGGATCTGGCAGTGTTGGGATTTCTGGTATACCAGAAACTGGGGACACAAGTGTGAACAGAGCCTTGAACACACACAACAAGATACAACTACGTATTGCTGTGAGCTCACCAAAGGAACGTATTCTGCCATTCAGTTGTACAGAACAAAGAGAAGTGCACTTTTTGCAGAAACTTAAATAGTGTTGAGCAATTATTGAAATAATAGGATCTGGGGTGATTGACCCGATTTTAAAAAATAATTGTGAAATGAGATTCCCGATTCCAACTTTAATTAAAACCAATGACAGTAAAAATCGGGTTCTCTAATTTGGCCTCCAAAATGTCCCTTGAACAACAGTGGTGGTGGTGGGGGCCAGTGGTTAGCACTGCTGCCTTGCAGTGATGGGGTCTCAGGTCCAAATCCCCATCAAGGTCAGATTCAAGCCTAGCACTCCAGGACTGCAAAGCAGCACTGCTAAGCCAACACACCAGTCCTTTCTACTCCAAACAGAAAGCTGATATTTTGGCGTTTTTTTCCTATGAATTGGACCAAGATGATCCGATCCAAGTTAGCAAAAACCAGTCTCATTTTATCACCTGGCCAATCACGAAGAGCAACGTGAATCTTAAATTCTGTATACTAAGATTATTTTTTTAATAACCCCCAAAACATGACTATCAGTAGGTAACCCGCTCTACCATCAGCTTCAGATGTGGCCAACTACTGATGGACCTTACAAGCCCGTGCCATGGTTGCGTTCCATTGAATGTCTAGTACACCGTTTAGCTGCATTGACATGGCATTGTCATAGTCCGTAAGATGGTATACGTTTGGTATTACTAATGATCAGCAGCAATAAAACATGTATGAACATCCAACAGATAGTAGATAGTAAGTTGACCATGCACATTCTGACTAT
The DNA here is from genome assembly GCF_035609145.1 of Eleutherodactylus coqui. NCBI lineage: Eukaryota > Metazoa > Chordata > Amphibia > Anura > Eleutherodactylidae > Eleutherodactylus > Eleutherodactylus coqui. Next base: position 221,048,147 of record NC_089841.1, read on the forward strand.
TCAGTACATATGATTGATGGAGAGCACTTTTATCACCAATCTCTCAGAGACAAACTGATTGGGACGAACCAACATTTCCCTAATGTACTTGATCAGGGTACAGTTCATTGTTTCTACACACACATATAAATAAACCCCCCAAGTGAAAGCAGCAAGTAGCCGAGCTATTCTGCGTATGAGATGGCATAGAAGGCTTTGTACGAAGGAAAGTCAGTTCTGCAAAATTATTTATGCAGCTAATATTACCCAGTGGGCGGTGGATTTCCACTGTGAAAACAGGACGAAATGTATGTACAGAATTAGTGTTAAAGGGAACCTTTCATCACTTCTGTGTGCATTAAACCAGCTATGCTGGTAAAACAATGAGGTATTGTACTTTACAAAATGTGTTTAGGCAAATATTTTGATCAACTCATCCCTTGAAATAGGTGGTATATACTTTTCCCATGTATCTTCACAGCAAGTGGACTGGTAGGTGGGCTGGACCGTCTCTGGTAGGCTCTCCGGACTGTTTTTTCTTGGTCTCCTAACACCACCCCTCTCTGGCATGATACTGTGAATACCATAGGAGACTGTGCATGCACCGATATCCCGGCCCCGTGCATGCACAGTTCATCCGCCCTTTTATGGGCAGATTTGCTAGATTAGAGTTCCCGAGTAGAGATGAGCGAGCATACTCGATAAGGCAAACCACTCGACTGAGTAGTGCCTTATTCGAGTACCTGCCCGCTCGTCTCTAAAGATTCGGCTGCCGGCGCGGGTGACAGGTGAGTTGCGGCGGTGAGCAGGGGGGAGCGGGGGGAAGAGAGGGAGAGAGAGATCTCCCCTGCGTTTCTCCCTGCTCTCCCCCTCCGCTCCCCGCCGGCACCTAAATCTTTAGAGACGAGCGGGCAGGTACTCGAATAAGGCACTACTCGCTCGAGTTGTTTACCTTATCGAGTATGCTCGCCCATCTCTATTCCCGAGCTATGATCAGCGACGCTGATGTCTTCTATGTCATCATATCACAGTTACAGAAAAGGGCAACATAGTCTGTCCAGGAAATCAGTCCGGCCAGCCCTATAGAGACAGTCCATCCTGCCCACCGCGCCGCTCGCTGTGAATTTACATGAGGAGCGGGAAAAGTTTATGCCATCTTTTTCAAGGTATGAGCTGATCAAAACGTGTACCATACTTCATGGTTTTAGCGGTATAGCCAGCCTTATGCACTTAAGAGTGTTGATAGGTTCCCTTTAAGGACAAACATTGATAATACTTACATATCAAAATAATCATTTCATTCAAAAAAATAAAGAGTAACTAAATGGAGTCCCCCTGCCGGCAGCAGTACTTGAGTCCTGCTGTCAGGTATTAGCATTATACACTGCTGTCTTATTCTATCACAAGTATAAAAACATTCAATGAAAAGGTCATTATTTGCAGTTATTTCTAAATTTTCAAAAATTCTCCTTCATGGATTGGGTTTGATATTATTTGCAACACTCAGAATTCTATTTTGCCAACATAAATATTTCAACATAGTGATGATCCTACTCACCAATTCTGTGTGCTCTATTACTGCCAGAACAAAGAACACATATTCTTGTCCATTTTGCAATTGCTTGTTCTCAAAGCCACCATAATTTTTCTGATCTCCTAGGGTAAACTCCGTTGGAAGAACATCAAAGTGAGCTGCTATGTAAGGTTTTGATTCAACTTCCCTCTTAAACCGAATACCTCTTCGCTTCCTTGAAATATCCTTCAAAAGCTGTGAAGAATGATAAAATAGCACATTATTTCTAAACTGACTGTTTATCATTTTCTATTACTGTTCACAGATCTTAACATTTGCAACGGAAGCAGTATGTGGGTATCATTCTATGAATGGTGAAGGTGTAAATCTGCTTTAGTTTATCGGAGTAAACAGTGGTTTCTACGCTACCATTCTTAGTCTTTAGATCTTGTTGAGTTCTTCCTTGACAACATCTCATAAAACATAAGTAAGGGTTACGCTGGCGATACACTTCAGATAGCTGTGGGCCAAATCGCAACTCTTCTTCCACACACATGCACAGTTGGCCGAAAGTACATGTTATTTTTATAGGGAGAGGGGAATCGGGCATCTCTGACAATGGCTTCATTCCCGCATGAACAAAGAATAGGGCAGATTGAAAGCCAACAATTTCTTTTGCTCAACAACTGATGTGGCGGAGTTGACGACATTCCATGGACATTAGATAGTCTGTTCATTGTATTGAAAACGGTGGTTTGGAACTACTTGCATGTTCACAAATTCTGTCCCCCACCAATCCCTGCACACCTCCGCCTATATTAGGCAAGATCCTCCCTTGGAGGATGCCCAAGTAGTCGGTCGATACTAGCCCCAGTTCATTTATCCCAGTTCTCACTCCTCCTTTGACTCTCAGTGACTCTGACATCTCTGCTTTCTGACCCTAGCTCTGTTTATTGGACTATGCTATTGCTCGTTGACTGCTTCAACTTCGTTTCTGCATCTGTGGTGCCAGCCTTGACCTACGATTGTCAAGTCATTACGCTCCTGTACAGACAATCAAGTACTGCACCTTGGCCCTATACAGAGTCAGCTAGCACACCACCAGCACTATCTGTGAGAGTAAAGGCTTGGGGACCCCACAGCAAAGTAAATATGCTGCTTGGAGGGGGTCAAGGGTGAAAACTGGGGTTCCCAGGTGCTGCCTCCACAAATAGCCCTAAGCAAGGCAGGTCCACACATCTGCCTGTCAGACAGCTTGCTTAGGCCATGGACCCCACTGGCGTGTAGCTATCTCACTGGATCCAGCCGCATGAGATCATGCATTTCAGGACCAAGTTTCCCAGGTCCTGCGGACTGCTGGTAGCTGCCTCCCAAATTGCTACGCAAGTTGCCACCCAAGACGTCACCCAGTTGTCTACTCGGCTAACAATTCACATGACAGACCCAACTAGCTCTTTTCCATCTGCCTTTGCTACAGCCACTGGACCATAGCTACCCTTACTATCACGCTACGATAGAGACCCTAATTCCTGCCAAGGATTCTTGAATCAATGCCAGATTCATTTTGAACGCAAGCCTACTTAATTCCCCAATGACTACAGTAAAATTGCAATTATGATTACTTTATTCTCTGGTGAAACTGTAGTCCATGTTACTTTTCTGACTGCTTTCCAGACTGTGTTTTAAGAACCTGACTTACGCTAGCAGTCTATGACTGTTGGTCAGTATGCTACACTGTTCTGCATGCGGATCATGGAACTAGAATGGATCGACCAGGCTGCATTTTATGAGGAGCTTAATGGCAGAATTAAGAATGAACTGGTGGGCAGAGAGCTATCTTCATCCCTGGATGCCTCCACAAATAGCCCTAAACCAAACAGATGTGTGGCAAAGCAGGTCTACATCCGCCTGTCTGACACATAATATCCAGCAAAACATTGACTCCTCGCAGAACTGATGTAAATCTATTATTTCCCCAAACAGTCCAAAGCGCCAACATATTTCTGTGCACCAGAGTTAATATCAGCACTGAACTTAGTAAATAATTCTTTTCAATAAAAATAAAATATTAGAGATGTTACTGTGGCATAAGATGAGCCGGAAAAATCATTTTTCCCTTCAGCAGTGACAAGCGGTTATTCGTAAGAGGAAATTGAAGCTGAATGTTCATTTGCCCAAGAGTCTTATATCAAGGGGTAGTCTATTGATGTCAATGAACGCTCTGCGAAGGGTAGTCTTAACCTGGAGATCACCTCTTTTACTTCAAAATGCCCTAATACTGCATTTTTAAAATGGGCTGTCTATACCTATCTGTTCAATGGTTGATCAAAATGTAAAGGATATTCCATACAGATGCAGTTATCACCTATGCAGTGGAAAGGGGATAAATGCTAGATCAGTGGAGAGTAGATCGGCCAGAAGACTACAGCTAGGAGATGTTTTAATAGAGAAGGGTGATCATCACTGCGTAGAATGTTCTTCCATTTTTCAACTGTCCAATGAGGACACTCCTTGCATTGTCATTCTAGATAGACCAATGCATCTTCTTTGAGTGAACTCACCAGACATTTGCAGGATGAATAGAGGGAGAAACTATCTGATGTTTATCAGACATTAGTATAAAATATGGCACAGATAGTACTAAGTATTATCCACTAAGTATTACCATATGGACATGAATACTACTTTTGATTGTTGCTCAGGTGTGCAATTACTTTTGGTAGGCTAGTGTGTATTGGCCCCAATGACACTGAATACTCTCTGTGGCACACTTTATACTAGTGTCTGATAAACATCAGCTAGTTTTTCCCTCTATTAATCCTGCAAAAGTCTGGTGAGTTCACTCAAAGAAGATACATTGGTCTGTCTAGAATGACAATGCAAGGAGTGTCATCATTGGACAGTTGAAAAATGGAAGAACATTCTATGCAGTGATGATCGTTGGGTCCCTCAATGATTTGCTAGAATGAGGGGCTAAGTCCCCCATTTTTCCTCCACCACCAGACTACAGCTAAGAGATGCTTGAATAGGGAAGCGGTTGAGCATGTGTTCTGCTGCTCCATACTAAGTCTATGATACTAAAGTCTACGGCGCACAGATTCGGCACGGTGTTCAGCTGTTTGCATGAGTGCCCTAGACTTCAAATGGGGCAGAAGGTTGTATGCTGGAATGTATAGGGGATAATTGCTTCTGCTTGTAAAAACCCTCCAAACCAACTACCGTATATACTTGAGTATTAGCCGACCCGAGTATAAGCAGAGACAATAAGTTTCACAGCAAAAAACTGGGAAAACTTTTGACTCAAGTATAAGCCGAGCTATACTCCAGTATATACTAGGTAAAAATAAAACCTCCATACTCACCTCCCAGCCGGTGTCTGTGTGACAAGCTGTTTGAATTCTCTGTCATCCCCCACGTCCTCTCTGCTTGGCTCTGTCAGTGCTGTGTAAGTAAGCGCTGTGAATGGATTGAGCGCCAGCCAATCACAGCTGGCGCTCAATCCAATCACAGTGCTTGCTGACACAGCACTGACTGCAGGGGATTTGAAAGCCGAGCAGGGCGATGACAGCAGGGAGAATTCTAAAAGCTTGATTGGCTGTGAATGATCGAGCACCGGCTGTGATTGGCTGACGCAAGATCCAATCACAGATCTTACTTACACAGCGCTGACAGCGGGGTATGACAGAGCCGAACAAATAGGACAGCGGGGAATGAAAGCAGAAAGAATTCAAGCAGCCTGCGGCACCACCGCCGGAGACACAGATGCCGGCTGGGAGGTGAGTATGGAGGGTTTTTTTTAAGCCTTCCCTGACTCGAGTATAAGCCGGAGGGAGCTTTTTCAGCACAAAATTTATGCTGAAAAACTAGGCTTATACTCAAGTATATACGGTAACTAGATACTGTACCTAGAAAAATAAATCTAAAGGTCGACTATTATGTATTATATTTCAGAGATCCACCAACCTCTGTCTTTTTTTAATCAAAAGCTGGAATATCTCTTAGTAGAAATAAGAAGCCAAACATGATATGAGGAAATGTTTCCGTTTTTCATGTGATTTGAATCGCTTCCACTGAAAACAGACATACGGAAGAGATCTCTCAACCTTTTAATTGAAGCACGTAGCTGACTTGTCAAATTCATTAGAGATTAAAAAAAAACAAAAAACATTTTTCCTATAATTTGTAACATAATGGGATTTGTGCGGCCTACTTCAGCGATATAATGCGCACTAAAATTCAATCTACTTGCAAATATTTTAGTGCTTTAAATAACACTTCACTCGGCCGTTTGCAAATATTATCTTTATAACAATATATTTAAATTAGAGTTTAATGATGATTCTCCTCCATCGTATCAATAATGCATTGAAAGAGGTTAATAGAGGGACGCCGAACGGCTCTCTAGGTAAATCAGTCACAAGGAGATGATTTCCACGATGAAAACGGTGAAATAAATGGCCGCATAACTCAGAACACCATTGAAGACAACAGATGGAGGAATGAAGAAAATTAGATTATTTAGGATAAAAGCAGCAATATTTTCCCTTTCACACAACATTTTATGTGCTGAATGCAGTTCTTGAAGATATATGAAGGTCTTTGGTCCTTTATCGGGAATCATTTTCATTTTCCAGTCAATGCATATCTTATTTCCTCCACCATTAATTCTACAATGAGGCCTCAACTCTTCATTATACCGGTACAAAGTGGGAAGCAACCCATTCTCACCCAAAAAATTTCTGAATTAATAAATGTTCTTTATCAAACTATTACACACATTAACGCACCAGAAAGTACAGGATGATTAAAATGGCACTGTGTTATGGGAACCAGCCTCACACAGCCATGCAATGTAATCTCAAGAAAGTTCAATGTCACTCCTTCTTTCATCACTGAAACTTTGCATTCTGCTACATTATTTCAAGGTTACAGCTAAGCCTTCGGCTTTCAAGGTTTCTCATACGTCTGTGTGCTTGTGTTCCTGATTCTGGGTGTCAGTGTGCTTGCTACAATCTTTTTACATTTTTTTTAGAACAGTTTACACTGTATAAACAAGTGTTAAGAATGGTCTATAAAAATATTCAAATGATGCAATGTGTATTGGCGACAGAATCCGAATGGTCATCCGGTAGAGGTCATGTAGAACAGTTATGGCTTCAACGTCAAAACGGAATACAGGGAAATGGGGGTACGTGTTCTGCTAATGCTCATGTGGTGCAGAATGCAGTCCTAAGCTCTCGCTCATGACCTGAAGGTTGTAAGTTCAATCCCCACGTGATTCAGGTAGCCGGCTCAAGGTTGACTCAGCCTTCCATCCTTCTGAGGTCGGTAGAATGAGTACCCAGCTTGGTGAAGGGGGGGGGGGGGGTTGAACAAATAAAATTACCGGAAAGCGCAGTGGAATACATTGGCACTATACAAATAACAAGTAAGTTCCTTCGCCCCTTCATGCTAGCTAGCCACAGAAATGGAATGTGTGTCATCCTCAAAGCAGTTATTTGTCATACATTTCTGGCATTACTAAATATACTCTTGTTGGAACGGTTGGCTCGAAAAGTGTTTTCTCTATCTCTACATGTGACATATGGATATGTATCATTTCTACAGAAACATCTATAGAAACAAAGGCTGAATGCAAAACAAAAAGGAGTAATGTTCTTATAATCTGTCTACATAAACTCTTAGCTATCTTAGGCTTTATATGAGGTGCGTCTACCATAGTGGGGTTTTTTTGCAAAGTTCAGTTAGATAAGAATAATAACTTAAGAATTTTGGTATATTATAACTTTTGTCCTTTGCATATTCAAAAATGTAACTATGAGCAATCTACAGACACAGCCGTTGGAAAGCTTTACCAGAAATGTATGACTCCATCCAAATATTAGTGTTCTTGCTTTAGGTTTACTGTCAGAATCCCTTCCCCTTATTTCATGTTATATCGCCTTGTCCTAGAAATCCTCTAGGTACATCAAAAGCCTATTTATACTCTTAATAATATTAGAATGTTCGATATTATATCACCTCTGTCTCCTGTAAAGTTTATCGCGGGCACCCCTACAAAAAGGGAGTGTGGTTGGGGGGTGGGGGGTGATTAGGCGCATAGCTTATCACAACATATAAATTTATCTCTGTTTTTCCAGTGATCCTTACAGTAATAGTGCCCCTCTCAGTGGGCCCAGTAGTAATAGTGCCCCTCTCAGTGGGCCCAGTAGTAATAGTGCCCCTCTCAGTGGGCCCAGTAGTAATAGTGCCACCTTTTATGTCCTCAGGAATAGTACTCCCTCTTATTGCCAAATCATTAAAATTGCTCTGTTATTTTGTGCCCATTATTAAAAATGCACTCTTTGTGTCCTATAATTAATAGTGTCCCCATTGTTGCCCTATTATTAAAAATGCTGCCCCATCATTAATAATGCTGCCCTTTGTTCTCCCTGACAGTAATAATGATCCCTCTTATTGCCCCATTACTAATAGTGCTGCCCCTTGTTGTTGCCCCAACAATGCTACCCCTTGTAGCCCTTCATCAGAAAAACTGTTCCCCTTATTGTCCCCATCAGCAATACTGGTCCCTCAGTCCCTCTTATGCTGAAAAAAACAATACACTCACCTCCTTTGCAGTTCTTTGACCTCAGTCTTTCCTCACTTCCAGGTTGCATGGTCACATGTGACTACGGTGTCCAAGTGACCTCAGCGATCACATACCATATGATAGCACAACCGGATGTCAGGCAGGAGAGGGGGAAAAGCAAAGGAGCCGAGTATACAGGTTTTTTTTGGTTTGTTTTTTACTTTATAGTCTCTTCCGGCCACCTTGTAAACTGGGGGTTCTGGAAGATGCCTGTAGCATCCGCTACTGCAACAGTAGTTGGGGGGCGGCTCCAGGATGTGACTTCTTCCCGGTGGACTGAATGGTCAATTCGAATCCCTGGTGCCACAGCACCCCTGGCAGGCTCACATGGCACATCAGGGTGTCACAGCACCCAGGTTAGAAATCACTACTATATACAGCAATATGTCGAAGCTGCAGAAACTGTGCAAAATATTTAATTAAACCCTATTGCAAAAATGATTTTCAGCCCCAAATACATGCATTTACGTAAAAGAAAAAAGCTCCCTAGAGGTGGCCATGGCCTTTTAAACTCTATGAGGAATACTGCCCCGAGTTTAATGATCTAAACGCAAAGTTGCGAAGACAGCAGCTCACAAAAGCTTATCAGATCGCTCCAGGAAGGTGGCTTTTTTAATACTGCTTCTTGGGAGAAAGCTGATTACTCCAAGGCATCACATGAAATATCAGATGAGCCAGAATTGACTTTTGCCATTTATGGATTTAGAGATAAACTACTGATATACAGTAATAATGGCTGGGAATGAGAGTGTAAATTAGCAATAGTCCTAATATTGGCAGAAATGGTAATTTTATGTAAATGGAGTAGAATGAATCAAGTCATAATGGAGTATATGAATTAAAAGGAGATAATTGCAAAGGGGCCATGATGGGGCTTTGCATTAATGTCTCAGCTTAACAAAATGATACAAAGATATTCATTTCCAAACATCAAGCTGTTGATCCAGAAGTAATTCCCGGTACACTGTTATAGGTTCATGCACATAGTTACAGCTGTAGCATGATACTATGTGCACAATTCCGGATACATTAGGACATCTGTAATGTAATATTCAAAATATCACAGATGTGCGGTTTATAAAATAGTGTTGAGAACTATAAAACAAATTCTTTCAGCCGTCCCCACAGTATCCTAAACAAAATTATAGTATATATATATATATATATATATATATCCTAAACCAAACCTAATAGCTCAATGTTCACGATGTGGAATTCTATCACGGAGTTCCGCAGCATGAGATAACCCGCGGCATGTCCTATTTGCCGGGGTAATATGACCGGCCGGCTTCCATTGTAGTCAATGGAAGCCGGCAGTCATGCTATACTTCCACTGTAGCACAGCGGAAGTATAGTGTGGATACACGTCCCGCCCACCGCCGGTCGTGTCATATGACATTGCTAGCGTGTCATGCGCTGTACTGTGCATGCGCGCCAGCACATCATGCAGGAGCTGCACAGCAGATCCAGAAGTGAGTATGGGGTCTTTTGGGGGTGTGCCGTGACGGACTCCGCTGCAGTATTCCATTTGCGGAGCCCATCATGGCCATGGGCATGAGACCTAAGTGTGCGGCACGAAAATCTACCTCCTTTCAAAGTCCCATGCATGTCTATGGAAGAGCATGCGCATGGGACTCTGAAAAAGAGTGGCTTCCGTAGACTTCAATGGAAGCAGTCTGCGGGATTCACACAAAAATAGATCATGCTGCGATATTTCCTCCTTAGGCAGAAATCGCAATTCATTTCCACTCGTGTGCAGGAAGAAGCACTTCTCCATAGCATATTATGAACGGTATTTGCTGTGGATCCACAGTGCAAACACTTGCCGCAGATTCTGTGATGCAAATCCATTGTAGCTAGCCTTAAGTCAGATGTTTCTATGGTTACTGACGTACAATTCTAAATTTTTAATTTTTAAAAAAACTTTTATTGACAAATACATCACATTTAGTGAAAGACTCAAGATTTACAGTGTTGACCCTTTTTTTTCAAGACTTCTGCAATTCGGTACAATTGTATCTTGTCTCCACCACAAGTATGGGTGGAGACCTAGTGATGGGCTGTACCGGCCCCCTGTATGCACACAAGCTAGTGATTGGCTGCCTGCAGGAAGGTCCTAGCATCTTGGTGATTTACTTATGGCTGCGATGGAGGGTTAGGGTTAGAGTTAGTTTCAGTGTTAGGCTTACATTATTAGATGTAACTAGTTCCATGTTAATGCCGGACGGCTCTTATATGGAAGAATTTACAGCTAATAATGTAAGCCTGACACTGAAAGGAACCCTAAGCCTAACCCTCCATGCCAGCCCAAACTGATTTCCGACGCTGCTAGGAGCTTGCCGCACATCTAACATCATGTCTATCATATCTAATGCCTCATGTCTATGGGTGGATCAGATTCCACATGCGGGAGCCCGCAGCAGAATCTGATCTTGCCATGGTCACTGCTTAACTGTCCAGGTCTTCTATTTTCTTCACTGTGGATGTGTGTGGAAGCACTGGCCGGCACACCACCACACTTGCGCACTTTTTTTTTTAAAAAGCTCCTGCTTTCCCATGGAATCCGTGGTCCATCCGCAATTCAGTTGCAGACTGGCCGCGGATCGGGCGGCTTCCATTGACTTCAATGGAAGCCGTCAGTGAGGGAACCGCACTGACATGGAGCATGCGGCAATTTGTTCTCTATACCAAAAAGGCCTACAAAACAAATCTGCATGCTTTAATTCATGTGCGGACGCCCATGATTCCCTATGGGCGGCTTGATTTGCAGATCTTCCGCAAGGATTCCGCAAAACAGATCCGCCCGTGGACATTGGACCTTATTGACAACAGGCCAGCCTCCATAAAACCTTGCCTCACCATGCGTACAGATGCACTGCCACCTGCCTGATGCCATTCCTAAGCAAGGCAGACTGACCATTCATGTCACCATTCACAATCTTGCCTAAGAACATGCAAACACATTGCTGAGTATTTTTAGGAGCACTGGTGAACATACGTTATATACTGTAGTGACAGTATGGCTTAGTGAGCCTGACCTATCAAAGCAACTGAGCAACTATCAATAGGACAGGCGGAACCACAAAGGACAGACGAAGCCATTGGGGGCAAACTGCTCAGCCAAGTTTGTTTCATTCTCAACTCTTTTAACTAGAACACAGACAGCAAGAAATGTTAGGCGATGTTAAAAGAAGCACAAGGTAGAGGTCAAAAGTTAAACTGCATTGCAAATTGCAATTTAGCATTTGTTTCAGATTTAGCAAATGCTACTAATGAACGCGACCTTTAATAGAGTTCATATCCATAGAGATTAAGCCTTTGCTGTATAATCATTTCACCTCTTTGAACTTTCACATCTTTCTTTGCACTGAGCAAAGACTAAAATATTTATTACAAAGAGAAGAGATCAGGCCTTTTTTGGAGCTTTAATTTAAGTAATTAAACATTCTGTCCCCGCAGGCTGAGAACACGAATGATATGTTCAATCTACAATTCGCACTGACATTATGTATAAATTGGGTCTGGAAAACAGAATTGCCCTCTCTTCATTGTATCCCATTGTAGAAATGAGAAAGAGCGAGGTAGTGCTTGCCAACGATGTAAGGAAATAACATCCCACATTACCTCATCTAGTTCCATCTCATCTGGGCTATCCCAGGGCTTCGTAAACTTCCCACGTGACTTCTTCAAAGGGACAATGACAATGTAATAGCCTCTGTAAAACAGAAATTTTGATTAGCGTTAGTATGTTGTAAAAGCGTAAAAAAAAAGGTGCCTCCAGTTATTTGAGAAAAACGATCATAGCGCAAGAATTTACAAGATAATTGTTCATCTAAACCATTTCATTAGGGCATTTTGCTTTTTAAGAGCAGCAGAGATTGCAGTTGCATCTGCACTAAAGCAGACAGTAGGATACAAAGTGTCCTGCTCGCATCTAAAGACCCATTGACACGCAACGATATCGCTCAATAGCGAAAAGGAACGATAATCCCTGCGTGTAAGCGCAAAGCCATTGTGCACTATTCGTTCACTTGTCGTTTATCACCGCGTTTCAGCCTGCATAAATGTAGTCATCAGTAGAGATGAGCGAGCACGCTCGTTTAAGGCTGATGCTCGAGAGAGCATCGGTCTTTTCGAGTAACTGATTACTCGTCCGAGCACCATGCAGGGGGGCATCAGGGGGAGCAGTGAGGGAGAGAGGGATTTCTCACTCTGCCCCTTTCCCCCCAGCATGGTGCTTGGACGAGTAATCAGTTACTCGAAAAGACCGATGCTCTCTTGAGCATCAGCCTTAAACGAGCGTGCTCGCTCATCTCTAGTCGTCAGTATGGTTGGTTGTCGTTTGGTTTATATGACATTTGTTCAGTTGTTTAGTCTTTTGGACTTGAGGAGGAGGGGTGATTGTTTGCCCAGCTCAACACAATGACTACTTGTTTACTCATGCCGCAGAAGACAATGGCTTTTCTTTGCACTAATTTAAAAACCTCCAGGCTACAGATTCCTCCCATAAACACACGCCAACCTAAGCAAACAATATATACAGTGTTTGCTTAGCTAATAAAGGAAAATGGCAAGAAATTCACAGGGTTATCTTTACTTGTCAATGCTCAGCATTTAAAAGCAAACCCCCCCCCCCCACCAAAAAAACAAAAAAAACAAAAAACACTAATTCGTTTAAATGACAATTGTTGGGGGTAAATAGGCCTTACGTTACTGACTATGGCACAGACACTTCAGGACAGAAGACAGCAACCTAGGAAACTCAGTAGGAGGCTTTGTATCACACTGTCTAGTTTAGACGAATATGCTTTTTGCGCAGATTAGGCGTGCAAAAAGATCGCTTCTATGCTGACCTAAAGATTGCATGAATTCAAGTTCCATGAAGTAGCCCGTTCACATGATCCGAGGTTCGTGTTTTCCAGCCCCCATAGAAGTCTATAGAAAACACGCACTAAAGATAAGTCATGTCCTATCTTTTCACGCAGCACGGACCTTTAGATGCGTGTTGCACTCGCATGTCCTATCTTTGGCAGGTGGAGAGTATTTTGTGCATCTAAAAATCATTCGTGTGAACGCTTCTATAGGAAAGCATTGGTTCTTACAGAAGCGATCTTTTTGACCGCCTAGTCTGCGCTAAAAACAATCTCGTCTGAACGAGGCCTTAACTTCTACAGTCTAAAGCAAAAATAGCCCATGGAATTGATTTAGATACAGAATTACATTGCAAACTCTTACATTATGATCGTTTTCCTTTTGGAACTGTAGGTGCGCTTTAAATACCGAAGATGCAAAAAAGATCTTTATTCAGGTCGTATTCAAATTTCTTTATAGGGCCTGAGCTGCACTCCCGATTGTCACTTTACGAGTGAAATATGAAAAATCTGCATGCTGCATGCATTATCATAACTTAATTTTGTGAATTAATTACAGCATTGCTAGTTCTTCCGCTACACTACACCTTTAATGGCATCCTTTTGTATAAGGAACAATATTTCATACTACAGCGCAGACAGCTACTCATTAATTCTAAAATGAAGTCAACCATCACTGCAGCCAAGAACATGCCTACTAATGTTTATCAGTCTATTCACTGTTTTCTCATCTTGCCTGTAGTCCACACAGTCTCTAAACATTAAGTGTGTCATATATCATTTTCGGTCATAATTATTTTTCAGTAGAATTAGCAGCAATAGTGTTCTAGGGAATTAAAAAAAACATGGAAATCACGAAGCAAGCGTGAACACAGTCACTGTGCGGACTGTATACAACCCGGGGGATGGATATATGGTCACTGGATGCACTACCATAGAGCAGTGGCATGACTAGAGCTCACAGTCTATTTTATGGTAAGACTAGGGCTAGGCTAGAAGAAATAAAGCTAGCAAATGATTTTGGAGTGGGGGAGAAAATTTGAGCATTTTGAACATACTTATGATAGTTGGGGTATTAAACAATCTCTATGTAGATGTTGTCCAGGTCAGTAAAGGACAGCAATCTAATCTAGCACTGCTGGCCACCAAGAAATCAGGAAATGTAGTTATGTAATACCCTATTTTTCATACTGGAGTAGTTTAAAAACATTGTATGGGGAAGAGGCCTACCTTAGATAGCCAATAAGAAGGTATTTTCACCCACAATGCTCTCCAAGACGCCACGCCAACATATATCGCTACCCTTCTGTCCAAACACTGCCTTTTCCGCATGCTCCACTCTGCTAACACACTCAAACTAAACACTCCTTTAATACGAACCTCACGTGCTCGCCTCCAAGACTTCTCTAGAGCAGCATTGATCCTCTGGAATGCTCTACCCCAAAACATCCGGACAATCCCCGAAGCACAGAACTTCAGACAGGCCTTAAAGATGCACCTCTTCAAAGAAGTATACCAAACCTCCTAATCTAGTCTCCCACCCCCACAATACGCCCCCTGCTCCTCCCTATGGCTTTTCACTTTTGCCTATCATGTACCCTTCCTGCCCTATACTTCCTGTACAATCCTCGCCTCGTTTGTGTTCTAAAAACTTGATATCACATGTTATCGTCACATTGCTGTGTTCCCCCTTGCTCTGCCGCCTAGCCCTGTACTTTTTGCTATCACCCCACCCTCTTTGTTTCTAAATAATTGAATACCACATGTAACTTTTGTAATTTCTGTAATTTTCGTATTGTTTGTTTTCCCCATGTGCCTCGAAAGCGCTGTGGAATAAGTTGGCGCTATACAAATAAAGATTATTATTAGTAGTAGTATCGAACTCTATGTAGATGTTGTCCAGGTCAGTAATGGACAGCAATCTAGCGCTGTTTGCCACCAAGAAATTAGGAAAGGTAAGTTATTTCCTACCTTATTTTTCATATTGGAGTAGGGATCAAAAACGTTGAATGGGAAAAGGCCTCTCTTAGATAGCCTATAAGACGGTATCGAATAACTACATTTCTTTCTCCATAGATGGTCAGCACAGTACAACATTGTACAACTGAGAAACTATACCAGGTATGACATGATAAAAGTCATTGGGCCTCATTTATCAAATCTGTCCAACATGAAAATTGTCCCTGTTGCCCAATTTAAGGCTCATGGTTGTAAAAAAAAAAAAAAAAAAAAAAAAAAAAAAAAAAGGAAATGGAAACACAACTGACAATAAGATATATACGTGAGAAGGAAACTTACTTTATTTTTTCGTTTGCGGGAACTTCAGGCAACTCCACAGTAATCATGCCATCTGAATTGGTTTTCCCAATAAAAACTGGTTTCGTTCGGAGAACGTCTGGGGCAGTTTTTGCTGCCACTCTGTGCTGCAGTCCACCGGCACTATTTCCTCTATTGGTCAAGACAAAGGAGTATAAGGTTTCTGGTTTTAGATTGATGATGAGTTTCTGTGTGGCCCGACCATCAACTTCAGCAGCCTTCTTCCCATCATCATACAGAATCTTGGAAGGCAGAAAATATAGGAAAAAATGTATATATTTAGGTCAGGTTTGAAAACAGGAAGACAACATATAAAGTATTACCACGAAATAATAACTAAAATCAGTGCAAAAAAGAGCATCTTTTGGAGTTTTACAGTGAATGAAAGTAACAACAAACTTTTGGACCACATACAGCATAATGAAATAGAGGACACGAAAAGGACAAATTCAGAAGAACCATCGGTTTATCAGTGCAAGTACTTTTGGTAAAAGTGATAGCTACAATAATAGTTTTGATATGCCAATAAAAATACTGTTCAGTGGAGTTATAGGATAATATCCACAGACACAACCATAGTGTACAAAATCATCAGGTAGGAGGAAATGTTCACCCTTAGGTTATAAACCTTAGAGTTGTCTGTTAATACTGTCAACCCACTAGTGTATACACCAGCCTACTATACTATATAGATATATACTATAGTACACTCATTGTCAAAAAAAAAAAAATCAAGCAGCTAGAAGGAGTTGTCAGAATCTAATGAAATGTCCTATGTGTGATTGTAACACTGATATAAGTGATTGCAGTATCAGAGCAAAAGGAGAACTTAGTGCGGAAAACTGAACCCTTGAAGGGTGACTCTAGTACCCTGTTGTAGCGTCTCTCGCTTGGATACAAGATGTGATATGGGCGGGCATGGAGGCTCTAACACCCTGTTGGGGCACATCTAGCTTGGATACAAGCGGGCATGGAGGCTCTAGTACCCTGTTGTACCACCTCTATCTTGGATACAAGATGTGATACGGGTTGGCATGGAGGCTCTAGTACCATGTTTGACCACCTCTAGCTTGGATACAAGATGTGATATGGGCAGGTATGGAGGCTCTAGTACCTTGTTGTAGCACCTCTAGCTTGGATACAAGATGTGATACGGGCGGGCATGGAGGCTCTAACACCCTGTTGGGGCACCTCTAGCTTGGATACAAGCGGGTATGGAGGCTCTAGTACCCTGTTGTACCGCCTCTAGCTTGGATACAAGATGTGATACAAGCGGGCATGCAGGTTCTAGTACCCTGTTGTACCACCTCTAGCTTGGATACAACATGTGATACAGGAGGGCATAGAGGCTCTAGTACCCTGTTGGGCTGCCTCTAGCTTGGATACAAGATGTGATACAAGGGGACACGCCACAACTCTAAACTTTGCATATCCGCCTGAGATGTAACTGCATGCCAAGTTTTGCAGCAAAATGGCAACTACTTCTAGGGGCTTGATTTTTTTGTTACAAAGAGTGTGTATCACTTGTTATCGAACTAGTTTTCACATATTTTTACAAATATTTTTCCTTCTATTTACCTGGATGCTAGAAGTGAATTAGCTAAAGAAATAAAATGCGGTATGTGAAGTACACAAACTCATTTGCATTGTACCACGTGTGTGTTTCATAAAGAATGATAACCTATTGAAGATTTTCAATCAAATGTGAAATCAAGAAGAAGAAAAAAAAAGCAAAAACAAACAAAAACAACTTACTTTGAAAGGCAATGCGGAGTTGTAGTTTTCCGGTATTTCCCATGACAGCAATACGGATGTCTTCATCACAGCTTTTACATGAAAATTTTTTGCGAACACTGCTGGAAAAGTAAGAAAATTGCATTTGCACTATTCTTTTACCCACGATACCTATCTTCCCTCGGACCATTTCAGCTAAATTTCTACATGTCTGATACGAGATGAAAGAAACGCTGGATTATGAAGACCCTGTACCCTGGTTCTTGTCTCCAGATTTTTTTATCTTACCTGAAAGTGGTATGCAGGAACTAGCGAGACTAAACCCAACTTTCAAAACACATTAAGGTTCAAGTACATTACCTTATCCAATAATTAAGTGAGTTGTGCCATCAGGATAGCAACCATTTCTGCACCCTGATTTCCCAAGAAAAGGTATTCCTCAAAAGGAGAAAGTCTTAAGTAGACAAATCCTACCTTGATCTACTGGCAGCGTCCTGAATTGGACACTTGGACTAAAAGGACCAGGACCCTTGCTGGTATGAGCACGTATTTTAACATCGTAAAACGTATCGGGTTTTAATGTAGTGAGAGTCACGGTTGTGTCAGCAGGAACAATAGGAACTTCAAATGGATTATATGGATTGTTGATATCCCTGTACAGGAGGGTGTATTTTAGGATTACACCATTTCTTTCTGCTAGGATGGGAGGTTGCCACGTTATTTGCACTGATGTTGATGACATGCTGTCACAGTGAAGATTTTGAGGAAATCCAGTTGGTATCTCCTCTGGAATAGTAATTTCTTGGATGTTTTCTTCCCCAAAGCCCACTTTATTTCTGGCTGATAATTTAAATATATATGAGGCTCCTTTGTGGATTTCTTTGGCAGTAAAGTGGTCTTCTTTTTCTGAGAAGTCTACAGCTGTAAGAATGTCTAGATCTTTGCGACCATACTTTAGTCGGTAACCCATGATTGGGCCAAAGGTTTCTACTGGTGGATACCACTGAACAAGAGCAGTGCTCATCTGAGTGTGGTTGATTACAAGGCGAGGTCTACCTGGAACTGAAATAAAAAGAAGTCATTTTAATGTACCCCCTACAACGTGCAATACTCATATTCCACATATGTTTATGAGCCCATGTATTATGTTAGATGACAATGCATACGACTGACACTCAACGACTACCACGGTTGTTTAAGGCATTTTAAAGTTAGGAGGAACCAATTCAAAACTTTTTACATCATTAAGTCCAGATAGCATCTCAAGGCACCATACACATTAGATAAAAGTCACCTGAGTGCACGACTGTTGGGTGTGTATGGGGATATCCTAAATTTTCCCCAACAGATCATGTCAGGGGAAAGAAAAATTGGGCCCAATGAATTTCGACGCCCGATGTTTTTGTCTCCAGGACATAAGCTTGAGCTGTCTTGCTATGGCTGTCTCCGCTGTCCACATGTAAGACATATGAACGCTTGGCCGAACTAAGCATTTGGGCAAAATATAGATGGGACAGAATAGAACATGTTATAATAACGATCTGTGCCACTGTTTGTTTAACCTTTTAATTGCTTTACCATCTGTTTTGTTATATTAAGACAAGAGAATAATAGCTTTCAAATGTCTTAAAGTAAAATAACTTGCCGCAGAAAGCTGTTGGCTACATGAATGTTTGGTCAACCTCTAATGAGGGTGTATAGGCACTGTTAGTGTATGCATGAAGCACATATTTGATCATCGGGGGTCAGAAACGCAATTTTTTCTCCTTAGGGAGAGCACCTAGACAGTGAGTGAGGAGACTGAAATGGCCGTGCATGCTCCTTTGGGTAATATGCAAATAAGGGAGATGGAAGGCAGCATTTCTTCAAGCCAAAGTCAGACTTTTTATACAAGCCTTGTAACAATGACCGGGAATTTAAAAGCAAAGCCAGACTCCATATACATACAGCTGTTTCAGGGTGTTTGCCCTTTATAAGTGTACAGTATGAGTCTGGCTTTGCTAGTGAGAGGCCTGGGAGTCTGCTTTGCATTGATTCTATTCAATAGTGCACAGAGATATACAATCTCCATGACTAAAACGGATAAGAAAAGTTCTTGGAAGTGTTCTTGTGTTTAAGTACCCAAATACAAGAACGACCACAGAAAAGCCAATAGACTCGTGTTCCCCTCTAAAATGTACACTTTTGTGAAAACAAGGGTCCAAATAACATTTAGTGAGCATAGAATGCTTGTAGGTCTTTCTTCTTACATAGAGGCAATATAAATAATTATACAGAGTGAGTCTGGGTGTTCTACTCGGGATAACTGTTTCATGGGACTTATTGGACCGATCCCGCTGTCTTAGTCCTAATGTATAACTGGTAACAATTCATCTTCTTTCACTAGCCTTCGGTAACTCCATAGCTGATATATTTTGTCTTATGTGAAGAATGGAAAAATCTGAAAAAAGGTATGCTTAGCGAAAATAATTCTAAGCCACATTCTTGTTTTGTGTTCTAACTATTACTAAAGCCAATGGAGCATAAGCAAACCGAGGAGAGTCCAAAGAAATAGAATAATAACTCCTTCAGTTTCTAGTGAAGAGATTGCTAGAAGCTGTCACTAAATTATATATGTCATAAATTGCTTTTATTCTGGCGGCAGCCCTCACATTGATGACTATTTTTTTAACCTTGATTGGTGGTGCCTCTAAAGGAAATAAGAAATACAGCCAGACTTCCAAAGAATTGAATCAGACGAGAGCCTGGCTTATTAAAAAGAAATAGCCTCCTCTACCTGGCGGCAAAGTGAAGTGTGTATATTTGATATTTCGAGCCTAGTGTGCAGTAAAGTATATGTAGGTCGACCCTATTAAAGAGAAAATAATGGTGATTAGCCACTTGGCTTTGTGCATCATAAAAATAAAACTTGATTACCAGCGCTGCTTTAGTTATCTTCTTACAATAAAAGGTTTTACAACAGAAGAAATGGACATAGTACAGTCCATCTTACAAATGGCTCCCAGGTGGCATATGATGTAATGGTGTGTCTTTAATTTATTTCACCGTGTTAAAAAGCAAAGAGTTATGATATTGTTCCAAATTCCTTCATCATTGATAGTGATGTTATTTTAGTGTTTACTAATGTTGCTTATTGTAATGGACAGGGAGGAAGAGGGGAGAGAAGCCCAGCTGGAGGGAGAAGCCCAGCCACCACCCACCAGCCAGGAGTGTGTATATTGCGCTCACTTGAAGGAAGAGCTCTGATAGACTTCTCAGAGTGAAACTTGTGGAATGAACTGCATATCCAATAATCAGCTACTCTACCACTAAGAAGGTATTTGTATGCACACATGCATCAGTTCTGCATCAGTTTGTAAGAAGTCCACATTCAGTTAAAAACTAATCAATTTTAAAAGGACTCCAAAGGCAGGTGTGAAACCACTCTAACGTACACCAGTTTTCACAGTGGTAGACCGGGAATGTCCAAATATTACTTGGACAATGGAAAAGTCTCCTGTATTACTACAGAAGTATGAAATGAACACTCAATGACAACTTCCCATTGCAAGACCAGCATTTGCCAGACTTGTAGCCATCAGCTGATCGCCATGGCGGCTCTCTTTGTAAAGGGGTTTTCGACAATCAGATAACCACCTAAAGCCTCAGTTACACTGGCGCATCAGCACCCGTACACCGGTGCCGATGCGCCCGTGTGACCGACACCAGCAGACGGACGTACCTGAAGACGGCAGTCTCTCTGCAGCGCCGGGAGGAAGAACATGTGACCGGCTCCATTGCCGGTCATGTGTTCTATGATCAGCGCTGGAGAGAAACGGCCGTCTTCAGGTACGGCTGTCTTCTAACTGTCAGTCACACGGGCGCATCGGCGCCGCCGGTGTACGGGTGCCGATGCGCCAGTGTGACTGAGCCCTTAAAAACACTGAAAAGGGCACTGCAAACTTAAGAGTGGTCTACTACTAAAAAAGATAACATTTCTGTGGCAGTGTATAGAAATGTGTCAATGTGGAAAATTAATGGTTTGCTCTAAAATATGTAATTTGCTTAATTTATGAAAAGATAACCCCTGCCTATTAAATCTTCCTTTTTACAATACGATTATCCAATATACCGTAAAACAGATGGGCAAAAAGAATGTAAAAAAAAAACAGTAGAATGTATGGCAGTGCCCCAATTTCACATGATCTCAACTGGTTTAGGTTAATAGTCATTTGGAAGCATCTCCCATCTACAATTTTAAGGGTAGCCATTTTTTTTTTGGATAAACATAAAAATCCAAAGTATATGGTGAAAAGTTTGAATTAGTTAACTCTGCAGTACTTCGTGTATAAGCTATGAAGTGGATAGCCGCATAAGTCATACACTTGTAAAAACATGATGTGATTGAGACGAGCAGAAGTGATTTCCGATGCACAAAAGCTCAATGAATTTATAGTACATGTCAGAAGGTATTTCCTTTACACCTTGACACTTTGGGCGTAAGTAAGATACTAAAATATGTGTTTCATCAATGAAGTATTTGCATGTGGAGTGTTAATGCAGATGCCTAGCATTCCTATATCCCTTTATACAGGGTCTCTCGGACAGGTACTCTTTTATTCGGTGTAGTAGATAAAATCCATGAATCGAAAAGACCTCGGAACGCATTTCATAGGACTCGGCAATCTGTTCAACAAATTGGGTTCATTTTGTCTGGGATTGGTAAACAAGTACATACTATAGATCAATATGACTGATGGATGTACTTTTTGGTAGATGGAGAAGGACTAAATGTGACAGCTGTGTCTGACAAGGATTAAGTACTAAGAGGATCACCTGCACCACTTGTAGTCACAACTCTCGGCTTGCTCCGAGCACCATCTCCTTTTGTGGTGTAAGCTGTCACAGTGATGGCATATGCTGTTTCAGGCTGCAGTCCAGAAATGATCATTTCCTGAAATTAAGTGCAGAGGATGGTAAAAGTCAGTTTCGAAAGTCAGTGAACCATTACATAACTGAACTTACATTCATCTTTCTTTTGCTCTTATCTACCCTGAAAATAATTCTATTTCCTGTCTGGTAAATATTAGGAAAAATGGTGCCTGCATCGGCCTAACATATCCGTCATTATGATCTATTTTATATGTTTCTATACGGTACATATGTGATATACCGTATGGAGCATCTACACTGCTGCCCATGTATAGATAATGGTAGTTATTACTGTATCTACCTGTAACTAGGGTATGAAAAGTTCTAGTGTTTGCATGTAGAATGGCATTTGCTCTCTTTAAGGGATACGGTTTTAGTAGACTTTTATGTTTCCGGGCGGCACATAGATGCTGCTGCTAAATGTACAGTAGGGACTAGAGAAGTGGCCGTTTTAGCTGGAAAGACACTAGCAGATTGATATTAAGTTTGCAATATAAAAGTAATAATTGGGCTTCTTTGGCTGACAAAGAGCCCGCAGCGCAATAATTGTTTTGCTCAGGTCAAGAAATAATAGACTCTGACAGAAACTTATTAGATCCATCAAGAATTTAAGACTTAAGGCCACTTTCACAAGGCAGTATTTTGATCTTTAGTTTCATGAGTATTTGTAAGCCAAAACCAGGACATATGAATCCTTCTACTGTACTATTTCTCTGTGTACAGATGTAGTAGCGCCCTCCTTGAAGGATGCCACGCTACACTTCTGGTGAAGATGGACAGAAACCGCCATGCTACTTGGTGGCCACCACCATTCAGATTGAAGCAAATAGCATAGCTACGTCTTATCAGCTCGGTAGCCCGTTAATGTAAGATACATTAGCAAGGCTACATCTGTAGGTTCCATTCCTGGTTTTAGCTTACAAATACTTACCAAAATACTGCCATGTTAAAGCAGCCTTAGACAGACTAAAAATGGTCCCAATTTCTAATTTCTAAGTACATTTATGTCTTTAGATAACAATACTCTATCTCTACATTCATCTGACTTTAAAGGGGCTGTCCAGTTGTAAACTATTGATTGCCTATCCTCAGGAAAGATCATCACTAGTAGATTGGCAGGGGTCCGCCGAATCGGACTCCTCTCAATCAGCTGCTCTCTGGGCTGATGCTCTCGTACGGTTGGCTTATTTCTGCTGGAAGAAACGGCTCGGTTTCCATTGAAGTGGCCAGACTTGGTACCGTAGGCCAAGTTCCAATTGCAGTGAATGGGAACTTTACATGTAATACAAAGCTTGGCCACTGCAGTGGGAACAGAGCTGTCTGCTTTCTGCAAAAATCAGATAACTGTAACTATAACATCACCCCAGAGAAAAGCTGATTGACAGGAGTCTTAGGTGGCAGACCTCTGCCAATCTACTACTGATGATCTATTCTGAGAAAAGGCCACTAATAGTTTACATCTGGACAACCCTTTACACAGCACTCTGAGGTCTCCTATATGAGGGCAGCATAGAGTTTGGGCATACACATAACCTTTCTAACACTAAGCTAGGGAGATGAATGTCCCAATATTGGAAACTTTAGCTTTATGACCGAGTTCATGTGTAGTGGAAATGCTGCAGACTTTCAGCAGCGGACTTGGTTATGGCAAATCTGCAGTATTTTACAGTACCAGCCATGTGGAAGGAATTTCATCCACACACTGCCAAAAAAGAAGCAGCGTAAATTGAACAGTAGCGCAGATTTTAAATCTGTAGCTTAAGAAGTTTATGCTGCGAATATTCAGTGCAGGAGTTCAGCTCTTCAAATGAGAGGGCAAAACCCGTGTTAACCCTTTCCAATCCAATTTGTATCCTGGTTTTCCTAGGGGGCTTACTGTTTTTCTGCTGTTAAACAACGGTGCTATATGCTGGCTAAAGCCAGCACTGCATGAGGTGACACGTTGGATAGGCTCCAACAGCAGAGAGGCTGACAATATACAGTAAGAGAACCCCGACGGACGTCTTCCAACATCGGAGCTGTACAGCCTTAAATCATAATGTCTTCAGAGGTCAGACAGTGGATTGGAAAGGGTTAAAATCTGTACCAAGAGAGGTGTCAAAAACTGTGTGTTATGCTATGGACGCTTGTGATATATGTCAGTGAAACTCTGCAAACATCACAATCATTTACCTGCAATGTTTCAGCAATTTGCGTTTGGAGTTAAAAAAAAAAAAACGCAATTCGCTTAGAACCACAGGGATCATATAGTTAAAATGGTAAAAAAAATGCATCAGACTTGCATTTAAATTGCATGGCATGGGGGTACGATGCAATTTTTTTTTCATTGCCTTAGAAATAATAGGCGATTCTTGAACAAGAATTGCCCCAAAATAGCTCTTACTGTGATTTTTCTATCTCGGACTATTGGTTCGAGAAAAACGTTGCTTGTGTGTATAAAGCCATTTAAATGAATGGGTGCTTTCCTTTCGCAATAGGACAGAGCTCACAGGTGAAAAATCATTCATGTGAATTCAGCCTAACCTGCCAAATTTCAACATGGATTTCGTTGCGGATTTGGATCCAGATCTGCACCAAAATGCACGGCAGATTTTACTACTTGAACGTGGCCTGAAGCAGGTTTCTACAGATTCTTATCTGAGAGCTGCACACCCTATGCTGGGTTCAGGAATATCTAGTTTTCTATTATGTCATTTAGTATTTTCCAATAAAAGCTGTAAACGCCACCAGAACCCATAGAGGAAGTCTGCAATTCTACTACCACCATCTTGATTGACAGCTTTACCTATAGGAATTTTGTATATAGAGAGAAGTCTGTCAATCCCTCTGTGTGGGATGGGATGCAGGATTCCTGCTCTCTCTGAGTACTAGTTGCATTTACAAGTTTTTACATGAAAACGATACATTCCCAAATTCAGCATCTCCCCCTCCATCGTATGCTGACCTCATATACAGTAGGAGACCCGACAGAAACATATTAAAGATAAATGTTCTAATATTGGGACATTCATCTGTCTATCTGCGATCAACATTATATAGTGACAATATGAAAACAGTCTATTCTTCTTAAAATTATACTAGTTGAAGAATTCATAAGTCATAATTAAAGGGGTTGTCTGAGTTATATAAAGTGCCTCTGATTGGGGCCCCCATCGTATAAAATAACAAACATCTGATCCTCACTGTTCCTTGCTCTCTGATATGTTGCTGGCGAATGAGCAGGGGAGCGGTGAGTATCAGTAGTTATTCTTCATAATGATGGGGGCCCGTTCAGAGGCACGTTATAGAACTCCGACACCCCCTTTAAATCTTTATATGCGGCACACTTCATATCTAAATATTCTATAAAATAAATGTAATCTATCAATTATTTTTCTTATTCTTTTTATAAACAAGCCTGCTCTTGTCAGGGCGGTACAATACAGCAAGAGGTCCGCTCTATTACAAGCCAAAACTGTATAAAGGGGTTGTGCCAGTTGACTACTGGGAGAAGGACTTCCCCGGAGACAATGAGTCTGCTGTATACATGAGTACAACGCTCTCTCTGCCTCTTTCTGCCCCTTATTCAGACAGCCGCATGTGCAAAAACGGGGTTGGATGAGCTTAATTTGTGCGTATATCTGTGTGTATTGCTGTACTTTTTGCGCACACAGGGCCAGTTCACGTGCGACACGCCTTTTCTGTGGATTAACCCTTTGCAATCCAATTTTGGATTCAGAGTTTCCTAGGGGACTTTCTCTTTCTGCCATTATACAATGGTGCCATCTGCTGGCTAGAGCCAGTACTGCAGTATGTGACATGCTGGAGAGGCCCCCGACAACAGAGCGGCCAGTAATCTACAGTAAGAATACCCTGACGGATGTCTAACGATGTCAGAGCTGT
Source organism: Eleutherodactylus coqui (assembly GCF_035609145.1). Taxonomy (NCBI): domain Eukaryota; kingdom Metazoa; phylum Chordata; class Amphibia; order Anura; family Eleutherodactylidae; genus Eleutherodactylus; species Eleutherodactylus coqui. The sequence continues at coordinate 221,073,981 of NC_089841.1, forward strand.
ACAGCCTTCAAACAGAATGTCTTTAGACGTCAGACAGTGGATTGGAAATGCGCACGCAAAACACGCTCATTAGGGCCAAACCAATTAAAGCAATGAGTTCTATTACCTGTATTTTGTAGTCGCAGATTTTGCGTTTACAAATACCTGCACAAGCATGGCCGTGTAGAAGAAGCCCTCAAGTTGTTGATCGGCAGGCTGCTGTCTATATACAGCAGCCTGTCAATCACTGGCTAAAGGGACCTGAAAATATTTTCCTAAGGGCTCCCCCATAAGAGTGCGTTACCGCCCGCGTAGGGAGCACATTAGAAAGTACTGTAAAATTAGTTATTGTGTATTAAAAGCACAAAACCCGCATATATGGTATGCAGTAAGAAATGCTCATAAGAGAGAGAGCCCCTATGAATGCATCGGACTCAAACTATGTGGCCGGCGTATTCTTCCAGTGCTCTTGTGCCGTTTGGCTATTAGTAGTAAGTACCGGTGGCTCTATCATTCTTCCCTCACATAGGGCAGCATATCAATCTGACAGATCTGCTGGAAATACATCAACAGCATGTTGCAAAGGAAAATAATTAAAATATCATATACTCCGGAATATTTAGGTATGAAGTGTCTCATTTTAGGCATGTAATATTTTTTTTTCAGCTTTCGAGAATTTCTTAGCCAACATATTTATCCAGGTCTGCTTTGAAAAACAGTACATTTGTGGGCTGAGTGAAGTCATGCATAACACAGGAAGCGGAGCCTAAAGTAAATAGAAATGCATACAAACTTTTAGACTGCACAATCGCTAAAATAATGTAAGATTTTACAATTAACAGGAAAAAAAAAGCTTTTTTTCTGCCTTCTGGCAGGCTGGCCAATCCATGTTCGGTACATCAAAGTTGCAGCACAACCAAAGCAACATTAGTAGCAGCCATTCAAACGACAGCCATTCCAATAGATTGCTGTTGTCAAAGTCGAATATTTGAATTTTTATTTATTTTTTGTAACTTTTACAGACATAACAACATGCCAAATGGAAATAGTCACACATAAAACCAATGTGGAATGTTAGTGCATGCATCTGTGCAAAGAAATCATATACACGGCACGCTGAAAACGACACTTTAGAACCAGCAATCCGCATTACTCACATGTTCAGCAGTATCATCATTTTCCCACTGTTTAAGAGTAAAACATTGGAAAGAAAATAAAAAAAAATACATGAAGAACCATTTAAGCTTGGGGACCAATTAACTTCTTCAGGTCCTTCCAAATAATATGGGTGTTATAATTCTAAAGGAAATCTGTATCGTTTTTTTTTAAAGGGTACACCCAATATGGAGGGACACCCAGTATGTCCCCAGAAACCTTACTAAGCTGGGCAAAGACTTAAAGGGGTTTTCTCGCGAAATCAAGTGGGGTTATACACTTCTGTATGGCCATATTAATGCTCTTTGTAATATACATCGTGCATTAAATATGAGCCATACAGAAGTTATTCACTTACCTGCTCCGTTGCTAGCATCCCCGTCGCCATGGTTCCGTCTAATTTCGGTGTCTTCTTGCTTTTTTAGACGCGCTTGCGCAGATCCGTCTTCTCCCTTCGGCTCCGCTCGGCAGCATCGGCGTTTTGGCTCCGCCCCCTTGTATGCGTCATTGCGTAGCTCCGCCCCATGACGTGTGCCGGTTCCAGCCTCCTGATTGGCTGGAATCGGCACGTGACGGGGGCGGAGCTACGCGATGACGCGTACAAGGGGGTGGAGCCAAAACGCCGATGCTGCCGAGCGGAGCCGAAGGGAGAAGACGGATCTGCGCAAGCGCGTCTAAAAAAGCAAGAAGACACCGAAATTAGACGGAACCATGGCGACGGGGATGCTAGCAACGGAGCAGGTAAGTGAATAACTTCTGTATGGCTCATATTTAATGCACGATGTATATTACAAAGTGCATTAATATGGCCATACAGAAATGTATAACCCCACTTGATTTCGCGAGACAACCCCTTTAAGTTAACGGATGGATGGTCATTCCAGGGGAACCAGCAAAGTCCACTATAAAGCGGAGGCAGCTGGTGCTTGAAACGCCAACTGCTATCTCATTTTGGGTGGCTGGGATCTCAGGGGTGCATGTGCACAACCTCCCAGCCTGGCTATGGCCAACGCTGTGCTCAGCTATATCTTTCAATAGATGGGCTGCGTGAATAATGAGGACTTGCTCATGCTGCCCAGAAGCCCTACTGTTGCGAGAAATAGTAGAGCAGAGCAGTAGAGGTGGCCGGGCTGGGAGCTACTGCGCATGAACCCCTCAGATCTCAGGCATTGGAAGTGAGATGACCGATGGAGTAGCAAGTGTGCAAGCGCCAGCTGCCAATGCTCAACCATGGACGTGGCCGGTTCCTCTGGAAACAAGAAGCCTGGATAAAGAAGGATATCTGGAGATTGGGACATTTTTGAAATAATAAACTTATGGATGAGTGCATTATTTTGACATATCAAAGACAGAGAGAAGGGAATTCAGAGATGGGACTTCCCCTTTAATCCCTCATTAATACGCCACATTCAGCCATAACAGATATGTTACATCTATGCATGTTCACAATAAGCAGCTCCCAGACACTTCTGAAGACATTGGCATGGTGTATTTGAGGTTTGTCTTTTCTTCTGAAGATGGGGATTGGACCAATATAGGCAAAGAATATGATGGGAATCTTTATACTAACGCTATTCTCCTTTTGTTCCAATACTAGTGGTTTAAAAAAACAAAATATGAACTGGATCAAGCAGGAACCACTATGTAAGAACCAAGGCTAATCATCAAACTTATGGATTATTCCATAACATAAAAGTGCAGGATGGTTGTTTAGAAAAAGGAGTTATTACATGTTTTTTTGTATTGTACATACGGAGGTGTGGCTTGTTACATTTTGGATGTTTACTCCTCCCTATTTGTACTATACTGATTTTAATTACAAGCTTGGAGCATACATGCCCTGACTTTGGAGGCCTAAGCCCAAAGAGAGGTGAGTCTTTTAGTGTAGGCTCCCATTTAATAAGGGGGCCTTATCACTGGCAGATGGGCTCTCACAATTTGATCAATATGTGCACAAAGATCTTTAAATGTACACAGTAAATATAGTAGTAATGCAGTTGTAACTTCATATATTCAATTTTGGCATGTTTCTTGGCACGGTGCTGGTGCATTATGTCTCCACCAGTAGAATGGGTGGAGACCTGGGTTATGCAGCCTTAGTTAGAGTGCACGCTCACAGCTTGTGATTGGCTGCCCGAGACATTCTGGACTGGGTGTATGGAAGCAGCAGCCTGTCGCCCCAGGGCAGTTAGCTGGCCGGCTAATGCTGCCTGACCGTGGTAATTCTGGCCAGAGTGCTCGAAGCTACTGCTAGAACTCCTGGCACTGGACACTACAACTGTGCAAGCTGCTATACTAGTCCCGCTACAGACGTTGATGCAGCTGTCTGTGTAATCGGATCCGTGCTCAAGGTTAGCAGCAGGACGGATCTCTCAGCCACTGCCGGTGTTTGAAAGCACCTCTGTTGTCCTCCACATAGTTAAAGGCGCTCTGGCTGAAAAGCAGCTGTCAGGGCTCTCCCGAGCCAAGCACCGCAGAACGAGGTGCCGCTCACGTCAGGTGCCATGAGGCAGCTGTCAGTCCTCGCCACAGCCAGCCAACACAGCGCAGGAAGGGGTGGTGATAACAAGTATGCTGTTACGGGACAGCCAGCTGTCAATCGTGGCCAGAGCCGACCACCACAGCACAGGACGGGGTGCAAATGACGGTGCTACTAGGGCGTTACGTGGGTGTTCCCTGTCATTCTGGCCGCACAACCTATGTCTTCACCCTTCGTTCCGGTGGAGACATAATGCACTAGTACCTCTTGTCACTTACAAACAAAGTGCAACAACACGCTATATGTTTGCTTTTTGCACTGCAGCCACAGCAACATGAAACACATTTATATCCTTTTGGATGTGCTGTTTAACATTTGTTTCTTCCATGTTTACACAAGAGTGAATGGCAGAAAGTCATGAGATCAAGGCTAAATCTTCTCCAGGAGGACCACGATATGAATGTTATGGTTAAAAGAGCCATGTTTTAAATGTGCTTGGTTTATTTTAATGAAAGACTGGTCTTACAAAGAACAGAAATATAAGGTTTCATCATCTTACAGAGGAATATGAATATAGAACTTGTTTTAGATCCTGTAGCTCATTATCTGATTAATTCACGATTAGGGAAGAGAATATACTTTAAACATTCTACATTAAATTTGAATTCTCCCTTATAGAAGGAAGAAGCACTAAATATTACATGTGACCAACCCAGCACTTCTCAAACTGTGAGGAGGGACTCAATGCTGAAGCACCACCACCCAAGTTCTGGATGAGGAATATCACATGCCTTAATTCAGCAGGAAACTCTCACTGACCCGGGACATGAGAAGTCACAGGATAATGGAGAAGATATTGTGCTGACTGCGATATTTTGGCTAGTACTGGGTACAGTGTTGATTTTAACCCATCAAGGACATGGCCTATTTTGGTTTTAAGGACGCAACAAATTTGGGGGGATTTTCATCTTCGCTTTTCAAATGCCATAACTTTTTTTTTTCTTTGTCAACATGGCCGTAGGAGGGCTTCTTTTTTGCACATTGTATAACTTTTATAAAAAATTTTAAAGAGCAGGGAGAAAAAAAAATGATATTTTTTTCTGTGAGTTGGGATAGCTACAATATCATAAGTATACATTTTTTTTAGTTTTTTTCCACAAAAATGTTTTAGAATTTTTTTTTCTTTGTATTGCTGCATTGAAAGTCTGATAACTTTTTTACTTTTCCATCAATGGAGCTCTGTGAGGGCTTGCTTTTCAGCTGTAGTGTTTATTGGTACCATTTTGGGGTACATATGACTTTTGATCACTTTTACTGCAATATTTGGGAAGCAAAATGCACAAATTTAGCATTTTGGATAAATTTTTTAACGTTTTTCTTACATTTTTGCCGTGCAGGATAATAGTGCGTTCAATTTATTGTACAAGTCATTTTAGGTGTGGCAATAGAAAACATATGCTTTTTTTTTAAAAAAAAAGGAAATTGGGCAAAAATTTATTTTTTTTTTTTTTTTTACACACCTCTCATATCTTTCTAGGGAACATCTCTATTGCAATGCATAATCACTATTGCTAATGATTACATGCCATTGAAGGCACAAACACTCATCGGCCAATCGTGATGACATTACTGTGTGCCAATGAAGTTACAGAGGCAGAACACTCCCTCTGTGAAACCTTTGCATGCCATGATCAACAATGATAGTGGCAAGAAAGGGTTGACAGCAGGGATCTGTGTTCTCACCAATCCGCAATATTGCAGCGAGAGGCCAACTGTCTGTCATAGCTAGCTCCCACTGCAGATAGCACGGGCTCAGCTTCATGCACAGGATGTAAACTTACATCATATAGTGTTAAGGAGTTAAATGGATTTTCCCAAAAATCTCTTGCTGCTGATTAGGGCAGTCATTGGTCACAGTAGTGACTTGCTATAGCCAGTGATACCCAGGAAGGGCAGAGTGGTTATGAAGTTATTTTAAGTCATGGGAAAAACCCCTTTAAGGTAAATACTATCACATTTAAATGTCAAGGCAAAAAAAAAGAAAACAACTAGCACAACAATCAGTACGGTGTTACAGTTATAGTCAGGCTTCTCTTCACTTAGGGCAAAGAATCCGTTTACTGCCCCAGGCCTGTTTCCAAATACAGCTAAGTCTTAGTGTCTTGTTTGCAACTCCCCTGACAACCAGGCTACACCTACTTCATCATAGACCCATTAATGTTTGCAATTGGTGAGGGTTTTAACTCAAAGGTTTTTTTTTTTAACAAATATTTTTAATTACTTTCTCTTCTTTATTACTCTACAAAAAAAATCTAATAAATGTACTAAGCAATTCCAACATTTTAAAGGCCTATCTACCAATACCAATAAAACTACAAAGAATGGATCATTCAAAAAGTTGGTATAATACAAATGCTGAGTGTTTAGATTGCTAGAAATAAAAATTAGGGATTCAAAATCTTACAATATTAAAAATAAGTTACACAAATACATCTACATATAGTTTACATGTAGGTAAAATAACCAGTTCACCCCGCCTACATAAATAACGAATTGTTGCAGCATTGCAACACTATAAAATAGCAATAATAAACTAAAAATTGGCAGGATGACAACCTAGTATATGGGTTTCACAAGAAGGAAACTATCTTTCTGATAGGACTTCCAACTCTCCTTACCAAGCCATTGCAAAAGTATCATATTAAAGGGGTTCTCCAGGACTTACATTGTTGGTCTCAATGTGTACTTGGTGGGTATTCGACCTGGTGGACCCAGACTTATGGGTAAAAGGAAGGGGCAGTGCCTTTGCTGCAGTGCTACATATCCTTTAGGGTGGTTTCATATCTGAGTTGGAAACCTCCGGCTAGAGGTTCCATCACAGATAGAGCTAAAGATACCGGAAGAAAAGGCGCTGCATGGAGTTTTTCTTTCTTCCGTCCAAAAGCTGGGTGGAAGGCGAGCAAACTCAATTATAGTCATGAGTCCTGGAATTTTTCTTAAGCACAGGCCATCAATGTTAATATTCCAGGGAACCCCTTTAAGGAGGCCTGATTTCTATTCAGGATATACTTGTTTCTACTGAAACGATACTCTATGGTTTGTCCCTCAGTACAATATAAATGCATAATACAAGTCCGCTTCAATCACCAAAAATAACAACTTACACATAACTAACACATAGTATGTAACTAGATGCACCAACACTCATACTGCTTAGGCTACGCTGCAACAGTAGAAATATGTAGTAATTGAACTTCACCGCCATTGTTATTTACCTGTGCATCAGCCAGCATAACATCCTTGAGCATGGGTGGGCCTTTGGGTTCTCCATTTTCCATCCTCACATAATGCACCTGATATCCACGTATTTGGCCATGCTGCTTGTTAGACACAGGAGAGCGCCAGAGCACTTTAACAGCTGTCGAGTTCACAGCCTCTACCTCGACTTTGCGAGGAGGACCACTAGGAACTGGAAGAACATCATTTGATAAAAGAATATTATTGTCACCAGTCCCACCCACTGAACAAAAAGATCTTGAGTCAAACAGTAAAAATTCAAAACAATTATTTTTCTAGCATTTACTGAAAAGATCAAAAAACATGACTGATGCAAAAATGGAAGAAAAAAAGGTTATCAGAAAGAGAAAAACATGTAAAAATGTAAAAAGCCAAGGAAGACGCTTTGAAGCTTCAAAGCTCTTACGTTTAACGGTTGTACTGATACAAATAATAAGACAAAAACAAAATGCTTTAAAAATGATTGGATTTACTGTAAAAATGTAACAGATTATCGAGCCTTCATCTTTTGTTCAAATAGTACACTGGTCACAAAACACAAGACAATAAAATGAGGAAACTGAGTCAGTTTCTACAAAAAAGTAATAAAGAAATATACAAGAGGAAAGAAAGGATTGAGACATTTCAAAAACATTGAAATGTCAAGAGTAGTGCAAGAACTGAAAAAAGTTACAAGAATGTAAAAAAAAAAAAGAAAAATCAAGAAAAAACAGGAAAGAAAGTAGAAAAAAAAATAGGAAGAAAAATATTTTTTCCAGGTTTACATAGGAAAGGATTGCAAAAAATTGTGAACGTTGGCAAAAATTAGTGTGAAAAAAGAAAAAAATGAGAATCTTAAAAATGTTCTCTTTTTTTCAGAATTAATATAGAGCCTTGGAGTGAAGGAACAGATAGAAATTGATTGAGAGGAGGAAACATACCATCTTCATCTGTCCGAACCAATATTGAAGGACTTTCTGGGCCTGGTCCAACATCAGTGTAAGCAATCATAGAGATATGGTACTGAGTCCATTTTTCCAGTTGTTCCAAAAGGTACTGTCTAGTGTCTGAGGAAATGCCTGCAATTTCATGGGGCTTGTTATCTTCTCCATCAACGGCAGAGTAATTGATGGAATAGGCTGTGATAGCTCCATTCTGTTTGTCCTCTGGCGGTGGTAGCCAACTTACCAAGATGCTGGTAGAGCTTTGGCTGTTACATCTTATGTCTTGTGGAGGAGCTGATGGCTCTGATTTCAATATAGCATTACAGGGAGGTTGAAGTATAAGGGTAGAAATGATCCAAAAAATAAAAAATGAGGAAGAAAGGAAAAAAAAAAACAAATAAAAACAAAACCAAAAATAACTAAATAGGGCAACTGAATGACAAACAAAACTAAAAGAATTCGGGGAACAGAATGTACCTTGGCTTGTTAAAATGAATAGACTTAATGAAAAAATAAAACATAATGAACAACTAAGACAAGGTGTATGGGGACGTACGGTATGGATGTGAAACTTCACTGTAAAGTTACCTACCTGCATTAAAAAAAATGGCCTTCAACAATAATTTACCACAATTTTTTTTTGGCTGGTTGCAATTAATGCATGTTGCATGTTATAAAAGAAGGACATACTTAATGGACTTCCTATGGTCGGTTATGACTTTCCAAATTGTTTCAAGTTAATCAAAGTATGTTAAAACATGCCTTAAGTGCCAACCAGGAGGAAAATATATACCGAAAACAAACAAAATTTTGACATAAAACATCTTGCTTTCGATAGGTCGAATCCCAAAGAAGAATAGATTTTTGCAAAGTGAACACTTGAGCTACAATAAGCATGCAAACTTATTTATGTAATGAAGATCTAATACAAAGGTTTACCTACCCGAAGTGAGAACAGCATTGTTGGTTTGGACTTTTACTTGTACTTACCAAAAGCCATCAGTTGCTATACCAGCTCTCAAGACTATCATAGGTGTTATTATTAAAATTATTACTTTTAGGCTTCAAAGGATATAGATTTACGAAAAAGTAGAAAGCCTCACTTCAAAACACATACTGCCATTTTTAAATACTCGCTTTACATATATCGTACTGTGTGAACATTACAGCTATCTATCTATACTCAAAAAGTGGAGACGTGTGAAATGCTCTCCACCACCTTTAATGAATGGCTGTTAAAGCCAACCTGTCACCTGCTTCATGCTGCCTGAACCCATGGATAGCATGAAACCGGCACATGTATGCATAGTGCCCAATATTCTCCTCCTATATACAAAAGGGGAGGAAGCGGTTTGCCTATATGTTGCTGGCAGGAGCAGACCGGTATGGCCCGCCTCCGAGACTTAGTGTTCCATTCCAAGTCAAACTTCAAAGTATATTTATTCTGAAAGGCTTCAGGCTTTCAGAATTAGACATACACAGGCGCAATGTACATACCTGTCCCGGGTTCATGATGCCCATGGTTCAGGTAGCTTGAACCTGGTGACAGGTTTACTTTAAAAGGCAAGTTTGAAATCTATTGTATGTCTAGAGTACATATTTTGTTTTGGCCTAAAAAAAGTATATTTCTTATTTCAATCCTTGATAACTTAAAGCAAAAGGCAATGATGCTTGAAACAACAGTCAAAACATAGTCGGATAGTATAGGGGCCAATGCATTTGGCCGAATTACAGATGGATCCGTAATAGGCATCCATAGACTGCAACTGGACCACACTGTTATACATCTTATGGAGAAGCACAGGGAGATTGTTTTTTCACAAATTTCTATGAAATCCGTGAGAAGAAAAAGAACGGTCTATACTCTATTGCATACACTGGTATTCTCCAATAGGAAAACTGCTGTAATGGGAGAGCGTGGTGCCCTACAGTCACACCATATGTCAGCAGTATCATAGAGATTCTTTGTGCTGCCATGAAGACTGCAGTGCTTTGTCCTTGGCCCCTTAGACTATCAACATACTATAGCTTTTGCCATCCTAGATGGTTTCTATGGGTAACCAGCATTATGGTTATGTGCGAGTCATCTTATGATACTATCATTACCCATATCCCTTGTAACCTTGTCTTGGCTCATTTGATGATCAAACATCATTGCTTCAGAAAGGAATAAAGAGTTTCAAGAACGATGGTTTTGCTACATAACTTCAATACAGTTTATCTGCGTTGAGTACGTCCTCCGTCAGCATTACCCATATATATATAAATAAATGCTGTCTCATTAGGGATTAGCTAGAAGAAAACAATATTTCAGAAAGAGACCTACTTGACTGCAGGGTTTTGGCAGAGATTTCGGTTGTTGAAGCACCAAGGCCTAGTGGAGCCTCGGCAGCTAACCGGAAGTAGTACAAAGTGTTTGGCTTTAGGCCTTGCAGCCGATAAGATGTAGCTGGCTCAATGATGACAGATTGCTGAAGAAAGATGGAATCAAGTGTAATGAAATGAGATCTTTTAAAGAAAAAGCTTCATTGTAACCAAACAATGGCGGTAGATTATTTTTTGTTTTAGCACTAGATATTCATACTTACAATAAAATATTCCGGTATCATTTAAATATTCCAGAAATTGTTATAGACATCGGTAACAATGAATCAAAGTTACAGTGAGCCACAAAAAAATTACATTTTTCAAAAGTGAAACTGTCTCCGTTGTCCATTGCAACCAATCACAGCACAGCTTTCATTTCTTAAACTGCTGCGGTAAAATGAAAACTGCGCTGTGACTGGTTGCTATCTATAGGCCAAAGTTTGGTCAGCTAATTTCATGGAAGAATAGGGTTGCTCTAGCTTTGAGTAATGAGAGGTACTCAACACGTCACATAGCTAACCGGATCAATTGTAATCTAGTGTCAATTATGTGGCTGCTGAGAAAGTGGAAAAAACAAAGAGAACTGACAGGAAGAAAGGAAATGGACATCTCAAGAGGCCCTGAACATCACAAGATAGGTATCTAGTGCGTTTAGGCCTGGAAAAAAAAAAGAAGCTCTTTAGCTTCCGACCCAAGAACAATGCGGGATCTGGTGTCTGGAGTGAATAGGAGCACCAAAAACGGTTCATAGATGTCTGAATTTCAGTAGTCTTTCTGGACATCAACCGAGAACGAAACCTCTTTTGACACAGAAAATGAAAGCTGCCCACTAGAGATGAGCGAGCATACTCGCTAAGGCAAACTAGTCGAGCGAGTAGTGCTTTATGCGAGTACCTGCCCGCTCATCTCTAAAGATTCGGGCGGTGGGGAGGAACAGGGGGGAGATCTCTCTCTCCCTCTCTCTCACTCTCTCCCCCCTGCTCACTCCCGCAACTCGCAACTCACCGCTCTCCCCCGCCAGCACCCAAATCTTTAGAGACGAGCGGGCAGGTACTCACATAAGGCACTACTTGCTCGAGTAGTTTGCCTTAGCGAGTACGCTCGCTCATCTCTACTGCCCAACTTAAAGGGACAAAAGACCATGCCATGTGGACCAAAAAACAGTGGAAAAGGTAATTGTCTCAGACAAAAGCAAATTTAACCTGCAAATGTATAGGAAACAGTTGGACCGAGTAGAGCACTGTTTTGCAGATGAAACTATCCACATTAAGGGAATTTTAATGATTGATCCATTATAAAAAATAATCCATACAAGATTATTATACATACAAATTCTGGGAAAGTAACCTAAGTTTCAAAAATTCATTTGTACTTAGAGAACTCAAAATAACCAGCAGCATCTGCCACTAAATACTATACCCAATCACAGGGGTCACGAGTAGAGAAGAGCGAGCGTACTCGCTAAGGGCAAATACTCAAGAGAGTATTGCCTTTTGCGAGTACCTGCCCGCTCGTCTCATTTGGGTGCTGGCGGGGGTGAGCAGAGGGGAGCGAGGGAGAGAGGGAGGGGGGAAGAGGGAGGGGGGAAGAGGGAGGGGGGAAGAGGGAGGGGGGAAGAGGGAGGGGGGAAGAGGGAGGGGGGAGGAGGGAGAGGGGAGGAGGGAGGGGGGAGGAGGGAGGGGGGAGGAGGGAGGGGGAGAGGGAGGGGGGAGAGGGAGGGGGGAGAGAGGAAGAGAGAGAGGAAGAGAGAGAGAGGGAGAGGGAGAGGGAGAGGGAGAGGGAGAGAGAGGAAGAGAGAGAGAGGGAGAGAGAGGGAGGGAGAGAGATCTCCCCCCCCCCCCCATTTCTCCCTGCACTTCCCCGCCACTCCCCGCTGGCACCCAAATCTTTTGAGGCGAGCGGGCAGGTACTCGCAAAAGGCAATACTCGCTCGAGTATTTGCCCTTAGTGAGTACGCTCGCTCATCTCTAGTCACGAGCCAACAAATTACAATTTTTAACAAAAATACCGTAAATGACAATAACTGTTTAGTATCACTTATAGATACAGCCTATGAGAAGGGCATCAATAACTATCATCTAAATAGATGCGTCCATTGAGACCATACCAAATTCTCTTGATCCAACTCTACTGTAAGGTGTAGTATTGTTACGGGAAGAACATCTACTCATGTTTATTGGAAGATGGTTTTAAATGCTTTCTGATCAACTAAACCTAGCCATGGATATATACATCGTTCGAATATCCAAAGAGTGTCTAATGGAAGAGCAAGGAATATATGTAATATATTTCATTGCGTGTTTTATTACCTTTAATATCCTTCACCGATAACCTCTGTACAGATATAAACCATGTACTCTACAGTCCTTCATTCACTTGCATTATATCAGACCTGCACACGGTTGTTATTATTGTACTCTATGCGTCTTTGTCGAATTCAAACAGAATATTTAATCTAACAATTACCAATATTTCATTGTATTCATTATGGAATCTCTAAGATTTGTAGGATATCACAAAAACTGTAAAACGGACACTGCAGAATCCACAATTTACCTCCTCTGCATGATCCCCTTCTTTATAATACAGCTTGTAACTGGATATTGTGTCGGAGCGTGGGGGCGTCCAGGACAGTAGTATACTGGTTTCTGACTCTGCTTCTGCTTTGAAGTTAAGTGGCTGACTGGGAACTGCAGAAATAAAGGTTTTATTTATTTCCCTTGATTACATAACGGCAACATACGCCAAAGTGTTGTAGAGAAGTTCTCTCGCTGCCCCAATGGGGCTCACAGTCTGACGTCTGAAGTGTGGAGAGTACTGGTAGAAAATGTACACAGACAAGATTATTATTACTTCTTCCTATAGATGTAATTAGTTCATTGAAAACAAATGATTATGCAAAATCAAAATCTTACTCGTATATAGACCATGATGAAGCATCTACGAAGGATGTGTATTGCCAAGACAAGATCATACAATTTTGCTTTGGATACATATAATGATCATAGAGTCTGTCAGCTCCTATGAACCCCATAAACTATACTTATGGGTTTCTGGAGCCAAAATACTGAATTCGGGGATTTATTATACTTGCCCTCCTCAGCACTCACCCACAGTCAGGTGTCAAAGCTGATGGTCTACATAGGCAGACAACATAGAGGAGGGTGAGTACAATTCTTAGATGCCCGAAGTCAGTGTTTCAATTTCCACGAGTCCATAAGTTTAGTTTATGGACTTCCTTTAACCCCTTCTCAAAGTTGCACAGGACACATCAGGTGTCTGTGTATGCAGTGGGCTTAGCAGCCGAACTCGCTCTATACATGGCGAGTGTTGAGGATCTTTGACAGCCAACACCTGTCTGTAATGGCTGCAATTGGCAGCCATGGACCTTCTACAGCCCTCAGGGATACCATTATTGATTGTTTATTAAGACGTGCCTGTGGCACATCTTAATACAATTCTGATAGAAACACAGTATAAGGCCTCATTCATATAGGTGTATTTACGCTGTGTATTATGCGCATCATATCCAGTGCTAAAACCCCTTTAATTTGCATTGGGGCATGCAGACCCGTGTTTTTCATGCATATGAAAAAAAATTGCAGCATATCCTATTTGGTCTGCGTTATGGACCAAAATAGGCCGTTAAAGTCAAACGGAGTGCATAAGTACACAATGAATGCACATGATACGTGCATATTCACTGCATATTTACACATAAAATCAGTGATCAAAAATTTATATGTACCCAAAGATGATACCAATAATATCTGCAGGTCACTTTGCAAAAACCGAGCCCTCACACAACCCCACTCATGGAAAACTTTAAACGTTTTGGGGTTCAAAAGCTGGACAGAGGAAGCACATTATTTTAAAAGACATTTTAGTTTTTTAAGCAGTTCAACATAAAAAAGTATATAAATTTGGTGTCACCGTAAACATACTGAACCATAGAGTAAAGATAACATGTCTGTAATGATAGCGCCATCTGTCTCTAAATGGCGGACCACGAAACAGTTTGGCTGACCAGCATGAGCAGCTCCATCAGATGATCCTCTCTACTGGTGGTCCGTTGAGGGTGTCATGAGCCCGGTTGCCTTGTGTGTCCTCACACTTCCACTGGTCTCAACACCTCAGAAAGGCCCAAGTGGCGATCAACTCATCAATACGACTATCCAGCTTCTCACATTCCAATGTGCCCTGTCTCAAACTGTTAAGTAGGCAAAATCTCTTCTATTTTGTCGTAGAGGGGTCTAATGGTCAACAAGCTCTACACAAGTGGAAGAAGAGGTGACTACACACAAGGAGCCTCCGAGAGCCTCTTATAGGCCAAGAGCGGAACCGATTTTAGGGCCTCAGGTGGCAAGACCGTTCATCTAATCATGCCACAACTTTAATTATTTGCATATCTGCCTGAGATGTGATGGCATGCCGAATTTTACAGCAAAATGACAAACGTCTTCTAGGTGCTGGATTTTTTTTACAGTGTATATGCTCTAGAAAATAAAAGTGCTTCAATAACACAGTTCGTGTTCCAGATAGCCAGCAGCTGGCAACGGAATATGGAATCAAACCCAAGAGCCAGTCTACTATATCGATAAGCCAAGAAAACCACAGGAAGCATACATTTTTGCTGGCTTAAATAGAGCCAACATATTCCACAACCTTTTACACTACTGTTAGGGTGGTTTCACACACAGGTTTTTGTTTTGTTTTGAAAAAAAGACAGTCTTTTTGACATTTTTGATGCAGTTTTTGAGCCAAAGCCAGAAGTGGATCCAGCAGGAAGGAGAAGTCCTTCCTTTATATCACCCATTCTATTAGAATCCACTGCTGCCCTTGCCTGAAAAAAACTATGTAAAACTTCCTCAAAAACTGCAGATTTTTATTTTTTTTACACAAAAAACCCTGTCTGGGAAAACACCTAAGGCCGCCTGCACATGGCCGTGTAGGACCCCGCATGCGGAGTCCCACAGCGGAGTTAGACCTGGTGGCCAGCCGGTGACCCCTGCATACGTGTCCGGCGGCGTCTTTCCTGTGCTGTGGATGTGCCGGCCGGTGCACATGCGCAGTACAGATGATGCCACGCCGTCACTAGGCGATCCCGCGACCATTCTGCAAAGATGATTGCGGAATGGCAGTGGGACGGACGGCTTCCTTTGACTTCAATGGAAGCAGATCATGAGGAGCTCGCACAAAACCACAGCATACTGCGATTTCTTCTCTGTGAGTGGTAAATCAGTTTCTGCTCGTGGACATGAAATCGCGTATTAACATAGCATGCTATGGGCTGGACTTGCTGCGGAATCCGGAGGCGGATGCCTGCTCCGGATTTCGCAATACAAATCTGCCAGTGTGCAGGTGGCCTAAATACAAGTCTTTGTCACCAATGGCCTACACAATCTCATTTCCAACAAGTATTAGCTTGCTTGTCAGGCTGGGTTCACACAGAGCGGAACTGACGCACTGAAATTCCACCTGCAATCTTAAGCTAGAGACTAGGCAGCCAAGTGGCCGAGATTTGAAAAAATCTCATCCACACACTGCGGACAGTCTGCTGCGGCCAAGCTGCCCAGAATTCCAAGCTGCAGGATGTCAACTGTATTGTCGTTTCCGCTGCAGGTTCTCTTCTCTCTATGGGAGAGAGATGACTGCAGTGGAATAAGCCACTTCAAATCCCACGGGACTTCAACTACAGAAATTCCGCAGAATTTCCGTGCGGACAGTTCGCGAGATTTCCGTCCCTGGGAACCTAGCCTTATCATGCAGAACCTGTGTTTTTTATATATACATATTTAATTATTATATCAAATTTGGGTAAGGCTAGCATGTTCTTGTTTTTTTTTGAAGTTGGAGAGTAGGTTTATTATTTCTGTAAGGATATTTTATACATGATTCCACAGTTGATAAATATAAGGCAGCATTAAATTCTGCTTTACGTTATCAATTTTACTGTTTACATTGTAAAGTGACTGCAAAACCGTTTAATAACAATTCTATGGATGCAAGTTATTCACCAGTTACAAAATGCTGGACCTACCTCCTGTTTGTGTGATGACTTGAATTTCATTAGATAAAGGTCCATCTCCAACTGACGTAAAGGCCAGGACCTTCACTGAGTAAGTTTTTTGAGGCACCAAGTTTCCTATAGTGGTAATTTGACTATCAGCTACATTATATTTTGTCCAACTATTAATATGTTGGGTTGGGTCCATAGTATAATAAACTCTATAGCCCTGTATCTGTCCATTGGGTTCCTCAGGTTCTTCCCACTGAACCAATATAGTGGTTGAGCTCAGCATGCGTGCCTGCACATTCCGAGGAGGACTTGATGGTGCTTGTTCTGAAGTCCTTGTGGCGACTGGCTCACTGGGTGGGCCACGTCCGATGTTGTTTACAGCAACCACTCGGAACTCGTACTCCGAGTATGGACTAAGGCCAGCAACACTATACCGCGTAGTAGCCACGCCATCAATTTCCTTATACTGTTCTTCAGAACTCTTCGGTTTGTGCTGGATTATGTAATATGTTACAGGCTCAGGATTTCCAGAATCCCAGGTTAGCGTGATACTTGTAGCAGTGCTTTCTGTCACCACAGGAGTTCCAGGAGGCCTTGGTAAGGCTGGAATAAAATAGGATTCCTAGATTAAATACAATAGTCTTTCTAAACAGTCTAATGTCAAAGCGTTGGTCAATTGTATATCAGCTTATTGGATACCTCGAATAAAAAGCAATGTATCAATTGTCTGGCTAGAGTAAATTGTAATGAATACCAATTAGTGTTTTTTGATGTTGCTAAAGAAACTTGTCAAATTATACACCATTTATTCGGAGCGATTGTGTAATTAAGGTTCACAAAAGCTGCAACAATAGAAAGATCAGAAACGTGGATGGATATTACACAATATTGGAAAGCACGACTTTCATGTTTTAAAATGTTTCAAGCTGTGATTCCAATTCACAGGTCTGAAGGAAGGTACAAGCCGGATAATGGGATCATCATAATTGGGAGATTATAATCAAAACACAAGAAGTACAGATAGATGATCAACCTGATGGTGTCTTTAAACATAATTTGGAATCATCGGCATCAAAAACACCAACATATGAATATTTGTAATGTTCTGCTTCATAACCCTTTCCAATCCAATTTGTATCATGGTTTTCCTAGGGAGCTTACTCTTTTTCTGTCGTTATACAATGGCGCTATATGCTGGCTAAAGCCAGTACTGCATGAGCTGACACGTTGGATAGACTGACAGCAGAGAGGCTGGCAATATACAGTAAGAGAACCCCGACGGATGTCTTCCAACATCAAAGCTGTCCAGCCTTAAATCATAACATCTTCAGAGGTCAGACAGTGGATTGGAAAGGGTTAAAGCACCTTGAGGAGTTAGGCAACAGCAGAGGCGTATCTTAAAGCTCTGGGGCACCAATGCAAAACCTGTAACAGGGCTCCCAACTATAATGCTTTATTCATAGTACTGGGCTCCCTATATGGAGAAGAGAGGCCTTATGGGCTCCCTAAGGTTCCAGGGCCCGAGTGCAACCGCATCCCCTATAGTTACGCCAGTGGGCAACAGTATGACTGAATCTGTCCATGACTTTAGTAGTATATGGTAGTACAAGTAATAAATGATCACAGCATAAAATATAAAACACAAGCAGTAAGAAAAAGTAGCATTTTAGATAATATGTCTTATGCATATAATAATACCAAATCTTAATGTTAAAGGAATTGTCCAAGTTATACAATTGTAATGTTAACAGGTTCTCCATGGGTTAAAACAACAAAGCAGCTTATAGTCACCTCTCCTGGCTCCCTGCATCTTCAATTCCACTCCTCTTGTGCCCAGTGTTGGTTTCCATGCTACAGTAAGCCAGTGTAAGGGACATCACAGGCTGCTACAGCCAATGACAGCAATGGATCGCTGAGCTCTGCCACTGGCTGCAGCAGCCTGTGGCATGCTGCACACAAGCTGCTGCAGCCTGTAAATACTACATCATAAATGAGACCTGGAGCTGCGGCAGGGAGCCAGGAGGAGTGTGTATTAGCCCATTTGTTGTTTTGAAGACCCTTTAACGCTGACCAGTAATTGTTCAGATTCTCACTGGATAGCGTGGGACCGCCAAACAAAAAAGTTTTTGTTGTTCAGATCCTGCAAGCATAAAAAATCAAAAGATGATCGGCTTGTAAAAACAGGCCGTTGTTCATCTAGGTTCTGCATGCTTACTGGGAAAGAAGGGGGGCGGCCAAAGCAATTCTTGCCGCTTTGTCTCCATTCACTGAACAATCCTCGCTCCGGTGTGAAGCGCCCGACAGTCGTCCTGTGAACCAGACCCCTAACCCACGGAGAGCCTCTTTACATTACAATCACACAACTCGGAGAACACCTTTAAGAGTGCGTAGACCCTACTGAAGCGCCTTACCCTTAACAGTTATCTGTGCTATTGCTTCTATAACACCAAGAGTAGACATTGCAACACAAGTATAATTAGCCGACTGCCTGACGTCCGTAAGCTCCAGTACATTTCTGCCAATCGGCATATCATCCTCCGGAGTTAAATCTTCAGCGCCCAGCATCCACTTCACATAGGGCATCGGTGAACCTACTGCAACGCAAGTGATATTGACACTTCCACCAGGCATGATCTCATGATTTGTGGGAGGGATAGAAAACCTTGGAGCAATTCGCCGAACTAAACAAAATAAAAAAGGATAAAATAAGCCTAAGACGACCTAGAAACAACGGAAGTCATCATTCTGAGCACATGCACATAAAAAAAAAACACATTTGAAGAAAAAAAATATATATATATATTGTATCACATTGATATGTATACAGCAGGTGCATACACATTCATATTACTAAATGCAACATTTTGATTCCAAACATATAACATCCATTTACTTACACCTATCAGGCCCCAACAATTTACCGACTACTGAACAAAACACAAACACCATGCAAATACATATGTATATATATTTGTACTTTCTATATACATACATATTCAATAAAAGAACTGGTGAATTGCCAGCATGCTCATGTTACACAGCCTCAAGTGCTGAGTGCCCCCAGTTGATGTGATTGGATGTGACTGGCCACATTGTCACATCGCAGTCCGGGCGCACATCTACCAACGTTCTGAAAGTAACCATGACTCACTTTCAGACTCCGGAGTGAATGCAACCTACAGGTCTTTTTATATACTAGAACAGATACCGAAAATAGAGAGAGCAACTTATCATTGGAAACAAGGCAAGGCCAGTTCGAGTACCGGACTGGGTCATGCATGCAAGCAAATGACTGAGGTCTAGGCAACCATGCTTTGGGGATTTATAAAGATATGTTCCGTAGCAATTAAATGTAGGAATTGTTTTTCTGTCTCTCTGTCTGTCGGTAGATCCTGTATATCTGCACTAAAACAAAGGGGATTGTAGGGGGTTATAGACAACTAAAAAAGTTGGGATTTTGAAATAAGGAGGAGAACACAAGGGGGAAAGTATTAGAGTAGGCTGAAGTTGTTAAAATGTCACTATGGCTGTGAGTGCGCTGAACAGAGAGAGGGGGATGGCAGGGGAACATTCACAGTTTAGTTACATACAAAGTCTAGGCAAAGCAACGGCTACTGGATTAAGAAGAGTAAGAGAAGTATCTGGTAGGTAAATTAGGGTGGCAACTAGGAGGTTAATTGTATTTTCAACAAGCATTTGCAGAATCTACACTAGTAGGCAAAAAGATACAAATACTCCTGCTTCAACTATTCAGCTCTGCAGTTGTTATATTGTATCGAAGCATCGCAGTCGATGCTTAATTCGAGCGGCACGGCACGGGTTTCTAAATTGTCTACATTAGATCGAATCAAATATTTGTTTAGAATGCAATACATTATTCATTTCATAGCTTTAGGTTTTGGCTTAAAAATAAAATTTTCGGCTTAAATTTTGGTGAACGTCTCTCAGCCTATAGAAATGCAGATCGTGTCCAGGAACATCTCAAATACTTTACAGTTGGTTTAGGCCCCTCTCACATATCCGTTCTGTATCGCGATTACAAAGCTCCATTGATTTCAATGGAGCCTCACAGACCTGCGATCAATCTCGACATTGATTTTCGAGCGCTGTCTGCTCTATTTTACTGCGATTAACACACCTCATCACCCCTCAGAATGATGGGGTGTGTTAAAACCCGCTGTCGGAGGTAGTAAGCCGTGTCTGAAAATTGCGGTAAAATCGCCGAGTTTTGCCGACGGCATGTGTGGGAGTGGCCTAATTGTCCTGGCAGTTTGATAATAGCTTAAAGCCAGGGACATATATATTAGGAACTCTAGCCATGGATATACAACATCTCGTTTAACCCTTTCCAATCCAATTCGTATTCTGGTTTTCCTAGGGGGCTTACTCTTTTTCTGCCGTTATACAACAGCGCTATATGCTGGCTAAAGCCAGTACTGCATCAGGTTACACATTGGATAGGCTCCGACAGCAGAGAGGCTGGCAATATACAGTAAGAGAACCCTGATGGATATCTTTCAACATCGGAGCTGTACAGCCTTAAATCATAATGTCTTCAGAGGTCAGACAGTGGATTGGAAAGGGTGAATGTCACAGTGTAATGAGAAGTGTAATCCAGTAAAATCAGGTTATTTAATGACAAAGTAGAATGGTTTAAGCTTATTATAAGACCGCCAACTGTTGACCAGTCAAACTAACATTTACCAGTCTAATTCTAATGACTGGAGACTACAAATGTTATGACCAGTTTCGGTTGGTAGTAATATGTTTGGAGTTATATTCTACACGTCCCAATGGACTACTAAAGAAAGTATAACAGGTTTTTTTTTTCTGTGCCATATAATCTACTATACTTAATAAAAGATATCTGAAGGGGCAGGTATTGGACCACGATGATGTAGAGGAAAAAAACAGAATATTAGAGCATTTTAGGCACAATTCTACTTTGCTATAAAATAATCGTTTAAAGGGCCATGGTTCCCGGTCTCATTACAAATAATTCCCTTGCTAGTGCCGTGTCTTCGATATCAAGAAACTTTGCAAATACGATTCTAAAGAGTGAATAATTGAAGAGGCAATTGTTTAATGGTTATGTGGAAGGTACGGCAGGCAGGATTTAAGGGAGAAAGAGCAAGCACGTTATTGACATACAAGACAAGCACTAACTACACATGCAAAGATACAGTTCTAGTAGAGCTAAAAATTAGACGTCACAATACAGTGCGTTCCCATGCCCAACCAATATATATATGTTATATGCCATCTATTGTAACTGTGCAAAACAAACCAGTAGTCTAGGCAGGCATTTAATAAACTAAAAGAAGAGTTCTATCCAAGGTTGCCATGCACTCAAGATCATTCTCACATGCATCACAATTAGATTACAGTAATCATAAAGAAGCCAAACTGGAGCATCCACTGCCAAAACTTTACACTAAAAACTTATGAAAAAAAATGAGTAAAAAAAAATATATAAAAAAATCACAATGCAGCTACATTCATTTCATTTGTATTCTTTGTTATTGTTGAATTAATATTTTTGTAAGGTGGGTAAAAAGTAAAAAACACACCAACCTTCTCGCAGCTCTGAGGGATGTAGGGGTTTGATGCAGAACACAATGAAATGAGGAAAGGAGAAAAACAAGGGAAACACAGAGAGAGTAAAAAGGCCATATCAAGGCTTTTCAACTGCTTTTGAACATCTTTTACTTGTTACACCTCCCTAATCTTCAATATACGTTAGCATTTCTCCAGCTTAGAAACAATAGCTAGCCACGTCATTTATTTAGTTCTTATTGAAGATTTGTTTCAGCAAGTGACCTCTGCGTTACAGTAATTCGACTTGTTTTTTTTTTTGTTTTTGTATTTTTTTTTTTGTTTAAGACATTAAAAACAGTTATAGTTTAAAAATATATACTCGTGTCAGCTAGGTATGTTCCTAAAACTGTTAACACTATAGGAATGAGCTGACTGTCGGGTATTATCCCTAACCCATCATTTTCCATACACAGAAAGGTTAGAATTGTAGGTTTTGGTCAGTATAGGAAGCTACATGAGCAAGATAATACCAGCTTCGAAAATCAAAAAGATATTTTCTAATTGGTTGCAATGGACAGTGACCGTTGCTCAGTCATCTGTTTCATCATCATTCATTTGTTTCTAGGAGCAGCTACTAACTTTTAAAGGAATAGTCAGTTCATTACTGTAGCGGAAGGGATAACATTTACCAATAAGTATGTGAAATTAATAAAACAAAAATACAAAGAAAGAAGGAAAGTAGTAAAATAAGTGTGATGAATATACAATTATGCTCATTAAGCTGTTTAAGGTTAGAAGGTTATCCACTACAAACGCTAAAAGCAACATCAGTATTTGTATCCATTCGTGATGCTTTCATTGTCATCTGCAATTCAGGAGAACATCAAGCTATAAATGCAGGATTAATCGTATACCAAGGAGTAGACACTTAAAAAAAAAATAATAATAATATATAGAACCACCAAAATAAAGGCAATGCGCGCAACTAGATGCAAGAAAAAAAAAATAAGTCAACTGTAATAATACTTACAACCCTCAGGTATTGACCTATATAGTCTTATTTTTTCAGTTGTTGTCCACTTTTCTATTGTGATAATAGTAACTGCGAACATCCTGTAAATAATAGCCCCATTGCCCACAGAATGTAGACACCGGGGGTTTGTCATTCCTACCTCTTACATATAGATTTGCCGGAGCCGAATACCGTGTCCCAGCACTGTTGGTTGCAACACACTCATATTTCCCCTGGTCAGCCTCTTCGCTCTGCTCAATTTGTAGTGCACCTGTCCAGATATAAAATATACAGCCAAACAAAGAGTCAGATAATATTCATTCGTTCTACATATCCCCAATTTGAAATTAGTAACACAGACAAGGAAGGTCCAATCAACGTCGATTCTTGCTAAAGACTTCAGATAAAAAAAAAGCAATGGAATTGTAAAAAAAAAAAATATCAACATTTTAGGTCATTGTTACTTTTATGTAAGAAAACAAAATCACAGATACAACAAGCATTTATTTTTATGTAAATAAATTGTTAAAAAGTTAATTAAAATGGAAATGAGTGAAACTGCTTCAAGGAAGTAAGGCTTTGAAATATAACAAAATATCGTATATATTTTGTCATTGTTCAATTTAATATATTTTTTATATATATGTAAAGAATTAAATTTAGGTAATTTGTAAAAAAAATAAACTGTAATACAGTTTAGAAAGTGTTAAATTTTGGAAAGCCGAAATGTTTTACATATTTTGAAAGCCGAATTTAGCAGCTGGAACAAAAACGCTGCACGGCACAAAAAGTAGGAAAAGCAAAAAAAATGTTTTTTATTAAATTTTCCATATTAATAAAAAGATATTTCGGCTTTGTTCAAGAGACAAATCTCCGCTTTAAGACATGCAGGTTCTAAAGAAAGACAGTTTGATACAACTTACAAGTTAAGAAATGTATGCTGGAAAACAAAGAGTAGTTGAATTAGAAAATAAAATATATAAAACAATGGCTACTGACAAGACCAGAAGAAGCCAACCAATCACTGCTTGAGGTCCACAGTAGGCCCCTAAGACACCCATCAAAATCCACAGGTGGGATTAGCAGTGTGGTGTCACAAAACCCAAGAAAAAAAAAAAAAAAAGAAAAACAAAAACAAGAAGAGTTGTAAACATTGAGTCAGTATATTCAAAAACATTGCTATAAACATATCATTAAAATAGAAAGTTATAAACCTGATGTTTCCAGTGCCTGGAGAACCGATGATCATCCAAAAAGTCAATGAAGAAATTCAAGAAATTTCAGTAAAGGAGGGGGGAAACAATTACAGTATGTAAATTTGCAAGAGGAAAACGTCGAGTTTGTTTTCAATTTTACTACAAGAAAAAAATTGAAAAACAAGAAGAAAAAAAATAGAACAGTTATAAGACCAGAACCAAAAACATCGCTGTAATACAAGATCAAAAAGTCGATTCCTGGTTGCCATCTGCATGTCTTCAACTGTTCCCTAGACCAAGTGGCATAGGTCCAGAACATGAACAGCTAAGGAAGAAAAAATGATTTTTTTTTTCTCTCCAATCAGTCGGACAAAAAAAAAGAAAAAAAAGAAAAAAAGAAGAAGAAGAAAAAGAAGAAAAAAAGAGGGACACATGGAAAGCTGTGACTGGGCTTTGGCCAAAAGACCTTGATATGCTTTCTTTGAAGCATATCACAAACTAAAATTGTTGTAGTAAACCAAATAAAAAGGATGAATAAAACACATGAACAAGTAGTAAAATAATAGAAAAATAAAAAAAAGTGTTATTTTTTTTTTAAATGATAAAGAACAGATACAAGTATAATGGAAGTACCAAAAAAAAAAAAAAAAAGAAGAATGAATTAAGATCATTCTGTGACTCTTAGTTCTTAATCTTACCTCTTATTGGTGTACCACCTGGGTGGATAATATGAATGCAAATAAGATTAGAAAGAAGAATCATTAGTACCAGAAGAAGGAGGCTTAGGATTTGGAAGAAGAATTAAATCAGATTTACAAAATAGAAAAGGATAACAGGAATATATTGAATAAAGGTAATAGGTCTTAAGTGCTACTGCACTGTACGATAAGGAGCCAAGGACCCAAAATGGCACTTAACTCCACGAACTAGTACAGACATATCATTTAGTAGGGGGGATAGCTATTCTAATTTGCATCTTTAAACCATTGGAGAGGTTGAGCGTACTATTAATAAGACGTTTAGGGAGTAATGCTCATCTTGATCTAAAAGCTCTGTGAAGGGCATTTGATGACAAACACTGTGGTACAGGTCAAGGTACAACATCTACTTTAGGATCAGTGAAGCTAAAGGACGATTCCTTGAGTATAGGTGTTGGCTAGGTTGGCTACGACAACAATCATTTTGTGAAGGTGTGTGCACCACTACAGAGGTTTTCGTGACTACGCTAGCTGGTAGGAGTAAAATGCATGCCATGCATTTTAGCAGTATTGTAAATACTAGGGATGGTCTAAGTATGGAAACTTGTGGGGGGAAGAAGTGCGCTGGAGGACTAAGCACTTACCAATGGATTCTGTAGATTTAAATACGGAGAGAAGAAAGACATCATAAAAAAAATGATTATATTCTGTATCTCTTGTCACTTTTAAAGATCTATCAAATCTATGATATTACATTTTAATAATAAATTTAGACTTTACACTATACACAGGATCTGCTGACAACAATCAGGTAGGCACTATACAAGACGGTTTGAGCAGCACAGAACGGTTCAGAAAGCCAGGCAATTGGAGAAATCAGAATCTGTTACGTTTTGCGCTGGTTCTTTTAGAAGAATGGAATTATTAGATTTGTTGAGGAATACAGATCATAGTTAAATATTCTTCACTGTAAAGGTTTGCCAGCAAAGTCATAAGGATTGTACTGCCACCTGGGTTATACTGTAAGAAGTTGTCCATAGGCTGGATCCACACACATCACTTAAGAGATGTTTTTGGTGGCTTCTATGAGTCTTTTCAGGCTTTTATTTTTCTCAACCACTTTGGCCAGATGTTTGCTAGGAAAATCTTATGTTCTCTACATATTGTTTTAGTTTGTGGTGTTTTTGTAATGTTTTGATCCTAGTGGAATTCTTTAAAAAAAAAAGTAGCATACCTTGTGGGTTGCATTCTTGAGGACGGGATCTTCCCATATACATCATTAGTAATAAAGACTGCACCAAAAAAACACCACTGCCTGTGTGACTTCCTTGGTGAAGTTTTCATGATGCTTTTTAACTGGACGATAAGAATAATGTGCGAAGAGGGCCATTGGTGGTGGTGGTGGTGGGGGTTGGGGGGTAGTGGGTTGAAAATAAAAGGGTATGTCCTGTACCCAATAGTAAAAGTTAACAAGTAGGTATGATAAAGGACCAAATATGGGGTAAAAATCTCACCGGCAGCACGGGCTACCTTACAGTTGACACAAGAAGTCGTAATTTTATTTGGTTCCTTGTCAGTCAAGGATTAGCGGGCGCGCGTTGAGCTTTCAGTGCATTAATAATCCACCTAACTGAACCAAATGGATTTTTGTGGTTTGGATATCTAAAAAGAGTATAAAAGAGTAAAACAAAAAGAGAGAATTCCCTGACTGGTTTGTTTACAGGAAATAGCCTTAGATACTTCTTCTATTTTTTTTTGGATTGTACTACAATGTTGGAGAAGGATTGTTAAAATTAAAAGTAGAAAGCAAAAATAAAGAAAGAAATAAGATAGAGGAATGGATCTTTCAAGTAGCGCATTAAAGAGAGAAAAGAAATGAAGGGTATTGAAGTACAGTCACAGCAGTGGGGAATGAGGAGTAAACACAAGCAGAGGAACACACACACACCCGCACACAAGTAGACTTTGGAATAGGCAATGACTACACCGCAGACATGGAAACACACCAAATTAGACGAAAAAAAGGAAGTAAGAAGAAAAGTCTTTACCTATAATTAAAGCAAAAAATAAAGTGAGAGAGAAAAAAAGCTTTTGGGGTTAGCACCTGTGACACCTTACCTGAGCGTAGCTGTTTTATGCGGCCATTACTGTTGCTGGTGTCAACAGGTAAATAGTCTTTAAACCAAGTTATCTCAGGGTCTGGGTTTCCACTGGCTGCACATAACATAGTGGCTGTTCGAGTACGCTCTACCACTTTCAATTGGGGGCCCATGTCAATAGTGGGGAAACCACGGGGAATTTGATCCTCTGAAAAACATAATTGGGATTTGATAAATTAGCACGTGTCTCTAGAATACGTAATATTTCTTTAGCTTGACATATTGACTTATTTAGACTAATTATAGCACTGAGGTCTTGTGGACAAACAAACATCATAAATGCGTGGAAATATAGATATTTTGCCATTTTTCATTCAGATTATGGTCAACGTACGAAATTGGCATTGCATTGAGCTGAATGCTACGGTGGTTGCTTAGAACTGTTGGCTTCTGTACACTTTCTTGCTGTCGTATATACTACTATCCTCTCTTGCGTAGATGGTACAGTAGTAAAAGTATATCCCATTACAAATACTCGAGCGAGTATTGCCTTTTGCAAGTACCTGCCCGCTCGTCTCAAAAGATTCGGGTGGCGGCGGGGATGAGCGGTGAGTTGCGGGAATGAGCAGAGGGTAGCAGGGGGGGGGGGGGGGGGGGGGGGAGAGAGATCTCCCCCCCGGTCCTCCCCGCCTCTCCACGCTGGCACCTGAATCTTTTGAGACGAGCGGGCAGGTACTCGCAAAAGGCAATACTCGCTCGAGTATTTGCCCTTAGCGAGTACGCTTGCTCATCTCTAAATGTGATACTAGACAGGGATGTCTTCAAATCTTTACTGGAGATGAGCGAGCATGCTCGGTTAAGGAAATTACTTGAGCGAGCATTGGCATTTTCGAGTAACTGCCTACTCGTCCGAAAAGATTCGGGGGGCGGCGGGGGAGATCTCTCTCTCCCCCCCCCCCCCGCTTCCCCCACAACCCTTTGCTTACCCCTGCCACCCTCTGAATCTTTTCGGACGAGTAGGCAGTTACTCGAAAATAACGATGCTCGCTCGAGTAATTTCCTTAACCGAGCATGCTCGCTCATCTCTAATCTTTACTCATTCGATACTGTATATGTTTGACACAAAACAATACCTTCACTGTGAAGTCCAGTACATTATTTAATTGTATAAATGATAGTAAATCGGCAGATTGTATATAGCATACACAACTACTGAAGTCACTGTGGATATGAATATTCAGCCTGGGATCCTTTCTCCAGTAGGACTGTGCTCGGGGCTAATTGCCACCAAGGCCATCCCAACAGTAGTTATGGTGATGGATGATGCTGTCAGGTAGTCAAACTGCGCTGAGGCTTGTATTCAGATGCCTGTACAATGTACGGTCAGTGAATAGATCAAGCAAGTATTTTTTTCCAAACTACTATCAACATGTAATGCCCCCTTTAAACAAGCTGGTTCTCATTTGAGCGAGCGCACGAGCAAGTGACATCACTGCTAACTCCTTCGCAATCATTTGCGCTTGTGCAGCCTGTTTAGACAGGCAGATCATCATTGAGAATCGTTCAGTACTTCGCATTCTATGAAGCGGGGAGTGATGTTATATAACCAAGCTTAACTCGCGGCATTTACAAACTGCCCTACCTGCCCTTCCCGCACCCCGTTTTTTAAATTTGGCATTCCCGGCTAAGCATCATGGTGGTAAATACCAAGAGGCTTGTCATCCGTCTTACAGAATCCTATGTTGGTGTGTGCATGCGATTCAGAATAACAGGAGCAGCTTTTTGTGAGCTCAGGACATAATGAACTAAACAGCAAGAAATGCACTCCTAGCCGCACACTCGGCCCTCCCACACAAACACACCGTAATGTATGGAAAGCAATTCCAATAGTCATTTTATTTAAAAAAAGGTAATTAAATTCCATCCATCCTCTTATGCACAGATAATCTTTGTAAATAGTAGTCATTAATTTTTCATGAGAAACATCACAATATAGCAGACTTAAATAGCTTTAGCCTCTTTCGTTTGACAGTTGTGGCGCATTTCCAATGCCGCTGTCAGGTATTTGGCAATAAAACCCGGTTTTCAACATAAAAAGATTCAGAGAACAATACAATTTGTAACTGGGATTATTATCTCAGAAAATAAATATTTTTTTATCTCTGCCGGCAGTGTAATACCAAATTCTAAATAACTTTGGAATTGAAGGGAGCGCGATAATTGTGAAACCAAAAGAGGAAAAAAAGTTCCAAAAATTTGACAAGTGCTTCGGGCCGCTGCCAGAAAAAATATGGCTGTCTTTTTCCGGAAACCGTGTAGCTCTTGTACATGGCTTGTGTTTTGCACTGCAGCTCAGCCCCATTCACCTCCTTCAGCTGCAATACACATTTGTCGCATCTTAGGCCGCCTGAACACGGCAAAATCGGATTCCGCATGTGGGAGCCCGCAGCAGAATCCATCCCTGACAGCAGCCGGCGTACCTGTATTTTCTCATCTTCATCCGTAGTGCGGATGGACCCGTCGGCTCGCCGCTGGACTTGTGCAGTACAGATTTCTTACATTGCATATTCGCTGTACAGATAATGCCGCACCGTCGCTAGGCGATGACATGGATCCCGCGGCCTTTGCGCAATGATGATTGCAGAAGGGCTGCGGGTTGGAAAATTTCCACTGATTTCAATAGAAGCTGCCAGCATGAAAATGGAGCATGCTGCGTTTTTTTTTTTTTTATGTGAGCGGAAAATCGCAGTCGCTGTCCACGCGTGTGAAAAGACATGCTGATGCTCTATTGGTTTGAATTGGTGCGGTATGCCGCGGATCATCCGTGTGAGAGACGATAGCAGATGCCACAATTCAAACCTGGTCATGTGCAGGCGGCCTTAAACGGGAGGAGGTAAAAAAATCACGCCAAGCATCATCAGTATGATTACATGGATACCAAATTTAAATATTTAAACATAACTTTTTTTCACCATGGCCTGCACTTTACGGGTTAATATACTAACTTTTTTACATGAGTGTTTATGAACACGGCCATACCAAATTTGTGGCAATTTTTTTTTCATGTGTTTTTTTTTTTTTTACACATTTCTTCCATTTTTATATATTTGTACCTCCAGTTGCCATAGCCCACCAGGACCCCGCAATCACAGAAGCCCCCCTCCATCAGCCTATCCATGATGAAGTGACATTGAATGTGGTATGGAAAGGGTTAAATAGCAAGGATAGGTTTCTCCAATCCCTGCTGTCAGAGCAGGTGTTGGGCTGTTATCAGACAGCTGAGCCCGAACTCTCCCTGTCTCGGGAGACTCAGAGGCTATCTTAAAGCTTCCAGGTGCCATAGCAAAACACTGGGACCCTGTGATCACAGTATCCCGCTGTGTTTTACATGCTGTGGTCACATTGAAAGAGGCAGAGTTAAACAGCAAGAATCGGTTTCTCCGGTCCCTGCTGTTACAGCAGGTGCCGGGCTGTTATCAAAAAGCTGAGCCCACACTCTCCCTAGCATGGGAGACCACTAGTCAGCAGCCTGCAAAATTGATGTGTTCTGCATGGAGCTAATTTCTGCAAGAAGCAGATAGCTCCATTCCCACTGCAGTGGCTAGGCTTGGTATTGCAGACATTGACTTCAGTGGGAACTTATCCTATAACAACAGGTTTGGCCACTGCAGTG
Organism: Eleutherodactylus coqui; assembly: GCF_035609145.1. Taxonomy (NCBI): domain Eukaryota; kingdom Metazoa; phylum Chordata; class Amphibia; order Anura; family Eleutherodactylidae; genus Eleutherodactylus; species Eleutherodactylus coqui. The sequence goes on from NC_089841.1 coordinate 221,104,416, forward strand.
AGAATGGAGCTGTCTGCTTCCTGCAGAATTCAGCTCAGTGCACGAGCACAAAGAGCTCAACAAAGGACGCCCCAGATGACAGAACCCCGCTGAACTACTAGTGCTTGCATATCCTGTGGATAGGCCAACAATAGTTCACAACTGGACAACCCCTTTTAAAAGGACATTGCAGGACTTTTTTTTTTAGGGGGCACAGAGCACAATTGATTTCTGGATACTGCAGGGGGGTGCAGCCACAATTAATTTCTCTTGCTAACGCAATTTTGCCATTTCGACATGAGTTGTCAGTGAAGAGATTCTCTCTTCCCCCACCCTTTCCGCAATTGATAATCAAGTGATTATATGTGCCTCTCTCTGTCGCCATGCAATTGCTATTTGGTGGTTGACAGTCTCTAACACTGTAATTGCCATTTCAGCAGTTGATGGTCTTCTGGAGAAGATTTTGGCTTTGGCTCACGATTCCTAGTCATTGTTACTAGGCTTGTTAAAAAGTCTGACATTGACTTGCCGGAATGCTGCCTTCCAATAAATGGCACTGTAGAGGTATTGTTCCATCTTCCAATTTGCATATTTCCCAGAGGACCATGGATAGCCTCATAAGTCTCCTTAGACCTTCTAGGTGCTCTCCCTAAGCAGAAATGATACCTTTCCTGACCAAAGTAGTTGTAACACGACTTTGCATTTCCAATACGTTGCCTATAGCATTATCTAAAATATAAGTAGCCATTACACGAATTTCTGTTTCTAAAACATTGAGCGACTGACAGTTGAGCAATTGCCGACTGCATTATCTAATATACAAAGTTGCTATATTTTACATGCTCCAATAACTGGCAACCACTCAACTGTTCGTAACATGAATTTTCCAGGATTCCTTTTTTTTTAATAACGTTAGAGGCAATTACTCGACTGGCAACCGCTCAACGTTTTGAAAATATAAATTCATGTTACAGCAATTTTTGCTTCAGATAATACTATAAGCAAATGCTCAACTAGCAACCACTCTACTGTTTGAAAATTGCCTTTGGTGTGCCAGCGATGAAAATCTACTACAGGTTTGCTGTGCCAGTGATGGAAATCTACTAGAGGGCAGCTCCAAATCTCTTTCCTAGGAGAACGTTTAGTTTTCATAGTCATGACATTGGACCAGATGGAAGAGATTCAGATAAAAATCTCCAAGAAGTCTCAGCAGGAGTTACACTGGTCTACATCAGGGTGGCATACGGTGGGCATGGGGAGGAATGCTACATATAGCTTTTGAATAATGTCACAGAACACCCCAGATGGCTTCATCTGATTTCACACTGTATAGAAGCGTCTTGCTATCAAGACTGAAACTGTCATAACTATCATTAGTTCGAATGCACACGTCCAGGTTGGATTCCGCATGTGGGATCCTGCAGTGGAATCCGACCCTGTGCCCAGCTGGTGACCCCTGCATATGTCTCTGGATCTGTATTGTGGATGTGCGGCGATGTCGCGGATTCCGCGACCTTTCAGCAATTATGATTGCGGAAGGGCCGCGGATCGGGTGGCTTCCATTGACTTCAATGGAAGCCGTCCACTCAGAATGCAAATATGCCCGTCTGCATTTGGCCTAACCTACAGTGCAATCAGAGCAAGCTGATCGCTGTGTAATGGGCGGAGTTAACAGTCATGAGGTGTGGGAGGAGACTACTGTACTGTCTGAGATGCACCCAGGGGCATTGTGGGAAATGTAGTAGAAGCAGCACACAGGAAATCTGTGAGCAGGATGTAAACCGTGCACAGTGGATTACTCATAATGAAGAGCAGAAAATCAAGAGGAAAAATAATGAATGGACTTATGATTTATGACTATATTGAAATCTGACTTTGGTCTTGGAGAACCCCTTTAAACTACCAAATGAAGAACTTGCAGGAAAGAGGTAACATTAAAGGGGTTGTCCCGCGCCGAAACGGGGTTTTTTTTCTTTTCAACCCCCCCCCCCCGTTCGGCGCTAGAGACAACCCCGATGCAGGGACCTAAAGAAAAATCCGCACAGCGCTTACCTGAATCCCCGAGCTCCGGTGACTTCTTACTTACCGGCTGAAGATGGCCGCCGGCATCTTCTCCCTCCGTGGACCGCAGGGCTTCTGTGCGGTCCATTGCCGATTCCAGCCTCCTGATTGGCTGGAATCGGCACGTGACGGGGCGGGGCTATACGGAGCCCCATTGAGAACAGAAGAAGACCCGGACTGCGCAAGCGCGGCTAATTTGGCCATTAGACGGCGAAAATTAGTCGGCTCCATGGGAACGAGGACGCTAGCAACAGAGCAGGTAAGTGAAAAACTTCTTATAACTTCTGTATGGCTCATAATTAATGCAATGTACATTACAAAGTGCATTAATATGGCCATACAGAAGTGTATAGACCCACTTGCTGCCGCGGGACAACCCCTTTAAAAAGAGATGCTTGATGCAAATATCATGTTGGTCTTTTCAGCTACTTGTTCTGTTTGGCTTGGCAGCTAAGTAGTCCATATAATGAGCACATTTGTAATATTCCATTCTCTTTCCCGCATCTTACAGCAATGAGAGTAGTGACTTTTAGGCTACATCACACCAGTGACCTCGACCATGAAGCCAGAAAAGTAGCAAAAACAATCATAGAAGTCTTAGTGCCCAACGCTAAAAGCATTAAAAATCATTATGCTATTCACTAAAACTAAGGCCGCCTGCACCCGACCGGGTCGGATTCTGCGTGTGGGATCCCGTAGCAGAATCAGACCCTGTGCCCAGCCAGTGACCCCACATACCTGTCCAGATCCTTCATATTCTGTACTGCGGATGTGCCGGCTGTTGCACCGATGCAGTACAGAATATCCAGTGCTGTCGCTAGACGATGACGCGGACCCCGCATCCTTTCCGCAATGATAATTGCGGAAGGGCCGTAGGTCGGACGTCTTTCATTGCCTTCAATGGAAGCCGTCCGTACAGAATCCGCCTAAAAATGAAGCATGCTGCAATTTTCCCCCGTGAGTGGAAAAAAAAAAAAAAAAAAAAAAAAAAAAAAAAAATCGCAATTGATTTTCGCTCTTTGGCGTGAAAAAACACTTTTCCATAGTATGCCACGGCAGGCATTTGCTGTGGAATCTGGAGGTGGATGCCCGCTCTGGATTTCGCAATGCGCAGGCGGCCTTAGCAGGCAGATATATTGAGTAATTCTTACCCTGCACACTTACAGAGTTTGTGAATTAGCCTTGTGAATGCTCTACAGATAACTTTGCACATACAGAATACTGGAGAACATGTTTAGAAGTCTGCAGGATGTATTCCACAAAGTATTTATATTCTATCGCCTTTTCGAAGAAACCTTTGCAAACACAGGATCTCTCTCTATAAAACCCTATTATTATCCTTAGGTTCCATTGGAGAGCTGCAGGGAAAAAACACTATAATTTAGAGTATTATACTGCCTGCCACTGAGATTACAACATCCCAGCTATCTGAAGTATAGACCGATGTTATTATAAACCAGACGTGATCAATACATTCCGGAGAAGAAAATAACAGCAATGTGCAATGCATTTGGGTACCAAAGAACAGACTAGAGTCCCTCATCACTGTCATGTGTGTACCCTGCCGAGGTAAAATATAGCCTATGGCAGAATGATGTGGCTTTCTAGCTACTGTAAGCCGATTCATCAGGTAGACCATATCTCGAATAGTCAACTTCCTATCAAACACTTGTACGTGACAGTACAGGTCACTTCTCATAATCCAATCTTTGTGTAACACACTGGGCTTGTTCACTTAATCATAGACACTGTTCATTTCAAGTTCTCAAAGGCTTTGAAGATTTGCGTGAGACTAGCTTCCATCACATCGAGCAGAATAGAGGAGATGGGAAAGCAAAGTTCACACCTAAGCAGACAGGTGAGGTCAACGCTCCGAGAATAGGAAATTATAAAGGCAATGGAACCTTTCCTTGACATATGTCCATTGATCATATTCCGTAACGGGAACGATTGAGGCTTTACGTGCGCCAACTAGAGGTAAGTCCACTAGGTAGCTGTCACTGTAGTAGTTAAAAAAAAGTATTGAATTATTTAAAGACTAGGTATGGGATGTATCCACTGCTATCAGATTTACAGAGAAGAACGGACATGGCAATGTCGTACTTCCGTCTTCGAGCCTACTAAGGTAAATATGCACAGTCACTTGAAGTGGATTATACGGCTTATGGTTTCTTTCCGGCATTCTGGAGTTGCCTTTCTAGACCATGAGCTCTGCTCCATCAGGTTCACATGGGATGTACATGTCACTTCTGGAGCATTACTAATATGATGTGGCTCAGCCAAAAGTTCCATCTTTTACGAAAGCCGAATGCTATGTGCTAAGAAAATCTTGTCCTAATGATGCAGAGTTATTCTTTCTTGCATTGTCTATTCAGAGAGCAGTCATGCACGGTATCACGGATACCAGCTCTCCGCTGCACGCCAAAGCGATGATGTCACCCTTTCTTCCCCTCACTTTTTGTTGTACACACACACAATCCAAGTTCTGAAGAACCTGCTAACAATCTAAAGCCTGTGTCTACACTTGGCACATCAGTGGAAAACAGCAAACGGAGAGAAAAAAAAAAAAAAGATTTTCGCTTTCCGTGACTGACAGGAATAGCCTGAAGCCTACAGCACCGAGTCAGATTGTGTTTCCCAGTTGAATAATACTAATAGTCAGTTCTCATGGTGAGTTCAGCAATCAGTTGCTTTTGGCAATTGTTCAATATTTCATCGCAGTGCAACTGTTCATTATTTCATCCATGTAAATTAAAGGGTTGCAAGAAATAGTTACTGTTTCTCATTAACTAAAATGTATTAATTAGTTGAGTTTAAGGGCTTGGCACAGTTAACGTAGCAATTTAAAAAGCCTTTCCTGGTAATATTTGTATGAGTCTGCCATTGTCAAGGCTGGTGTATTTGCAAGGTGAAGTTTATAGAATGCAAAGGTTACTATTAAGAAGTAGAGAGTTGAAAAAATAAGTCTTGTAAAAAGTATGTTGAAATTAAGGGTGCGTTCACACGGAGCCGGTTTTGACGCAGATTTTAGCCTTTCCATTGAATTCGAATGGAAGGGCTGAAATCCGCTGCAGATCCGCTTCAAAATTCATGACGCATTCCGCAACAAATCATTAGAATGTGAAGGCATCGAAACCGGTTTTGGTATAGATTATCCCTACTTCATCGTAAAGTTAGCATTGATTACCGATATTGTTTTACATTGGTAGGAAGTATGGATTCCCTGACATTTTGGTGGGATTTTGGTGAAGGCGACCAACGACACCACTGCAGCCTGGTGATGAACTGAAGGACAGCCGAATTCCCACAGCAGTCTACAGATGGACATTTTTAGTATTTTTGGAGTTTTCTGATGTACCAATTAATGTATTTACCATAATAAAACCGTAAAATCTGAAGATTTCCAGCTATGATGTATAGAAGGATGGTTTCTCATCTACAGCAGAGATTCTTCTTCTCTGCTTTGTTTGGGGAGCAGGGAAGGCGAATCCCCACGGCCGAATGGCTCCGTCTCTGGACAGAACTGAACAGCACCGGACGGATCTCATTAACTATAATGAGATCTGTCCGCTTTTCACCCGGCTTTAAAGAGCTGCATGTAGTCATTTTCAGCCGGTTCTACGACAAAGCCTTTGGCCGGAGGTTCCGCCATAGATGTAAAATCGGCCTAAGAAAGAAAAAACGTAACCCAACAAACCATTCAGAAATCTGAAACAATGTATCGTTACTATAAAGTTAATGTATTATAGAATGTAGAGGAGACAGAGGGACTGGCACATGTTTTGGGTTCCATGGCACCCCCTTCCATGCCTTCTCTCCGGTCCAGGGGTTGGTTATCTGGCTGTCAGATAACCTAACAGTGCAGGTCAAGGAGGCAGCTTTCTCGTTTCTGAATAAAGACCAGCAGGTAAACTGCCTTTCGGTCTCCCTGCACATCACTACTATAATCTAAATATATTCGATATTCTGTGCCAATTAAGTTTTTAATTCTGCGTGTCTTTCTAGGGATAGGAGTTAAAGCTAACACTGTGGCTTCCTGCTACTAACAGTAGGGGAAGATGAGGGATTTACTGCATCTGTTATCACTGGATGAGATGTGTAAACACTTTGCAATAAGCTTGTAAGGCCTCCCCAGTGGTGGCGGCGAGCTGGCGGAAATGTATCTTTTAATGCTGTGACTACACAGAGGATTTGGAGCTTTGTATAAGGAAAACAGGCTCTGACTAATGTAAAGATATGCTGCATAATGAATCAGTTCAACGGCATGATTATAAAAGGTGGACATTCCCTTTAAGGACGTGTTCACATGTAGCTGATTTGATTGTTGCGGATTTTAATCCAAAAGAAGGGGGCACTGAGCAGGCTTGGACCCGATGACCATGGAGGTCTCTTCCAACTCTACCATTCTATGAGGCTGGACAAACATCTGTCTGGGATGATTTTGTGAATCCTGCACTGAGCAGGGTGTTGGACCCGATGACCCTGGAGGTCCCTTCCAACTCTACCAGTCTATGAGGCTGGACAGGCATCTGTCTGGGATGATTTAGTGAATCCTGCCCTGAGCAGGGCGTTGGACCCGATGACCCTGGAGGTCCCTTCCAACTCTACCATTCTATGATTCTATGAGGCTGGACGGACATCTCTCTGGGATGATTTAGTGAATCCTGCACTGAGCAGGTGGTTGGACCCGATGACCCTGGAGGTCCCTTCCACCTCTACCATTCTAGGCTTCCATGAAAATCCAAGACAAAATCTGCACCAAATCAGGTCCATGTGAACATATCCTGGCCACGTTTTCCACTGTGTAGTACGTACAATTATTTAAATTGAAGCCCCCTTTTATTTTATTATTATGATAGCTGTTAGACATGCCACTGCTTCCGAGGCGGCTTCATGTGGGCAAACTTTGCGCAGCACGCAATATGCAAACATCAATAGGTTTGTGCACATTTTCCGCTTTTTGCACGCTTGAAAAAATAAGACCTGCCCTATTTTTGCACACTTTTGCGCACCAAGGGTCTTACTGCTCCTACTCAACTCATTAGGCTAAATAGCCATGTAAATCTGTCTGGGTTGAACGAACATGCCCTGCATGCGCAAAAAAGTACAGTAAATACGCCAAAACACACACAAAACAACCTCATACGTAGCACAAATAAGTTGTGCTAAGGCGTGCGCAGAAACGCATACACCCCTATGAAGCCGCCCTAATTGTTGAGTATACTGGTAATATCTCCCACGTTCCCAGTGTAATATATGGAGAACAGGTAGGTTTATTTCTCTTCCTCTCTACATGCTCCGCAGCCCTTTCTCTCCATTTCTCCTTGGCTATTTTCTAGGAAGAGTAAAGATTTTTCTTTCATCTCTCTGAAGACCTTTTGATTCCAGTACTGAACATATCACCTGCCTAGAAATTGGCAAAATGATTGCCGCAGACAGCTGTGTGAAATGGCTATAAGCACAATGATTTTGAGAAGCTGACTCCTGACCTTTGACAAAGCAAAACCATGGACCTCGAAAGAGAAGGCATTCTCATCCTGATGGAAAAGGGCAATGTAATATTTCTAAAATGAATATTGCAATTTCTACTTCTATTGTTTTGCGCTCGTTACGGTTAGGATGCCGGAGATTTCTAAGGAGGGAGAAGAGTTATTATCTGTGGATGAAAGTAAAGCAAACACCATAGCATATGGAATGGATGTAATAAGGAGCCTCTGGAATGGATGCTTTACTCCTGGTTTCCTGGATGTAAGTGAATCCCCAGAACAAATCTCTGTTAATCTCAGTTCCTGGGAGAACACTAGCATTTTATAGCAGTAAAATCTGACCTAGATTCCAAGTTGATGCTTCATAAAGCAGATAAAATATGACAAAGTTGCCACCATTTTCTATGTTGCTTGTTGATCACGTTTTATCACGGTTGTGTAACGAGAAATGCCGCCGGCTTCTAGCTTTTTGCCATTTCCATTTATTGAGAAGTCCTATCTGTGTGAAACTTAAGTTGTCTCAATTAGGGTATATGGATGTCATAGATGGGGTACCAGGATGGAACAGATCGAAGAGCTACTACATAAGATCAGCTCAGAGTCAGGCGAATCTGGCCTATGCATTACATAGTCATTCATTTGAACGACTGGCAAGTAATACTACATTTCCCTTGCATCGACTACTGGGAAAATGTATAGATTTGTCCTTACCCTTGCTTTTTGGCACAACATATGCTGAGATGTGTGGTGATAGAGGAGAAGCTTTTAAAAAAAAACCCATGATTTAGCGTTACTCCGTCATGAGATGTCTATCCAATATGTGTCTATGTGTGGCCATGCAGTGGTTAAGTTGGGAATTGCAGCCTATAAAAGGTTTTTCTAACATGTTGCAATATGGTATTGGATTGGTTTCATGAGTCATTAACCAGATTCAAGCTGAGGTAAAGGTGAGCGCATCTTGTATGAACTGACGTGCCTTCATCAGGTGGTAAGAGGCGATTGCCGAGGTTCAAGAAGTGATCAGCTGATCGGCAGGCCAGCTTCTAATTAAAAAGTCAACTTATTTAAATCTTACAATTAAGATATGTGATCAGAGTTCTTAATATCTGAAACAAAGACAATAACCCACTCAGATTATTACACATCGTATCAATTGGAAATTTTCTGTCTCCTATAAATGATATTTATATGAAAAAAGGAGAAAATAAATAAAATAGCCTTTGGGGGTTAAAAACTGGTAACAGAATAGTCTTTTTTTCAGTCCAGTTTGAATCAGTTTCAGCATCATCGGGGCCAATGTGGGACAAGTTAGAGAACTGAAGCACAAAACGTTGCATCGGATGTTTAATCGGTGACACACAACTGGTAATAGCCGTGTTCGACTCCTTTTGATGTAACACAATAAGGGCTTAATGACACAAGAGTAGCGTATTTGGTTCCGTGAACACACAGCATTTTATGCACGTGTTCGGCCCTTCTCATGATCTTTTTGCACGTGTAAGTGCTGTATATCCTTGCTTGCAAAAAAAAACTGAAAAGGCGCAATTTTTGGTTTTATGCGTAAATACTCAGTGAATACGCAGTCCCATTCACTCCTATTTCGGTCCACAATACTTACCAAAGTAGGATGTGCTACGTTCCTTTTCATGCTATTAAAAATCACGTGAAAATTACATGGATGTGAAAGAACCCATTGAAATCTCTAAGTTCTATCTGCTGTGTATTATGGCTTTAAGTCCATGTGTATGAGGCCTAATGTACAATTTGACTATATATATATTATACCTATGCTACAGCCGTGTAAATGAGCCCTTATTCGGTTATATCAAAAGAAGTTGAACACTGTTATTACAAGTTGTATATCACTATTTAAACATCTGATATCTACTGTGTATATGTATATATATTTGGCCATAGCCACCAGTAAGATTATAAAGGGAATCTGTCATCAGAAAATGAACTATTGTGTGAATCATAATCTTATGTAAATCATCCTTTTGAAAAATTCTTGATTTTTTTAAATTAAATTTTCAAATTCACACTATGGTGCAAAAAAAAAAAAATCTAAAAAATCCTGCAGTTCTCACGCTGACCACCAAGCCTAATATCCTGACACTTCCTGTTCTAGAGAGAGAACTTTTCAGCAATCATCTCATTATCCTCACAGGCAGTATTCCAATGAAGGTTAACATTTCTATATGGATACCACAGGATTCCCCATTCTCAGTAAGTGATAATCACAGTTCACCTCCTACCCATTCCTGCACAATGACCTCTACAAATCTCACAGTACCTGCCCGGAACACCTTTCAATAGAAATCAATAGATCTGTTCCTGTCCAATGTGTAAAAGGCCTATGAGGTCGCTGTAAAGCATATCTCTGCAGGAAAGTCAAGACGGCTGCCCTCATGCATAGACAATAGAATAAAAAAATATATATAAAATCTGAAAATAAAAACTGATTGGAAAAAAGAAATGGGTGTCACTATCTGGTTTTAATCATTAATAAAAATAAATCGGTGATAAACCCCCTTTAACCCTTTCCAATCCAATTTGTATCCTGGTTTTCCTAGGGGGATTACTCTTATTCTGCCGTCATACAATGGCGCTATCTGCTGGCTAAAGCCAGTACTGCATGAGGTGGCACGTTAGATAGGCTCCAACAGCAGAGAGACTGGCAATATACAGTAAGAGAACCCCGACGGACGTCTTCCAACATTAGAGCTATACAGCCTTAAATCATAATGCCTTCAGACGTCAGACAGTGGATTGGAAAGGGTTAAGTCAGATTTCAGGCGGCTGTTGAAAAACGAGAATAGTAACCCAAGTATTTGCTACGGGCTACTGCTTGACTTTTCCGATTCACAATTTTACTACGATTTCCCAATGTGTGCCCAACGAGGTAAATGTGCCACTGAATGAATCATAGAGGATTAGCAATAACCTAAAATAGTGCCAAGATATGCAAAATGCACGACGGGATGTAAATGTCACCTGTACATTTCATTCCTGTGTCTTCGTTAGAATCATTGCACATAACAGATATTCTAAACTTACTGTAAATATATGTACGGCTCCAACTCCATAATCATGCATGGATGCCATTCCCTATTCTCTGGGTCACAGAGGTTTACGGGATGTATTAGACAGAAATGTATTCTAACACCATGAAATGCAAATGTAGCCGATGTATAATTTCACAATCTGGTTTAGCAGAGCTTTCGCAGCGAAGTATAACAATGCTCTAGGCGATGCATAAATATGGCAGGTGGTACCGGGTACATTTTTAGCAATGGTTGGAGCAGTATGTACCTCCTAGATAGGGGCTTCTATAATGACACATAGGCCTAGACCTCAGAGAGAGCTTTAATTACTGTGTGTCTACATGATCAGCACTGGTTGACACGAGATGATACCAGGACCATTAAGAAGAAACAACCGGTTCTAAGAAGTATTGTTAATCATTAGTGAGCTGCTGGTGAGTTTACGGGCCGAACGCGACTCTGAGCTGTAACGCTACGCAGAATAAAGTAGCAGACAAATGTAACTACTGTACATTTGTGTGTCAGATAAATGTATGACAATGGTATATCGGCACTCGGCAACTTGGGTGAACTCCCTACAGAGGGCTTACAGAATACTTGAGATGCTAGATAAAATGGGTATTGTAGCGTCTGAACAACGCGCTCCAACCTCTGTGCTAGCTCGCTCTCCAGTGTGGATACAGAAAAAGGATGAGGATTCTCTCGGCAGATCTCCCGAGTACGTTCATGAGTTGCAAAACACTTCCATTAACTCTAAGTGTGTGATACACAGATGGATGAGACCCCCAGTGAAGAGCGGGTCACTGAGATATTGAAGAGACTGTCAACTTTTTGCACCTCTCTGAGGGCAGTGCAAGTAGTGACAGGCATGCTGATTACAGTGATAGGTCTGCTGTGTGGATCTGTGCAGTACTTTTGGAGAAACTTGCCTTCCATCAGTAGCAGCACATGCATAGAGGACTACTTGAAGGATGGCTGCACATGACCGGGTCAGATTCCGCATGTGGGGGGCCCACAGTGGAATCAGACCCTGTGCCCAGCCGGTATCCACGCATAGCTGTTTTTATTCTTCTCTTTCTGTACTGTGGATCGTCCACATGGCGTACCATTCGACAGGCGCAGTATAGTTTTGTTTGTTTTTTTCATCTCAGCTTTTCCCGCGTCGTCACTAGGCGATGACGCGGAATCCGCGACCTTTCCACAATTTCATTGCGGAAGCCGTCCGTGCGGAATCCTCACAGAAATCGAGCATGTTACCATTTATCTTCTGCGAGTGGAAAATCGCAATTGATTTCCGCTCGTGTAGAGGAAAAAGCATTTTTTTTTTCTCCATAGAATGCTATTTGCAGGCGGAGGCCAGCTCTGGATTCTGCAATGCAAATCCAGCCGTGTGCAGTCGGCTGAAGTAATCCTGGATATTCATGAGCTGCAGATAGCTACACTCTCCTTGCCCTCCAGTCACTGGCTGACAAGCTGTCTGCTAATTACTCTGCATAGAGAGAGCTGACAATCATTGGCTGGAGGGTGGGGTGGGTGTGGCTAGTCTGCAGCTCATAAATATGCAGGACTAGTTCTGTGTCTGGCTGCTACTAATAAAATGCAAGTTTCTCCCAAACTACTGCACAGACACATACAGCAGACATATCACTGTAATCATTGAGACAGGTACTACCTTAGGCTGCTCTCAGTGAGAACAGCAGAAAGATGGCAAGAAATAAGAGGTTGTATCCCTTTTCTTAAAGAAGCACGAGACATGATTTTTTTTAGCGCGACTCCTCTGTTTTTATTAAGACTTAATCCAGGATACAATAGACACGTTTCAGGGCCATTGCACCTCTTCCTCAGTATTTTAGCTGGGGACACACAGCCAGCATCGTTTTGTGTTCTCTTTACAGAGACGTTTTTTGGACAGGCTGCACTCACCCTCTGTGACGAAGCTCTTAACCTAGGACATTCGTATGTCAAAACCAGTTTCCTCATTGAAATGAAAGGAAACGGCATTAATCCGTTCTGCCTTTTTTTTAAAATAGAGCTGCCGCTGCTGCCAGCAGCCCCATTGAATGCAATGGATTGCCAGCAACCCTGCAGTGATTTTCGGGGAAGGGCTTTAAATACAAGTCCTTCACTGAAAATCATTCATAGCATGAAAAATAATTCATATATATATATATATATATATATATATATATATATATACATACATACATACATACATACACATACACACACACACACACACACACACACACCTCTCCGCCGCTGCCGGGGCTCAGCCGCGTCTTCACCCTGCACTGCTCTGAAGTTTCTACATCAGGCGGGGATTTAAAATCCCCGCCTGCTGAAAGAGCTGTATCTGATTGGCTGAACGCTCAGCCAATGACAGGCAGCGCTCAGCTATTATTTTCAATTACATGCTGCTCTCCCGCTTTTTTCCTCTCATCTTTAATTTGCAAAAAAAATGGTGACAGAGTAAACATCTGGGGTGCAAGATATTGGCGCTTCCCAGCAACACCATACCTTAATCACGTATACTAAGCAAGGTGTTCAAGCTAATCATAATCTACGTCTATAAAAAATAAGGCGCACTTTCAGGAGGTCCACTTTATATACATTCTAACACTATAGATGAAAGGACACAACGTGCAGATGTGACACTGGCGACCTTACGTGGTTACAGAACAAACATGGCTACTTAGCGCCGCAGCTGCATAATACAATACGAGAGGTAACACTTGTAAGCCCAAGTCATTCCCTTCCGACGCTTTCAAATCTAAAAACCATCCAACAAAGTTTTGTCACTTTTTTCCCCCCTCTAAAAAATAAATACAGTGAAGCGCTGATTATTTTCCCTTGTAAGGTTTATTTGCTTTCGAACAGGGTTGATGGATAAGTCTCAGGCATCGCTGCTGGCTATTCCAGTAGTACAAAAGTAATTTGTTAACCTTCTCTCCATCATTTATAGCCGCTGAGTCTTTTCCCCTTTAAGCCCTGGACAGTTATAGGATCAATACAAATATGCTTCTAAAATACATCTTTCTGCCCCATGTTTGTTTTAAGCTGCATCATTCATAATGGTGATGGATTAGTTATGCCAGCCTCCCTTGCCTGGACAAAGCACACAGCATCAAAAGAGCATATATTTTATGCCCAAGGTCAGGAGGAAATTAATGGATAAAGAACTAGATACAAATGAAGTTCAAGTTGAATGGGCTGAGTGCTCTCTACCGGGTCTAGCCAAGGAACGCCGCCGTACAAAGTCCATTACATTAAATGCTCTTCAAGCATTTCAAAAGTGTAATCGTTTCCATGGGCTAATACATAAAAGAAGCAATCTTTAACATCTCTGTAATACGATAGCCTCCGGGCGCCGGACAGGAGAATCTGTTTTAGTGTTGCTTTAGCATATTCCATTTTTCACTCACAACTCCGAACAGGTTGTAAATAGGCAGCATGAAGTTTCCTTTCCACCGCCGTCTCTTACGTTCGCCCCGCAACTTCAAAGTGCATCAACACTCAATATATACTTATAGGCAAATACATTCGACATCATCGATTACTAGAGCATTAAAACGAGCGGAAAAAAAAATAAAAAAAAGATTTAAAGAGTAACTAAACTTTTTTAAAGAAACTTAACAGTGAATATAAGTGCTGTGTAATATATCTTGGGGCCCTTTTACATGCAACGAAGGTCATTCAAAAAAAGAAATCGGTGGGTCGTGCGAATTTCATATAAATGCCTATCTTTTGCTGGTAACCCTAAGGCAGCCTTCAGCAATTGTGCAGTAAATATGCAGCGGCCAGATCAAGACCTAAATGGATTTACTTGCGGAAGTGCTGTAGAGTTTAACCCGCCTGCTGTGGATTTAGAATCTGCAGCGTTTAACAAAAATCTTGTGGATGCGTCAAGGAAAAATTTTTGAAATCTCCTCCAGAGTCTTGAGCTGTAAATGTTGCCGAACGTCTGTAGCGATTCCTGCAGTGGAAATCCGGCAGCATTTCCGCAAAGTGAAGACGGCGTAAGGCCGGCTTTACAAGAGCGCTAAAATTGCGCAAGATTTGTGCACTGCGAGATGCACAAATCTCGCACAAGTATGAGCCCCATTCTTTCCCTGCATGGCACTGCGATCGATACGGGAAACAAAACCCTGTCATGTTCGGTCATGCTGTGTGCTCTCGCACTGCGGCGCCCATTGCTTTCAATAGGCAGCATTGCATCATGTGAAAAAGAACGCAATGTGAGATCTCCCATTGAAAATGGGAAAGACTCTGCGATCTCCCTGTCATCCGTGGTGGGGGATTCGCTTTACCTGCCCGAAGTGATGTGAGGCCGTTTTCAACGCCTCGCATTCTCAGGGCTTTCACATGGTGGGGAGCGCGATATGAGGGCGGGATTCACGGCCCCATGTCACACTCACCCGTGTGAAGTTAGTCTAAGAGGCTGCTCATTAGTGGTTTAGAAAAAAGTGACAAGTAATTAGACCTTAAGGGTACTTTACACCGATTATTGCCAAATTCTCGCTGGAAACATGCGGTTGCCAACAGGGTACTGAGTGACTAATCGATCAATTACCGGAGTTGCTTGGTTTTCAGCAAAGCTTAAAAATGAAGCTACTATCAAGTCCGTACAAACAGGAGCCACTCAATATTGGAGCGACTTCTGTTTACTATGAATTGTGGCGAGCCGGGGGTAACAATTCCAGCCTGCTGTATACCCTTGAGCGACTATCGCTCCTTTGTAAGCACCTGAGTGATAGTTGGGCAGCAGTAAGCGGGAAAGCTGTCAATGGGCGTCCCGTGTAAAGAGCGGCTACACGCTTTGTGTCTATTTTATCATGCAAATGTCAACAACCTTTATATTCAACATTAGAGTCAACTGTGTCAAAAGAAATCACACGAAGCTAAACAAACAAAAGCCCTATATGCAATAGTTGCTCTTTAAAGTATCAGCCGCCATATATAGGTTATTCCTTTAAATATCAGCAAATAGGATTAAAGAGCGAGTGCTGCACTCGTTCCTCTTTTGCTTGCTCTTACACGTTTAAGGATTTGACTTCTGTTGACTCAGATAGTAGACATTCAGCACAAACCTGTAGCAAATCATCTTTTACTCCCCCCCATCCTATCAATGTTACAGGAACTCCCCTCAGTACAATGTGCTGCTAGACCCACCAGCACCGCGGGGATTAGCAGGCACTCTCTGGCTCCGTCTAGTTAAGACAACTGCTGCGCGGATGTACAGTATGCAATATACTGAGTAGCAAGTTATTTATTTTTCTGTTTAAATCCCATGCATTAGGTTTAGACTCGGAGGTTCATTTTCAAGATTATGTATTGGGGATTAGCTACATAATTCCCATTACTCTTAAAGGGAATTGCAAACCTAATCCTTCATTCTCCAGCCCTGCACATCACATTGGGGAAAAAATAAGCTTGAAGCACTAGCTGTGCTAAGTAACAAGTGAATATTTATTTCAGTATTCCATAGCATTTAGTTTGAAATGACAGCGTGAAGACTTCTACGCATACGAATTCAACAAGAGCTGTGCCTGCAATACCAAGCCGGTCCACTGCGCTATGGTCACCGCCGGGACAGTGACCCTAGGAAATCAGCTGATCGGTGGGCCCCCGCTGATCCTCTATTGATGACCTTTGGGTCATGAATGGAAAAAAATTAAGTCCCAGAATAACCCTTCAATACAAGTTGAGTAAAGCAATGTTTTTTATATATGGTTTTATATACATTACTGCTGAACCCTTTAGGGTTAACCCTCTCCAATCCACTGTCTGACGTCTGAAGACATTATGATTTAAGGCTGTACAGCTCCGATGTTGGAAGACGTCCGTCGGGGTTCTCTTACTGTATATTGCCAGCCTCTCTACTGTCGGAGCCTATCCAATGTGTCACCTCATGCAGTACTGGCTTTAGCCAGCAGATAGCGCCGTTGTATAACAGCAGAAAAAGAGTAAGCCCCCTAGGAGAACCAGGATACAAATTGGATTGGAAAGGGTTAATGCCCACGGCGTTTCACAGCAGCTATTAGGTTCTAGTGAACCTAATAGCTCAATGTTCACGCTGCAGAATTCTGCAGTGTGAAATAACAAATAGGGAATACGTGCGGATGGCTTCCATTGTAGCACAGCGGAAGTATAGCGTGAATATGCGCCCCGCCCACCGCTGACAGCGTCATGTGACACTCCCCCGCGCGTCATATGACACTGCCGGCGCGTCATGCGGGAGCTGCACAGCAGATCCGGAGGGGAGTATAGGGGCTTGGGGGGAGGGATCGCCCTGACGGACTCCGCTGCGGTATTCCGCTTGTGGAGCCCGTCACGGCCGTGGGCATGAGCCCTTAGACCGGTGGTCTCACATGACCGGATTTTCCATTGCAGAATCTGCTGCCGGCGTCCCTTTGGGGAATCGGCAGCAAATGGCATGCATTGAAGGGTATGTACTTTCGCTTTTTCCTTCACACTCGCAGAAACGAATTGCAATTTCCAGAAGCGGAGGAAATGAAGGCTGTCTGACCTGCAGTCCATCCGCAATCGACACAGTGGATCGGCAGTGGGTACCTGCATCATAGCCTACAAATATCTGTACTGCACATGAGTAAGCATCCGCGATCGTCCACAGTACAGGAAAAGATGGTACGCAGGGTCGCCGGCGGGGGTCAGAGCCGGATTCCGCTGTGGGCTTCTGCATGCAGAATCCGGATCGCCCGTGTGAGACCAACTTTAGTTGAGATATTAATAATGGAGTCCTATAAATTACATATATTATATTACAAATGATATCCACAGTAGGCGCCAACTGTAGCATAAATGGTCAGACTCATCCCAGTAGTCCGGCTTATTCTCCAACTCTAAAAAAAAAACAAAAAAAACAAAAAAAAAAACTTACCGATATTGACCCTAGTCTGTATGTGAGATAGGAATATTAGCCTGTAGGCCCCACTGCAGACAGAAAGTGATATGAAGGATGCCAATCCTCTCTGTACTCCGCTGCCTAATACGTTGGTGCTATATAAGCAACAAGGAACGAATAAATGAGGTTTTTGTCCTACAGATCCCTAATAATACTTAGCAATTCTAGATCTATTTGCTACGAGGCTTCCATCACAGAACTGTATGTGTAAACAGCATATGGATAATTGTATGCATTACAGGCTAATCTAAATGAACAGCACCCAGCTGCACCGCACAGCAGCGTTAGGCCAAGTATTACTTTTATATTTAGCCGCAGCGGCACTTCAAGATTTATGTCTCCTATTAATTGCACAGAAATAGCCTACGTTTACATTACAAAATCAATTCCAACATGAATAAGCAACATTATTTCTGATTACACACATTCATTACTAATGGATCCACTAAATTAACATTCTTGTCCTTTTTATTGGTTGGCAAAAGCAGAAAAAAACCCTAAAGGATACAATGTTACTAATACTAAAGGAAGAGCAAACGGAATGTCTTACAAGCAGAACTCAGACTTACCCTAATAGTACAGCCGGACTAAATTGGGAAACCCGGTAAACCTTCACTAAGATTATCAGATCCCTTCCAGACTGACGGCCTTTTTACCCAAGACCATTACTGTTCAGAATTGTTCTGATTTCTGCGGGAATGATCGCATGCAGCAACTGAACTACTGCGGAATAAGTTGGCGCTATACAAATAAAGATTATTATTATTTATTATTATTACTAAGGCCTCATGTCCACGGGGAAAATCAGGCCCACTACGGATTCTCCATGTAGAATCCGCAGCGGGTCCCTCCTGCCCCGCGGACATAAACTCACCTGCTGCGGGCCGTGCGTGTCTTCCCTTCTTCGCGGATGGATCTTCTTTCTTCGGCCCGGCGGATGTGCTCGGCACGCCGGCTGTGTGCCGCACGCATGCGCCGGGCTGAAGAAAGAAGATCCTGCCGTGGAGGAAGGAAGACCTGCATCGCCCGGAGCAGGTGAGTTTAATTCAGGCGCGGGTCTCCTGCGGATCCGGACGGCTTCCATAGGCTTCAATAGAAGCCTGCGGGAGCCGTCTCCGCGGGAGACCCGCGCCTGAATGGATCATGTCCATTTTTTTCATGCTTCAGAAATTTTTTAATTCACCTTTATTGACCATCTGCGGGTATTTATCTACCCGTGGGTGGTCAATGCATCCCTATGGGGTGCAGATCCGTGTGCAGGTGATCCGGATTTTAATTGTTCTTTTTCCCGTGGACATGAGGCCTAAAGGAGAATTGTTCCGTTTTTGCATGCAGAAGACATAATGACGAGCCGTTCGGTGTGAACAGCAGTCATTCACTTCTGTACGCCTGTCGTCTTACTGTGAATGGAGGTGGGTGGGGGAGAACATTTCCCAGACGCCCTGTCTCCATGCCAGCAGTGATTTGAGTGATGCCGACGATACTCACTCCCGTGTAATCGCGCAGGAGCGAACCTCATTAGCTCAAGCTGCTTTCAGATGATTTTTCCCTTTGGTGCAACAACTCGTGTGACTTCAACAGAAAAGGTGTGGGGCCTAAATTGTGCCCAAAATTGTGGCAAACAGATGGTATAAAGTTAGACTAGATATTCTTAAAATTCAATAGGTTTACCACTCAGCATGAGTTGCAGTGATAAATCCGGAACATTTTAAGACTCTGTCTTAGTTTGCACTGTCTAAGGCTTCTTTCCCACAAGCGTATATCGGCTGCCGTTTTTACGGCCGGCTGATCTACACTATGTTGGAAGAGCTAAAATGGGTGAACGGGCGCACAAATCAAGCATTTGTGCGCCCGTTCAGACGGCATAGGTGCCAACGCATATACGCCGAGACTACCATGCCATCGCTCCTTCTCCCTCCTTCCCCATCGCAGGCTCACCTGTCTTCTCCTCCCCACTCGTTCTTTGCAATGGGAGGGGGTGGGACAGGGGCAAAGCTAAGTGCTGTCCCGCCTCCTCCCATTGATGGCTATGGACAAGGGGCGGGGAGAGGGCAGAGCTTAGCCTCACCCACGCCCCACTCCTTGTCCACAGCCAGCAATGGGGGGAGGTGGGACGGGCCGATGCTTAGCTCTGCACCCGTCCCACCCTAACAAATTGCCTAGAGTCAGTGGGGAGGAGAGGACAGGTGAGCCTGCACAGGGGAAGGAGAGCAGAGGGAGGGAGTTTAGCAGTCACGCTGCTAAACTGCCTCCCACCTGTGGCTGCTGCCATGGGCTCCCGTAAGAGCCCATGCAGCGGCCGAGGTATTCTGGCCCAAAAGATAGTTCCAGGACTATCTTTTGGGCCTGACGTAAAAACACTGGGCGCTATATTGAGCTGGCCGGGTGCTTTTCCGTCTCAAGAATACGGCCATGTGATCTCATGCATTGGAATCCAATGCATCAGATCACAGCGTATATCAGCTGGCCATGAAAATGGCCAGCTGATATACGCCCGTGGGAAAGAAGCCTAATGCTGCATTTACATGGAGAGATTATCGTTCAGAAAATCGTTCAAACAAGTGAGAATCGCGCACTTCTCATGCGCCATTTAATTTCAGCTGGTGTAAAAATCAGTGCCGGCTCCGTACTCATTGTACAGGTAAAACACTGCCGATCAGGGTTTTATATAGGGATGTAAAACATTGAACGATCATTGAATGAGAACTCGTTGAGAATTGTGCAGTCTAAACATGCTGCCCGAGCGAAGAACAAGCTGGAGATGACATCAACAGCTCGTTAGTTCGTGTCTTTCTCGTTCAATGTAAAAGGGGCCTAACTTTCAGACCGTATTAGTAATTGTGCTCCAATCTGATCATAGCTCCGTGGGAAGGTAAGATCTATTTCCTACATTCCTGATGTCGGATGACACCTTGCAGAAGGCCTCCAACTAACTGAAAGTGGTGATACTTAAAATAAATAATATGCCTTGTGGATATGGGGTAACTGGAGAGGCTGTTTAGCTCCATCCTGGTATTGAGGCAATAGTAGATTCAAGTGTCTCTGGTGCTTGCAGAACTGAATAGTGAAATAATTGTGCTTACGGCCCTCATTCTATGAGCCAAAACACTCCAGCAGACTCAAGCATTCTATATATTGCCACCCTTAATATGATGGCTCACATAAACGGTGGCAATGTATTACTACATTAGCAGTCATCAGGGAAGACTTTTCCCACAGGTGCAATGTGAAAGAACATGTCTCTAATGAGATGATCCCTTTAAAGTCCTGACTAGCTATATATGCACTGTGTAGTTCAGATTCTGAAAGATTTAGCTGAAATTTATTACGCTGGACCCGATCAGGTGAACATTAATTGGAGCTTGTGATTCAAATAGCAGGATAATATAGGGGAAAATCCCTTTTGTTTACCATAATGCTATTTTCCATTCTGATCACCAGAACTTTTGACCGTTTTAGCCAATAAGGCATATGAAATATTATACTTATCAAATTACACCCCAAATAATGTTTTGTACTGAGATGCACTCATTGGACAAACAAATTCCTCCCCTGTAAGGAGTTGTCAGAATCAAATGAAACTTTCTCTGTGTGATTGTAACGTTGATATAAGTGAATATCAGAGCAAAAGGATCATTTTTACGGAAAACTGAACCTCAAGGGAGGCTCTAGTACCCTGTTGTACCGCCTCTGGCTTGGATACAAGATGTGATACAGGCAGGCATGGAGGCTCTAGTACCCTGTTGTACCGCCTCTGGCTTGGATACAAGATGTGATACAGGCAGGCATGGAGGCTCTAGTACCCTGTTGTACCGCCTCTGGCTTGGATACAAGATGTGATACGGGTGGGTATAGAGCCTTCAGTACCCTGTTGTCCCACCTCTAGCTTGGATACAAGATGTGATAGGGGCGGGCATGGAGGATCTAGTACCCTGTTGTACCACCTCTAGCTTGGACACAAGATGTGATACGGGCGGGCATGGAGGCTCTAGTACCCTGTTGTATCACCTCTGGCTTGAATACAAGATGTGATACAGGCGGGTATGGAGGCTCTAGTACCCTGTTGTACCACCTCTAGCTTGGACACAAGATGTGATACGGGCGGGCATGGAGGCTCTAGTACCTTGTTGTACTGTCTCCAGCTTGGATACAAGAGGTGATACGGTTGAGAATGGAGACACCAGTACCCTGTTGTACCGCCTCTAGCTTGGACACAAGATGTGATACGGGCAGGCATGGAGGCTCTATTACCCTGTTGGGCCGCCTCTAACTTGGTCACAGGATGTGATACGGGCATTCATGGAGGCTCTAGTACCCTGTCGTACCACCTTTAGCTTGGATAAAAGATGAGATACAGGTGAGCATGGAGGCTCTAGTACCCTGTTGTACTTCCTTTAGCTTAGGTACAAGATGTGATACGGGCAGTCATGGAGGCTCTAGTGCACTGTTCGGCCGCCTTTATCTTGGATACAAGATGTGATGCGGGCGGGCATGGAGGCTCTAGTACCCTGTTGGGCCACCCTTAGCTTGGATGCAAGATGTGATATGAGCGGTCATGGAGGCTCTAGTACCCTGTTGGGCCATCCTTAGCTTGGATGCAAGATGTGATACGGGCAGTCACGGAGGTTCTAGTACCCTGTTGGGCCACCCTTTAGCTTGGATACGAGTGGTCATGGAGGCTCTAGTACCCTGTTGGGCCACCCTTAGCTTGGATGCAAGATGTGATACGGGTGGGAATGTGATTAATAATATGACACCAAGAGACATGCATTAGAAAAAGTCATTCGGCTCAGAGCTGGAACGGCTTCTTATCGTCCTGTTATAAGGCTCTCTTTAACAGCTGATGTAAATATGAGGATCATCACCAGCCTCTAATCTGCCTTGCTGTGTGTTTTACTAGAAGCCTGCTAACAGCCGCCTTGCTTGTCTATATTTTAATGAATATTTTTATATGTTTAGCTTTAATTGTCTGCTTTTCATTTGCAGTGTGACTGCCACACATTCTTCTAAAATGTGACTCATCTGCTGTTGATACTGAAGCTCTGACTTTTGGAAAAACGCTCTCCTCAATCTTTCGCTCCATATAATGAAGCATTTATATTCGTATCAACACATTAGACGGGCTATATACCAGCCTGACATTTTTATTTGAGAGTTGCAATTGCTATAAATAATAGGCAGCAATTTTAATCAAAGTCTGCAATTATTAATGGCGCTGTGAAATGCTAAAGGGACAATTCCCAGGATGCAATGTTCTAGACCCGTAGCTCCAAAAAAAGGATCTAGCCAAAGGGCACTCGGTGTATTATGGGCGAGAGAAAGTCACAGGTTAGTGTCCTGTCCTTCCAGCCCGCTGGTGAGGGAATTAGAAAGGAGCAAAGACAAAGGAGAATTTAGAAGCACGACAGTCAATAAAGCAAATGTTCTCTGAATGGCATTTGCAAAATTTTGATCCACATCCCATTTTGTTTTATGGGTCTGTGTTCTTGTTGCCAAATTTCATGAAAATGAGCTGAAAAGCCATTTAAAATACATCAAATAAACATTCTTTTTATTACAGGGAAATGCAAATATCAAGCCTTAACAAGTAAACCTAAGGTCTGTAATTTTAAAGCTGCAATAACAATAACCTTAAGGGTATGTTTTCAGTTTGTAGTGGTGTTTATGAGGAACAACTGTTATTTTTGTCAGTCAGCTATTTCAGTAAAGCGATTGCATTATAGTGATAAGCCGAGTTGCAGAGAAAACTTTAGATGCCCAGTCAGGCAGCCATAGAATAAACTAAGACTTTTAATTAATAACGAGAGTCGAATAGCGCTGCTTGACTGCAGCGTATGGTATGTGGTACTGGCGAAATACAAAGGATCCCGAGCAAGGCTGAGACATGGTACGCAGATCCCAGTCTGCCTTTGATATGTTCTACAGGAACGTTAACATGTCCTCTAGGGATGAGCGAGTATACTTGCTAAGGCACTACTCGCTCGAGTAATTTGCTTTATCTGAGTATCGCTGTGCTCGTCCCGAAAGATTCGGGTGCCGCCGCGGGGCGGGGAGCTGCAGGGGAGAGCAGGGAGGAACGGAGGGGAGCTCTCTCCCGCCTGCTCTCCCCTGCTCCCCGCCGCAACTCACCTGTCAGCTGCGGCGACCCCCGAATCTTTGGGGACGAGCAGGGAGATATTCGGCTAAGGCACATTACTCGAGCGAGTAGTGCCTTAGCGAGTATACTCGCTCATCCCTAATGTCCTCCTTCACCTAAGTAGCCTTAATACTGGTTGCAAACCAAGTGGTCGGAGCAGGGATCGGATTTAGGTCTACTCCATTGGACAGACAGAGGTTTTGGCTCAATCAACTCAACTCAACAGACTGACGGGGGAGAGCGGGGAAGGAAGGCAGGTATTGGTGCAGAGGAAATACAAAATCTTTTCTCAGTTGACTTGCCCAAAAGAGTCTCTTCTCTTCTGCAAGCCAGGTCTGCACGACCCACAATAACTTGTTCATCTTCACCTGACAACCTTACATATTGACCTAAGTAACAAAAGACAGATTTGTCCTGGATCTACTGTAGTCATTGGTATCTGCTTTTGTTAGTTGGGACAAGGAATCACACACTTAAATGCAAAGTCCCTCAGCTAGTCCTGTAAAAAATAAATAGGACCACCTGCAAATGTAGAGATCCCCAGTAAGTAAATGTTAGGTGAGTGGGTTACATAAGCTCTTGGCAAAACTGAAAGTAGCCTTTACCGTCTGCGTTACAGTTTTCTTTTGTTTTGCTACGTCTAAAAACTTTAAAAAAACCAACAAAACTTAATTTTAAACAAAATTTTATCTCCATGGTCTGAATCTCATAACATTTTTATTTTGTTGTTCATGGAGCTGTGTGAGGGCTTGTTTTTTGTGGGGAAAACTATAGTTTCTATTAATACCATGGTATAATTGTATCTTGACGCCACCGGAAGCTAGGGGTTGGTTTGACAGGAGGAACGCCCCTTTCACACCCCCAGCTCCCGATAGGGTCAAGGCAGGAAGGTCCTAGCAGTGTGTGCATTGATTTGTGCCAGTGATGCAGGCTTAGGCTCAAGGTTACTTTTCTTCGTAGGCTTACATTATTTAGCTGTAAATGCTGCCATGTTTCTGCTGTAACATGGCAGCATTAAAGGGGTTGTCCCGAGGCAGCAAGTGGGTCTATACACTTCTGCATGGCCATAATAATGCACTTTGTAATGTACATTGTGCATTAATTATGAGCCATACAGAAGTTATAAAAAGTTTTATACTTACCTGCTCCGTTGCTGGCGTCCTCGTCTCCATGGTGCCGACTAATTTTCGCCCTCCGATGGCCAAATTAGCCGCGCTTGCGCAGTCCGGGTCTTCTTCTTTTCTGAATGGGGCTCCGTGTAGCTCCGCCCCGTCACGTGCCGATTCCAGCCAATCAGGAGGCTGGAATCGGCAATGGACCGCACAGAAGCCCTGCGGTCCATGAAGACAGAGGATCCCGGCGGCCATCTTCAGCAGGTGAGTATGAAGACGCCGGACCGCCGGGATTCAGGTAAGCGCTGTGCGGGTGGTTTTTTTAACCCCTGCATCGGGGTTGTCTCGCGCCGAACGGGGGGGGGGGGGGGGGTTTAAAAAAAAAAAAAACCCGTTTCGGCGCGGGACAACCCCTTTAACATCTAATAATGTAAGCCTAAGAAGAAACGTTTCCTTCAGTCAAGGCTGCAGTGCTGGCACAAATCAATTCACACGCTGCAGTCAGCACTGTCAGTGGAGCAGCCGCTCCCCCCCCTTCCCCGTTTGATGTCTTGGGTAACACAGCCACCCTCTCTGTGTGCTGTGTTCCACATGACTGCATCCCAGCAGGCGGCTGTCAGCTCCGTGCCAACCGCCATCTCTGTGGTCCCTCACGGCCGATCGGACGATGACAGTTCCCAAAGTTGTGAACTTCGGCCATGAGGGGGGGGGGGGGGGGTGCATGCTTGTGCCCCACAGCCACTGGATAAGACACTTCCAGGAAATTTTGCATCCCTGCTGCCAACCCTGAGCGGCTCTTCTAGTGCCGCCGGGATAGCCCCTTGCTGCTCTTAATCCTTAGTAATCCTTAGCTTCCAGGACCAGCAGGCCAAGCAGCTCCGCAGTCAATCACGTTCAGGGAGCGTAACTCCCCTGTCAATCTTGGCTCCACCAGGACTTCCTGGGGGCATCAAGATACAATAATACCTACCAATATGGTGTACCTATGATTTTTTTATCTCTTTTTATTCAATTTTCTTTGAGAAGAGGGGTGGCAAAAAATATACCAGTCTAGCATTGTGTTATTTCTATTTCTATTCTTTTTATGATGTTAAACCAATCTGGATGAATAATATGATATTTTTTAATAGTTTGGAGCACAAGGCAATATTTATGTGTTTAATTTTTATTTTTTTGAAAAAACAGGAACATTTTTTTTTTACTTTAAATATCTTTAAAACTATTTTATATTTTATATATATTTTTTAAGTGAATTTGAAAAAGGCTTTAATCCTTGGCAGGCCTGGGAACCTCATAAGGCCCTAGGCTGCCATGGTGACCATCCCCGCAGTCATGTTGAGGCTAATGGAGCGACTGAGGTTGTCACCCCTCTATCTACTGACTTAAATGTCATGATCAGCATTGACCATGACAGTGAAGAGATTAAATGGCTGTGATCAGAGCGCTCTCTGAGTGTGGTCTTTGCTAGTGTCTGTCAGCAGTCTAAAACAGCTGACAGCCACTAGTGTGAAGCAAGAATGGCTTCAGAGGCTGCTCCATATTCTCCACACCTCCACAAATGCCTACAAGGAGCAGGTCTGGAAGGAGTTACAAGGGTATTGCTTACATTTCTATATGTATATACATTGAATGAACACTTTAGGCAACACCTATCTGTTTATGAGTTGGACCTCCATTGGCCTTTAGAATAGCAGCAATTCATCATCTATTCTACCCACAGTTAACAGAGGAAAACATTTTCCATACCATTGCTCCACTTCCACCAACCTGAACGGCTGACACCGGCAAGGAAATGTCCGTTGATTTATACTGCATTTATACTGCTTGTGCCTAATTCTGACCATCTCATCAGCATGGTACAACAAAAATCTGGATTCACCAGGCCAGACGAGGTTTTTTTCAGTATTCAGTGATGCTATTTTTTATGCTTTTTTGCCCATTGGAGTCTTGTCTTTCTGTTTCTCTTAACGCCCGTTTAAACAGGAAAAATGTTGAGCAAACGATGCCCGACACTCCTCCCCACATATACTCGCTCACAGAGCTGCCAGCAGGGGGGTGAGGAGGCTGCAGGAGATTTTACTCCTCACTCTCCCCCCGATCCTCTCCATTGACTTAACATAGCGGCCGTTCAATACTGAACGGCTGCTATTTACACTGAACAATCATCGTTCAGCTCATCGTCCATCGTTTATGCAGCATAAACGATGGACGATGAGTAATTGCTAATCGGTCTGCGTAAATAGCAGACGTTCAGTATTCACAAAACAATCACAATCAAGCTGCACTGCGGACAAACAGGGTGGGTTGTATATACTCACTTAAGAGAGGGGAGTAAGTACCCAAACAGGGCAATCAATCTCCCCCCTCAAAAATCCAAGGTGGCTGTGAACAAATGCTTGATCCAGGATTCACATCCACCAGAATCGAAATCACTTCCGTGCGATCCAATATCAAGAGAAGTTCTTTTATTTTACAAACACAAATTAGTCCCTTCTCAGGGGGACCTGGCATATACACAACGCGTTTCGGCTGTAAGGAGCCTTTTTCAAGTATATGATACCACTAATAAAAGGCTAGCTTAAATACTACACATACCATTTCAATCACCTGGACGGAGCCATTGAGCGGACGTGTATGGGGCGGGATGTGCGTCCTGGCGTGGCCGCCGGCAAGTCAATACTGTTACCGCAAAATGGGCGGAACAAATGGTCACATGACCGGCACTGTCACGTGATACCACGGCTAGAATATAGCAGTGAGGAGGCGGGCCGATGGTCACATGACACCCTGGGGTTAGCTTGAGCGATGTTAAGGCTGACGTATGAAGTACCTCCCCGAGTGGTCACATGACCGTCACCATATCATATAGTACAGCGGTTAGAATCTCGGAGGGCCGATCATCATGTGACACCCAGACGTTCAGTATTGGCAGTTTTGGAAATACTGGGTCCAGCTAGTCTTGTACTGATGACCATGCCTTGTTCGAAGTTGCTCTGATCGCTTGATTTTCCCTTTTCAATGTAAATTCACATTGAAACTGATCCCTGGAAACCTTGCTCATGATTGTATGCTACACCGGGGGAGGGGTGGGGGTGGAGGGTTATGTGTCTAATTACTTTATAGGGAAAATCTGACCATGAATGGGCAGATATCTCTAATAATGTGGTTACTCAGTGTACATCAAAACAATACTGTATCTATCTATCTAGAAGTCCATCTCCCCTATGTTACTCTCTTTTGATGCTCAGCAGAATAAGAAGGCAGGTACCGGCTCTAAACAACTGACCTCAAAGATAGGGAAGAACAAACAAACCAAAAAAAAAAAAATGAAAAAGTGAATTACACGGAGCTCCCAGGCAGCTGAGCCCAAAACAAATCCATATTTATTGCCAAATGCACAAAGTAAGCTGTTAGCCTTTTACCTTTTGCTTACCATTATCTGAAAACAACATTTTTATTAACTCTGCCAATCAGATTTGTCGGCTTACATTATTCACACTTCTAGTTAAAGAATCCAATCGAAAAAGATTTCATGGCAATTTGTGCCTTTGCAACCTCTATCCTCCCAGTCAGCGAAAAGCCAACTTATCACAAATAGGGAAATTACAGTAAAAATACAAAACAATTGTTCGCCATCATTTCTTGTTTCTTTCAAGATAACTCATTTTCTAAACAATAAAAATGTCCACAATCATTACACAAAGACAGTAAGTAATGAAAGCAAAAATATGCATCAAAATGGCTCCACGGAAAATAGATTACTTTTTTATATTATTGGTTTTCATAGATTTGAGAACAGAAAAAAAAAACTAATGAAAATAGTGATTCTAAACCAGTTTACACAGTAAACAAGTCAGTTTTATTCCAGACATAAGGAGGACAAGGCTAAGCAGCAATAAAAAAAGACGTACAATCTGAGAAGGAGCCTAAATAACAATTTAAGGAAGCCATACACATTAGATGAATGTTGGCCGAACCCGTTCTTTTCGTAGGGAACAGTCACCATCTAAACGTACATGGATGTCCCTCTACTCTCTATCAGGGGATTTCAACATTTCTAATCCTTTTGTTCTCAAGGGAGACCCCGTCACCACCACCACCACCCGCACCCCGAGATGTCAAGCAGTGACTTATTGCACTCTTCCTATTGCAAACACTACATGCTTGGCCAAGTCCAGCATACATGGGAGGTGGGGAGGGACATGTGTCATCTAAAGGCTAAGGTGTCCATCTTATTTAGTGTTCCACCTTAAAGGGCTCCATTTACAAGGTAGTCAATGTTAAGCAGCACATTCCATTGTTGAGCCAACTCATTGGGCTTGGTCAAACAAAGATTGCCGCACTGCTTCTCCGACTACCTGATCTACACTCTGCATTGGTATGTATTGGTAGTCTACGACACTACATGCTTTTCTGACTGGACAGCATTGGTTAATCAAAGCCGATGTAGTGTCTTATACTAAAGATGCATACTAGTTATAGATGAGCGAGCATTGCCTTTAGCGAGTATCTCCCCCGCTCGAGACTGCAGGTTTGGGTGCCGGCAGCGGGCACAGAGCTACGGGGGGAGAGCGGGGCGGAACGGAGGGGAGATCTCTCTCCCCCCTGCTCCCTCCTGACAGCCGCTACTCACCGCTCCCCCGCGCCGGCACCCGAACCTGCAGTCTCGAGCGGGGGAGATACTTGCTAAAGGCAATGCTCGCTCGAGCAATTGCCTTTAGCGAGTATACTCGCTCATCTCTAATACTAGTGAACAGTGTGTATCAGCCAGTCAAAGAATTTGATGCGACCATCTTTGTCCAGACCTGGAGACTCACTTTAAAGAACCCCTACACACAGAGTATAAACAAAACAAAACTTCCCAACAAGCTTGAAGGAGTTTTTTGAAGCTCTAATATTAATGGCCTAGCTTTGGGTCTAATATGCAGTACTAGATTCTACGGCTTGCCAGTATTTGCAGCTGTATGTCTGCAAATAATGAAGGAGACACAGCACTTTTATAAATAAGAAAATAAATCTTGTTATTTGTATAACGCCAACTTATTCTGCAGCATTTTTAGTTAATTTTATTTATTACCTCCCACCAAGCTGGGGATTCATTTTATCGAACTTGGAAGCGTAACGGAAGGCCGAGTTCACTTTAAGCCGGCTACCTGAACCAAGTGGGAATTGAACTCGCAACCTTCAGTTTGTGAGCGAGAGCTTAGGACTGCATTTATGCTGCTTTAACACTCTGTGCCACATGGAGCTCATATATATTCCTTCCAATTGGTGGGTTCCCTGAGGTCCTATAGTTTTCCAAATGTATTGTCTTCGGGAGAGTGAAATAGATTAGAAGAGAAACTTCACATAGTGATTCCCTCTAGCCATTCCTTCTTCCTCTTTTCTCCCCTCTCCCTATATTTCTATGAGCAACACAAGACAGTACCAAGTTCTTGCGATCTGTCTTGGTGTCTCTGTTACTAGAAATTAACTTCACACGACAACAGGCAGTGGACAGTGAGTTAGAAAGAAGAGAGGCCCCTAGTTGGCTGCGCTTTAGAGTGATTTTTCAGGACAAAAATGTAATTGTAATAATATTAGTGATATCTCTGATATCCACTCACGTGACAATAAAACTACAATCAATGCATGCAAAGACCTT
Organism: Eleutherodactylus coqui; assembly: GCF_035609145.1. NCBI lineage: Eukaryota > Metazoa > Chordata > Amphibia > Anura > Eleutherodactylidae > Eleutherodactylus > Eleutherodactylus coqui. The sequence goes on from NC_089841.1 coordinate 221,134,800, forward strand.
GTTTTTAAGTGGACCTGTATAATATGGACTCTGTAAAGCGAAATATTGATATTAAGTAATTAAGCTAGTCAGCGGTAACTCCATTAATCTATTACTCAGGAAAGTATTGACTGTTCTACAGCTAGAAGAATCTGTCACACAAAGAAGTCAAGAGATTAATGTAGCCCTAGCCAGGCACTAAGTACTAACACTTGACATTGTGCCATCGATACCTTTACCAGGAGATCAGATCAAACGCAATAAGCTCTAATGCCATGCATTACCCCATGGGAGTTACTAGCGGATTTTTACAAGACACTAATTTATTCCTGCTTGCAAATAAATCTGTGCGTCTTTGTACATTGTTTAATGTACATCAGTCACAATAAGAGATGGAAAATCACCTTCCATTAAAAGGCCATTTTTTTTTCGGGTAAAAGCAGTTTGTATAGCAATTAGATCAATGCGGTGTTCTGGTTTAATGCATCTTCTGTAGAATTCCAGTTGCATTATTGAAAGGTAGTGAAGAGGTTAAGCATTGCTTAGTACCCATGGTGGTCCCTAAATATAAGAGGAGGTAATTGCAGTGGATGTGGGTTACGGTAATTACCCAACATCTCATGCCTAAGTGACATAGTGAGCAAGCACATAAATTGGGAATGCTTCAGGAATATTATTCTGCATAGAAATTTGATGGATGGATTTCAAGCAATTACACAGCATGCACACTCTTTTTGTTTAATTGAAGCACTAATAAGTTGCACAATGAGCTAATTTAAACCTATTAACAACTTTACTTAAGAAGCCAATAATTTGATGGCCAAAAGGACTGAATTAATCTTTTCCCAGTAGGATGCAAAGGTTGAGGCACATTGGGAGAATCTTACTAGAAATGTCCGTCTTATGGCATTCGCTTATCAGGCATTTACCATAGTGTCTCTAACGAGTCTTCTATGTGATAACGGCAGAGCTGTTCTTGGCATGAACAAAACCATACAACAAAAGCAACTCATTAACAACACTAAACCAATGAAACACGGCCAGGATGTTGTCATCATTAGAATTAGGATTTCGGAACTGTAAAACTGCATTTGGAAAGAAGGGCTCCAATTGGGTCTTTATGGCCACCAATAAGAACTCAAGTACAAAGTACATATTGTAACGGGTCTTGTTGCTATATATAAGTTAAGGTATCAATAGGGAAATCTCTAGGAGTAAGGACTAATATATCTTTAGCTGGCGGTAGACATTGAAATTTTGTTCGCAGATGCTTGACAATCTGATGTCTATGGGAAAACCCAACAGCCCCCGCCATGTCTACTCAGGGAAAACAAGAATCATTCAGTTTAGATTTTCAGTCATCTGTTCTTTTTTTTCTTGGGAAATACAATGGTCATATAGTAATATATTATGAAAGACATATGTCCATCCAGTTCAGCTCATTACCCCCCCCCCCCAACCCAATATTGATCCAGAGGAAGGCAAAAAAAAAACAAAACAAACAATGAAGACAATTTTCCCCATTTAAGGAAATACAATACACGTCGAAAATTGTGTTGATCATTGCCTATGTGATGCCATATATTGCCCTTTAACCCCTTCCAATCCAATTTGAATCCTGGTTTTTCTAGGGAACTTACTCTTTCTGCCGTTATACAACAGCGCTATATGCTGGCTAAAGCCAGTACTGAATGAGGTGACACGTTGGATAGGCTCCAACAGCAGAGAGGCTGGCAATATACAGTAAGAGAACCTTGATGGACATCTTCCAACATCGGAGCTGTACAGCCTTAAATCATAATGTCTTCAGAGGTCAGACAGTGGATTGGAAAGGGTTAATGTTCACGAAAGCCATCATACCTTGAGTCTAAAGACACTGATATGCATAAGATGAAAACACTGGTCGTAGTTTCTTACTATGTAGAAACTCAACATCATAGCCTACTAAATACTTGAGTCATATTTTATCTAGTTTTACAGTAGTTGCCGATACAACAATTGGCCACAGAGTTGGAGAGTGTCAGGGGGAGATAATGAACGTTTCCAATCATCAGAAGCACTCAATGCTGCACAAGGAAATTTAGCAATTTGCTATAAAATCTCTCGGCAGTGAACGCGGCTCTTCCCTTTGGCTGCCCTTACAGTAAGCCCATAAGATAATGCAAGATCAAATTAAAGATAAGTGAACGTTTCTAGCACCCTCCGGAATTAATGTGATTATTGAGTTTTTTTTCTCAAGCATCTGCTGAATCAGCTTCTTTTTATAGTGAGGAACAAGAATAACTTATAAACGAAGGCAATAAAGTTTGGATTTTGACTTTTGGTACGAACTTTTAATGAAATCATCACAGCCTATACTGTAGTTAGTCCATCATCCTTCACCACATTCTGTTCCTGGGGAACAGAACTGATCAATAAGTCACCAAGAGGAAACTCTGTCAAGGTCAACCTAAAGGGAACAGGTCACACTGTACAGGCACCTGTGGGCAGCATAGTATAGGTCAGGAGGAGCAGAGCAGATTAGGATATAGTTTTGTAAGAAAACATTTAGTATAACTTTACATTTATTCATTTAAATCCCTAATTTTACTCTGCTTAGGAGTCCAGTGGGCGGTCCTATCAGTGATTGACAGCCATGTCTCTATGCACATTACTGAAAGGACCGCCCACTGGACTCCAAGCATAGTTATACTGAATATTTTCCCACATAACTATATCTCAATCTTCTCAGCTCCTCCCGCTCTATAACATATTGTCTACAGATCAGACACCATGTTCAATGTGACAGGTTTCCCTGAAGAAGCATACAACAGACCACAATGTTAAGCAAACAGCAACCATTCTTCTCTTTGGCAATCGCGACGATCATTACCGCAGCCAATCTAAAAAGGTCTATCAACATTAACCAAAATCTCAATATCAGTAGAATCACCATATTCTCAGACTTGGATATACATGAAATCAAGCTGCAATTCTAGGAACAGAGATCCATTCAGAGAGAATTTGTAAAAACAAATTAGATCAATACCGCCAAACAGTGCTATATAAGCAGACGGAAGGATAAATCCGGCGCGGAGTTTATGACAGCCACTATTTACAAGCAGCAGATGGGCTTGAAATCAAGATAACCCGAAACAAGCTATTTCTTCAAAAGATGGAAAAATCAAATGCCGGATTTTATCAAAAGTTACCAGTTCTGGAAATGTACCCCAACAACACCTCCTCCGAATCGTAATATCATGTGCAGACAAGGTAATCACGGCTCGCTGATGGGTTCTGCCGCCCGTGTTCTGGTGTCCCTTTAACACATTTATTCGGTAAGCAAACGTTTGTTAAATCATTTTTCTTTAATAAACCGGAACGCTGAATTCTTTCTTTTAAGCTATTCCAAGTAAAAAGCACTTCAGGCGTGGTAGGTTTCCCATTTTCAAAATTATTACTCCTTTATTGCAGTAATCTACAACAGGGAGAAAGAAAACCCCTTTGTGTTATCGTCACTCGGCTGCACTCTATATTTGAAGCCTGGCTCCCCGGCAGAGATCACTCTATAGAATAAACGGCAAACTGCTATTTTCACAGCGGGCGGAACAGTGTTCATCTTCAAAAAAGCAGCATTAATAAAAACGGGGCTGTAATAAACATGGTAATTCTGGTCAAAAGGTTACAAATTGGTGACGCTACTATTTGCTTAAGACGTTTTCGACAATGAATCTTAAGCTACGAAGATGCAAGCGGCACTTCTAATACCTGCCTTTACTTGGGAACATATCATTTGTTTCGTCTTTCTCAGCTTACACGGTGTATAAACATACAACACTACCATGATCCTCCTCCCTAGATAACGAGTAGACTTTTGCCGATGTAGGGTATGCCATACAAACAGTGCACTCTTCAGTATCATAGCGTTACGTAGTGCTAAGAGGCATTCCGATGACGGATCAATGACTGCTATTAATGTCAATGGGACCTCGAATGCACAGATTAAAAGACCTAATACTTAAAATGCCATCTGTGAAAGGACAGTGCCATAAAGAACCGCATTTAGAGGGTCTTTCCAGCATGGGGATTTATTAAAAAAAAACTACAGAACAAAAGCCATTTGACAAAGCTTTGAACACAATGCCTATATTCTTACCATTAATGTAAAAAGAGGACCATAGTTCTCTAATGAATGACCCTTTCCTATTTTCTGCACACAAAATCAAATCGGACGTCTATCGATATTGGGGTTCTTATCAGGCTATACCACCCCAATGCACTAATATAGTCAAAGAACTGCAAGTGGATATCAGCCGGATGAGCTGTAGACCATACAAGAGAATGGCAATGGGACTGTTATAGGTTTATCCAAAGCACTTCTTACCCCGTAATACTATGAGCCGGGTAGTCACACTAACTTCTCCAACACTGTTGGATGCAACACATTCATATATTGCCTCATCTCTTGGTGTTCGTAAAGGTTGTATTCTTAGGACGGAACCAGATCCATCATCAAATTCAATTACCTGTGGAGGGAAAGTAAAGCTGTCACAGTTGTTGTTGGCAATACTGGTCACTATGGCAAGAAATGCTTTCATGATACTATGAGGAGCCATTCTGGACTTGAGGTTCTCACAACATATTAAGAGTGTATCTAGGAGCCGTTAGACATGCAGTTGCACTGGAAAAGATACTGATTGGAAGATGCTTACCTGAAAAGTCAACCTCATTTTCTGATGAGTCTTTTGAAGACCTCAGGGTACATTTGTCAGTGTATACAGTATTAATACATGCCTGGTGCCATTTCTGTTTAGTAATAATCCTTGTGCTCCACCTGCTTTTTACTTTTAGAGTTCTTTCATTTGTTCTATCACTTTAGAAAATTATTTATATGTCGTATTTATACACGCATGAAAATCGCCTCACCGAAACAATATAAGATTTTGTTCACACTTCTGCGTAGCATTAAAAAAAAAATCCCCCGAAGCCTGACAAACCCTTTATAAATCAATGGGATACGGAGCATATCCTGACGGTTCATGTAAAAACAGGAACAACTATGGCAGCGGTGAAAACGGATTTGCATATAGATTAACCCTAGTCAACAGGGCTAATTGGTGTGGGCCCAATCTGTTTTCTGTGTGGAATCCAGAATCAATCCCTTATCTATATCTATCCCATATCTATCTCTCTATCTATCCATCTAATATCTATTCATCTATCTAATATCCATATATCTCTGTACCCCATTCACTTGCGTTAGTCTGCCCAATACTTGTGATTCTTCTTGAATTCTGATCATGGCCTTGTACCTGAACTCACTCATGTTCATTATCTCAGATACCTGGCCTGGCACTTCCATGTTCCTCCGGTCCTGACTTGCCATAACTTCATCCCTACATCATTCCTTGGCCTGACAGCTTCGGACTAAGTTCTCATTGAATAACTCTGGCTAGTTCCTGACCTCACCATTATATCTAAGCACCTCAGTCACCAAGCTATGACTACTCAAGGGATCATGACTTGGAGAGTCAGTGCAGTGAAGTCCAGATCCCTGTATGGGGGTTAAAGAGTAAATACCAGGGAATCCCTTATATTCCACACCTTGGTTGGCTAGTGGCCATCAGATAGGTGACTTTAAAGGTCAGTTGACAGTGTTCTCTGCTAACAGTCAACCAATTCTGAACATGTGAACATTGCCTAATGTTGTATTTATTTCCATAAGAGGTCAACAGCTTAGAAATATTGTTTTTGCTACAATGGCTCAAAATATGGCTTCTAAAATGCATTTCTTATTGACCACTTCTCTACAACTTATTACTCCACGCTCCTATCTATTCTCTGAGGCTTTCTGGTCTGCATTAGAGTTTCATTAAACAGTTGCATCAATAGGTACATTTATTGGCACCAGCTCTTTACCATCCAGCAAACTCTTGCTCCTCAATCCGTGGTACATGTATATTCAATAGTACTTTAAACTAGTGCTAGAATTACACATAAGTAAACTCAATGGTGAAAATTGTCAGGGAAAATAGTACATGTTTAATAGAGCTAAACTCAGCAGTAGTTTAATAACAGGCTAACGTGTTAACCTCACCCCACCCTTTATAGTGACAGTCATCTGTTGGACTGACACCACTTACTGTGACTATTTGGTCCTCAAGATTGCTTCACAACCATTCTGTCTTTCCTAGTTCCTGCTGAACAGGACATATGACTGCTGCAGCCAATCAATGGGCACAGCAGCGACCTTCTATAGCTAATGATTGGTTGTAGCAGTCACATGTCCTGGTCAGCAGCAACCAGGAAAGACAGAAGGGTTGTGAAGCAATTTTAAGTTGTAAGAAAACCCCTTTAAGAGAAACATGTCTTTCATTCATTGTTTATAGACCACATTAAGGCCCATTTAGACACAACGATTATCGCTCAAAAGTCGCTCAAAAGCCGTCTTTTGAGCGATAATTGTTGTGCCCAACTGCACTGACATCGTACAGTTTTCGTTAACCAGTTGCTGATCGTTCTTTTTCGGCACGCTGAAAGACAACGATCAGCCTTATCAGGAGTTCACAGCGGGATACAGCTGATACTATTGTTTCAGTTGTATCCCGATCAGTGAACAGCGGAGGTATGAAGAACACAATGCTCCAGCTGTGTTCTTCATACTACGCAGGGAGCGCACAGCTGTATACCAGGTGAGCTCTCTGTGAACAGCCGGGTTATGAAGAACACAGTGCTCCAATTGTTTTCTTCATCCTCTGCACGGAGTACTCAGCTGTGGAACAGTTGAGCACTCCAAAAAGAGAACAACTGAATGCAGAAGACAAGCAGCCCTGCTTGTCTTCTACATACCCCGCTCAGAGCGCTCAACTGTATACCAGCTGAGCGCTCCGAGCAGAGAACAGCTGGATGGAGAAGACAAGTGGCCCAGCTTATCTTCTGCATACACTGCTCAGAGCGCAAAGTGGTCGCTCAAAACTGTCAAACTGCTATTTGAACGATTATGTTGCCCTCTAAATGCACACACCGATTATCGCTCAAAAGATGTCTTTTGAGCGATAATCGGTGCATCTAAACCAGGCTTTAAAGATGCCCCACACAGCTAAGTTTATATCAGTTGCTGATACGCTGTTATAGTTTTATGACTAAACCACAGACTACAAGAACAAAACTTCATACAGAGCATCATGTGTAGGTGTACGCAATGCATATGTAAAAACACCAAATCAGCTTATGTTAGTTTCCAGTTTTTATGTCATCCGAGTTTTAAAATTTACACTAAATCCCCAAAACAGCCCAAAATAATTTGCCTATATACATTCCTAAATAGAAACAAAATATTAAGATCACATGGATTTCGATATTGTGGCATAAAATTATTTAAAATATGATGTAACTAGAGATGAGCAAGCATACTCGCTAAGGACAATTACTCGATCGAGCATTGTCCTTAGCGAGTATCTCCCCGCTCAGAAGAAAAGGTTCGGCTGCCGGCGCGGGTGAGAGGGGAGTTGCGGCTGTGAGCAAGGGGTAGCGGGGGGGGGGGGGGGGGGGGGAGAGAGAGAGAGAGATCACCCCTCCGTTTCCCCCCCCCCCCCCACACTCCCCCCAGCCGCTCCCTGCCTGTCACCGGCAGCCGAATCTTTTCTTCCGAGCGAGCAGGTACTCGCTAAGGGCAATGCTCGATCGAATAATTGCCCTTAGCGAGTATGCTCGCTCATCTCTAGATGTAACCCAACATCAAACGATCTGTAGAAGCTATTTACATATAAAGACATATAGCAAAAAAATCTTGTCATTTGGCATCTGATAGCTCAGATAGTATGGACACTCAATTGGTCAAACATTAAGTCTATGGTCAAGATTTACCTGAAAAAATAAGCGGAAACGAAAGTGGTAAAAAAAGAATAGGAGGTGGAGTTACTCCAGTGAGGATCCGAGAAAGGAAAAAACCAACAGGGTGTTTTTGCTTTTCCTTTTCGGTTCTTTCAAGGGGTGGTTCAATCTGGCGTGATAGAAGGAGGTGCATCCTTAAAAATTCCAGGTTCCGCCAAATCAGTAACTGTGCAACCGATAATGGTTGGCCACCAAAGTAATGAGTGAAAGAAAAAGGACCAAAAACTGATACAGTGGCACAACCTTTTTTTAAAAAACATGCGCACATTTTTGTATAAAAGGTTGCGCCACTGTATCAGTTTTTTGCCTTCTCCTTCACTCATGACTTTGCTGGCCAACCGTTATCGGTTGCACAGTTACTGATTTGGCGGCACCTGGAATTTTGATGGACGCACCTAATGAAAAAGTGAAACTATAGCTTTCCATTATTTAATTAATTCTTTGCACATTAGTTTTCACTGGTCCGTGTGTTTGCCTGGGCTGAGACTACATACCTGGCATGATAGCCATATTAGTAATATTGGATAAGAACATATTAAGTCAGACATCAAAATGCACATTAGGCATTCACAGAAGAACCGAGTGACAAAATATCAATAGAGAAAAGCTGCAAGATGGCACAATAGTGACTACTGAAGCTGTTGCAGGACTATAAAAGTTTGGGTATGTCTCAGTACATGATTGTCTCAATGTCTCACTATCTGGCCCCCTGATGCCAAATATATATATTATACACACACAGTGTGATAATATATCTTAAAATATACCTTAACGCTAACAGTGAGCAAAATCAGTTATGAAACGCCCTAGAAAAAACTAGAATTTAGGGAAAATTGCTACACTTGGATTGTGTAGTTAAACCCAGGCATATGCACTGACTTTACTCACTTACGGTCAGGACATTGGCAAAGTACAAGCAACATGCAGGGAGTCTATAAAACACTTTGCAAATACTTAGGTTCACAATAGAATGTATTCTTATAAATTTGGTAACCAAAAGCTTGTATCCGATATTTGGATGTACTAAATGCTCTCCTTACTAGATTGCTGGACTAGTAGCATTCTACTGTAACTGCAGCACAACTTCCAAAGAGTAGTGGTGCAAAAGTATGTGGCAAGTCTCATACAGGATGAGTCTTTTGCCAAGAAACCCACACGTCCCTCAATAACTTTTTCATTTTTGTCCGGTTCCCTGTGAGAATTGACCTGTATTTCCTTTGTACAACAAAACAAGGTCTGCTGAAAATGGCCGTCTCTAGAGTCCAAGCTCTGTATGCGAGTCTGCCAATGTGACATCGGTAGTAGCATCAACCTCTGGTGATCGTAGCAGCCACAGATTTTTCGGAATTAATCGGTCACCAAAATAACTTTACATTTTTTAATTTTTGGAATTAAAAAAAACACGCTCTTCAACTGAGTATATAGGTTTGTGGCCCGTTTGAGTCAAATCCCCGTTTGGTGGCCGCGTCTCGCTGTCATAGGTACAGTTCACTTTGTTGAGAGGTGTAATGTTACGACAGACATATGGGGGAAGAATTATGAAACTGCCCTAACCAAAAACTTTTTGTTGCCTACAGCAACCAATCACAGCTCAGCTTTCATTCCACATAGTGCTCTTAAAAAAATGAAAGCTGCTATGTGATTGGTTGCCATTTTTCTTCTAGGCAGTTTTCATAATCTTCGTCCAAGTGAATTTTCATAGGGAACCATACAGAAATGACAACATTATTGATGAATATTTGGGTTTCCTAGCGAGAGGCTCACTCTATATCATATGAACTGCGTATCAATGGGTAACACCACGACAACTCCATGCATGTGTAATCTTTGTCGGAGGAACAGAACAATGGACCTAATACCTCAAATCTCTGGTTGCTGACTTTCTTTCCCTTTTTATTCCAAACAATTTTCGGTCGGGGATCTCCGGTAGCTTGACAAATAAAAGAAGCAACTCCCCCTGATACTCCTGTTTGATCAACAGGGCTTCTTGTAAACCTTGGTGGAGCTGAAAAAAGAAAGTAGAGATGAAAATTAGTCGATAACAAACATGCACAATGTGAATATTCCAAAAAAAACATATTAACCCTTTCCAATCCATTTTGTATCCTGGTTTTCCTAGGGGGCTTACTCTTTTTCTGCCGTTATACAACAGCGCTATCTGCTGGCTAAAGCCAGTACTGCATGAGGTGACACGTTGGATAGGCTCCGACAGCAGAGAGGCTGGCAATATACAGTAAGAGAACCACGACGGACATCTTTCAACATCGGAGCTGTACAGCCTTAAATCATGTCTTTAGAGGTCAGACAGTGGATTGGAAAGGGTTAAGACAACATTTCTCACGGCCTATAGTGTTCTCGAAAGTTTGTTACACAAAGTAGATAAAATGATCAACCTAAAATGTTTATTTTTGGGTTAATTTTCTGCTTGTGCGAAAAACAATAACAAATCAGTGATTTCCACAGTCAGATGATTTCAGTCACAAGGCAATTAGTCAGAAGTGTGTTCTCCTACCGTTTTCATGTCATGGATTGAGGGAAAGCGACTACAGTGTGAAGTATCAACTTGACATGTGTCCCAAGTAATCCATGAAGCATGACATACTGTAAGCTCACTAAAGTAATGCGGTCACATCACAGTCAGAAGAAAAGACACCGCAATAAAACAAAGGATTACAAAAATGCAGATACACTGGTAGGGTTTGCGGTTATTCTCTGCTTGCAGCTGTTGTAATGTCTATGGAGAAACCTTTTTGATCTCCCAGGGCAGATTCCTGTGTATATACGTGGAATGTCTGTAACCTATCTAGACACTAATAAAGTTTTCTGTGAATATTTCCATCTTCAACTCTAATAAAAATGGATCAATTCATGAAATACCCCAAAAATAATTTTTCCAATTCTCTTGAGTGCGAAACCCTTTAAATGGATGTAGAGTCTAATATACAGTTTCCCAAAAATAGGACCTATCATGAAAACAAGCCCTGGCCTAATTTTTTAGGATTTTCAGGGAGGCTTGAAATATAAACCCTACCCCTGAAAATTAGCCCTGGCTAGATTACATAAAAAGAAAAAAGGAATACATTACCTAGCAGACTCGGTCTAGGTTCCTCCCACTGCTCTCTAAAGCCTCAGCGCGGTTCCTGTAGCTCTCGGCTGGCCACATAAGACTACTTCCTGTTTACGGGATTAATAAATCCCGCTTCCACAAAGTGATGGCTGTGATTGGCTCTTCCAGCGCTGCATGGTTTGGCTGAGCACCGCTTAAAGAGCCAATCACAGCCACGACTCAGGCAATTCATAAATCCCTCCTAAACAACGCGATGGCTGTAATGGTTCTTCCAGCGTTGCACTGATTGGCTGAGCTGTGGCGCTCAAAGAACCAATCAATGCAGTGCTTGTTGAACCAATGACAGCCATTGCTTCGTGGAGGTGGGATTTATGAATCCCATAACCAGGAAGTGATCCTGTGTGGCCGGCTGAGGACTGCAGGAATCGCGTCAGGGTTCTGGAGAGCAGCGGGAAGGACCTGGATCGAGGTAAGTAAAATATGACATTCCTTGAAAATAAGACCTAGTGCCTATTTGGGGGCAAAAATTTATATATGACAGTGTCTTATTTTCAGGAAATACATCAGTTATATCTCAATAGAGTAGTGGCTCTTCCATCTGGTTAGCATGTTGCGTCTAAAAGGAGATAGTGGACTGCTTAAATGGGAATTGGGTGATAAACAGATGGTCTGGAATGAAAACCCTGAAAGAATTATTTCTGTTTTGGTATAAACATCTTAAGCTGAGACAGAGAAGGTCATATTGATACCTGAAATACAGAGAGCTTGATGTAAGTCAAGTTTCATTCAAAGAAAATGCTAATGGCAGTTCCTCCAGCCGTGCTCCTGGCTATCCTACACATTTCATAACTGAGCTGCAGATCAGTTCTTTCAGATCTTCCTTCCGTATTCAGAAGATCCAAATACCTTTTACTAAGTGACAAATAAGGACATTTATCAGTAGCAACAAATAAGACTTCTCATTCTCGAACCTGTTCACTGAAAATGGGAATATTTAGAAAAACAATCCCAGAAAGTGGCCATATACTTACCAATACAAGAGGGTAGATGATAGCACCACAGCCCTCAGCAAGCAGACAGCCAAACTGTGTGTGTGGTAGTTCATCAGTACCTTGCACCTGTGCAATGCTCCTCCATATAGCAGTTTGGCTTTCTGCATGTTGAGGGATGTGGTGCTATTATCTGTCCTCTTGTATTGGTACATTGGTAAGTATATGGCCACATTCTCTGAGGGCTCATTTAGACAGGACTAACACGGGCAAATGATGCCCGTCACTCGTCCACGCACATACTCGCTCTCATGCTGCTGCACGAGAGCTTGTATCGCTGGCTCACAGTGGAGAGGCTGCAGGAGATTTCTCTCCTCGTTCTCTCCCGCCCCTCTCCATTGACTTAACATAGCGGCCGTTCAGTACTGAACGGCTGCTATTTACACTGAACGATGAGCGATCAGCTCATCGCCCATCGTTTATGCAGCACCAGGGGAGCGAGGACACACAAGGACGAGTGTCGGGCATCATTTTCCCGACATTCGCCCTGCCTAAATGGACCTTTAGCTGCACCCATTCTAGTCCCATTAGTACACAACTAAAGTCTCATTTATGTACAAGGATAATCTTTCAAAATGACTGAAAGATTTAGTGATTTTTTTTTTATAAAGTATTAATGGCCACTAACACTTTATCAACTTTATTTGCATGCAAAAGGGCCTCAAAGAGCTGTTAGTAGAGCCCAGAGTAAAAGCCCATTTACATCAGCCGATGATCGCAAAAAAACAAAAAACAAACTCTAATTGACGTATCGTTTTAGCGATAATCGGTGCGTGTATATGTGCACCAATCATGCGCTTTTCGGGCACTGCTGGCTGATCATTAAATTCAGTCCAACCTAAAAATCGTCCTTCAGCCTTATCAGCAGTTCTCCACTGCTGACAGCATTGTTTCCCCATGGAGAACAAAGGATCTTAGCGCAGATAATAGCCCTTGGGATATTATCTGCATTCAGTGAAGGCTTCATTTGCACACTTAATTGCTATTAAGTAGCTGAGTAGCTACTTAATACTTTATGCAAAATGATCGCTCAAAGCTGTCACTCAAACTGTCATTTGACTGATCATCTGCTGGTGTAAATGGGCCTTATGATTAATCACATGTCCAGTTGTGCACACAGCTGCATTGTTCTGCTTGAGGCTCTCAGCAGATTACAATGTTATCTGCCGTCTCCCGTGGAGATAACACTGTGTGGTCTAGCGAGGCATACTTTATCTCTTACTAGCTGAATGATGGATTTTAAATTCATCTTAAAATCATTGTTCAAACGAAAACTGCAGGATGACCGCGTTTACATGTAATGATTATCGCTAATTTTCGGCCGTTTGAACGAACTTTGAGAAATAATCATTACGTGTAAATGGGCCTTAAAACCCTTTTTGGCAATTTGTTTTTTCAGGTCTCTGGAAAAGGGACTACATGGCATTGTATAGGATGGTAATAAACTATGGTCCAGCCTAAGGTAAATGTAAAAAAGAGTAAATATACAGCTAGCACTGAAATACTAGTTACATCATGTACGCTCATCGCCACGTACACCCTACTATAGCATGGACTACATTACATTTCTCTTCTACGCTATTAGCCGTCACCTGCAATCTTAGGTCAGCGGGTTCACATTAGCCCTATTTTTTATCTAACTTTTCTATCTGCTCTCAAGAGCCAACTTGATATCTCCTGCTTCGCAGCAAAAGCTTCTTCCTGGCACTTCTGCTCCAAAAAAGCAACCTGATTGTTGTTATAAGTATCATCATCTATCAAAATGTTCTTATCGTAAGTGTCACGGTGTATGGAAAGATTGGCTTTAAAATGAGAAATCTCAAGCAGGCACTGCAGATGAAGTGCTTCGGGATAATGTGAACACTGGTAGAATCATGCCAGCTCTTGTCCGTTACTGCTGTCTGTTCATCAGAATGATATACACTGTCCACTACTGATTACATTAGGTTAATTAATAAACATGTATGTCTATTAGGGATGAGCGAACGTGTCCGTTACGGACACATCCGCACCCGGACACCGGCTTTGCCGAACACTGCAGTGTTCGCGCGTAAGTGTCCGGGTGCCGACGGGGGGCGGGGAGATGCGCGGCGGCGCGGGCGGCAGTAGCGGGGAACAGGGGGGAGCCCTCTCTCTCTCCCTCTCCCCCCCACTCCCCGCCGCACCCCCCCGCGCTGCCACGGCGGCCCCCGAACTTTTTCGCCCGAACACTGAAGTGTTCGCAAAGTTCGGTGTTCGGGCGAAAAAGGGGCGGAGCCGAACGTGTTCGCTCATCTCTAATGTCTATCTATAGTCATCAATAACAACAGTGGGATACGGTCACCACCTGTAACCAATGCTACTCCTCATACACTGAACCCAGGACATAGCCTTTGTATCCTTATGACATCTCTGAGATGCTTTAATATACACTTTGTCCAAAAAAAGTCCAACCCCTAGAAGAAGTTGTCATTTTGCTGCAAAAACCGTCACGCAGTTACATCTCAGGCAGATTTGCAAATTATTAGAATTGTGGAGTCATTAGATGAATGGTCTTGTCACCTGAGGCCTTAAAAGTGGTTCCACCCTTGGCCTATAAAAAGGTTCTCAGAGGCTCCTTGTGTGTAGTGGATCTCTTTCCGCCTGTGTAGAGCGTGTTGACCGGTAGACGCCTCTATAATGAGATTTTGCCCAGTTAGCAGAGTGTGAGAGGGGGCACGTTATGGGAATGCAAGAAGCTGAATGGTCGTATCGACGAATTGCCCGCCACCTGGGCCATTCTGACCAGACTTTTAAGCAGGTGTTGGGACTAGTAGATGTGTGAGGGCACACAAGGCGACTGGGCACAGGACGTCCCTCGACAGATTGCCTGATCGTCCGACAAGCATGAACAACTCCAACTGTTTCGTAGGCCACTATCCAGGGACAGCTGGCACATCGTTACAAGCCCCTGTGTCTTTTTGAACTACTCTCAGGTTTGTGTCTGGAGAACTATGGATGAGCGCCCCCAATCCTGCCTTTGTTATGGTGAGGCACACTGCCCCCACTACTGGTGTGATGGTCTGGGGGCCATCGCATACAACAGCTGTCACCCCTAGTAGTGGTACGAGGGTCAATGACGGCTCAGCGATATGTTCAGGACATCCTGCAGCCATGTGTTCCTCTCATGGCGGCTTCCAAGAGACATTTTCCAACAGAATAATGCTTGGCCGCACCCACAAGGGAGTCACAGGAATGTCTCCACAACATTACCACACCTCTGTAGCTGCCCAATCGACAGATTTATTGCCAACAGAACATGTATAGGACTATGTGGGAGCCAACTTCGACAGCCTATGGGTTTGCACAATCTGGAGGCTCAGTTAAAGCAAATGTGTACCGATAAGTTGCAGGATATCATATAGAACCTTTATGCCTCCATGCCCGCCCATATCACATCTTGCGTCTAAGCTAGAGGCGACCCAACATCGTACTAGAGCCTCCCTTCTAGTGTTCAGTGTTTTGCAATATATGATCCTTTTGCTCTGATATTGTAATCACTTGTATCAACTTTACAATCTCACGTACAAAGTTTCATTTGATTTCAACAACTTTTTCTAGGGGAGGGAATGTTTTTCTGCAAAGAGTGGAACTGTGGAGTAGATATTAATCTGTTAAGCAAATGGTGTCAGACATGCTGAAAGAGTTAGAAAATAGTGTGAAGCATATGCTCTCTCTTTCTCCAACACTCTACTGGTCAGCACTCACATCGGGCAGACGGAGCGTCTGACCGGTGGAGCACACTGCAATGGTGGTTCCACTTGCTCTCCATTCAACGGTGGTTTAGAACACCACTGGTATTACCTTGGTATAGCTGTTCCAGGGAAGGGTGAGGTTACCTCTTATCCGCTTCCATTCCTAGCCATACAGAACCGATTGTGTCTGTGTGGCTCACTCACAGCTCAGACTGACTGACTGCCAGACTGGAAGGAACTCCCTTGCAAAGACCTTGCATTCATACATATAAAGCACAATCAGGTGACAAACAACAAGATACATTTCTCAGACATCCTTGCATACCAGACAGTAAACTCATTCAGTGCTACAGAAGTGCAATGCACATCATATTCATGCAACATGAAAGACACTGACAATACAATAAGCACGAGACAAATGCATTCATACACTACGGAGGGTCCAGAAGAATGAGTGGAGACAAGCTGCATGCCCACAAGCAACGCCCACAACTTGATTGGGTTTCCATTATGTTCCCCCCCCCCCCCTGCCTCATTGTGCCACTGACCCAACGGCCGCTCTCCTTTGTCCCCTTATCGACTTCTGCACAAGACTGTGCCAGAGCAGGGACGGCATAAGAAGAAGGCAGAGCACCGGAGACAGTGGCAGCGGGTGAATGCAGTGAAGTGTGTGTGTGTGGGGGGAAATTACAGCGCCGACGTTGGCAGGGAAGGTCGCTGGTGGAAGTCTCACTGTGGACCTACGTGCCCACAGCGGTACTGGCTGGAGGGGTTGCCGCACGGGGATATTGACAGCGGCGAAATGCAATCGATGAGGAGGAGAAGAAGTAGGAGGAGGAGAAGGAGGAGGGGGGGAACCTACACCGCTTAAACTGGAGGGGAAGAAGGTCACCTGGGGAAATATGATAGCATAGCTAGGAGCACAGACCAGCAGATTCTCCGGCCCAGTCAATGAAGTTGGTGGCATGCAGCTTGTCTCCACCTATTCCTCTGGTGGAGACAAGATACAACAGCACCGCCCTAATCTATTGTCCTGATGGTATTTATGGATGTTCTTTGGGACCAACATAACTTTTTGATCAACAGTAAACTTTACCTGATGGCTAAAATGATGAGATACTTGTCATAACATGAACATAGTTCTGCATGGTCTTTAAATGTCAACTAACAAGTTCTATAGTAAACCAATTAAATAAAATATAGTGGCAATGTCCAAGTGACTCATGGAGTCATAAATCACACTTACTGCCTAAACGGTGTTAGGTTTATTACTGCAGAAGAGTGATCTATTATAGCATTATTATATAATACACTATATAATGAGCAGACTGTATCTTCCTAGCCAATGAGTCAAATGCGCTGCAAAAGTTCATTACTTTGTCAAGTAACAGCTGCTGAAAGTAACTTGCTTACTCATTGAAAAAAAAAGCTAAGTGGCCTTCATATTTTTCTCCATAATATGAACAAGCAGCAATTGACACAAATGTCTGCAGTATTTAATCTTGCTGACTCCATTGCTCGCATCCAGACCACAGCTGCCGGGCTCTCTGGTGGCACACAAAATTACTACTGTCATGAGTCTGCCTATTAACATAAGGGCATTCCTGAATGTGAACGGCAACTATTTATAACTTCCCAAGACACACTACAGCATGCAAGCCAACAAAAACTTTAAGGCACACTTCATTAAGCAGTGCCTGACATTAACGTGGGAAACTTCCCAAGGAGTGAATGGCATCAATGAGAAAGCAATGCTACTGACAGTCCAACATGACGGGCAATGACAGCCTCCTGGTGTTGGCCACTGTGGCTTCACTTCTATAAAAGTCTGTGTTGTACTGGAGACACAAAAAGAAAGAGAATACTCTAAAAAGGGACGTGCACAGTTTAGCTTCACAGTTCAGTACTTGTTAAAATAGGAAATTGTCAAAAAAAAAAAAAATCTATCCCCTAGAAGTAGTTATCGGAATCGAATGAACTTTCTCATTGTATTGTTGATACAAGTAAGTAATTACAATATCAGAGCAAAAGATAATTTATTGCGGAAAACTGAATCATTGAAGGAAGGTTCTAGTACCCATTTGTTCTGCCTCTAGCTTGGATACAAGATGTGATACAGGCGGGCATGGATGCTCTAGTACACTGTTGTACCGCCTCTAGCTTGGATACAAGATGTGATACGGATGGGCATGGAGGCTCTAGTACCCTGTTGTACCGCCTCTAGCTTTGATACAAGATGTGACACGGGCAGGCATGAAGGCTCTAGTGGCATGAAGGCTCTAGTACCCTGTTGTACCACCTCTAGCTTGGATATACGATGTGATACAGGTGGGCATGTAGGCTCTAGTACCCTGTTGTACCGTCTCTAGCTTGGATACAAGATCTGATACGGGCAGGCATGGAGGCTTTAGTACCCTGTGGGACCGCCTCTAGTTTGGATACCAGACGTGATACAGATGGGCAGGGAAGCATACAGGTTCCATATGGTATCCTGCGGTATATCAGTCCATATTTGCTGTAACGGAGCATCTAGTTCGTGCAAGCTTGCAGGCCAGTGAAGTTGGCGTCCCAGATGGTCCCATACATGTTCTATTGATGATAAATCCGGCGGCCGGGCAGTCACGGAAGTGTGACAATGTTGTGGAGACATTCCTGTGATATCCTTGTATGTGTGGCCGAGCATTATCATGCTGGAAAATGCCTCCTGGAAGCCCTGTCCGTTAGCTTTAAGGGTACCTTCACACTGGCAATGAAATTGCTTCATAATTTTACGATTTTTCGCAGCGCTGCGAAATTGCACAAACAGTTTCCAATGGTTCCCTTCACATTTGCAATGTTTTAACACTTGCAATCCTGCATGAAAACAAAATCACAGCATGTCTATTATTTTTGCGATATCGCTCATGGTCTCTAATGGGGCCAGCGGCAGCAGCGCGGGCTGCACTGAAAGCAATGGGAGAACATCACGATCTCCTGCCACTGCTGTGAGAGCAGCAGAAGGGGCTTCTTTCAACCCCAAGGGGAGTCCCTCATCACTGAACACTGACAGCAGCAGGGGAATCCTTCATCCCCACAGGGAGTGCCCTCATCACTGAACACTGTGTTCAGTGATGGGGGGACTCCCTGCGGGGATGGAGGAATCCCCTGCTGCTGCTGTCATAGCAGTGGCAGAGGATCGGGATCTTCTCCCATTGACTGGCGCTGTTGCTGCCCCATTGAAAGCAATGGGGGAAGGGATGTCCCGCAGTGATGCAGGGCGGTTTTCATATGAACCCCCCATCCCCATTACAGGCCAGCAAACAATGCAGCAGTGTTTCATAGTAAACCACTGTCCTTTGTAACAAGGGAGCCTCTCTCCAGTGGTGAGGGCAGCAGGAATCTACTGGCAGGTAGAACAATTGTCTATGGGTGAGGTATAAAGAAATGACCATGAAAGTAAATAGAAGTACAATAGAGTCACATTGTCACATTGCAGGAGCCATAACTTGTTGACAATGGTTTTTTTTATAGTACTAGTTGTATATTTTAATGGCATCATTACTCTGTGGTACATGTAATGTGTGTAATTTCTAATACATTTTTTCAGGGAGGGGGAGATGGAAACCCCCCTAGAATTCCACCATTATTTTTGGGTTTTGTTTTCATGGCGTTCACAATTTGGTAAGAAAGAACATAACCAGTCACCTTAATGGAGACATCTATAAAAATCTTACACTGTACCTATTTAGTATCGGTGAGAATTAATAAGTTTTATCCATCCGCTTCACCCTTGTGTTTCAGGGGATGCTCGGAGACGGAATCCCAATTACATATTTGGTGGACGTGTCCAGAGGTATCCAGACTCTGGTCTCAGGTTCATAGCCTATTGCATAAGTTGTTCATTAGCCCATTTCAGAGATCCCCAACAATGTTCCTACTGGGAGACCGCCCGCCTAGGGTTAAATATCAAGCTCACAAACTCATACAGACTACCTATATGGCGACCACATGGAAACAGACCCACCTGTCCTTTAGGGAGGTGCTGAATAGGATCTCACAAATTGCCCTATATGAAAGGCTACACGCCATACAGTCTGACACGTTGGAGAGGTTTGGCCCAGTATGGGGACCGTGGATTGACCAGGTCGATATTCTAGGATTTAGACATAACCTGCTTCTCGATTTACAGCAATCCCGTTGTCTATATATTTTGGAATCTATATCATTACATCTGCTGGGATTGAGAAGCGAGGGAGAAGCTGAAGGACCTAAAGTTAAAGTTGAATAAGTTTTATTGTTTTAGTTTAAAAATTCTGAGTCAAATTGGCAAACTGTATA
The DNA here is from genome assembly GCF_035609145.1 of Eleutherodactylus coqui. NCBI lineage: Eukaryota > Metazoa > Chordata > Amphibia > Anura > Eleutherodactylidae > Eleutherodactylus > Eleutherodactylus coqui. The sequence goes on from NC_089841.1 coordinate 221,154,797, forward strand.
ACTTTTAATAACCCATGAGAAAATATAAGATAACATTTTTGTACTTAGCATAAAAATGTTATCTGTATTTGCTTTTTTGCTATGTATGCCCCCCGCGTGGGGAACATTGTTGCATGGATGGCATCTATTTCTGTTAGTGCAATCTTAATAAAAACCTTTTGAAAGAACATAACTTCCTTATCTGGATCAGAACAATTACTGGGACAACAAGTCTATATAAGATTTATTTTATTTTTTACAACTGTAACACAAAAAAATGTTTTTAAAGAAAGACAACAATCTGCATCGTCGCATGCCAGGACTCATGGCATTATTGGTGGCTTGTTTTTAGCTGAAAGAGTTGTAGTCTTCATTGGTACCAGTTTGAGGTTCGTGTGACTTTTGGATTGACTCTTATTGCATTTTTTGGGGGGAGGCAGATGAAAGAAAAAATAGTAATTTCTGGCATTACTTTTTAAAATTATTTTTATGGCGTTCACCATGTGAGATAAATAACACAATAACACTGTTTGGTTCATTACGAATGTAGTAATACCTATTATTAGAGTTAAGCGAACATACTCTGTCGAGCTTGATGCTCGTTCAAGTGTTAGCATACTCGATGGTGCTCGTTACTCGAGGGAGCATTAAGCCGTGTTCGACCACACCCCAGTTTTTGGCTCCTCCCCTTTGTGATGCGCCTGTTTTGGCCCGTCCCGGCCGTGACGTAGCGTGCATCATTCGCAAATTATATGTGTGGCAGGCAAGGGAGAGGGAGAGAGAGAGATGAACCAAGGAAAAAAAAAGCTCGGCACCCGGCGTCCCACATACAAAAATGCTCGAGTCTCCCATTGTAGCCAATGGGGTTAGTTACTTGAGTAGAGCGCTCGAATTTTATTAAAAGCTTGACTTGAATAACGCGGACCCGGGCATTTGGGTGCTCGCTCATCTCTACCTATTATGTGCTGCTTTTTTAAAATCTAAATTTTGGTATTCTATCCAGCTGTAAAGGGTATTTGTAGGGAGAAATGCAAATTGTTTATTAAAATTTGATTTTTTTTAAAAATTAAACCTTATTGAGCCTATTGAGAGGACTTCAAGATGTGATTGTCTGATCACTAGGATACTACACAGAAATACTTATGTAGTGCATTCTACAAAGACTTGGACATCAGCCTACTAGACTCTACCGGAGATAGGGTCTAATAGGCTGATTTACAAAGAAGACATGGAGGACTTTGACAGGCCAGCAGCTGCCATGGGAACACATTAGTATTGTGGGGTGCTGAAGGGTGACAGGAAGAGCCCTGTCCCCTTGTCATCTGCTTAGATGCCGTAGCTGCTTCTGATGGAGGCATGTAAGGGGTTAAACGGCCAGGATCTGAAGTTTCCCTATCCTTATGAATTACAGCAGGAGCCTGGCTGTCAGTAGTCAGCCAAGTCACCTCCTTAAAAAGATATATGTGCAGGTTTAAAGCCCATAATGAGGAGCATACCAATATCAAGGGCTTCATTACTGATAGAAGGGAAGGTTAAAACACCATAACCCTAACAGCAGCTATTTTGTGTTGTGAATCGATATTTACACTATAGGATCACAAAATCTACCTGTATCTATATGGTGTTTGTCATTCTATACGGAATCTCAGTAGATTCCCGTTTAAACGAGAGCACGAGCAAGCGACATCACCACTCGTTGTTCGCGCTTGGGCAGAATATTTAGACAGGCAGATCATCGCTGAGAATCACTCACTTCTCACTCAGCGCTCCATATTTCTATGTGGAACATTGAGCGGGGAGCGTTTAGACGTAGTGAGAAGTGAGCGAGCCGGCGATGAAAAGTGAACACAAAGTGCTTTGCGTTTAGGGGCAACAATCATCACATTGAATTTTTAGGGACAATCGTTGCGTGTAAATGGGCCCATTTACATGCAATGATTGTCGTTTGAACGACTTTTTTGCTTTCAAATGCTGAGCGTTGACATGTAAAGATAATCATGTGAAATCCCCATCAATTCCCTAATTAGTTATGTAAACGCTGTACATGTTGTTTGCTCAGGTGGGCGTGTGTATCTATGCAAAGAATCTCTAGGCGGGAGGTTTTTAATTATTGCAAAGAAATAGCCATTGTCTTCTTTGGCATGAGTCATTGTAATTACCTGGGCAAACACTTACCCATCCCCTCAGGTCGTTTGAAAGACTAAACGACTAAATAAATGCCGTTTAAACCCAACGACATGCAAACAAAGCAGCAACTATTTTTATGCAGGCTGAAATTCAGCAACAAATGCCGTCAGCGCCGCAAATAAACAGAGGTCGGAGCGGAAGCACCAGAAACCTCCGCGACGACCTCTGAGCAGTGGCCGGCATTTGTAACTGCAGGAACAGCTTGCATTGATTTGAATGACGGCCATGCCTGCAGTTACAAGCGTCGACCACTACAGAGTGGTTGGTGCGGAGCACTCCGCTGCTTCCGCTACGACCTCTCTGTATTTGCGGCAATGACAGCATGTGCCCACTCAGCTGATAGGTCGGGGTCCCGAGTAACGCGCCCCAGCCGATCAACTATTGATGATGTATCCCAAGGATAGGTCATCAATAGTATTCTCCCTGGAAAACCCCTTTAAGCGTCAATCATTGCGTGTAAATGGGCCTTTACTTACTAATTCAGTTACTTTGATAAAGAATCCCTGGTCTTCTCTTTTCCTGCATTCACATTGGACAAATCTAATTGAGACTGCTCAGATTTGAATTCCTCATGACAATAATCGTCCAGTGTAAAGGGGTATTTGGGGCAGTTTCTAGCCCCTCCACCATCAACAAAGACACCCTACCCCACCACCATAACACATGTGGGCTTTCAGATCAGCCACTATGTGTATATCCTCATGGAGGAGGAGGTATAGAACACTACATATATATTTTCTTAGGTCTCTTTCTGAATTTTGTCAAGCTCCAACCACTCCCGATGGTAATCCTCTCAGTATTCCCCATCGTCTACGGGAGTGCTTAGATCAGGCAAGGGAAGCAAACCTATAAATATGTCATTTATATGGAAATGGCACACCATGAAGTGAGATATTATCAGCACTTATTACAGATTATCTTGTGAAATAGACCACATCAAAGACAAAGGAGAAGATCTTCACAGAATTGTACAAAAACAAAAGAGAAGTCAAGTCCATATAGTCCATGGATGTCCATATGTGGCCCCTAGGACGAGGACGCTGGCCTGAATAACATACAGTGTGATATTAAGCTTCCTCGTTCCGGACTACATCTTCCCAATAATTACCAACATAATAGAGTATGAGCACAAGCAGGTACTGGAACAATACGAGCGCGGCTCGTGACCATGACTTCAAGCTTTTCATTTTCCACATGTTTGTAATCTAGATGGGCTAAATCTACCTGAATGAAAATAGAGACTTGCTGGATAATCCAGTCCTAATCCTTCATCTCGTAGCAAATGAAAAACATAAAGCCTCTTGAATGTAAAAGGTTTGTGACGTGCGCACCCCTTCATCTCGGAGGAACACTACCTAACCATGTCATATTCAGTCATCTCACAAGAGGATATTCGGCATCAAAGCACCTCGCTGCTCCTTTTCAAAGTTTAATGACTGCAGAAAGACTATGAATTATTTGGTATCTTCCCATGTAACGCTGATTCTCAAACTTTACGGCAGGTGCAGAGGGCCTTACATGAGCAGACAAGTGATCTCGTGCGGAATAACGAAGGGAACAGAAAGTAGATCATGCCCATTAACTAAACATTAGCACATCCAATCCATAGCAGAAGTCCTTTATTCTACATATTAGGAATACTGGCTAGACTTAAAGTACAAACGGGAGATGGCACGGACATTCCCATGGTCCGGTAGCTCATTGCCATGGCCAACAACATACCGTAGTTTCTACATTCAGCAGCACTGGACTGTTAAATATCCCATTAGAGGCTGGTTTGGTTTGCAGTTATTGGGCAGCCATAAACCAGCGCTATCTGTTCACATACAATGGATAAAAGTGCATATTTTACAACAATCATCACTGGAGGAGGGAAGAAAACAAGTGCAACTATACTTTAGGGGAGGCATCATTTATTCAAATAGTTTATGAGCATGTGACGGCAATTGTTCTCAAGTTTCTTTACAACCTAAATTGGCCATACAAGGAGAAATTTCTTTTGACCCAACGCCATGAACTTACTGACGTGCACTGTGTATTGGCCATTAACAAGCTATCCTGGTGACTCAAATTACCCAATAAATTCTTAATTTTTCTCATATGGAGTTGGTGGAGAAAGTGAAATAGTGAAATCACTCGCCAACCAATTAGCATAATATCTTGTATTCATAGTTAAAGGGTTCAGTCATTAAAAAAAAATAAAAATTCTCTTCCTCCCCAGGCAGTCTCCTTACCACATCTTCACCTCACCGATCTTCTTCTGGCTCCTCCAGTCCCCCAGGTCACCTCACCTCCAGCTGTCCGGATCCTCTTCTTCCTGTGACGAGCTGTATATTGCCAGCATTCTGTTTCCTGCAGGGCAGTGTACCCGGTTACTAGTGACATAGCATTCACTGCCTTGCAGGGGATGCGGAGTCCTCGGCAACTGTGCATGCATGATGTCTCACTGCTAGTGTTTCATACACTACATGAAACACTGGTCGCAAGATATTGCGCATGCGCGCTTAAGCAGACTGATGAGGATCGGCATTCTCTACTAGGCAGCAAACGCTTGGTCACTCGCAGTATTCACTGCCCTGCAGGAAGTGAACTGCAGCTAATGGACGCTCCAAAAACAGGAAGAAGAAGAGGACCTGGCCGGCTGGATGTGAGGTGACCCGGGGGACTGGAGGAGTCAGGAGATCATCAGTGAGTAGCAGAGGCGGTAAGGGCTCACACAGCAAAAAAAAAAACACAGCAGTAACGCAGCAAAGAAACGTGCAGTGGGAGCTCTAAAAAGACTGTCTGGGGAGGAATAAGCAAGTGTTGATGTTTTTTTCTAATGACAAAACCCCTTTCTCCAATCATTTCAAGCCATATTCTATATAGAACAACAACTTCTGTCATCAAGAATTAGGACGACATTGGGCAGCTACATGCCCACCAAGAACATCTAGATCTGGAGCACCTTGTCAATATCCCAAACATTCTTGAATACTGTATGAAAATAATGACAACTAAAGCCTTGAGCATCCGTATTAAAGGTGTTCTAATGCTGAGGTCACCAGTGGCAGGAGTGCAGGAGCAACCAAATTGGCTGTTCTATACTGGTTCCTTAAGTCCCACAGAAGTCAATGTGAGTTATAGAAACTGCATGGTATGGCCAGTTTGGTTGTTTCCATATCTGCAGTCTCCAGTGGTCGCAGTGGTGAGTTAGGACAGGATCAGGGGATGCCTGTTATGGCAATAGGTACTGGTCCACCGGTGGCACCTGCATCTATCAGACATTTATGGCAGATCCTGTGGATAGGCCCTAAATGTATACGCTGGAAATACACCTTCAATGGCTCACAAATACACCAGTAAAAATGCTCTATGATGTAGGAAGCTGTTCCAAAGCTACCTAGGGTGGAATATCTCCTGAAACATGATGTCCAATGGATTCGGTATGTCAATGTAGAAGACTGTATGGGTCCAAACTAACGGAATCATATAGGCTCTGTGCACTACCATATAGACACAGTGCCAATGGGTATAAGCCCTAAGACTAAAAAAAAGTCTTAGGGCTTTCAACAATCTTAAACTCCTACTGTCTTCCACCGAAACAAGTCCTACCTTGTACACTTATCCCACTTTTACCATGATCAGGACAACGGAGGTTGAGCCTCCCAGACGTGTTGCAGGTTCTGCTCTACAAACGCTAGGGATGAAGTATTAAGAACATAACAACCAGATAATGCTGAATCAATAATGCATTACACTTGCTCGTCTAAATAACTCCAGCAGTTCTCAGGCAGCTTGTTAACGCTACACCTATAGTTTGAGTACAATATCTTTATTTTTAATGAGGTTCACTTCTCCATCCACATTGCTTGCTCAGGTCTGCAGATCTGTGCTCCGATATTTTATTTTAATTGTATCACCGGCGGCTCTGAAACTTCCCATGTTTGCGCAACTTAATTATCTGATAAGGTAGACTGCAGTTGGCCCTGTCACATCAATGTAAGGATATGTTAAATAATTCAAATACTTGCGTTCCGATAAAGTACACTTAACAATATTTTCCCATTAATTACCGAGCATCTATTGTGGCTTTTATCCAAATGAACAGTTGAAAACGGTTAAACTCCAATCATCCAAATTCTACTTAACGTAGAGTAAGGATTATATGATAATGATCTTTACTCTACTGACTGTGCATCCGTTTCTCTGGAAATTGCCAACATATCGGGGACAAGCATTTCCATAATAACCTGAACCAAGAACTGACCCCAAACTGCTCCCTTAAAGGAAAAGTCCAAAACAATAAAAATGAAACAATCAGCCAATCACGTGCATCCACCACATAATATTCCTTTACTGCATAGTGTAAGGGCACGGCAAGGACTAGACGGTAGGGGCTTGTCGAGGGACCTCTTCTGAAGCTCGAATTAGTTGGCAAGAATATATGCAATTCCCTACTATACGAAGGAGCGTTTTTCACAGGCAGTAATATATATATCCTTGACATTCGCCCACGAACAATATACGTTAGCTAGTTGTGACGATATTTACACCTTTGCGATTCCGCTTTAGATTTTTAGTTGTCACCACTAAGGACGTCTATTACCTCCATGCGAACCATTTACATATACTCAGAATTAATGGGGTTAGGCTTCTCTTATTTATTATGCATAATTAATTTATAGTGTAAAAAAAAAAAGGCACAAAATCAAATAGGTTTCATAAAATACTACTAATAAAATCAACTTTTTATCACTGTGATAAGTAGAAAAGCTTTGCAGATAACTGCAGTGCGATTAATGTAGCACATTACCACGCTGGAGAAGATAAGTGGCATTAAGAAAAATAATGTGCCTAATTCAAATTAGCAGCATCCAATTGATGGATCCACCATGCGCAGGATTTGGAGGATTGTCAAGGGCATAATATCACAGCATGTTGGAACAGAGAGCCATCTGCATGATTTAAGAACTGCGGAATTACAAAGCTCTATTGGCATTTTACGTAGCGCTGCTAGAAGTAGTCAGACTAAACAGGGTCCCAGCCAATGTCATTTGGATCTTCAGTGTATTCGATGGCTAAAGAGAAATATTGCAAAAAAATCTATTGTATAGATAGTATAATGTTGTGAAATGCACACTATGGTGGCTTTAGTTTATTCCCCATCTAGAACACACTAGGGAGTAAAGGCATACATACCGCAGAGGAAGCCCATCCATCTACTATGGGACCCTCTAAGAGTGGGGTCCGGTGACAGCATCGCTATTGTTGACAGCCTGTGCAGGTCTCCTCTCCAGAGGAACTACCGTGTTTCCCCGAAAAAAAGACAGTGTCTTATATTAATTTTTGTTCAAAAAGGTTAACTTTTTTACATGTATAGCTGCCTGGACACTATTTAAATTGACTTTTTAAATTAACTGTTAGCAGGGCTTAATTTTGGAGTAGGGCTTATATTTCAAGCATCCTCAAAAAGCCTGAACAATCATTTTGCATCCTCAAAAATTCTGGAAAATCATGCTATGTCTTATTTTCAGGGAAACAGGGTATATTGTGAGGGATAAGCCACAAAAATGGAGTGACGGGAGAAAGAGATGGTTGGCTTCCTGTTCTGGGTGACAAAAGACTATACATATTGGGGCCCAATCTCTTCTACATAAGCCACTCCTATTGTGATGACCCTGCAAACTATTGTTAGCTTTATGAACCCCTGTGAATGGGGTTAAACAAGTCAAACCTAAATATATCACACTTTGCTGGGTCCTGTTTTTGCAGCCCAATTTCACCAGTGATTTGGGTGCAGATTCTGTGCCAAAATCTATGGCTAAAGAAGTCTATAGAAAATGGAGCCATAATGACACAGATTTTTCTATGTGCGGATTTTGAAATCCACATTAGGGGGAAAAAAATGAATTGACCTATTTATTTTTTGATGCAGGTTGTGCAGAATCCATGTAGAGACTGCATGGAGTGCCACACGCTAATTTGCCCCATTGACTGTCGCATAAAAATCCGCACAGATATCCAAGGCTCAGCCCAGGAGTTCAATAGTGGATTAAAGTGTTAGATCAACTTTAGAAAAATCCCATGTGGACCGGACACTAAAAAGGCCATGTGAGCAAGACCTTAGGGGCTCTTCTTTTAGCGAAAGGCAATCATGCAACATTGTTTGGACTTCCAAGAAGTTGCATCTCACCCACAAGGTAATGATGTTTAATAGGAGGATTTCTAGTTGTTTAATATCGATCTTATTATTTTAGGCCTAATCAAAGATTCCAACCCCGTTAGTGTTAGCAACAATAGTCGCCGTAAACAGAATAATCAGACAGGAGTTTCATAGTCCATTAAAAGGTATCATATCTACAAGATTACTTGGTGTTTCTTGCTGGGAACAATCACATGTTGCTCTACTGGCTGACACAGAACCAAACTTTTTCATTATAGTTTTTCCAAACTGAAGGCGAACAGGCAGTAGGTGGTTGGACTGCTTCGATGTACCCTCTGCAGCGGCTTCTGGCGAAACATATCTAGTAAGCTTCAGCGCACACATATCAATTTATATCAGACAGGCTGGTCTTGCTTTAACCCGTTTAGGACCAGCCACAGTAAATATACGACGGCTGGTCCTGGGCTTAGAGCACCGCTGATAGTAAAATTACGGCGGTGCTTTAAGTCTCCTGGAACGGGTTATCAGCTGTTAGTGACAGATGATAACCCGGAGCAGAAGGCAGATGGGGTTTTTAACCCTTTCTGCCCTCTGCTTCCCCGATATACAGTGCTCAATGAGCACTGTATGGGGAAAGTGAAAGTAACATGTACTTTCACTACGGGAGCCTCGGGGGCTCATGCGACCTCTTGGGATTCTCTGCTACTGCAGAGCTGGAGGGTCAGACTAGACCCTGGCAGCTCTGCAGGTGACTAATGTCACCACAGGGGTTGCTTTCCCCTGTAACTAGGGCTCCTATGGACGCCCCAGCTACAGTGGGAAAGTGTCAAATAAAGAAAAAAAATATGTGAATGTCCCCCAGAGGTTTTATATGATGCCATGGGGGACACAGATAGTAAAATACACAATTACATACATCAGTAAAAAAAAAAAAGTAAAAAGTGTATGGTCCTTAAGGTACAAAACAGCTTGGTCCTTAAGGGGTTAAAAGATGATCAACGCTGTCTAAAAAAAAGAAGTTACTGACTACCATCACCATCAGGATATGCAGACTGCACTGGTTGTTTCTCATACTTAGGTCCATTTCACACCAAGTGTGTGAAATGGATCTAGCGAATAGTCGATTTGAGAATCAGTCTACTATATTTAAGTCCGGGCTCACACAGGCAGACCAGATTCTACATGTGGGATTCCGGCTGTGAGTTCAGCCAGCAACCCTGCGTACTTGCTATTGCTGTATTGCATATGATCACGGCGGCTCACCGTTGGCCATGCGCAGCACAGATTTGTTTTTCTTCAAGGTTTGTATTTCTCACGCCATTGCTTAGCAGCCCATAAGCAATGTTAATTGTATATGGGCTGCGGGTCGGATGACCTCCATTGACTACAATGGAAGCCGTCTGAGAGGCTTCCTGTGGAAATAGAGCATCCGGCGATTTGTCCTCCACTCTCAGAATATGCAATCCGTATCTGTGAGTGTGAATGAAAACATGCCTTCTAATGCTTGCGTTTCACCGCGGATCGATCCTTCGCGCAGACGCCAAACGTGGATTCCGCTATTGGAATCCGCCGGTGTGAGCCAGCCTAAGTCAACCATTCAGAATTCAGGGATAAAAGGGGTATTACATCCCATTATACATAATAAATATGCAGTGTGCAAGGCACTAAAAAAAAAAAAAAAAAAAAAAAAAACTTATTCACTTCCTAAATTCATACCAATAATAAAATGAAGTAAACTAACTAAACTAAAGATAAATATTCCCAATAAATAAGTCTTGAGGTGGACATGAAAACCTGACCGACTATTCTTGGAATAGAGACCAGATTGGCTGCTGCCAAAATTTCCCAGAATATCAAAAATGTTCCCACAAGAGGAAAACTCATGGGCTTAAATGTAATGGTTACTTTAAAATTGGCAATTGCATGTCAAAGACAGAGAGATTCCGTGGCCATATACATACTGTACTCTGCAAATGCTGTATATCTACTTGTAAAAGTCTTACATAATAGGAAATAAAGTAAGTCTGATCCTCCGATGCTGGAAAGAGGATAAATTCAGCAGAATATCCTATTTTCAGTATAAGACATGTTCCTTCATAAAACTAATTTGCAGTGATTAGCGCTTTTTTGTACTTGACGTTGGTAGAATACATTGAATATCCCTTAAGCATTGAAGTGACTATTAATTGTAAGACATTATGTGGATGGTAATACATGTCAAGTGCTGATGAAGGTAGTCTGGCTACATAAAACACACAGCGCTACGAGCTGCTCAGAGGCGGGTTACATCTCATATTTTATTCAATGTGCAAATATTGTTCTAAGACTGTGATGTTCTGTATGGAGAACCTTCTAAAATAAAGCTAAACAAGCATGACCCTGTATAGTGCAATGTCTGCACCCCGCACAACTACTCAACCTGTACTGCACTGCGTGATCCAACCAGTTATTCCATATTACCCGGCCATGGGAAAACTCAAAATAATTCCAGACAGTATTTATACAACTAATAGAACTATTTTGCAATTACAATATTAAAGGGGTTGTTCAGTTGTAAACTATTGGTGGTCTATCCGCAGGACAGTTGATCAATAGTAGATCAGGGAGGGTCCATCACTTGGGATCCCCACAAATCAGATTTTTGCCAGGCTGGTGTGCTTGTGTGCTAAGTTAATTTTTGTAGGAAGCAGACAGCTCTGTTCTTACAGTAATAGCCAGGCCTAATACTGCAGGCCAAGTTCCTATTGAAATAAATGTGCGCTTCGCCTGCAATACTAAGCTTGGCCACTGCGGTAAGAATGGAGCCGTCTACTTCCTGCAGAAATCAGCTCAGTGTACAGGTGCGCCAACCCAGCAAACAGCTGATCAGATTGGTGACGGACCCTTGCTGATCTACTGTTGATGCCTATCCTTGGGATAGGCCATCACGAAGTCCATATGGCGATCCTTGGGATAGGTCATTAGTAGTTTAGAACTGAACAAACTCTTTAAGACAAATACTGTTTATGTAAAATCCAAATATAATGGTCAGCATTACAGTCTTACAGAAAATGCCACCTCTCAGAGGACACTGATTCTCAGAGGACCATCTGTTTGCCATTGGTTTAAGGATGGCCTAACATCAAAAGCGGGAAATGAACTGTGCTCCAGGAAGAAGAAAGCTGTTGCCACATGTAGATGGCACTGTAGTGAAAAAGACTTGTGGAGGGAATTTTGCTTACAGAAGGTGCCATCACTATAGGTGGAAAGGTGTTGGAAATTATTTTTCGGTTGGGAAGGTTTCCTATCCTGTTCCTTCAACATACTTTCCTTTGTAGTGCCTTGTGTCAAGCTCGATAGCTCTTGGCTAGCATGTGGGAATCATATACATACATTTTTTTAATTAAAGAAAACCTGCTGGCAGTTGATTGTATTGGTAAAGTGTCATTATTACACGCAGTCATTTTCAGCTCAAAATGCAGGCGGAGCGCTGATGATTGTTGACTGGCACCTGGATTTGTCATGTTGTTTGAACTGACGGTTCCATATGCCGGTCAGCAATCAAGAGTTCCGCCTGCATTTTACAGCCAAGATACGCTATAAAGGATTTTGTGATAACAGGATTGATCATTTTGCCAGGAAGGAAATATAAAATAATAATTATATACACTCAATGTAAAAAAAATAAAAAAAATCAAGCACCTAGAAGAAGTTGTGGGAATTGGACGAAACTTCACATTTGATTGTAACATTGATATAAGTAAGTGATTACAATATCAGAGCAAAAGGCTAAATTATTGCGGAAATCTGAACACTTGAAGGGAGGCTCTTGCACACCGTTGTACCACCTCTAGCTTGGATACAAGATCTGATTCGGGAGGGCATAGAGGCTCTAACACCCTGTTGGACCGCCTCTAGCTTGCATGCAAAATATGATGCGGGCAGGCATGGAGGCTCTAGTACCTCATTGGGCCACGTCTAGCTTTGGATACAAGATGTGTTACGGGTAGGTATAGAGGCTTTATTACTCTATTGTACCACCTCTAGCTTGGATATAAGATGTGATACAGGCAGGCATGGAGGCTCTAGTACCCTGTTGTACCACCTCTAGCTTGGATATAAGATGTGATACAGGTGGGCATGGAGGCTCTAGTACCCTGTTGTACCACCTCTAGGTAGGATGCAAAATGTGAAATGGGTGGGCATGGACGCATACAGCTTCCATATGGTATCCTGCGGCATATGGGTCCACATTTGCTGTAACTGAGCATCTAGATCCTGCAAGCTCGTTTGTGTCCTAGATGGCCCCATACATGTTTTATTAGTGATAAATCTGGCAACTGGGCAGCCAGGGAAGTGTGACAATGTTTTGGGGGCATTCCAGTGACACCTTTGCTGTGTGCAGCTGAGCATTATCCTGCTGGAAAAAGCCTCTTGGAAGCCCTGTCAGTTAGCTTTAAGGGGGCCTTCACACTGGCAGGGAGGCAAGATTAAGGCGCTCACCCCTAGGTCTCCAGAAATGAATACAGCCGTCATCAGCACCCAAATTAATCCTAAATTCATTTCTGAAGGCAACCCCATTTCACTCCGCAGCATCCAGTTTCTTCATTCACGACACCACTGCAAATGGAGGGGACAATGGGTGGGTATTAAAGGCAGTACACATAATGGGTGCCATGAGACTAAAATGTCCTTCAGCCAAGCGCCTGGAAATGGTTCTGACAGACAAAGGGGCATTTAACAAGAAACAACCTGTCTCTGGATGGATGACAATGAAAAAGTTGAAGCTGCTTGTGCTTGTCAGATGATCAGACATTCCTCTCTACTAGTGGTCCATCGAGGGCATTCCGAGCCCGGTCGCTTTGTGTGCCCTCATGCATCCACTGGTGCCAACACCTCCTAACAGTCTGGTCAGATTAGCCCAGGTGGCAGGCAATTAGTCAATATGACCATCCAGCTTTTCGCATTCTAATAATGCCTCCCCTATTAGACTCTGTTAACTGGGCGAATTCTCTTCAGTTACATCATAGAGACGTCCAGTGGTCAACAAGCTCTACACAAACAGAAGAAGAGGTCACTACACACAAGGAGCCTCCGAGAGCCTCTTATAGGCCAAGGGGGGGGAACCACTTTTAGGACCTCAGGTGGCAAGACCATTCATCTAAATCACACCTGAGATGTAACCACATGCCGGGTTTTACAGCCAAACTCCTTCTAGGTGCTTGATTTTTTTATTTTAGTTTTTTTTTTTTTTTTTACAAAGAGTCTACATTCATGATAGTTCTCAATAATTAAGCCTATGATAAGCAAACAAAGAATTTGCTGATTTGATATAAAATGAAATGCCGTACTTCGACTCAAACTGTATGAGGGCCATAGTGCAACAAAGCACAGAGACCCAGGAGTGCCCACGTTTTACTAGACAAGGACAGCCATACAAAATGCTACATTGTTGCCAAGATAATGCATTAAATATTAGAAGACTCCATATAAGGCAGACAAAGGCTGTATTCATAATCCAGTTGGAAAGGAAAGTCTAAACTAGTATGAAATTACTGAACCCTCAATTCTAGAACATAACCTTCCATCCACTTTGAATATTTCATAGTGTTAAGTACAGCCTGACAGCCGACTCCAGAATTACTACTTAATTGCCAATTCTAATTGCGTTAACCAAGATCAATAAGGTACAGTAAGCCGTATACGCTTTAAGTGGGCAAAACAGCAGATTTATGATAAAATCCATTTTGATATAGGAAAAGACGTTCTGCTAATTTTACTACAGTTTATTTGGTCTATCGTATAAGAGCGCATATACCATCTATAGCGGAGGACTGTAGCTGGCTTACTTCTTTGTGCAGTATGGTTGAAAAGTGCGACTGTGCCATAAAAATGGCAGACCAGACTATACCGGAAGTAAGGGGATAGCACATCAATCAAGTATGCAAATTGTGATTACGTGCTGTTGGCTTCACAAATGACTGAAACCATTATACTCAAACCTTAGCGCATTATACAATCGGTCATTAGCTAAAATACAGCACGCTTTGAGTTAGAATACGCAGAACGCCGGCCTGCGCAGGGGAAATTTATGACTACTACTTTATCATATCTCCCGTTTACTGATGAATCAGCAGAAAGCCCAAGCAAATATGGCCAAATCTGCATTTACATGGGCGAGTCCTGTCCCATTGAAAGATGGACAAAACGTGCCCGTGAGAAGAACCCATTCATTTCAATGGGTTAAGTCACATGAGCGATTTTTTTCTCAGACTGCTAGCCTGAGTTAGAAAAATGGCTGCAGGTCTTATTTTTGTCTGATTCTTCAAGAATCGCCCATTATTTTTTATGGGAGCATATTGCACTTGTCCGTGTAAATACACCCTTAAGCAAGCATTAACAATGGGGCCTATTAAAGAGAAGCTGTCGGCTATCATGGCGTAGCTGGTTTAGTAAATACTTGCATCCTTATCATGAAAATTCTAGGGCATCTTAAGGGTCATTTCTATGGGATAATTATTGTGAAAAATTCGATCAAATGACCGAAAATGGGCAAATCATTGCGTGTAAATGCACAGCCGTTGTTTGCTATTCGTTTTGTAAACGCTCCCCGTGAAGCACCAAGCGAGAAGTCAGGGATACATCAGCGGTGATAGGCCTGTCTAAATGCTCTGCTTGGGTGGTGACGTCAGTGCTTGTGTAGTCGCTTAGCTGACAGTCGTCCTGTGCAAAAGAAGCCTTGGATGCTGTTCCTCTGTTACTTCTCCTGGTACAGTATCGCCAATCTGACCGCTGCATGTTACCATTCCCCTTGGGCGCCTTCTTATACTCTCTGACATTGTCCGATCAGGGCTGACAGTACCGGACTGTCTTATTTCTAGGAGAGAAAGCTGATGAATGCCATAATGCCGTCTCCTATGACAATGTACTCCGGCATTTTACCTTAAATGGGATTTCTTAAAACAAGCCAGTCAGGAGAGCAGATGAGTCCAATAATTGTCCAATATTATGGTATTATGCCCCATATCGTACTTGATAATAGGAGACCAACAATACTCGTCTCATATAATTTTTCTTTCAACCACTGATAATGAAATGAAGCAAATTCATTATAATACGGTTTACTTTCCTATGCAGCATTAACCTATAAATCTTTTTTTGATGGAACAGCGACAGATAAAATACACCTATAGTTTATGGCATCGATACCAGTTGAGGCGTGATCTTATTTGTCAGCTTCATCTTATCATACAGCAAAAACTGACCTAAGATGTAAAAGGGGTCGAGGACTTTGGGATGTACTTATTTTGTAGGTAGAAAAAAATATTTTCATGACAATTTCTGTATAATTTTCAAGATCTCAAACTCGTAGGGTGGTGTCACATCTGGGGCAAGAATTCCGGCTCCGTTCAGGGAGCAGGAAAGGAGAATCCCCATGGCCAAAGCGCTTGGAGACACCATTGACTATAAAGGGGTCTGCCCAGCTGCCCGGCTTTTGGACGAAAGAAAACGGGCTGCTTGCAACGCTTTTCTCCAGTATTTTCTGCAATGGAACCTCCAGCCGAAGATTCCAACACAGATGTGAAAACTGCCTTACTCTGTGTCCTTAGAAATACTACATCCTTATCCACATACAGTAATCATCTGAGGAAGTCTATGGCCATCACAGTCCTGGAGGAGCCGGAGGAAACTATTTTGCTGCGCTAAAACCTTACCGGCAGCTGTAACCTGTGCACAATAAAATTCTATTAACCTGGAAGCCGATGTTTCAGAATTCCTGCTAATCCCACATCTGCGGGATTAGCAACATATTGACTGTTAATCCCAAATATAGAAATAGAAATCGCGGGAGCCTTGTGGGTCGTAGTTCAGCGCCGGTGCACTGGAGATGGCCGGTGAGAATTTAAGTATAAAGAAAAAATCAATAGCGAAGTCCCCTGATGATCTTCATTATTAGCGCTTACACTAATTTGCCTATTGGCAGCATTGACTTCCTAAGCGATGGCCCAGCTGAATACAACTCCTGCGCCGTACGTCTCCCTCCTCCGATACCCCACCCAACACTGGGTTCCTACGGTGCTGCACATTCACCAAGGTTTCCACTTTCGCTGCAGCCAAGATCTTGTAAAACATATATGCAGGTTTTTTTTTGTTAAAGCCCGAGTCCCAAAGGTTTTGTTTGTTGCTGAGCAGGTTTTAACATGGTTATTTCCCATGCTGGGCATCATTTCATGCTGAAATGGAGCTTACAGCTGAGATAAGCTCTTTTTATTAGAGCATTAGGCCTTTTTTCTTTTCTTAAATAATCTCTAAGTGTGTTATATATTTCAAAATACTGATATATTTAAAGAGGGAAATTAGAAAATACCATCATTTAAAGAACATTTCCCACTCTTTAGAGTCTATTACAAAACAAGAAAAAAAAACAAAGCTCTTTTGTGTACTGAGACCGCTGCGCATTAAACTGGAATTAAATTAAAGCCTGAATTAATATGGAATGATTTGGATTTTTAAGGAGAGACAGGCTAGCTAGCTTTGGCTACATGTTAGAAATCCTTGTACACAGTCTTGATTAAATTCATTATCTGCAGGCTCAATGTGGCCACTAAATCTGCCAAGGGAATCCACTAATGGGACCTGAACTCTCCAAGAAAAGAAGACAAATATATTGTGGCCGACTGTACTACAGGGCTAGAACAGCCATTTCTAATGTTCTTCTAATGGCTTTTAAATGTCTGGGTGTTGCAGATAATATTTTACCTATTATGGAAATGTACGGAGGAATTACGTTGGCACTGTTTAAATAAGATTATTATTGGCAAGGTTTTTGGGCTGTTTTAGAATACCCGATTGCTAAAAATGTAAACCTAAGGGTGGTTCCATATCCATGCTCCGGGGGAAGGGTTCTGCTTTCCTGCTCCGTTCGGGGAGTAGGAAAGGGAATTCCCACAGCCAAACCGTTCCGTCTCAGGATAGAACCGAATAGCCCACAAGTGGACCCCACAGGCGATAATGGGGTCTGTTCGGTTTCTGCTCAGCATAGCGCTTTTTCTTCTGGTACTTTGAGCCAGATCTGCAGCAGTAACTCTGACCGGAAGTTCCAACGCAGATATGAAACCACTCTTATTTCACTTTAAGTGTGGCCAGGGACGGAACAAGTTCTGTTGGTTCGCAAGGCAGTGATATCCGGATGCTCACCGCCACCCGTGGTCTCTGCAGTGCCAGTGTGGTACGAGGACTTATAAGCTATTGTTTCTCTGCTATCAGCCCGAAGGCTGAAGCATATTATATCTGGTTCTGCTTATTCTACTGTATACTAATTTGAGCTTTATTAGCTTCCTTCCCCTTGAAACATAGTTGTCTGTACATGCAGTCTGCTTGGCTGTGTATCTAATCTTTTCCTGTGTGATACTAGTTGTAGCTAAGATATACTGTGTAACCAGGTACCAGGATATACTGTGTAACCTGGCACTGTAATCACTCACTAATGGTCTTTGTGTGAAGATGAGCCAATAAGTGTTAGCTTTTAATAAGCCTGCCTACTCAATATATAAAGCTCTGTATGTGAGGTAATAAGCCACTCTGAGATTTGTGAACACATGGTTCCTTCAGAGCACATGTGTTTTGACACAAGTAAATCTTTGTTCACTTCCTATGTCCTGGGTATCGCATCAGATATCGCATCGTACATCAGCAGCATTAACTTTGTCAGATGGGCAATCGTTCATTTAATTGTCCCCGTGGCACTGTTCTTCCTGATGTTCTTATTTATGCAAAGAGATACGGACTGGTAAAAAATGTAACATTTTTTTTCATAATTCCATGAACTTGCCTCCCCTGCCTTAACCAATACAACTCTAGGCAATTGCCTGGTCTGTTCCACCTCTGGATATGACTGCAGGTAGCCCTACCGCACCTAACTGAAAGCTCCAGGGCCCTGATGCAGTGTTCTTCAGAGCCCCCAGCCATCATGTGCCATATACAGTAATACTCTTGGAGAGGGAGACCTTCTGGCATCCTTTAACACCAAGGCCCAAAAGTGATGGCAACCTTTATACCTTTAAATGCTTTGCCTATGCCTCCAAGTCACACGGCAGGTCCTGAAAGCAGAGATGTGATGGCGTAGTGCAAGAGCGCAGGTAGTCAACTACAGAGATTCTTTCCTTCCCTAACGAAATGATGGCTCTGCGGGATTCAGGGCCTTTTTTTTTCCTATAAAATCCCGTTTACTACAAAGGCACATCTGGTCGCTGAAGTAAATTACTGCAGCAGTAAAACTGTGAAGGAAAAAGAAAAGAGAAAGTGCGAACATATACTAACTGCATACAGTCAATTACATGGCCATATTGTGGAAATTCTGAAGCATTCTATTAAAACGGGTAAAATATATCGTTTCTGCCTTAATATTGTATATTAGCTGTAAAATTATGCTACATATTTAACATACTTGATTAAATCCTGAAAAAAAACATACAGAGACCGCGACAGTACTCAACTTTCCCTTGTGAAATCAGAAATAGACTATTCTAATATTTTCTATTATGATTTATTGACTTGCCGATATTATTGTATTGTGTCTGGTTTGGGTAGGACTTGCACAGCAGTATGGAATACAGCGAAAAAATGGACACGATTTATTCCTCTTTCTCCATATACGTGAGGGTGTTTTCACATCTGTGTCGGAACTCCGGACGGAGGTTCTGTCCAGGTCCGGCTGCAAATACCGGAAGAAAAACTGCTGCATGCAGCTCCTTTTCTTCCATCCCAAAACCAGACAGGTGGGTGGAAAGCGGGCGGACCTCATTATAATCAATGGGATCCGGTGGGCCGCAGGAATCCCCCTTTCCTGCTCCCCAAATGGAACAGGAAAGTGGAATCCCCAGCGCAAGTGTGGAGGCACCCTAATAGATATCAATATGATAACATTTGAGAACCTCCCTGACAATTTTACTGAAAAAGACACATTGGGGGGGGGGGGGGGGGGGGGAATTCATAAAACAGTTAACTCCAGGTTATGGCATAAGAGAATATTGGAAATGTTTGCATAAATCCCATCTGTTCAGAAATTTTGTGACTTTTCAGAATGTTCCATTGCCCTCACCGGTTTTATAAAAAGTTGGCTGGAGGCGCTGAGGCCAGGCACAGGCCAACAAATTCACTTTAATTTAACCCTTCATTGCATTTTGGATCATATAATGATACAGTACACACATTTCCATATACTAGATTGACCCGATGTCCGTTACATGAGCATAAAACGTTTAGAGAAATGGTTGTAAATGTTAAGAATTGTCGAGCCGAGGATTCGGCTTGAGCTGTTCACCGTCCGTGGCTTGGTCTTCCACCAAAATCATCCACCAAAGGTCACGCAAAGGGGTCAAAGTGTGCTGCAAGAAAAAGCCTGTAGGCTTTTTTATTACATTTCTTAAAGGGGTTCTGTCAGTAAAAAAAATATATATACTCACCTGCATTCCTTTAAAATGTAACCTGTAAAAAGAAAAGAGTAAAAAAAAAAACAAAGCTAACTCACCCAATCCCGTTGTTGTTCTTCCCTCCGCTGTTTACCTGGCGCGTGAGGGGTCAGCTTCAGTGACTCCTGCGCGCTGTCTTCGACCTGGCTGTGTCTATCCTCTGCCGTCCTCGGAGAGTGCACGGCGAGTGCGCAAGCGTGCCGGGAAGGGGGACACATGCGCACTCGCGTGGACTCTCCTAGGTGGCCAGGTCAATCAGTGGGTGATGCGTCACTTGCATGGTTGGAGCAGGAGCGGAAGCTGAATCTTTGCCAGATTCTGCCCTGCGATGGGACGGCTGCCAGAGGGAAAGAAGAAGAGCAGCAGTTTCCCGGTGATCGGCCCCGTAAGGCACAGGCGAGTATGATTTTTTTTTTCTGACAGAACCACATTAAGGGAATGGTTCTGCCTCTCTACTGCATGGTGTAACAGATATGAGACACTCCATGGTATTAACTATGTGGTTCTCAAAGCATCACTAGCTGGCATAGTTGCAGATTATATAGAATATAATTTTGGTCATGTTTTTGGAAGTTCATGCAGTAAAGGGTTAAAGCAGATTTAAAAAAGAGCCTCTTATTACATTGGACGCTTCTTACTCCAGTGTCACTCCGGTCTTAGATAAATGTGCCCCACTGTGAACATTTGAAAAAACAATGTCATTCTTGAAGGAAAAACTTCCTGGCAAATAATTCCGGCAGCAGTGATATATTATGTTTATCATAACCGTTGAGAACAGGAAACATTGTAACTAGAGATAACGATTTTGTCACTTTCAAACATCTGGGTGAGAATGAAAAGATTTACTGTCCTATCCACATGTCATGCCAGGCGAAGTCGAATCTGTGGATTACAATGCTATTCCCTGCAGGAGCTTCTGCGCTCATCTCATCATTACTAAATCTGCTGGCTTTTGTCCTTGATAACTTTCCTTTCTAACATCATAGAGCACACAACGACTAAGAGGACCGGCGCCTCAATTATATTTATACCGCTCTGCCAGCGACAGCTATTTATTCATAGGGTGAAAACCACATAGACAGATTAGCTGGATTCTCAGATCTACTTTTGTTGCAGTAGTGGTTATAAGGCTGCAACCCCACATGGCGTATGCATATTTGTGCGCGCCTGAGCACTGCATATCTGCGGAATGAATGATGCTTTTTTTTGGGCGCGCATCGGCATATTTTACTGTAATTTTGCACCCGCAAGGCATGTTCAGTTGCTCACAGTGAAAAAGGTGCAACCGATCGTACTAGCCAATTAGTCTAATGAGTTCCAGATATAGTCTTTTCCTTGCACCATTACACAGTGCGCTCCTTAAGGCGAGATGATACACTTCCCTACCCACATCACAGGCCTCTCACTAGCCAAGCCAGAAACCTATTGCACACTGATGAAGAGCAAAAACCCTGAAACAGCTGTCCGTGTATGGTTTTCTGGTTTGTGGTTAATTCCCAATCATTGTTAACAAATATTATTTAAAGGGTCTGACATTGGTTTGCAAAAATGCCACCATCCAATAGGTGGCGCTGCAGAGGTAATGTGTTCCATCTTCCTTATTTGCATATATTTCCCAGAGGAGCTTGCATGGCCTTATAAGTGTCCTCACTCACCTCCTCTCCTGGGCGCTCCCCGTAAGGAGAGAGGATACCCTTCCCGACCTCGTAGACCTCTCACTAGCCAAGTCAGAAACCTACTTTACACTGATGAGGAGCACGAACCCTGAAACAGCTGTCTGTGTATGGTTGTCTGGTTTTTGGTCAATTCCCAATCATTGTTATAAAGACTTGTTTAAAAGGTCTGACATTAATTTGCAGGAATCCTGCCATCCAATAGGTGGCGCTGCAGAGGTATTGTTCCATTTTCCTTATTTGTAACAAAAGAAGACATTCAAGTGGTGGTTGTCACATGGCACTGAGCACTTTCAAGTACTCCATTGTGGTCCAAATCTACTACTACAAAAAACTGTCCTTTAATAGATACATTAGGCGACAACCAATTTCAATTTCTGAAATAAACAAAGAGAAAATCCTGTAAAATGAAGCCAAGTTAATCAGCATACAATCTAGTAAGGCATCCCTCACCTATATACAGTGCAGAAAGATAGTTATGTCAACAAGAGTTTCAGGAAAAACATCTTATTAGGGTGGTTTCACATCTGCGTCGCCGTCCCATTCGGGAGCAGGAAAGGAGAATCCCCATTGCTTAACGACTCCATCTCAGGAAGGAACCGGACACCGCTGAACGGACCCCATTGACTATAACGGGGTCAGTTGGGTCTCCACTTAACTGCTTGGCTTTTAGACAGAAGAAAAAGTGCTGCAAGCTCCTCCGACAGGTTCCAACGCAGATGTGAAACCACCTTTACGTCTTCCTGGCAGTGCACAGACACCAAGTAGTTTGTTTTAAGACACACTTGAAGTTCCCCACCTACATTATTGCTGGGTCTCTCTTTTTGATCTATATGAATCCAAGTGCACATCGTTGGGTAGAGGTCGGAGTCTATCCCCATCAGAGGCGTAACTTGAAGCTCCTGGGCCCCAATGCAAAACCTGTAACAGGGCCTCCAACTATAGTGCTTTATTCATAGTACTGGGCTCCCTATAGGGAGAGGAGAGGCCTTTTGGGTCCCCTAAGGCTCCAGGGCCCGGATGCAACCGTATCCCCTGCATACCCTATAGTTACGCCCGCCAGTGATCCCCGGCCCACCCATGCGTTATATCGGTGCCATAAATGGCATATGGCAGGTGGGGGACCCTGCTGCAGAAAATATGCCTCTGTACATCATAGAGTATCTATTTCTAGATATAGATATATATAATTATTATTATTATAACCGTGAACTGGTGACACTTTAGGGGCTAATAATATAGCAATTTTACAAAGACTTACTTTCATCGTAACTGTATAGGAAACAAATTGAAAGTAAACATACTGCTTACAGGAGAAGGTAACCGCTATTTATCAAGTGCCAAAAATAATCAACAACCGCAAGTTATATAATGGGTTTTCCTCTCCTACTGCATAAACCATTATGCTAATAACATGAACTCGGCACTACTTCATCTGACAAAATTGCATTAGCAAATATTCATTATTACTAAGATTATGCTTAAAAGCATACTCTAGCACGGGGGGGAGAAAGTGCTGTGGGACAAATCAGAGAACAAAATGATTAATGTTGTATGATTAATTTGCACCTTGATTTTCTGGGACATCTCTTTTAAACATTGCTTTACAAGTACTGCCGGATGTGAGCTTTGATTTAGAATGCCACTGATGCCTCGGGAAAGATTTCAGGCAGGCTAATATTTAAACTTTACTCATTTAATATTCGCATATTCTCCATGCCTTTTGCATGTCTTCAATTTGCATAGTAACAGCTGCTTCGCTCATAATTTAATAGCATTGCCAGGTAAGTCATTTTCAAACTGCACGGTCCATGTTTGTCACTTAACATGCTGATGACAGGCTCCGAAACGTGAGGAAATTACTAGGGATTGTGTCGGTTATGCTGAAGTCAGCAGTTCTGTATACGCTATGCTGATTCCGCTATGACATTTGGTTCTTAGAATTTCAGTATGATGGTGGTATATGCATCTCGGGTATTATTGAAATGCTCATATCAGTGGTTTTAATTTAAAGATGTCATATCAACAGCAAAACTCTTCATCTAAATGGAGACTCATTGGCAACCAGTTGAGTCCTCGGAGACAACAACTGAAAGTTCCAATAAGATATAGTATTATATGCCCCCCATTCTATAGAAGTCCCTTGAAGCAAGAGCTAGTGTTTGCAATAGCTCTCAGCTCTAGCCCATCAAGGGGTTCCAAGCAGAGACATATATGCCCTAAAAAAGCCTATGGAAAGGGGTTGTTTGGAGAGGAAACCACTCCTTGCAGTGGATGTCCTCTCCAGCTCGGAGGGGAAGTTTTAAGCAGGGACCCTCTTTTGTGATATTATTGTACCCTAATAGGGTTGTCCGGGCCATTTAGCTATGACAATTTCCATGGGTCAAAGTCCTATAACTTCAGTTAAAGGGCCACTCTGGTGACTTTTGTATTCATCCATTATGTAGCTACCCACGCTGTAATATATATGTGAGCTAGTTATTCCTTTCTGTCTGAAACTCCTGGCCCCTTTTTCCTCTGATGGTCATGTGATACCAGTTCTGACCAACTCAGATTGATTAGGGTTATGTGGTATCAAGTTAAGTCAGTTTCTCAGTTCCAATGATGCCATCACATGGTCCCTACCACAGAAACTGCCTACAGAGGAATATAGGCGCTCCTGTCACAATTACTGTGGATGATCACACAGAGCCTGTCCCACAGTTATAGACGAGGAGATCACAGCTCATCCTCCTGACCGTATACTTAGGACCAATGTCTACTTGCACACACGGATTCCACTGCTCAATCCCGCGGACATGGAGGGGAAAAGACACTGCAAATCAAATCCTCCCGTGGACATTGGGCCTTAGACAGTATAGACAGTAATGATAATTAAACTGCTTCCCCAGCAGGCAAAAATGATATAGCCTCAGCTAATGCTGTGCTGGCATATCATGGAATAGATGTGAAGGTGATATAAAAAATCTCACTGTCAAGATGGTGCCTGATAAGCATCAGACAGGGGGCTGCACTGCAGGGAGGCCGTAGTAATACACAAAGGAGACACCCAGAGCGAGACAGGCAATCAGATGAGGAGGGGAGGCATAAAAAAAATGTGTTTTCACCAAAGTGTCCCTTTAAAAGAGAACATTTCTAGCCTGAGTTTGCCCATGTTATCATAGGCCTAGTAAATGAGGCTAAAATATACAGGATAGGAAATAGTTAATGAAACTGACTCTGAACAATTGGCTCTGGATACACTGTAAAAATTAGACAATACTGTATGAAAAGAGTAAGCATCTGAAATAATTTCTGACCATATGCGGCTGTCACAGAAAACTGGAACCCAGTGAGTAATTTACATACAAGTTGTAATGTAAGTAATTAATGAGCACATGTTGATTAGGGCACATCTAACAGTCTTATTCATAAGCAAAATGTTCACTAGATCTATTAAAGGGAGCAGCAAACTCACATAATGCTATAACAGCCATAACAAGTCATGTGATTCGCTAGCGTAATATAACTAATTTAGCATTTTCCCCATCCTCAGAAGAACTCCATCAAATTCTTCAGCTTTCCTGGGGTTATTAGAAATGGAATAGGCAAGTTTCAGCTATTTCCAATGCAAGTCTATGGAGACAGACAGCCCATGCTCATCATGGTTCACACCAGCATGTAACCAAGGGATGAAACATGCATGCAAATAGGAAACAATGAGCTCATTCTTGTTTTTTTTAAATATTTCATTCATTCATTCATTCATTCATTCATGCAGTAAATGGTCACATTTAATGCACATTAGTTACGATATTCCAACTTTATCCTGTTCTTGAGTCCTAATTTGGCCATCAAGTTTTGCAACCATTGCTATTGGGATAATAGATTGGATTTTCGGCATCTCCGAAGATCACAATTCTAAGACTATTGTCATGCGACTGTGATTTAAATGAAAGATCTTATGACAGTTTCAAAGCCTCATTGTTCCGGTCACCAGAGTCCTTTCTCTTTTATTTGATAGACTCATAAATTATTTTGGTTTACTGGGTCTTAGGTCGTCCATTACAAGACAATCCGGCCACTGTTTGCCTATGGAAATACGAGATGCGAGAAGGCGGAATGAGATAACTGGAGAAAATGAAATGAAAACCCCCTCTAATGATGCGGCCGGCTCCTTCACCTTTTTGCTTTGGCACATTTATATCTCTCCATGTTTCTCATAGATCCCTCCAATAAACGATCTAGTTCCTTTCACAATACTTCATTTATAATTCATTCAGGACGACTTTTTTTTTTACTTGAGAGTTAAGAGCTATTCAATTGATGATAGACTTGGCTCATCAGGAAAATCTGCATTTTAGGTCAGCCAGAATTAAAAGCACTGAAGAGCTTTTTGTTTCCTTCCTCCGTGTCTAAACACCACGGTCTTGTCTGCTAGCATCATCTGAGATCAAGTGTACGAAAAGGCAGTGTATCAATGAAATGGACTGACTCCAGGGACCGGCGTACGTGACGTATCGGGGAATTGAACTTCCGATGAATGTTGACACCGAGTCCAGTTTCTTTCAAGTCTTTATATTATTGCCGCTTCAAAAGACACTATCAGGAAAGATGGCCTTACGTTTTGTCATTTAAAGCACATTATCTCCAGTGTTGGATGCCACAAAACAAAACGTATTGATTCATTTTCTCAGATTCATCGATAAGGGCTTTTCCAGTTATGCTGCAGTAGACTACTTAGGATTATTGTCACACTATTGCACTTGGTCTTTGATCATAGTACATTAACACAAATTGATATCCCCATTCAGCGTGCATTTAATATGGGTTACGCAGGCAAAAAGCCAGGGGCATAGTTGGATGTAGAAAAGGAAGTTCAACCTGGACCTGGGGGACCTGAAGGCTCCTCTGCCACATAAAGACACCAGTAAATTAAAAGGGCTTTCCCACTAGAGTTATTTAGCATCTATCTACAGGATAGGTGATAAAAGAATGATCGCTGGGGGTCTGACCACTGGCACGCCCATGGATCCCAAGAATGTGCACCTCGAGTCCACCGGGTGAATGGAACAGCAGTGCTAATTTGTCCACTGCTCCGTTCACTATCTATGGGACAGCCAAGCTCACTACTACTTAGCTATCTCCGGCAGCCCCATAGAGGTAAATGTATCAGTGTAAAGACATGCACACCGCCTCTCCATCCAGCCGAGAGAGAGGGAGAAAAAAAAAAAGAAAAAAAAGCTCGGCAACCGGCAGGTCCCATACAAAAATGCTCGAATCTCCCATTAAAGTCAATAGGTTTCGGTACTCGAATAGAGCTCACGAATTTTACGAAAAACTCGACTCGAATAACGAGGACCTGATCATTTTGGTGCTCGCTCATCTCTATTTATCATCTATGCCATTGAGAGACCAGTTGATAAATTATTTTGGTGGGATTATCTCTTTAGGTTGGGGAACCTGTTACAGATTTTGTGTTACAGACCAGGAGCTTCGAATGAAGCTTCTACCCCGGGGATTTACTCACATCGCACAAGGCATTTTGGAAAACTGAAAGTGATGAAAATCATCTATAATGCCTGGCAGGACCTCCAAGCAAATGTAATAGAAAGAACAACAGATACAGCTCACCATGCGGCATCAACCGGTAGTTACAAAGTAGTTGAAAAGGCTAAATCATGGCCTTGCTGGTATATCCAAAGGGTGCACGGAAGTCTAGGCCCCGAGCCAACTCTTGGTATTGAAGTAAAATATAGCAAATGGAATGCAGCACCAATCCAAAAATGAAAAATCAATCCTTGATTGAAAACTGCATTAAAAGTCCAATGTGCAAATGAGCAAAAACTTTGGCTTACGCACATTGGACTTTTAATGTAGTTTTCAATAAAGGATTGATTTTTCATTTTTGGATTGGTGCTGGATTCCATTTGCTAAATAAAAATTCCAAGTCCTGCAGTTCAACAAGGATTAGGTGGCTAAGAGATGCACTAAAACTATATATATATATATATATATATATATATATATATATATATATATATATATACATACATATATATATATATATATATATATATACATATACACACATATACATACATATACACACATATACATACATATACACACACACACACACACACACATACATATACACATATATACACATGTATATATATATTATTATTTTTATTTTTTTTCATTGGGAAAAATTTTTTTGCATTTCACCAATCATTGGGAACCTCTTGCTGTTGCTTTCACATATGGGGCAAACATATGCTTAAAGAGCTACAGACTAACGTAGATCATCACAATAAGTCATTTTGTAATAGGCTTACTGTACCTGATCTGGAATCTTTTAAAGTGCCATATCACTCTCCACCTGTAAAATATCTCCACTTCCTCTGACATCTTGTCCACATTTACTACTTCCTCCCCTGTCCATAGCCTCCAATATCTCGTGAGCAGTGCATGGTGGAAGGACAGCAGCGGAACCACTGTGCTGTATTGCTCATGTGCAGTTCAGAGTGTCGGAAGGTCCGGTCTGTCTGTCTGCTTCAGCAGCTTTCTCTGGCACTCTGACTGAGAGTGAGGTTGGTGCCGGTAAATTGTAGGACCTGTAAGCTGTGGGCGGAGCTACAGTGCTGCCAGGGAGACAAGTTCTATGCATGCTGGAAGTTGTAGGCAATAGTCTGCTGTTGTGTTTACTGCAGAAATGATGCATGCAAACATAACGGCAGTTTGGTGGCAGCATGGGACAAAGAAGAGGGGTCGGAGCGTCAGATAAAAAGGTACAGGTTACCGCTAAGTAGCTGTATATTCTAGATTTCTTTATTTTCAGAATTTCTATTTTGTGCCTGGAAAACCCTTTTAAAGTTCTTTGTTCTTTTGTCATGAGTTTGAAAACATAACTAAATAATGTAGCCTGCTACAAGTATGAAGGAATTCTCAATGTTCAGACTTAAAAGGGGTTGTCTGACCTCTTACTATCGATGACCGATAGGTCACCAATAGTTGACGGGCGGGGGTCTGGCACTCATGATCCCCGCTGCCCACCGCCCTTAGTATGGATGGCGTTGGGAGCAGCTAGCACTGCCCGTATTGCAGCAGCCCAGTTTGGCACTACAGGCACAGCTCCGAATAAGTTCAATGGGAATGGTGCCTGCAGTACCAACAGCATGATTTGCTTCCAGCGGTGTCCATACTGACAGCTGTACTAGGAAGCAGCTGATCGGCGGGGAGCCCGTTCCAATTAACTATTGATGACGTATCCGGAGGTAACTAAAAGCAGCTTAGAAACCTACAACGGTTTACGGAGTTTGATGTAGAAGTAGTATTCGGTAAACTCCTAAGCCCCCCACTAGTGGTAGCTGCAGGTAGCCAGACTTGTATCATTTAATGGCTATGCAGATGACAAGGAACTACTGTATGTGTCAGAATAATGAAGCTCTGACAATTCTAAAATGATGCCATCAAATATTGCAAAAAGATATTGCAAAGAAACAAAATCTTGACTAGTATTCAACAAGAACAGGGTGGTCTTACTTCTAAACAGAAGGCAAATAATAGGTGGCGGGGCCCAATCGTGGGCTTGGCATAGCCCCACACAATAGCAATTCTCACTAATGTCTACTAATGAACATGGAAGCGTGTTTCAGAAAGATACAGCTGGGAAATACTGATGATACGTCCTCTTTAACACTTCGGAATACCAGCTAAACCCGCGTTTTAATAAAGGCTCTTTTTAGAAGTAATGGTCCCGATTCTCCTACAAGAACATGACAAGAATATTACAGATACACTTTTAGATTACCTAAATTTAAACAAATCTCTTTTCATTTACTCCAGGGCGACTTCAGATTACTTATGGTAGAAGTCTTTAGTCTATACGGATCAAATGCATTTTTTCCATTTCGGAAATGAGTTCACAGACATTGAACAGATGCACGGCGGTTGTGCTGTACTTAAATCCCATTTCTTTTAATCCACCTCACTCCCCCACCACCCCCCCTTTTCAAAATCAGCAAATTCAGCTTCAGATATGCTCTTCAAACCGGAGGTCAGCTGTTAATGGCGTAGAAGTGCTATAGGGGTGCACTTATTTTATTTTTTTAAGTAGTCAAAGAGATAATGCACATTCCATAAAGCCTCAATTACTACCAGCTTACACTTTCATTTAGGAAAACAGATTGTCAATTTAATTTAGCCACAACCACAAAAATAATAATAAAATCATTTTATAGATTGTAATTACAGAGAGCTTTTGATTTCCACGACGCCATATGCTGAGAAGAACCAGAGAACGAACATGAGAACAAGCGTTCCTTCATCGTGCCTTTTGGAAACATTTGCATTGATTGTCTCATGTGTTTCTCAAGTACATTTTGGGAATCTGCCTTGCTTTGAAGAACTTGCAGAAAATGCAAAGACAAGGGAAATAGAAAGCCAAATTAAAAACATGTGTCAAATATTTTTTCTTCTGACAGCTGCTTCCAAACGCGCTAGTAAAACAGGAAGTTGAAAGGGGCAGATTTGTGATCCCCGTGAAAAGACGTTTCTGTCTAGTTCGGGGATACAAAAACTGGAGATCCAGCAGTTTAAAGGGGCACTATAAAGAAAGATTGGATAGATCCAGGCATTTCTTGTGTGCAGGAGCCCATCATTACTGCACGTCCTTGAGGCTTTCACAGACGTTAGAGGTATTCATGGGGTTTTTGATGCATTAACTTGATATGCCGTAAAAGTGTGGGTCTGACCAAGTACAGATGTGCCCAGACCATTGGTCCATTGGCTGCTCATGTCGAGTTCAGTCACGTTCTAGAACACTGGCTGTCATTAAGGGCTTGTTCACACCTGCTTTTATCTCAGTCTTGGATTTCTGTTTCTCTGTTCCATTTTTGAAGCAGTGAAACGGAAGTAAAAAACTGAAATAAACTATTTTCTTTTTCCATTGATTTCAATGGGTTTTCAAAAAAACTGAATGATTTCTAAATTTGCTTTAATTTTTTTTTTTTTTACTGGAACAAATAACGCAGATTGCTGTGCTATTTGTAATGGAACTGAAACAGGCGGAAGCGAATGGACATCATTCCGTTTTTTCGAAAACCCATTGAAATCAATGGGGGAAAAAAAAACTTGATCAGCTTATTTCAGTTTTAACTTCTCTGTTCAAAAACGGAACAGAGAAATGGAAATCCACAACGGAGATAAAAGAAAGTGTGAACAAGCCCAGATAAGAGTGGCGCTCTAGGCGGAGCCAATACTCTACTACAAACAGACAAATGGGCACTCTCACTCCTGCTACAAGTTTGGGTCCCCAGCAGTCAGAGACTACTCATTAGACTGAAGGTGCCTTCAAGAGATGATGGTCAAATGCTCCTCTTTGGTTATTTAGAAGGAAAAGCCTGTTGGAAAGCTCAACATAGAATTAAAATAGAGTCTGAGCCAGCCTAAGTTAGTAGGGCCATACTGGAAACATTCGGAGCCTGTAGACAATCAAAGTTTTGTTTCTCTACTTTGACCACAGACATAAGAAAAGCTGTAGTTAACATGCAGGATGTTACAATCCATTTTTCATAAGTTTGCATCATAGGTACACAAAATCCCATAGACTTTAGAAGTTGGTTAGACCACTATGAGAGCCAATTCGATTGATATTGTCGTCTGTCAAAAAAAGTCATCAACGGGAAACAAGCTAAAAAGTTAGCCACATTACTACCCTGCTCCGGCTATGGTGAGGAATGGATACTTCTTACTAATTTTATTGATACTAAAACAAAGGCAGTGATGGTAAAGCAAGAGGTGATAGAGGATTTTAGGCCATTCTGAATGTGTTCCCAGTGTGATTATGTGAATACGCACTTGCTGCCAACTCTGGAATAAGAATTGGCCATCTAATCGGAAACATTCACAGAACTGGATTCCTCACACAAATCAATGGTCTGCGAAACATTTATACAGTTTGGAGATAGAAAATCTTCCCCTTTCCCACTGTCCCTATCTGTGTCACTTCAGCCCCAGTATATCCTGTTCAGTCGCGTTATCTGGGCGTGGAACAATACGAAGCATGTGAAGAGATGGTGTACAGGATCACAAAGGGTGGAACAGAAATGTAGAGATATGTATTCCCTCTGGCCCGGTCTACTAGCAGAGAATGCAATATAATGTCTAGTTTGGTGATGAGTAGTAAATCATTGTGAACTACCTGAATTATAGTGCCTTCACATCTGTGCTGGGGATACCGCTTCCTGCTCCATTCGGGAAAAAAGGAAAGGGGAATCCCCTTGGCCGACCGATTACGTCTCTGGATGGAACCAAACTGCACTGGAGGCCCCACTGACTATAATGAGGTCCGCTCGTTTTCAACCTACGTGCTCGCTTTTGGATGGAAGAAAAAGTGTTGCATGCAGTGCTTTTATCTAGTATTTTCAACTGGATCTGAACCAGAGCCTCCAGCCAGAGGTTCCAACGCAGATGTGAAACCGCCCTTACAATGATACACAAGATATACTGTTTTACCTAAACTATACACACTGCTAGATAGTCAACACAATTATCTTCCCAATCACAACTTATGGCTGCGAAAGTTGGACACCGAAGAAAACTGACCGGAGAAAAATTGATGCCTTCAAACTTTAGTGCTGCAAGAAACTCCTACGAATTCCTTGGACCACCCAGATCATGAACAAAACAGTCCTAGACCGCATCAAACCAAAGTTTTCATTGGAGGGAAAAATTACGAAACATAGACTCTCATACTTCGGCCATACTTGGAGTGGTCAGCAGCAAAAGAAGACCTGGCCACTAAAGAACGCGCTGGCTTGATACTATCAAAGCCGACACCAACATCCAAATGCTCGAACTGGAAGAAGCCATACAAAACAGAACCACGTTGAGAGGCTCATCCATAAAGTTCTCTAAGACCGGTCTCACACGATCAGATTTGAATTGCGAATTCCATGACCGCCATCCACACGGACAATACATGGTAATACGTGGCCATTGAAAGGCATGAACTTTCGCCAGTTCGCTCAGACATGCGGGGAGAAATTGCGGATTCCACAAGCAGAAGAAAAATTGCAGTATGCTCTGTTTTAGAGCGGATTTCTATTGATGAGTGCGATCCCCAGTGCACACACAATTGCGTATGGGCGTGGATTCATTCACAACCTTCTAGTAGACTACAAGCCGGAATTTCGGGGGAAGGAGTGAGAGGTAGAAAGAGAATGAATATTACTGCCTAAGCGGTTGACTGTTCTGATGTCACTCCCTGCTTGTGAGCCTTTGTCTGGTCTGATGATACGTTGCCCATACGCAAACATCCGCTCAGAAAACTGCACGTATATGTGACGAATTTGTTTTAGTGATCACTTGCAGGTCTTCTGCTGCGGAATCCGACTGGTTCGTGTGAGCCCGGCCTTAGTGTTCTGCACAATATCGTCCATAGGGGAATGGTTGGAAAACACACATTCAGAACATGTAGTTACAGATAACAAATTCGACTGCACGAATAGTTAAACCACCAAAACATGACCATAAAACTGGCCATTGCGGAATGTCCATGAGACACTTGTCAAGTAAATATCCACTCTTACAGTTCTTGCCAAGATCCGTATACAGGTGTCAGCCCTTGCCCTAACTTTATAGTAATCTCATGTACAATTTCTCAGTGGAGATACATTTCAATTCAGGTATTTCCCTAGAGAGGATGTAGTAATGTCTCATCTGAAGACTTCTGTGAGGCCATCGTCTGGTGAAAACATTAAGGCAGACTATGACAAAAGGAGCTGTCAGTGGAGATGCTTAATATCCCCATTAGAGAACATTCCAGTTACAGTCCTGTGAATCTTTAAATGGTTGTTTTCAAAGTGAGGATGAGATTAGTGAACGCAGAACGGCTAAATTACCGAAACTATCCACTCATAATCTAGCATTAATGTAAGTCACACAAGGAAGGATATACAAGTGGATGTTGATTGGCCCAGAATTTTTAAATCTACCAGGGCAGTACTTGACTTGTTATTTAACCCCTTAATGACTCAACCCTTTTCTCCCTTTTTTTTATTTTTGGTTTCTCTTGCCCACTTTTGTAAACAATCATAACTCTTATTTTTCTGTCAACCTAGCTGTCTGAAGCCTTCATTTTTATTATTTTTTTAAAGAAAAGTTGTGTGTTTCAATGAAACTATTCAATAAACCGTTTACGGTAAGTTGCTGGGAAAAATCGTAAACAAAAAAAAAAAGTAGAGTGAAATGGGAAAAAAAATGCAACAAAAATAACATAACTTTAGTCAATACGATTACAATGATACCAAATTCATTTAGTGTGTACGATTTAAAAAAAAAAAAAAAAGTTTAAAAAAGTTGTTTTTTTTTCTGTCGCCATCTGCTGACCTATAACTTTTTTTTATCTTTCCATCGATAAGGTGCTCGTTTCTGTGGGACGACCTGTGGTGGCTATTGATACCATCTTTATAGGATATCATCTAGTGATTTTTTGATCGCTCTTTTTTTTTGGGGGGGGGGGGGGAGACAGAGTGACAGAACGAGCAGTTCTGCTATTGAATTTTTTTTTCATATATATATTGATGTGCACCATGTGGGATAAATAATCAATTACTTTGATAGACTGAGCTTTTATGGATGCGGTGGTACCAAATATATATATTTTTTTATTATTATGCACAATACCCTTTTATTTTTATAATAAAAAAAACCTTTATTTTCCACTTTTTGTAAAACATTTTTTCTTTTAGTCCTTTGAACTTGCGATTGTTTGATCGCTTATATCATATGCTGCAATACTTCAGTATTACACTATATGGTATTTCTGCCGGCATGTCCTAATAGGCATAAATTCTGTTATGTTTGACTATATAAGTATTAGATATTTGCCATTTTCTATAGTCTGATGTAACAACAAGTTAGTAGAAACTATATATCTGAGGATTGATCAAAGGGAACCTGTTAGCTAGAAAATACTGTCCAAACTGCGGCATCATGTTATAGAGCTGAGCAGATGAGTATTTAGTACAGAAATAGCTGTGAATCGCTGGTAGGACCGCCCACTGGACCTCTAAGCTCAGATTCAGAGGAGTACAAAATACTGACGCTTTCCCTATAAAACTATATATCAATCTGCTCCTCATGCTCTGTAACATGATGCGGGCAGTTTGAAAGCATGTTAAAGCTGACGGATTCCCTTAAAGGTGTTTTCCAACTTTAACCTATTGATGACCAATCCTCATTGAATTCCGTTGGAGCTGTGCCTGCAATACCAATCTGGGCCACTGCACCATATAAGGATCTGTCTGCTTCTGGCTTCCTGCACACTGGTAGTGCAAGGCTGGGGATCCCAAACAGTGGACCCCTGCTAATCATAGGTCATCAATAGCTTACAGCTGGACAACCTCTTAAATAATGAATGTGCAAACAAACTAAAATAAGGTCCAGTTTTTACAGTAAAGCAGGAGTATAAGATGAAAGCATTTCCTTTAGACAATACAAATGTGAGCATGTACAATATATGTATCCGATACATAAGTGATATGAGAATGAAGAGAATAAAGAATAGCCGCAATCGAGCCCTGAGCTTAATTAGCATTTTCTTTTCCATTCACACGGACGTATCGCTGGAAAAATATGCAACAGCGCGGAAATTCTTCAAATCGGCAGAAATCTTTGGAATGACTTCGAATAGCTTCAATAGCGGCAGCTGTCTTCTTTTCCGAGTGCCGAATGCAGGTAAGCTCCCTCCCTTTTTTTTTCAGCTATGGGAGCTTCCTGCGTTTTTGGTCAAAAGATAGGTCAAGACTAGAGATGAGCGAGTATACTCGGTAAAGGCAATTGCTCGAGCGAGCATTGCCTTTAGCGAGTACCTGCCCGCTCGAGAGGAAACGTTCGGGTGCCGGTGCGGGGCAGCGGTGAGTAGTGGCAGTCAGCAGGGGGGAGGGGGAGAGAGGGAGGGAGAGATCTCCCCTCCGTTCCTCCCCGCTCTCCCTCGCACCTCCCTTCCCGCTGCCGGCACCCGAACCTTCAGTCTCGAGCGGGCAGGTACTCGCTAAAGGCAATGCTCGCTCCAGCAATTGCCTTTAGCGAGTATACTCGCTCATCTCTAGTCAAGACCTATCTTTTCATGCAGCAAAAAAATTGCCCCATCAAAACAGAAATTACGCGCCTAAAACAATTGCTCATGTGACTGAATGCATTGGAATCCAATGCTTCACATGGTTGCAATTTTCAGCCGACGTATAAAACATTCGTGTGAATGAAGTCTAGAAAAAGGAAACCAAGGGTCCGTTTATACCAACCAATTTAGCGTTTGATGTCAGACTTCGCTCGCACTGTCTGTTTATACAGGCCGATACATCGTTGGCTCATTCAAGCAAGAAATCGCTCAGTCGTTCTCATTCGCTTATGCGCTAAATGAGACGATTGAACGATCAGTATTTAAACCAAACGATTGGTCAATGAGCCAACGATGCCTTTTATGCCTGCGTAAAATGAAGGATGGACAAAACGTGTACGATTGATCATTCGCCGTTCGAATGCTTGGCTGCGTTTACGCGATCATCATCCATTTTCATCCATTTTTTGAGCAGTATAATATTTCCGTGTAAAGGGGCCTTAAAGCAGTCAGCAAGCGGAGAATTCAGGGAGTAGTAACATCAGATACCGTGTGATATACTGTGATGCAGAAGTAGAGCGCCAATCACTCATGTCTGGAGCCACCGTATAAGCTGCTGTGCTTTTATTATGCTTGTCTCTGCTGTCATAAAATAAAGGGCAGTAATACGCATTACACACACGGAAAATGAAAAGCCAACTTGTCCCACGTTTATTTAAAGTTGGCCGCTGCGCCCACACTTCATCTCATTTTTTTGTGTCTAT
Source organism: Eleutherodactylus coqui (assembly GCF_035609145.1). Classification (NCBI taxonomy): domain Eukaryota; kingdom Metazoa; phylum Chordata; class Amphibia; order Anura; family Eleutherodactylidae; genus Eleutherodactylus; species Eleutherodactylus coqui. The sequence goes on from NC_089841.1 coordinate 221,191,102, forward strand.
GCTTTTATATTAGCGGCGATTTACTAGAGTTATATCGCATGTGAAGTGTTTATTTGCCTTGTTTATTCCTCCCATGCCCATGAATTCCTCTAAAACAGATTACAGCGTGACATATCGCTGCTTTACTTTCATTCATTTGCTGTGTTCACAATGTTGCGAACCGCTAATACATTTCACATTAAGTATTTAACTGCCACATTTAATAGTCGCAAACATGAAACTAATGCTGAATTAATGTGAAGCAATAACTGAAAAGGTAAATCACAAATATGAGAATGTGTCTGGCACTCGGCTTCTCTTTGCCGGAGTTTCGAGCAACCTGCAGCTGACTGGCCTGAAATCCAATCTACGCAGAACGTGTCCTTGTATTGTGCACTGCTGGCAAGTCAAGCATCGGCCTCGCATTCTGCAGCGTCAGGTGTGGAGTGAAAGATTTCCCTCAATACTAGAACTTCCTGCACTGTCCTGTACCGTTCTTCATGCACCGCTATCATGCGTTTAGCGCTGCGGTATTGCTGCAAGGGAGTCACTGAGCCTGGATTGCACTGGGCTAACATCTGCATGGATTTGTATCCCTGTGCTGGTATGGAAGACAGACGCGTTAAAATGTGCATACAGCCCAGAAGAACATGTGCATAGAAATTACTGAAAAAGCAAAAAAAAAAAAGTTTTTAAGACATACAAACCGCTCAAGGAAGTTAAGACACGTGAAAAAAGTTAGAATCCTGTGCCCAGGAACGGGTAGGGATGCAGAAGAGCCCACCGACTGTACAGCAGTTATTCCTCTAACATTATTAAGCTATGTATTGAATAGTTTTTATGCTAATGAATTTGTATTTGCCAAATATTTTACGTATATATGAATGGAGTATATATTATGGTACATACTTAAAGGGGTTGTCCCACCAAAAGAAGTCATACCCTATCCACAGTAGAGGGAATAATTAGCTGAGCAGTGGGGGTCCTACTGCTGGGAATGCCGCTAATTATAAGAATGTGGATCATGAAGGTCTACCGCATGAGTGGGAGAACATGCGCACCCCCGCGCCAGTCAATTAAAAGGGCTGATGGAGATAGCCATGTACAAGTAGTTGCTATCTCCGGCAGTGCCAATGAAATGAATGGAGCAGTAAGGCAGGAAGCCTTTCAGATGAGTTGAGAGGGCACAACGCCACATAGTATGAAATCAGCTGCTGATACGCAGCGGATTTCCAGTCAAAATCTGCACAAATGGTACAGATTTTGACAGTTTTTTTAGATGCAGAATTTGCTGTATGGCCTCAGAGTGGCCTCAGTAGTAATAGTGTCCCCTATACCCAGCAATAATAGTAACCCCCACAGTAGCCCCGATAGTATTATCGCTCCCCTATGCCAGCCCCAGCAATAACAGTGACCCCCACAGTAGCCCCAGCAATAGTGACCCCCCCAGTAGCCCCAGCAATAGTGACCCCGCAACAATAGCCCCAGCAATAATAGTAACCCCCATAGTAGCCCCAGCAATAATAGTAGCCCCCCCACAGTAGCCCTAGCAATAATAGTAGCCCCCCCACAGTAGCCCCAGCAATAATAGTGACCCCCCCACAGTATTGGTGCTCCCCCTAAGACCCATATATTTACCTCCTCCTGTTCTTCACCACGCCACTGCTCCTCTTAGAGCTGCTGCCGATGTCAGTGTGTGCGCTCGAAGCAGCGCCTCCTCCTCTCCTCTCTTGCGGAACCAAAAAGGAGAGGTGAGGGGACGAAGATCCCAGATGCACACACTGCCGTCAGTGTGTGCATCTAGCCTGCAGCACTGCAGAGTGATTACCAGCCGGGGAGCTGCGGCGCCCTGGACGGTAATCACTATAATGGTGACCAGACGTCCCGAAAGTGGAACAAATGGCTGTCCCTCTGGGGTCCTGGCAAAAAAAGCAGGATACAGGGTCCCAAAATTGTCCCACCTAAATTGGGATGTCTGGTCACCTTATCTATAACCTGTGCGGGGGTCATTTTGCAGGAGGGGAGTAGACAGTCACAGCTTATATCTATTGTGAATGGAGGATGCTGTCTTATCTACATATGTGTTCATCTCACTAACGTCACAGGCAGGATTACACAGAGAGGTAAAGGCTGCAGGTTCTCTCTACAGATCAGGAAGTTTCAGACTAGTGTTCGGCTCTGTGGGCAGTGTGAATTTAGGAATTGCTTCCAGTACACACAATAGTTCACGGTCCTCACTTTTTATAATTGATAACATTGTAGTACTTTTTAGTGCCATTATTAGTTACTATTATGTATTAGTCGGCTTACGCAATTTGTACCGACGTCATTTTAAATGCTATATACCTCTAAAACAATATCCGCATGAATTGGAGGTCAAATGCTCATAGAAAACATATGTAGAAAAATGGAAACAAGAGGAAGGAGAATAAGAAGAGCATTTCCAGAGGTTGTAATGCCACTAGTTACTGTCACGGGCCCATACCTTGGCCACCTACATGATGAAAGTGAGTGATAGTTTGATTAAAGCCGGAGCCCTGAAACCAAATAGCGGACACCATTTCATATGTCTGTAATTCATCACAGAAAATAACTTGTTTGTTGTGCCTCAGGTCTGCGGAGAGCAATATTATATAGCCATATTGTGCACAAAATCAATGCAAAGAGAAAACAGCACAAAGCCAACATAACTGCACTACCCAACAGTACGGTAGAGCGTTCTCAGCATATACCGCATATCCCACTTATTATTAGCAGACAGCTGGCATGTAAATGAAACATCATGTACTTTTATGGTTCTCTTGTAACAAGTGAGCTGTGGGCTTCATTCACACGAGTGCATAAATGGCGACGTTTTTACGCCAGGCCGATATGCACGACCATCTGAGCCATTAGTTTCCAATGCATCCGTTCGCATGGGCGAATATACGACACGTAAAAACGTCGAACCGTTAAAAATGGAACATGTGCGACCGAAATATGGGCCCTTGCATAAACACTGGGCAAAAAGCCCCATATATTTTCTGGCTTGGTTTGCTATTCTTGTTATAAAGTCACTTTGATTTGAAGGAATGCTGCCATCCAATAGGTGGCGCTGTAGAGGTATTTTTCCATCTTTCTTATTTGCATAAATTTCCCAGGAGGCTAGCATGGCCTTATAAGTCTCCTTACTCATTTTTAGGTATCCCCACACCCCTTTTGTGTGCTCTCCTTGGGCAAAGACTATACCATTCCCATACCCACTCACCCCCTAGGTGTCTCCGCACACGTTTTGGGGGCTCTCCTTAAGGAGGCACAACACGGCTTCTGACCTAGTATGCCCAGAGATGTTATGGTGTCAGTCGTTCATGTTTACTGTATTAAGTGAATGAGAATGATCGCTATTTGAATTGAACGATAAGTGAATGAGCCAATGGTTATTTTTATACCTGCATAAAATGAACGAAGATCGAAAAGTGAATGATTTATCGTTCGTTGTTCGGTTCTTGGCTGCATTTAGACTAAACAATTATTGTTCCCTTTTTCTTGTTTGAACGATTTATTGAGCAATACGTGTTTCATGTAAAAGGGCCTTTAGTGACACTAGGTGGCACTAGGGTCACCACCGTATGACCGTAAATAAATGCTAATGACCATATCTTTAATCAGGATTTCCCATTTAATAGCCAGTGTGGCTCATCAGCACTTGTCATTCATATGAAAGTATCTTGCAGGCTCAAAAAAATTTTGGGACCTCTGCTGTAGATACTAAGCCACAACTAGGCATACAAGGCTCATTATTTTTATACAGTGCCTTATGGAAATATTCACCCCTTGGTGTTTTTCCTGTTTTGCTGCATTACAATCTGGAACTTAGGGCTTATTCTGACGTCCGTATATCGGCCGGGTTTCACACCCGACCGATATACACGGTCCCTCTCTGCAGGGGGAGGAGGCGGGACGGGCAGAGAGCAGTGCACTGAGCTCCCGCCCCCTCTCGGCCCCTCAACACTATTTGCAATGGGAGGGAGCGGGCGGAAGTTAGCTCTGCCACGTTCCACGCCTCCCATTGCAGACAGTGGCGAGGGGCAGAGAGGAGGTGGGAACTCAGTGCACTAGCTCCCGGCCCGTCTCACCTACTCACCCTGCAGAGAGGGACAGCGTATATCGGTCGGGAGTGAAAACCCGGCCGATATACAGACATCTAAATCAGCCCTTAAATGTATTTTGACCCCTTAGTGACCAAGCTTTTTTGTTTTCTCTATTTTCGTTTTTTCCTCCACCCCCACCCCCCACCCCTTTAAAAAATCGTAATTCCTTTATTAATAAATAATACAATTCCGGGACGAGTTGTATTTTTCAATGGTGCTATTTAATGTACCATAAAATGTACTGAAAAACTTTTAAAAAATTCTAAGTGAAGAGAAATGATTAAAAAAACCACATTCCGCTATCTTTTGAGGTGTCTTGTTTCTACAGTGCACAAACGGGAACAAAAATGAAATAACTTTATTCTATGGGTCAGTATGATTACTACGATACCAAAGTAATGTAGTTTTTAAAAAAAAAATTTTTTTAATTATTTTCTGCCGCCATCTTCTGCGCACAATAACTTTTGTGTCATAGTTGTGCGGAGCTCATTTTTTGCGGGGCGTCCTGTAGTTTCCATTGCTAACATTTTTGAATGCATACGACTTTTTGATCGCTTTTTATTTCTGGCACTTTTTTTTTTTTTTGGACGACGTTCACCATGTGGGGTAAATAATGCATTGGTTTGATAGATCAGACTTTTATGGACACAGCGATACCAAATATGTATTTTTGTTTTTATTTAGATTCTATTATTGCAAATATGGCAAAAGGTTGTTTTTTTTTTTTTACTTTTACTACTTTTTTTAAAAATAATTACCAAAACTTTATTGTTATTACATTTTCTTTTAGTCCTCCTAGGGGACCACAACATGCAATGCTTTGATCGCTCATGCAGTATGATGTAATGCCAAAGCACTATTAGGGTTAGGGGCATATGGGACCATCGAACATCGTTCGGGGGATTTAAATGCCATTGTCAGATGGCAGCACAATCTCCCTCCATACACATCCTGCAGCTTCAGGACATAAAAACACTATAGGGCGGTCACTAAGGGGTTAAGTTAGATTTTAATGGACTTGACAAAATAGTTCAAATTGTTACAGAGAAACGAACCAAAAAAAAAAAAAAAAGTTTAAAACATGGAAAGTTGTGAGTGCCCATGATGTATTCACCTACTTTTGGAGCCCCTAAATAAGGTCTGGTCCAACCAATTAACTTCAGAAGTCACAATTAGCTGAAAACAGGCCCCTGTGTGCAATGAACGTGTCACAATGTGTCAGTATAAACACATCTGCGAGGTAGGAGAAAGTCAGCACCGCACTATAGAATAATCAGTACATACAGTGGCACTCAGCAACCAAAAATTAACCCCTTTATGACCGCCCATACGTCTTTTGATGGCGGCTGTAGAAGGAGTTTAATCGGAGAAGCCCGACGCAGATCTCCTAATGCTGGGGAAAGCAGGTGCTCAGCTGTCAGATGACAGCCGGGCACTTGTTCTAACAGCAGGGACTGAAGAAACTTTGGATCCCCGGTCTTTAACCCTTTACATGCTGTGGTTGGTGCAACCGTGACATGTAAAAGGCGGGCTCCCCCTATCACCCATCAGACCCCTGGGAACACATCCCGATGGGTTGCTATGGCACCCAGAGGCTTGGATACAGCCTCCGGATGTGCCAGCTGCAGTCGCCTATGAGGCTTAGCCTCTGGCAGAGATTCATAGGCTTTCTAATACACTACAGTACAAGAGTGATAAAATATACTGAATATGAAGAATTTATTTAACATATCATTTATACTGCAAGGTGAACGCCGTTAAAAATGAAGAACATGCCAGAATTGCAGATTTTTTTTAATCTTGCCTCTATTAAAAAAAATGGAATAAAAAGCAATCAAAATGTTATATATTCCCAAAAATAAATGAAGACTATAGTTCACCCCACGAAAAACAAGCCCTCACAGAGCTTGGAAAAATAAAAATGCTATGACTCTTGAAATATGGCGACACAAAAGGCAAATCTCTAAAAAAAAAAATAATAATTTGTGTGTACAAAAATAGCAAAACATTAAAAAAAAACTGTATAAACTTGGTGTTGCCGGAACAGTGCTGACGCAGAGAGTAATGTTATCACATTATTAACTTGCGTATTTAACGCAATAAAAATGAAATCCAAAAAAAAAACAAATGGCAGAATTTCTTTTTTACCCGAATCACTTAAAAAAAAAAATGTAATAAAAGTTATACAATAGATCATATGTACCCAAAAATGATGCCACTGAGAAATACAACTTGTCCTGCAAAAAAACAAGCCCTCATATGGCTGTGTCAACAGAAAAACGTCAAAAATGAGTTGGTCATTAAAGCGCCAAAAGGCTTCATCCCTAAGGGGTTAAAATCTATATCCAATATGCGAAAAAGAATGACTGGCGCTGCAGTCACCTGTGCGGTAAAAAGTCTATTTTATTCCAGACGGATTCACATACAACAAGCAGATGAAAACGAGCGTCTGACAGGCAGCGGCCTTTTTGCATTTTCGGCATGCAAGCACTCTTCTTCGGGTGGAAAAACAATACTTTTTGTTATTCATTAAATCGTATTCTATCCACAAGATCGGGGTGTAACTATAGGCGATACGGTTGCAGCCAGGCCCAGGAGCCTTTGGGGGCCCATAAGGCCTCTCTTCTCCATATAGGGGGCCCAGTACTATGAATAAAGCATTATAGTTGGGGGCCGTTACAGGTTTTGGGTTGGGGCCCAAAAGTTTCAAGTTACGCCTCTGCACAAGACTATTGTCTCTCTCTTAGGCCAAATGCACACGGGCGAAAAATTCCGTGGTGGGATTTCCCGCAGAATTTCCGCCTGCCACAGGATTGTATTAGATAATGCAATCCTATGAAGACAGCCGCGATTTGACCGCGCGAAAACTCATGCGGTAAACAAATCGCGGCATGTCCCATTTCTGTGCGAGCATCGCAGAGGCCCACACAGAAACGTCACTGGTGACGCGCCGGGTCTCTGATCTGCGCATGCGCAGCTGTACAACAGCCGGCGCAGAGCAAGACGTCGGGAGGAGGTGAGCCCCGGGTCACTGCAGGGGCGCAGCTCGTATCCTGCTGCGAGAATTCTCACAGCGGGATGCGAGCCGTGCCCCTGCTGTGATTTCTCGCAGCGGGATCCGGCCTGGCCGTCTACAGGAGGCCTTACTGAAAGCAGTAGCACTTTTTTTCACTTGGCTAACACAGTACCAAACTTTTTTCCTTTTATGTTTACCGGTCATGATAGGCAACACCCCCCAAAGTATGCAGATGTATCCCCTCAGACGAGATGGACGGCACAAGGGTATAAAGATAATGGGATGCATAAAGCTACAATGTTTGCTAGTAAAAGAAATGGTCTATTTATTTCCCCCACTAGGCCGTGTCTACACCGTAATGCTTGACTTGTATATTCGGCACCTGCCGTCACCTAAACATGCCTGGTACGTCTCCACCGTGATCTGGAAATACAAAGACAAAGGATTGCTCATCTCAGCTTAAATACTCTTGCTGTCACGGCAGACGAAGGCACACTTTAAATGATCTTGATGTGATGATAGGCTAGGGACCGGCAGTAATGTGCAGCAGGCTAAGGATGTCATCCAAGCGCTCGGTAAACTAATAGATACTTCAAATGAAAATATGCAGTTTCCCTGTACAGAATGTATCCCATTGAGAAAAACAAAGTATTTTTACCAGCTCGACAATTCTGCCATTCTTGAACTAAAAGCCAGATGTAACCGAGACAATTACACTTTCATGATGAATGTCTCTGATTTGAAGGTACATTTTCTGTATTAATAGAATCGCCGTGTTCATAACATATGCCTCTCCCCGATGACAAAACAGATCTTTAAATGCAAGCAAGGCTAGGTCTGCTCCACCGGAGGCCTATTAATTCACTAAATTATAGGAAAATGCCAACATTTCAGTAAGCTCCCATGAAAGGCAGTCATATGCATGCAGTTACGGCCTTCCTGGACTCATTTGGCTTACTTAATCTGCATCATTTGTCATAAACACTTGAATGTCTAAGTCAACTGAAGAATAATGCGGAAAACTAAGAATCAGTCATATTATGCACTAGGCATACCACCCATATAGACAGCCTCCAGTGGATTCCTACGTCACTGTCAGTACATACTTTACCAGCTGTTGAGGCCATTTACAATAATGGGACATATACCTCCTGTAGCTCGTACGTCGTTTGCGGTGATACATGGACTGGTGGAGCACAATGTCAGCCCTCTGACTCTCTCAAGCAGAACACTTGAATGATTTGAGATGTTCTTGGCCAGGTCTCATGGGGCACCGCATGCATTTGTTTTCAGTAGAATATCCATGATATCTACCATACCTATCTATAGAAAACTGTTACATTTTTAGGCCCATTTCCACCAATTTAATAAAAATTACAGATAACAATTCTTATAGAAAACCATTCCCTTACTCTACGGCAATGCTTTATGGTTGGAATGTGCAAAATGTGATTGTTCCCAGCAAGAGGAACCACGTAATCTTGTAGATATGATACCTTTTAATGGCTAACAAAAATACAGGATGTTAATGGGAACTTCCGAACCAACGCAGGGTTCTTCTTCAGGCTTAAATGAAATAGATCCGAAGAGGCATGAATATTTATACACACATACTTATGACAAGGCACAGACATGGATGTGATTAATTTGCACTTAAAAAGAATACTACAACAGAAATACAAACATCTTGAAATAGTCACTGCTAAAGAAGTGAAAGATTTAGGGTCCTTGAATTAGTGTTAGGGGGTCACCAGGTCAGCAGTGTTATCTGTGCTATAGATTTCTCATACTTCCCAGTCATGCATAAATCCTCATGAAGAATTTGGAATGTGTTTATTGCTCAGATATTTTCTTCCTAAAGTGACCCTCCGTTTCCGGGACAAAATTCTGTCTTGGAACTGAAGGATGCATGGGATACATTACCTTCAGTTGTTGTTCTTTGCCACCCCTCCTATTTTCCATTGCAAGGCCCCCCTTTCAGGTATTCAAGAAAGTCGCAGCAATTTTCTAACTATCTAGGCACACTGTGCACTTTTCTCTCATTAGCTAGTTCTGATCACGTGACTAGCTTTGGCCAATCCAAGAGCAGGCATGGTGCACTGATAGTCCAACACTACCAATGTACTATGGTGATTAGGTGGTCAAAAGATTGTGCTGAAAGTGGCACACAAAACAGCTGATTGGAGGGACAGCAGAGAAGAACAAGTGTAGGTAATGAGTCTTCCTCCCCCTTCAGTCCCAGGACAGAATTCTGTCCCCAAACCAGAAAGTCCCTTTAATATCTTTGCTTGTTAAATGGCGCAGACATCTGATGTTCCAGAAACACATCATTGCAGAGAGAATCAGAATACATCCGATGTTAAATGAGGACATTCAATATAACCTTCTGGTGTATCAGTTTCATCTGAGAAGATGACATTGGTGTGGTCCATGGATCAATCTGTGAGATCGCCACATCATTTAATGAAGAGTCTCAGGACATCGCCAAGGCTCATGCTCTGTTCACAGAGTCTGTACGGCAGAGTACAGAGCCGCATGGTCTCTTAGTACTGCTTAGTACAGTTTTCTTTGGATGATACCACTCCCAAAACACGTTTGCCTGTTAGATCGGTCTTACTCAGGGATATGGAATTACCGTAAATGAATCATGGACCCCTGTGGCCGTCCTATTACAACTCATTACAAAAGGGAGCAATAAAATGTGCATAAGCCCTTATGCCGGGACCAAAGCTCAGCTAAACTACAGCCAAGCATACACAAAGTAATGTTTGTCCAACTCAATAACAGCTGTATTTGTAACAAAATATCAGAATTCTGTCACCAATTTCACATTGTTTCAATAACTGGAGGAATCAGAGTGATTATGGAGATAATGTTGCATCAGTTCATATTATCCAATCTTTGAAACAGCTTAAAAGAATTCCATTTGTGGTTAATGTCCATCAAGGCCTTAGTAAATCTTACTTAGCATGCGTCCATCAGAGCGATTCTAGACTCTGCTTCTTCGTTCCTTTATATATATACGGTAAAGTAAAGTAAAAAAGAGTGAAGTCATTCCGTCTCAATAAAAGGAAACCTAATGCATCTATATTTACTGTAAAGAAGTAAAGCTCTCTAGCAATGGCGAGATATCATCACTTCTAGGAGACCGAGCAGCTGTTTCACGCTGTCTAGGACTTTTATTGGAACGAGTCCTATGTTTTATGAACCCCCTTCTGATGATGTAATCTGTCTAGTATAAAGTATAATATATCATGCAGCTACATAAAATACTCCTACAAAAGGTTCAGGGGAGGATTTTCTTGAAGGAGATTAGACAATTAACCCAAAACAGAATAGAAACAGTGAAACAACTTCTTAGAAATGATCTTGGAAGGCTGCCATGGTGAGCGGAGAGGCACCAATGCTTTTCTCAAACTACAAACAGTCCATCTAGTTGCAACACCTGAAAAAAACAGGTATTCGCCAGCTGAATGTAACATGTTTTATACTGGTTCGGTTTAAATGTCATAACTAAGCTATATCAGTAAGCTTAAGGTGGATCTTTGGGCTAGATGGCGACTTTGGCCACAACCGGGGGTTTCAAGACCAAAGATCACCATGAATCACTGCAATATCGCACTGCCATTGAGTTCAATGAAGTCTCAGTGCGCCTTGCAGGTTACTGCGACCTTAATGTCCTGATAAGGAAAAATCCAACAAGGTTGGATTTTTTTGCCCTTGTGACAAACTCATGCTTTGACTCAATGGTAGTGTGAGGTTGCAGTGCTACACCGTGAACGTTGGTGCTACACCATACAGCAGCCACTAAGGCAAATCTCTAACATGTCCAGTGATTCTCCAACCTCTGGTATACATTTCCATTGGCTGAAGACTACTGCTGCGATCATTTGTCGGACATATACATTATATCCATCAACACTATTATTGGGTCTATGTCTATACGCGTTTCTACATTCAACTAGGGCTGTATTCACACAATCGATTTCCACATCTGGGTTCTGTCCGACTGCGAGAAGGACAGTTCTCCCCCGTGAAAAGCACCTATTAACTTCAATTGGTTAATTCACATGAGCGATTTTTCCTTTATATCGACGCCCGGGTTTGAAAAGTTGCTGCATGTCCTATTTTTGGGCAATTCTTTTTCAATTTGCAATGGCAGTGGATAAAAAAAACTGCATCCTACTTGCATGACAGGCAATTTGCATATAAGTGTGATGTGTTTTTACCATTTTAAGAATTGGAACCATAAGAATTTTTTTTTTTCATGTGCGTGAAAAAACAGTGTATATTGCATTTTTTAAAATCCAAAAACATATCACACGTGGCGCAAAATTGCTGAAACATCGCTAGTAGAAGAGTGTGATGGGGTTCAGATTTTCACTGACCTACACCGCACTCACTTGTGCGAATACAGCCTGAAAACGGGGAACAGATTATCAGATGTCCGGCTGCTGGAGACTCTGCTGATCAGCCATAATCACCGGAGGAAGCTGCCAGTAACATTGTATGCATGAGAAATGTGACATTATATGGCACCTATTAAAGTTAACAGGCAACCATGGTGTGCAGAGTCATGTGGAGTCCGCAGAGTAGGACTCTGTTCACATCTGTATTTCAAAGCCTCCAGCACAGACAGAATGGCCAATTCGGATAAGTATGAAGCCTACGAGATAGACTTTCCAGTGTCTGAGTAAGAAAGGAGGAGTCATGAAAAAGGGAATCCCCTATATGACATTTATTTGTGGTAGTAGGTCAAATAGACGGGGGTTTTACCAAGTGAAGAACCGCTTTAACAGCTCGACAGTGCAAGTACTAGAAAGGAAGATATAGCATGCATGTATCAAGTATGGCAACTATGGCTTCATAAACAAAATAATGCCTAAAACTGTTAGGCAAAGGTATAGAGACACCTGAATAAATGAAAAATGGTGGTTGGGAACGCCATCCTATGTGGGCATGTTACTAAGGGGAATCCGGCAAGTTTGTGAGGGGCGGTGTCCAACATAGCAGCCAATTTGAAGTCCGCCATCTTGGAGCCAAGTCAATATTTTCAAATGGGAAGGGGTGCATGTGACATGTGTATCCAAGAGAGAATTTGGTGAGGAATCCAAATCTGTGCTTAAATTTCATATAAATTTATTCCTGCCAAAGTTATTTTTTTGTGACATGGAACACAATGCTGATCCACTACTGGATATGCTTGATGTGCTCCATGTTGTTTCAAATTATCAAAGCTATCCTCTCCTCCCATTCATGATGCACTGAGAGCAACATCTCAGCAGAAATATTTGCAGAGGCATCTAGGATCTACTGTTGCATATGCGCCACACTCTTGACTTTCGCTGCGCAAACCATGGACTTGACCTTACCCAACAGTAGAAGTCTAAGAGGGTGAGATCCAGAGAGCGCGGGAGCCACTGCACCTGGCCACGACACCCAATCCACTTCCCAAAGGGGAGGTGGAAGAGGTGCCAATACAACTGCCCATTTTGCAAATTCCACACAGCAAATCAGAATTGTCCTAATTGAGATGATACAGAAACTGGAGATCCTGTGATAGACTCCGGGTGCTACCGTGTAGGCTCTTGCAGAAGAATGCTAGGAAGGCCATTGTTGTTAGCCTGGTCTGTGGCAGTTTTATTACATCCGCTTTTTGGCAGGCCCAACACAAAATTTGGCAAGCAATTTGCCAACTGTGCCATTGCGGATGGGTGTTCTGTTAGAACGTCAACTGTTCAAATCTGCTGCAACGACTCAAGTACTTTGCTCCCCGACGATCAGTACAATCTCAGTCCTCTCCTCGGGTGTTAATCTTGATAACACGCAGGGGGTGATAATAACTTTGGCAAGAATAAAGATATGTCACATTTAAGCAAATATTCCGATTCCTCATCAAATTCTCTATTAGATTCATGTGTCACATGCACCTCCTCCCATTTGAAAATATCTACTTTGCCCCATGATGGAGTTTTTCAAAATAGTCGCCGTGCTGGACACCGCCCCTCAAAGACTTTCACCCTTCCACTTAGCAAGATGCCACACACAGGATGGCATCCCCCACAGTTTTCCCTTTATTCAGGTGTCTCCATACCTTTGCACCACCTTGTATTTACCTTGATACAGTGAAACCTCCAAAGTTGCACTCAGGTGCATCTGGAGGGGTAGTCGCCTCAAAGACGATGGCCACTAGGTGTAGTATATTACAAAACTGAAATCTGCCACAGGAAGTCTGATCTGGATAGAGGGTAGGCTTTTGGATTGGTTTTACTGTATAAAACAATCATTAAATCAGCCAAAAATGCACTTTATTTTATTTTTTTAATAAAAAGTACTACTTATGCTTAAAACACGGATAAAGTTCTTGACAGTAATTCATCAAATACAAATTAAACTGTATATGTATCGAAAACCACAAACTGTAGAATAATATCAATATAATAGGATTCGGCTTTACCGAGAAAGCTGTTGAGTGCGTGTCTGGTGACCTTTACTTAGTGCTGTACTTCTGTCTACCACCAACAACATAGTAGATGCCGAGTCCTAGTTATACAAGCTATGACAAGTGCATCTGAAATAGAACAAATTACTTAAACTGCACAATCAATTTCTTTCACACGTCTCACATAAGTGACATATGCTTCTCTGATAATAAACAAGCTTTCCCTACTTATGTCTGCCTCGTGTTCAAAGGCTACTGTGCAGACATGAGCCTACGCACAGCTTCAATCGAGAACACGTAAAATGTCATCATGTTCCTTTGGTAAAGGTTGTGCTGAAATGATACTGGTAGATTGTCACCCATCTTTGCATTCATGTCAGCTATTCTTCCCTGGCATCTGCCACCTTTCTAGTCTGGGAAAAGTTGGGTGGATAACAAAATTAGCCGCTTGCAGGAGATTCCACTGTATGACCCTCAGAAGCCATGGAACCGCATACCTGCAAGTGCAGGACTGTCTACCTTTCCGCATGCTCTTCTTTCTAGAGCCAGTCCCAGAGAAGCCCAGAGGGGTCCTGACCTTAACATCTCTTTTGGCTACATCCAGCCAGGAGTTCTAGACCACTGTGCATACAGATACCAACCTGGGGGTGTTGAGGGACCCTGTAGAAAAACCCCATCCTGAGTCCAACGAGCAGAGGTTCTTCTGGGGTCAAAGGGAGGTTATATCAAGAAGCCATGTAAACCACAGCAGAAGTAGCTGAAGGAGAAGCAGCTGCTGGTGCCCTACCAGTTTACGGAAAAGTTGCTAAGGATCGCCCATGAGATCCCACTGGCCAAACACTTAGGGCTTGGTAAAATTAAAGTTTGGCTTATAATGGGTCTAGATGTAGCCAAAAACTGTCCATCATGTGTGATGTGCAAAAGGATGGGGAAATCAGGGTCTGGTCAAAGGCTCCCTTAGTTCCTTTGCCAATAATTGAGGAACCTTTCCAGATGATTAGTGAGGATCTGATCGAGCCTCTTGGCATTCCTATTAGCTCTGGGAAACACTACATCCTGACTGTAGTTGACTATGTCACACGGGACCCTGAGGCCGTGGCCCTGTCTTCGAAGCAGGCCAAGAAGATGACTGACACCTCTGTGCCATATTTTCCTACATAGGATTTCCCAGGAAAATGCTTACCAATCAGGAACCCCAGTTTATGTCCAGCCTAATGCAGTGCCTCTGTAAGAAAAGACAATATGCAATATCTGGTAGCCAGCCTCAAAACTAATCGTCTGTGTAAACAGTTCAATGGCACCTTGAAGCAGATGCTTAAGATGTTGGTCGAGTCCCACAGACATGACTGGGAATGGTACCTCACTCGCCTTTTATTTGTGTACCAAGAGGTACCAAGGCCTCATTCTCCCTCTTTAATTTCCTATACAAAAGGCGGGTGTGGGGACCCATGGCTCTGGTAAGAGAATTCTGGAAAGGAGAACTGGTTACCTCTGAAGTGTCAGTCATCGACTAGGTCATGCAGCTCCAGGACAAGATGCAGACATTGACAAACCTAGTGCGCGAGAATATGGAGCATGCCCAAGCCAGTCCGAAGCAGTGGTATAACCAGAATGCAAGAGAAAGGGCTTATGAGATGGGTCAGAAGGTGTGTGCCCTTGTTCCACTGACCTAAAACAATCTTTAGGCTGCTTGGGAAGGCCCATACGTTGCTTGCTCATTTCTTATTCATTATAGGCAAGTTCTAGACTGGACTGAGGAGAGTAATTGGATCTTGTATATCTCGACTTTTTCAAAGCGTTTGATACTGTGCCACATAAAGGGTTGGTACATGGGCAGGGATAACATTACACACTAAATGGGAAACCACTGGGCAAAACTGACATGGAAAAAGACTTAAGGATTTTAGTTAACCATAAACTTAACTGTCAGTGTCAAGCAGCTGCTGCCAAGGCAGATAGGATTATGGGGTACATCAAAAGTAGTATAGGGGCACATGATGAGAATATGGTTCTTCCTCTTTACAAATCACCAATTAGACCACACATGGAATAGTGCGTACAGTTTTGGGTACCGGTACTCAAGAAGGGTATAGCAGAGCTTGAGCGGGTATAAAGGCGAGCAACTAAAGTAATAAATGCAATGGGCAGACTATAATACAATTAATCTGTTAAAGCTAATTTCTAGGTGTCCCTGTGGATTTTTCAGCAAGAATTCATCTTTTACAACAGCTTCATGGAATACTGTACAATATTGATGAGCTGATTATAAAAAGCTATATCCAAGTTTTCATATACTCTCAGAAATGGACCCCTCCATCGTTAGAGAGATTACAACGAATTGCAAATTACACATGGTCAGGAAAAAGCAATCCTTTTAGATCTAAGGATCCTGAAAAGGCTGCAATCTTCTGTAACTTGTTACATGATATTGGAGGGGACATTTTTCTTCCAAAAGTGCATTTCCTCAAATCCCTATGTAGTTGAAGCTTTCACAAGTTCTGCAAATAAATCTTATGTACTAAGTCAACAAACTTATTCCAACCGCACACTAATTATAAAACCATTTAATAATTAAAGAGGGTCAATGTCATTCCAACATGTGGTTCAGTAAGGGAAGAGTATTTTATGCCTTCATTTTCTTTACCACAGCTTATAACAAGAGTCCTAATGATCCTAGCGAGCCATTCATAACTATCATAGAGGATGCTAGGACTATCTTGTCATGAAGTGAAAGGAAAATGCCAAGGAATTTTCCTTTGTATTATTCAAGAAGTATTAGAGAATCCGACCACAGAACTTGCAAGGCAGAACCCTATGAGTTTGGTCAGCTGCCTAGAAACCAGACATATTGGTAATGTGGTTTCTTCACAGGTCTGCAGGTTACATACAGTAGAAATGTTAGTAGTATAAAGGGTCCCTAGCACGGTCGTCTTACCACATGAATAAGATATTCCCTACACGTCTTATTAGTTGGGGTTCATCCACCAGGATTCCCAACGTCCCGCCTGACTATGTGGCTGGGGTTCATCTACTAGCATTTCCAATTACCCACTTGACTATGTGGTTGTTCTTCATCCTCTAGCATTCCAAACGACCCACCTGACTACATGGTTAGGGATTCATCCACTAGCATTCCCAACGACCCGCCTGACTACGTGGTTGGGATTCATCCACTAGCATTCCCAACGACCCGCCTGACTACGTGGTTGGGATTCATCCACTAGCATTCCCAATGACTTTCCTGACTACATAGTTGGGGTTCATCTACTAGCATTCCCAGCAACCTGCCTGACTACGAGGTTGTTATTCATCCTCTAGCATTCCCAACGACCCGCCTGACTGCATGGTTGACGTTCATCCACTAGTATTCCCAACGACCTACATGGTTGGGGTTCATCGACTAGCATTCCCACTGACCTGCCAGACTACATGGTTAGGGGTTCATCCACTAGCATTCCCAACGACCCGCCTGACTACATGGTTGGGATTTCATCCACTAGCATTCCCAATGACTTTCCTGACTACATAGTTGGGGTTCATCTACTAGCATTTCCAACAACCTGCCTGACTATGAGATTGTTATTCATTCTCTAGCATTCCCAATGACCCGCCAGACTACATGGTTGGGGTTTATCCACTAGCATTCCCAACGACCCACCCGACTACATGGTTGGGGTTCATCCACTAGCATTCCCAACGACCCGCCTGACTACATGGTTGGGGTTCATCCACTAGCATTCCCAACGACCCACCCAACTACATGGTTGGGGTTTATCCACTAGCATGCCCAACGACCCGCCTGACTACATGGTTGGGGTTCATCCACTAGCATTCCCAACGACCAGCCTGACTACATGGTTGGGGTTCATCCACTAGCATTCCCAACGACCCACCCGACTACATGGTTGGGGTTCATCCACTAGCATTCCCAATGACCCGCCTGACTACATAGTTGGGGTTCATCTACTAGCATTCCCAACAACCTGCCTGACTACATGGTTGGGGTTCATCCACTTGCATTCCCAAGGACCCGCCTGATTACATGGTTGGGGTTCATCCACTTGCATTCCCAAGGACCCGCCTGATTACATGGTTGGGGTTCATCCACTAGCATTCCCAACGACCCGCCTGACTACATGGTTGGGTTTCATCCACTAGCATTCCCAACGACCTGCCTGACTACGATCACACTCACACTTTCCCTATATGAAGTGAATAAATTCTATCAGCGTTAGGCAGTCTTCACACGTAAATGCTGTGGAATTTTTGCAGAGATTGTGCTGAGGAAATTCTACAGCATTTACAGCACAAGCCGTGAGGAAGGGATTGCAAAAATCTCCTTCACATGCTGCGGACATTTTCTGCAATCACTTCACAACGTTTTTCAAAAACATTGCTTATTCAAAATTCACAGAATGCCAGTTTATGCTGCTGATCTCTACCCTTAAAATTCATGGCCGATCCTCTATAAAAACTGCTGCAAAATCTACACAATTTAGGTGCCACTGCGGATCTCCAGTATATTTGCTGTGGATTTTCTGCTATAAAAAAGCCCACTGCGGATACGCCGTGTGTGAAAACGCTCTAAGGAAGCATTAAAATACCGTAACTGCCGCTGAAAACAGCACTGCGGCGGAACCCCCGAACAGAAATAAACGCAACCATTCACTTGCACAAGTGAAATGGACACCACTACGATGCCCGTATTACAAGGGTTCCATTGGTTTTCCATTATATTTGGAGTATAGAATGTTGTAGTCAACTACTACTCTATACTTCAAACATAGCAGAAACCAACGGATGCATCGTCAATCAGATACCATTACTTATGTAAGTAAATAGTTGTGTTCTCTTCTGTTCAGGTGGTTCTGTCACAGCGCTGTTCTCAGAACCCCTGAGATAAGCCCACAATTGATTAAAGGAAGTTGATGCTTATCCATGACTCTACAGAGGGTCTATGTCAGGCCGAATGCACACGGTGACGCACAGATTCTGTATGGGGGATCCCGAACGGAATCTGCCCCTGCCCGCGGCTGGCGACTCTGCATACCTGTCCATCCCTTTTTTTTCTCTACTGAGGATGGTTCGTACGATGCGCCGTTCGACATGCGCAGTAAAGAATTTTTTTTTCAATGGAAGCCGCCCATGCAGAAACCGCAGGAAAATGGAGCATTCTGCGATTTTTCATCCGCCGGCAGAAACCGCAATTGGTTTCCGCTCGTGTGCATGAAGAAACATTTTTCCACAGCTTGCTATGGAGGGTTATTGCTGTGGAACCCGGAGGCGGATGCAAGTCTATACATCACTGTGCTCAGCATTTCCTCCACCATATGGCGGCATCCATGACCCGGCTTACGATGAAGTTAAACTTTTTGCATCGCACTGTGCGTATTAGATACATGCATTTTTAGCGTATTGAGTAGACAGAAGCGCACAGTTTAGGCTGAGCACAGCCTATCGTTGTTTCTCCATTTAACCCCTAAAATAACCAGGGAACATGCACCCAGTAATTAGTCCAGATGTCATTAAGAAAAGGGTGGTAATTTGGAAAATGCCTTGGCTTATATTGTTTCTACTTAGTCTAATAAACCTTGGCAGTTGTCATAAGCACCCCACCGGTCAATCTTATAATCTTTATCTCCTTCATATGTTAGCGTGTGCGCAAAAGAATCTCTTAATGTGTGCGGACTACCGGCAAGCAACTGCTGTGGC
Source organism: Eleutherodactylus coqui (assembly GCF_035609145.1). Lineage (NCBI taxonomy): Eukaryota > Metazoa > Chordata > Amphibia > Anura > Eleutherodactylidae > Eleutherodactylus > Eleutherodactylus coqui. The sequence goes on from NC_089841.1 coordinate 221,210,381, forward strand.
AGCTGCTACGGACTGCGGAAAGGAGTAGGCTTTAAAGGAGACTCAGCGTGATTGTGTTTAGTCTACACTAGTGATCTGCAGCCTATAACTTTCCAGCTGTTGCCCTACAAATCCGAAAGCAAACTGGGAGTTGTAGTTCCAAAGCAGCTGCCAACCGTCGGCCTGGATGCAGGGAACAGCCATACTAAAAAAAAGAGCAGTCACATGTGCAGGAAGAGTAGAGTTGCGAATGGAACAAGTGCGGTCAACGTAGGGGTTCCTTTTGTCCTTGCGTCCTGGTAAGCGGAGCCGCACTCAACGCTCTACGGCTTGCGGTGTTTTTGTAAGCTTGGCTTTGTAGTGGCGAGGGACGAATGAAAACTAATTGCTTAGTATGGGATGCACATTTCAGCAGTTCGCCCAGCAGAAATATTGAAGAAGTCACGTAAATAGTCGTTTTCAGAGGGTGGCCTAGAGCCAGTCAGGATCCCACAGCGTTTCAAGCATTCTGTCATACATTAAAAAAAAAGCCTGTTCAAAGGCCCTCAAAGTCTGCCAACCGAAAAACAAAACTGCTCATTATGGTCAGGACCTCAAACAGAATAAAGCGCTAGACTTACATTCAGCATCAGCATGGAGTAGGAAGCACAGAAGCACCAGCACTGGCCTGGCAAAGTTCATCATCTGACAGCTTGGCACCTGCATGCTTAGGAAGGCTTGATTTCACCAGCTTTCAAAGCCAACGGGTATCTACCCGCTTCTAATGTTTCAGTGCAGTATATTCACAGCCTGCAGAGACAGAAAAAACAGAAAGCACAGATAAGACGAGGATCCGTTCGGCATATGAACATTACCGTCTGATGCCCATCATGCGCCACAAAACTAAACTATTCCCATTTCTGCATTCTACTAACTGAAGCACATTACACACTTTGTGTTTTTGCCAGTACTCGGTGCCAAGAAGCAGCTTGGCAGAGCTGGTGATGTATTTCCCCATATTAGAGCAAAGTAAACCTAATCCCAGATGGTTTCCTCCCCTGGTCAGATCATCACCCGAATAATTTATCTTCATAATTAGCTGTCGTTTTAGGAACGGTAATGCCAGGTTAATGTATTACACATGTTTTGGGGCATGCAACAGTCAATACAGGTTTAGAAAGCAGTTATCAGTAAAAAGCTTGGGTTTACAAGGCGAAGACATGATGTACTACAGGGTAAGCAACCATGAAGGACACGTAGGAGGGGATCGGTGGACTGGTGATGGGCGTTGCCTTCTTACCTGGCACCAAGGAGGGTTTCAACTAACTTCACTATTATCCATAAGGCCATATATAGATAAGTTGTATGCCCAAGAATTTCGGATGTAACTCACATCAGACAGCACATGGGCAACAGTCTGCCTGATAAGGACGGACCCGCAGAACGCATGTACTACTCTCATCAGGGAAAGTTTCACAAAGGTCATCGCCCCCACGTGAAAGAACGTTGATGTGCATAGCCTAATTGATTAGAATGGGTGTTCATGGAATATATAAACAGCTCACAGCCCTGAATGGTCTAATATTATGTTAAAGGGGTTGTCCCGCGGCAGCAAGTGGGTCTATACACTTCTGTATGGCCATAATAATGCACTTTGTAATGTACATTGTGCATTAATTATGAGCCATACAGAAGTTATAAAAAGTTTTATACTTACCTGCTCCGTTGCTGGCGTCCTCGTCTCCATGGTGCCGACTAATTTTCGCCCTCCGATGGCCAAATTAGCCGCGCTTGCGCAGTCCGGGTCTTCTGCAGTCTTCTATGGGGCCGCTCGTGTAGAATGCCGGCTCCGTGTAGCTCCGCCCCGTCACGTGCCGATTCCAGCCAATCAGGAGGCTGGAATCGGCAATGGACCGCACAGAAGCCCTGCGATCCACGGAGACAGAGGATCCCGGCGGCCATCTTCAGCAGGTAAGTATGAAGACGCCGGACCGCCGGGATTCAGGTAAGCGCTGTGCGGGTTGTTTTTTTAACCCCTGCATCGGGGTTGTCTCGCGCCGAACCGGGGGGGGGGGGGGGGGTGTTAAAAAAAAAAAACCCGTTTCGGCACGGGACAACCCCTTTAAGGCTCCATTCAGACAGCCATAGTTGGTCAGCATTTCTGTATCAGTATTTGTAAGCCAAAACCAAGAGAGTGAAAGTGAGCCGATCGGCCGTGGGGATTCCCCATTTCCTGGGGAATACCCAACGCACGTGTGAAACCAAAAACTTACATATCTCACTATTTTCCCCATAAAATAATGCAGAAAATTATCTATCAGAGGTGAATCACAGAGTGACCTTTATGAGAGTTCAAGTTTTAACCAACGGTGTGCTAAATATTCCAAACTGCAATTTGGAAAAAATGAGATGAACCACATTGGTTTTCTGTAAAGAATACTTGGCAGCCATGGGGGCATCACCCCGGTGTTACCCTGATTGACTGTACAAATAGGACTACAGAGGGAACATAAAATCCACGTTTTTACATGTAGATTCGCCATGAATGTTGCAGCAGATTCACCATAGATTTTATCCCAGTCAATGAAAGGGCTGAAATCCTCTACGAAAATCTGCGGCACAAATTGTCGTTCTGCAAATTTTTAAATACGTGTGAATATACACTTAAAGTGCCTCTGTCATGTAGCTGATAAATGCCAGTATAGAAAACCCAAGAGGAGCAAAACCAGCCGACAAAGAGTGCAGTCTTCCACTTTCATGTACTGAGCTAATTTCTGCAGGAAGCAGACAGCACCGTTCTTACTGCAGTGGTCAGGCTTGGTATTGCAGACCAAGCTCCCATCCATTTCAATGGGAATTTGGCCTGCAATATGAAGCCTTGTCACTGCAGTAGGAAAGGCGCTGTATGCTTCTTGCACAAGTGTATGAGCCCAGCAAACAGTGGATCTGTGGGTCCTGTCTGTTGATGGGCCATCAATGGTTTACAACCGGACAACCCCTTACTGTACAGGAAATTTTATGCTGCTGAGACCTGAAGTTGGCCGTCTTTGAATTCTATAAAGCCAAAGCTGAGTTCAAACACTCTAAACAGATCATATACATAGTTCCTTTAGGTAACACAGACGTTCTATTCCAGCAGCACATATGGCTTCTCCTTTTCTCTGGATAGTATGTACGATGCCCCTAACATGAATGAAAGCCACAGAAATCATAGTAGGCCATGCGCTGAGGGCACCAGCTCACTCTTATCATCATAACCATCTTCATGCCAGCATTTCAAATAGCAGCAACATCCATAAGACATCAGTCCTGTCGGACTCAATTTGTGTCTGTGCAAGCGTATCCGAGCCAACTGCTACATAATGACTTTGATGCTATCACAGAGATGGAGATATATAGAATGTGCTCTTGGGGGGAGGAAAGGTTGCTTTGTTTTCTTGTGCCATTCAACACTTACATCGCAGGCCTGAGCCATAGAAATAAAAGGATTTAGACTCGCACTTCAGAAACTGGGGAAATAATAATTCCATGATCAGACAGGTCTTAAAAGTCAGATCAGAATCGCTTTACTCTTTTATGCCTATCTGAAAAGTGAAAAAATAGAAAACAATGCTACAAAAGCTAATAAAAATAGAAGTATATTGAGTAAAAAAATGTTAGAATTGGTGCTGTCCTCCTCCTGACTAGTGTATATACGCACTATATATATATATATATATATATATATATATATATACACACACACACATATACATACAGACATATATACACACACAGACAAAATATATATATATAATATTTTACTTTTTCCCTTCATTATTAGACCAGGTGCTGCAGGGGTTGTTACGTAGAGGGCTGGTAGAGCATAAATGGCAAATGTGGGGGAAACCCTCCATAAGCCACAGCAAAGGGACAGTGTGGGAAAAGCAGTGATTTAAAAAAAAAAAAATCTCTACTGCCCTCGGCTCCCGGTGTAGACCATCCACAGTACAGCAAAAACACGCCGTCTGGGCACAGGGTCGTATTCCGCTGTGGAATTCTGCATATGGAATCCGCCCCGCCAGTGTGCATGCGGCCCTATACTGAGGAAATCCTGAAGCCCGGTTGGGGTGCGTTGTGGACTGCAGTTGGGAAACACTGTCATAGGTAATCAAAGACGAAGGGTGCTTTTACATGGGATGCTCTGTTGGGCAGCAGATACCCAACACGTCATCCCAATGATAATCATTCCTATGGTTTTACACAGGAAAGAGCATTGCGAGTGAATGGAGGTGGAGCAGCTGGGGATCGTTCTGGCCCACCCGTCCCCATTCATAGACAGTCATTCATTAGTGACCGGCTGCCTGTTTGCATGGAACGATACGTCAGTCAGTCGCTGCATGCATTCACTCTGAATGATATCGCTGGATCGCAGGAATCTAAACGATAACCGTTCCGTGTAAAAGCACCTTCATTCTTGGAAGTTGCTATTTCAACTTCACACTCATTTAAGGTCATCAAGCTTGTTGGGTGATTTGAAGAGTAGGTGTGCCATGTATAAATACCTAGGTTTCATCGGATATGGCCAACCACATCCCAGAGCAAGGATTAAAAACTACACACCACACAAAATCTCTACAATTCAATCTAACGGTATGTTGTAAAAGAGGGCATCAACATCACAAACCTGTGGTCCAACAGGGGCAGCATGCAAAGGTTCCCTTAACTCTTTATGAAGGGTCTTCATGATAAGAGGAAGATCTGCCTTGGTCTAAAACAGCTTGGAGTCCGTGTACACCAACGCTATAAGAGTTGGCTCTCGGGCAGCCTGGCAGACACATTGTTGGCGTAATCAAACGAGAAATCGGGCAGTCGGTCCCATTCTCTGTATAAGTAGATGAGAAGGACTGAACGGTCGGTATTTAAACCAAAACAATTCGTGAACGAGCCAACGATGATTCTTATGCCTACAGAACACAAAGAAACGGGAATGATTTGTCACTCACCGTTCGATCATTGGCTGCGATCATTCCATGTAAAAAGCTCTCCACGCTATATTTCACTTTCCCGAGACACAAATGCTATACTGCTGCTTTCTTAGCATAGATGCAATCCCAAACCCCACTTGAAGCCTCAGAAGTGATCAAGTTCTCAGCTTACAGTCACCGGACTCTGAGACATCCTGGCTGAACCATTAGAATGGCTCTGCTCCCTTACCAGATGTGCCATAAATTCACAGCATGTGTATCCAGACTTTGACCTTCCTCTATATTACAGAATGTGTAATGGAAAGGACTTACACCGTTATAATGTATAAAATATAAGCCCTGCCTATCATTAATGGGAATCTGTTTATCTGCAGCTGTTTTATTCCAGATTTTAAACTTTAGATAAGACTTTATTTAAACTTAAGGGCTTTGTGTGCTAATAATGGACAACGCTCTAATTAATAAATAGCTTAAGAAATTAATTATTACACAAATGTAAAGTACTAATATTTTTTTTAATCAAACGCTCCACTATCCCTATTTAGGTGATAAACATTGGGGACTCCAGTACAGCGTCCCACCATGCAGAATGGTTTCACATCTGGGGATTTTGGAGACTAGGTCTCATCATATCCATCTATGTGTAGAGCTCCCGCAGCACTTAACACATTAATGTCCATACATTCTGCCGGTAGTGACCATGTATGGGCTGAGTATGGCCCTCTGCATGCCCACAAGTCACATATCACAAACATTCACAGTGTAATATATATATATATATATATATATATATATATATTTTTTTTTTTTTTTTTGTTTTTTTTATTTTTTTTTTTTTTATTTTTAATTTAGTTTTTTTAATTCCCCACTCTGTTCAGAGCGGGGATGCGTAGCGAAACACGAACCATGCCACGAGATCCTAGTTCTTGCCTTTATCATGCGATCTTTGCGACAGACTAATCACACGATCCAGATGATAGGAGTATGAGAAAGACTCCTAACATTTAATGTTGGCCATACTGTGGTTTGAGTTCCCTCACTGGTACGGCAGGTACACAAATCCCCAACCACAAGCGTGGCTTTATCCTATGCCGTTCCTAATGAGATGCACAGAATTGGTATTTTTACCAATATTGGATGGTCATTTCAGTTCCTTTGTAGATTGATAGGATACTTCTGCAGAACGTAACGATATTGTATTATTCTTTAATCCATGTGATACATATGATAACATCACTATACTAACTGATCAAAAATCTAAATAAACCTCAAGAAAACTTAATGATTAGCAGCTAGATAGCTATAACGAGAGGGAGACTATTACTTTTCACATGGAAGCCTGATGAAGACAACACCTACCAATATGACCTATTATGGACATCATAAAGGTGCCTCCTCTATGACCCTTCTCTAGGAGTCAGGGTAGACCGCCCATCCGGTCTGGTTAATAGTGGCATAACGATCACTAAATGCTGTATTTGCCTGCCACAAAGAAGTTCACCTGCTGATAAGAGGCGATCACCGGGGGTTAGTTCAGGACTACCCTACGTGGTACACAAGTATTTATTTTATGTGTAATACGGAAGGATAGATATATTCCATTACAAATGCAAATATATGCGCAAGTATCAGCGCGGTACATGAAACTACTTAATGATCTGCGTACTACAATCTCAGAGTATGTATGCTCCGACACATTCAATGATAAATGTCATAAAAAGTTTGATACGTAAAGAACATTTGTGTAATTTAGATGAAAATTAAATTACACATTAACGTGCGTTTGCCCTGTATGTTTCCTTTAAAATGCTGCAATTGAGCAGAGATGGGACTACTACGACAATGGATTTCATGAAGGGATAGAACTGGCATGCAAATAATGAGACCAGTGAACACTAACGCACCAAATCAAGGTCTAGAAGAAGAACGGATTTAATGTGATCAGCAATAGTGGGCGCCAGTAACTTCATTCCATCTTTAATATGTCTTAGTTTTACTTTGTAAATTCAATATTCCTCCAAGTATTCCTTCAGGTAAGAATGATTTATGACATAGCATCTAGCTATTTAGCAAAACAGTCTCATAGGGATTGAAGTGTTTATTTTCCTAATTTTATGTATTTCCAGCATGATACAACATATCTCGCACCCGGATTCTAGAGCTGCCGCAAAGTCTGTATATTTCTCATTGTCATTGTAAAGTACTGTTTACTGTATCAGCAGTATTGTAGTGATTTCAGGCACTGGGTTGGAGGCTCAGGTGCAATAGTGGCAGGTCTGGAGAGAAGTCAAAGAAGAGTTAGGAGTCAACAGGAGGTCTCGGTTTGCAGTAGAGGTGGATGAGGCAAGTAGCGTAGTCGGAAGGGAAGCCAGAAGTCAGTAATGGGAGGGCTTGCAGAAATGGCAGAGGAACAGGCAAGTGGAGCTTGATCAAACGGTGCTGTGGAGCTGAATAATCACGCACAGAGGGAGTTGAAGGGCAAGGCTTTTATAGGAAGTGCAATCAAGACAGAGGTAGGGTTAGGACCAGGAGGCAGGAACTAGATAACTGGGATACGGAAACACGTCTGAGAGTCTTGCAAGTGAACTGTCGACAGGCTAGATAGCTCAGTAGTGAGAGCTACTGAATGGAGTGCAGGAGGTCCCTGGTTCAATGCCTGACAAGTATATCAACTACCATCTACTGTATGTTGCTCTCTTTATCTTTTTCATCTCTTTTTTGGCTGCCAAGTCTACCCTTATGGCCCTTTTCCACAGAATGATTATTTTTTATAAATTGTTCACATTTCCGCGCTCCTTCGGGAATTTGAACAATAATCATTTTTTGCAAATCCATGCAACGACTAAACAAAAGTTGTTCAGTCATTCCTTTTCTACATGCAGAAAACTGAACGACGTGACGTTCGGTGTAAACAGCAGTCATTTAATTTTGAACGACAGTCTGCTTACGGTGAATGAAGGTGGGTGGAGAAAGATCCCCAGCCTGTTCCACTTCCTTTTTGGCAGCACTGTGAGCGATGCCAATGATACTTGCTCCTGTGTGACGGAACAGAAGTTAGCATCACTGGTGCGAGTATCGAGCATTGTTTGCCCAGCAGCTCCGTCCCATGTAAATGGACCATTAGGGATATCAGCCAACATCATTTCTTCTTCGAGAAATTTCGAGTACAGTTTTCTGGCCGAACCCAACTTCAATTCTCACAGACCAGGCCAGTTGATGCTTGTAAATTTCTGTTAGCCTCATGCAGCCTACACAGCCACAACTGATACTTGCTGTGCAATTCACTGCAAATTACGACAGAACAACCATAAGGTGCTTGAAACAGCCCCAATTATAGTCTGACTTCACCCTCATAGGAGTCTATGCAGCATCATGCTTAAGCGTTCATACCTGTGACCAAAGTATGCCATTACCCTGCTGCTCACCTGTAAGCATGCAAAAACACCACAACCAGCAGTAACACAGATGCACAACAAATATATAGTGGGCATACCACATAAGGCTAACACTGCAAAACCTAACTTCACTTGGCATGGCCTGTCCCAGTTACTGCCCTGCAATAATTGCAGTTCAGTATGTGGCAAAGTCTTCACTTCAGAAACATACTTTGTAAGAGTGTCGTTTATAGATGCAGGCAGTTCATGGCAACCAGCCCCTTACAGGATAGACAGCAGAGCGTGCTACACAAACGGTCAAAAGGTTTAGAACACGTCAATTTTTCCAGTTATTTCTGACACCAACACTAAATAAGATGAAATGGTTCAATGATTAAACTGTATGTTAAATACATTAAATTACAATGAAATTGTAACCTGAAAAACGCAACAACAGTCTTTATTTATTATTTTAACAAAAATGCTATTTTCAGGCAACCCATTAAAGACAGCTGCTCTGCAGCACAGAAAGCAAATTTAGTTTGAAATTGGATGCAAACTCTTCCTATAGGTGTCTCAACTTTTGTAGATTACGTCCAAACCCTCTGATTCTATATAAGAAGTGTTGGATCAGACTGCATTACAAACACCCTCTAGGGCAGCATTTGGACAGTTTTGCTTTTCAGGACAGAGCACAGTGCTATCCTAGTGGCAAAAAAAAGACAAACCAAAGAAGAAGCAAAAGCCACCACAAGATCAGATGACAAGTTTTTGAGAGTCAACAGTTTGCGTAATCAGAGTCTCACAAAATCTTTCTGCACAGCTTAATGCAGGGGAAAAGAAAGTTTCCATTTCAACGGTGAAGAGAAGCCGTCTATCTACAGGTTTGACAGGTGAAGTATCACTAAGAAAACCACTGCTAAGATTGTAGAATGGAAGAAGGTCTTATGGAGTGATGAATCAAAATGTTGACATCTTTGGTACATTACGCAAGGTTTTGTACGCCATGAAGTAGGTGAAAGGATGGTTGCCGAGCGTGACACCAACTGTCAAAAATAGATGAAGCACAATGGTCTGAGGCTCTTTTGCTGGATCCAGAGGTGACTGGCACACATTTGCAGAAAGAACTACATCAACATTTTGATACACAATGCAATACCCTCTGGTGTACGCCTAGTTTGTCAGTCCTTCATATTACAGCTAGACAAACTAAAACATACTTCTAGGTTGTGTTAGAACTACTTAAGAAGACAAGAAGAAAGGCTTCAAAGAATGGAATGGCCTACCTACAAACATAATTATCTCTTCAAAATGGTCTATATGTACTAGATAGAAGCAAACATTGCAGACTATGTCCCTCCTTAGTTAGTTATCGCCAAAGATGACATTACAATGTTTAGCTTCTTACTACCAATCTTTTGGACCCAATGATGGTTATGTGTTCGATTTGGACATACATTTTCCAGAGTGTATCACAGATGGCTCCTTCCCTCATTTCTCCTTTTAACTTGCATGTTTGGCTGAGGCTGTAAATGGGTGTTAATCACCGGCATAACTATAGGGAATGCAGGGGATGTGGTTGTACCCGGCCCAGGAGCCTTAGGGGGCCCACAAGGCCTCTTTTCTCCATATAGGGAGCCCAGTGCTATGAATAAAGCATTCTAGTAGGAGGCCCTGTTACAGGTTTTGCATTGGGGCCCAGAAACTTCAAGTTACGCATCTGGTATCGTGTTTCCCCGAAAATAAGCCAGTGTCTTATATTAATTTTTGTTCAAAAAGGTTTAACTTTTTTACATGTATAGCTGCCTGGACACTATTTAAATTGACTTCTTAAATTAAAATGTTAGCAGGGCCTAATTTTGGAGTAGGGCTTATATTTCAAGCATCCTCAAAAAGCCTGAAAAATCATTTTGCATCCTAAAACATTCTGAAAAATCATGCTATGTCTTATTTTCAGGGTATGTCTTATTTCAGGGAAACAGGGTATTTATGAGAAACTCATTGGTAGAATTGGGCAGTAATTAAAAGATGCTCATAACAAACTTAAAGACGCCAATCAACTATCAAAAGATAGAACTTTTACAAAAGGGTTTTAATAATATTCTTTATATTGCACCAAAATATTCTGCAGCCCTTTTGCAAACATGAACACGATATCAAGACAAAGGACCAGTTCTATAGGAGATACATAAACCATCATGCTTGCAGATGCTAGAAATAAAATCCTGGATATACCAACCAGCTGCTTTCTAGAAGAGCAGATATGTTCCTTCCCTGTGTGTTCTATTTAAAATGTCCCCGGATTTTGCACTATAAAAGCGTGAGGAAGAAAAAAAAAACAAAAAAAAAAAAACATGTGGAAATGCACCATAAAGCACCGCTAAAGCTGTAATGTATGATGCTTCCAAATCCAGACAGAATTAGGTATTCAGGCAATCTTGTGCATAATTCATTGTGATGCCTCTTAACAGACAGAACTGCAACTGGGGATCTCGACCACAAAACAGAGAAAGTCTTTGACTCATACAATATAAATTCATTTGGCGATGAGGCTTATATTTCTGGAATCTCTCAGGGCCCTTTCCTTTAACTCTTCGCTGCTCAGCCGCACACTGAACTCCCACCATCCTCCTGCATCCTTCTCATTTAATGCTTCCCCCGAACAAATCACAGGTAAATAACGGCACCAAATAGTGTGTTTGCGTGGAAGTCAGGACAGCGGTACCGGCTCACCCATCATTCGGACAGCTGAATGAGCTCCATCAATGGAAAGCCTCCTTTAAATTAATGACCTGCTACCGCATGATGACTGCTTAGGAAGGAAATATTTATAGTTTTTCTTCCAGCTCCTGACCCTTGAAATTAAAACCACTTTCTCCCACTCCTGTAGCTCCAGTTAACCCGGAGGACAAATGTCTTGAATTCGCAGAAGAAGTAAAAGGTTGAACAGATTAAAAAATTGCCACCCTTTACAGTTTACAAATGGCTTTATCCAACCGCTAACAAGAGCAGCTCTGATCTATATATTGCAGAATACGGCCATACATATATATATATATATATATATATATATATATATATATATATATATATATATATATATATATATATATATATATATATATATATATATATATATATATATATATATACACACACACACCGTATTCTGTAATATATAGATCAGATATCTATCTGTATCGTCTATATATAGTATATATGGGCTGTATTCTGTAATATATAGATCAGATCTATCTATATATATCTATATATTACAGAATACGGCCTAGATAGATCGATAGATCGATATAATACGGCCTATATATATAAATTATATATATAGGCCGTATTATATCGATCTATCTAGGCCGTATTCTGTAATCTATAGATAGATCTGATCTATATATTACAGAATACGTCTTATAATATATATAAAAATATATACATATATACACACACATATATATATATATATATATATATATATACATATACATATACATATATACACACACACACACACACACACACACACACACACCGTATTCTGTAATATATAGATCAGATATCTATCTATTTATCTATATACATCTATATCTATATATTACAGAATAAGGCCTAGATAGATCGATAGATAGATATAATACGGCATATATATATATATTCTTTTTTAATATTTATATATTATATATATAATTTTTTTAAAATATATATATACCGTATCCTGTAATATATAGATCAGATATCTATCTATATATCTTTATACATACATACGTACATACATATTGTTCTCGAAATATTATGTCCCTGCGACTGTTTTTGCGAAGAAGTGACCGAATAAGAAAAATAAATAAATAAATACATTTCCAAGAAGTGTCCTATTTTGCTAGATTACCTCTATTCACTGTGTAGCCGGCATACGCTCCATTGTGCCTTCTTCTCTATTATGCACTGCAGGATATTCCCACACAATATAGGCAGCGCATTCTGTATCTCAATACGCGGTGCCCTTTTAACCAAAAGGACCGAGTAACTATTGCAGTACTCTTCCCCCACAAACTCCACCAGTGGCCACAACGAAATGTTCCTTTAACTCTTTGACATAGTTTGTACCTAAAGGCTCATTCGCACGAACATTATTTGAATGGCGTACTATGCGTGTATAATAAGCGGTATATTGCAGCACTTCATATACATTGATTTTCGCATATCCCACTCGCACTAGTGTTTTTCCAATGCGTATAATATGCACGTAAAAAAGAACGCAGCATGTTCTATTCCACGCGTACAGCCCTATTGGTCTCTATGTGTGCATAGAATACGCTGCAGTGTGTATGCATTGCGTATGTGTGGCATTTAATACATAACGCCGTTAAGCTGCAGAGCGGAGAATTAAAAGAAGAAGAAAAAAAAATACGCTGCGCATGACAGCATGTGTGAGATACGCAGTCATACGCAGTGTACCATCACTTCTTTACGCAGTAATAGCCGTCTTACACAGCGGCAGACTGCATACTAAGAGCCGGGCTCACATGGGTGGATTCCGAGTGCAGAACCCGCGATCGGCGTCCGATGAGCATGTACTTTCACTTTTTGGTTCACACTCGCGGATACGAATTGCGTATTGCATGAGCAGAAGAAAAAACACAGTGTGCTCTATTTTGCCACGGGCTCCACGCACACGGCCTCCATTGAAGTCAATAGAGACCGTCCGACTGGGCAGGTCGCAGGCCTGGCTCACAGCTAGAACGCGCTGCGGGCCTCCGGCATGCAAAATCCGGTCCGCCCATGTGAGCCCAGCCCTAAGGCGCAGTATTTTGCTATACATACATTGTTGGAGATTATGTATGCACCTTCAGATGTAACGGGCTGCATAACCTATAGCCAAATGTACGGTAAACCAGAGCCAACTCATGACATCACAATGAGTAGAAGCTCGTTGCCGTTTCTGCTACATCTAACATCCATGAGATACGGAATCTTGATTTATGAATCTAAATAAGTAACTTGGGAAGCTCTTAATTCTCTCACGATCACAGAAGAATGCCAATTGAATCTGTTGGTGTAAACCTGCTAAGACGTCAGTAACAAGGCTTTGGGGAAACATCAACTAATAAGAGAATGTACAGACAATATAGTAAGAGTCTCAACACTTTCAACGCTCAACAAAAACCTTGTAAGGACGGTAACCCCCGGTGGCGCCGCGCAACATTACAAGCAGAATGTGTCAGCCGCTCTCAAAAAAGGCTTCCCAAAGAGAATTCGGTTTTGACTATGCTAAACAACAAACGTAAAAAGTCATAGATAAAACAGCCCGAAAAGGTTTGCCTCGCTAATCAGTCGAGAAAAGGGAAAAAAAGAACTACCTACTGGGAATCGGATACTTACTGTCAGGGAAACCTAGTTTCAATCTAAACAAAGGGCAGGGAATCAGGTGTCTGCTACCGGCTGTAGCTGACTTTCCTGTAATCTGGAGGAATATGAAATAATCTGAGAGGGGCGCCCGCCACTGGGGGAATGGAAAAGCAAGTAGAAAAATGGCTCAATAGTAGCTAGTGCAATCGGCATAGCAATTTACTAGAGATGAGCGAGCATGCTCGTCCGAGCTGGATGCTCATTCGAGTATTAGCATACTTGATGGTGCTCGTTACTCTAGCAGTACCACGCCATGTTCGACCCCTCCCCGTAGTGACGTGCCAGCGTGTGCACGTTCACAGCAGTATGTGGCTGGCTAACAAAAATGCTATTTTCAGGCAACCCATTAAAGACAGCTGCTCTGCAGCTCTGCAGCACAGAAAGCAAATTTAGTTTGAAATTGGATGCAAACTCTTCCTATAGGTGTCTCAACTTTTGTAGATTACTTCCAAACCCTCTGATTCTATATAAGCAGTGTTGGATCAGACTGCATTACAAACACCCTCTAGGGCAGCATTTGGACAACTTTGCTTTTCAGGACATTGCTATCCTAGTGGCAAAAAAAGACAAACCAAAGAAGAAGCAAAAGCCACCACAAGATCAGATGACAAGTTTTTGAGAGTCAACAGTTTGCGTAATCAGAGTCTCACAGCACAAAATCTTTCTGCACAGCTTAAAGGAGATGTCTCGAGGAAGCAGTTAATTTTTTTTTTTGCCCAGTCCCCCCCATTAAACACACATTACTAAGCCCCCCTGTAAATGACATTTCTAGCTGGTTCGTACTTACCGTTCCAGCGTTTCAGCAAGTTATAAAAGTTTCCTCAAGATGGCCGCCGGCTCTTTCCCCGTCGCTCGCTGCAGCCCGACGTGCGCGCTCCCGAGACGTTGCCAGCTGTGTCTCCATGGCAACCGGACGCATCGCAGCCGCCGACCAGACGCCCCGCAGCCGCCGACCAGACAGCAGGTAACCGGCGCTAGCCCCCGGCTCCCCAGCGCTAGCTCCCCCGGCGCAGCGACAGCCCCCCCATCGCAGCGACAGCCCCCCCGGCCTAGCGCTAGCTCCCCCGGCGCAGCGACAGCCCCCCCGGCCTAGCGCTAGCTCCCCCGGCCTAGCGACAGCCCCCCCGGCCTAGCGACAGCCCCCCCGGCCTAGCGCTAGCTCCCCCGGCGCAGCGACAGCCCCCCCGGCCTAGCGACAGCCCCCCCCATCGCAGCGACAGCCCCCCCGGCCTAGCGCTAGCCCCCCCGGCGCAGCGGCAGCCCCCCCCCCCCCCCCCCGGCGCAGCCCGGCGCAGCGGCAGCCCCCCCCGACCCATCACTTACCTGGGAGGCTTCTCGGGGCTGCTGGGCTGGGCTGGTCTTCTCCGCTGGGCAGCTCCAGTTTCTGCACCTTCCTCTAACAGAGGATGGTGCAGAATGGCCGCTTCAGCGCGCTCCCGAGCAGTGACAGCTCGTCTGCGCATGCGCAGAAGAGCTGTAGCGGGGAGCACACTGAAGCGGCTCGTGCTGAATGGAGAAGACCGGACTGCGCAAGCGCGTCTAAAAAAGCAAGCTGCCAGCGAATTTAGACGGAACCATGGAGACGAGGACGCTAGCAACGGAGCAGGTAAGTGGAATAACTTCTGTATGGCTCATATTTAATGCACAATGTACATTACAAAGTGCATTAATATGGCCATACGGAAGTGTATAACCCCACTTGGTTTCGCGAGACCACCCCTTTAATGCAGGGGAAAAAGAAAGTTTCCATTTCAATGGTGAAGAGAAGACTTCTATCTACAGGTTTGACAGGTGAAGTATCACTAAGAAAACCACTGCTAAGATTGGAGAATGGAAGGTGGTCTTATGGAGTGATGAATCAAAATTTTGACATCTTTGGTACATTACGCAAGGTTTTGTACGTCATGAAGTAGGTGAAAGGATGGTTGCAGAGCGTGACACCAACTGTCAAAAATGGATAAAGCACGATGGTCTGAGGCTCTTTTGCTGGATCCAGAGGCGACTGGCACATATTGGCAGAAAGAACCACATCAGCATTTTGATACACAATGCAATACCCTCTGGTGTACGCCTAGTTTGTCAGTCCTTCATATTACAGCTAGACAAACTAAAACATACTTTTAGGTTGTGTTAGAACTACTTAAGAAGACAAGAAGAAAGGCTTCAAAGAATGGAATGGCCTACCTAAAAACATAATTATCTCTTCAAAATGGTCTATATGTACTAGATAGAAGCAAACATTGCAGAATATGTCCCTCCTCAGTTAGTTATCTCCGAACAGGACATAACAATGTTTAGCTTCCCTGGCTGAGCGAGGGAGAGGGAGAAAGATGCAGGGATGTCTCATGATAGGGCATCCCAACAACATACAGAGGGCTAGGGCAGTATACTCCATCTGGGAAGCAGTGAGAGCACTTTTGTGTAACCCGTTTTTTATGGGCCCCCCACAGCACCTCCTATCTGGACAGGAACCTTCTGAATCTCTTTAAAGGAGAGAACACCCTCTGCCTTCTAACATTTGTAGTAAGAGTCATAAATCCATTATTTTTTTTTGTAGATTTTTTTTTAAACTACTGCTTTTGCCGCATCATCGCCTAGTGATTGCGGAAGGGCCGCGGATCGGACGTCTTCCATTGACTTTAATAGAAGCTGTGCACGCGGAAACCGCTGAAAAAAAGAAGCATACTGCGATTTTTCCTCCGCTTGCGGAAACTGCAACTGGTTTCAGCAAGTATGGAGGAAGAGTAGATTTCCCATAGCATGCTATGGGCGGTATTTGCTGCAGATCCGCAGTGCGGACGTCCGCCACGAATATCCGTCTGTGGGTGGGAGCCCTTAGTGGAACAAGCCCCAAACCCTGAAAGTAAATCTAGACCTGCGGATATATAGGCTAATCTCATTGCTCCAACTATCCATTGAGCAACTGTCCTGTTTGTTACTTTTTGACCCTTATTACATCCTACAAATATGCAAAAATTGCAAAAACTGAAATAATTGGAGAACTCCTGGGGATAGGCAGAGTAACAAAACTGGTCCTTAATAGAAGGAAAAGTCAAGGCTTTAAAAAGGGACTGGTGAGTGTATTAAGGACCAGATTAATGTCCCCAGAAAGAACTTTGGGTCAGAAAATTGGGTTGGTCTCTTTCCAATCCAATTTTGGATTCAGGGTTTCCTAAAAGGCTTTCTCTTTTTGCTGTTATACAACGGTGCCATCTGCTGGCTAAAGCTAGTGTGTGTGTGTGCCACAGAGGCTCCAACAGCAGAGTGACTCCCAATAGATGGTAAGAATACCCTGTCGGACACCTTCTGACATTGGAGCTGTACAAGCTTCAATCAGAATGTAGGAAGACGGCAGACAGTGGAGTGGAAAGGGTTAACTTTTCACACAGCTCATCTAACAGCCTTTGTGTATACCAATCTTGTAATATACTTGTATTAGGTCTTTGTTTTAGATGATGAAGCACCTTTCCAATCCACTGCCGGACCCCAAACATTAGGCTTCTTCAGCAAGAGAGGCATGGGGGCACGGCCAGCTACTGCATGCTACAGAGAGGTGGGCATTGCAGCTGATTAGAGAATGGCTATTCAAGGCAGCATGGGAATTGTAGGCAAAGGAGTCCTGGCCAGCAGAGGGCTGAAAGAATGACCGGCTTAAGACGCCCACGACCTTTATATGGACTGCAAACAGCAGGGCAGCGGGAAAAAGTAGGACAATTTGCATGAAAAAACAGAAATGACAAAGCTCAAACAGCAACAAAGCGGCGTCCGATGAGGAAGGGGGGGACTCGGGAAATGTTTCTTTTTTGAAAACATAGGTACACTTTAAGGGTGACCTGATCAATTACTCACTTTGTAACAAAGCCAACCACCCCCTTCCCTCCCAAGCTCCATACCCCCTGAAGGCTAGAAGCCTTGAAAGGCAAAAAATGACCCTAGATGAAAAATCTCGGAATTTCCATTTAATACAACCAGGATCAGGGGCTTAAAAAAAATAAATAAAAAAAATAGGTCACCTGGAAGTCTCAAATGCAAAGCAAGGCATTAGAGATGAGCAAGCCTACTCGGCCACGCCCCTTTATCGCCCAAGTACCGCGATTTTCGAGTACTTCTGTACTCGGGCGAAAAGATTCGGGGGGCCCTGTGGGTGAGTGGGGGGTTGCAGCGGGGAGTGGGGGGGAGAAGGAGAGAGAGAGGGCTCCCCCCTGTTCCCGGCTGCTACCCCTGTGCCGCCATGCCTCCCCCCGCATCTTTGCACCAGAGTACTGAAGTACTCGAAAATCGCGGTGCCCGATCGGGTAATTACTCGAAACGAGTGGGTTCGCTCATCTCTAGAAGGCATCTACCTCATATAGGAACGGACCGAGGTTATAGATCTCTTTCATATGTTACCACTCACTACAATTGTGGCGACTGGTAGTCAACACTTAATACGTGATACAATGAGAGAGAATATCGTACCCAGGCCAATTAAACATGTACATTAGAGATGAGTGAACACGTTCGGCCCCGCCCCTTTTTCGCCCGAACACCGAACTTTGCGAACACTTCAGTGTTCGGGCGAAAAAGTTCGGGGGCCGCCGTGGCAGCGCGGGGGGGTGCGGCGGGGAGTGGGGGGGAGAGGGAGAGAGAGAGGGCTCCCCCCTGTTCCCCGCTACTGCCGCCCGCGCCGCCGCGCATCTCCCCGCCCCCCGGCGGCACCCGGACCTTTACGCGCGAACACTGCAGTGTTCGGCAAAGCCGGTGTCCGGGTGCGGATGTGTCCGTAACGGACATGTTCGCTCATCTCTAATGTACATGTATAGACTCAGACTCCTATTGTAGAACGTGGTTACCGCGTTTATGACTGCGGTTTCAGCTGCGTTTTCTTCAGCGCAGCTGAAAATGCAGCGTTTTTACAAGCGCATGTGTGAGAGTGGCCGTCAGCCTCCGTCACACAGCAGCGCTGCACACCCGCGATATTACTTTGCTTTGCCGGGATATTACTGTCACTTTCGTCCACATTCCCCTGCGGCCGACAGCGGAGTTTAGCGCACCTCATCATTGATGAGGTGCGCTAAATGTCAAAAATAGAACACCGCTCAAAGCGCCGCGAATGAGTGGCTATCTGAGAGGCTCCATGGAAAATAATAGGAGCGTTATACCACGATTAGCCCAACGATCTAATGGTGGAGAGATCTTGATCCCATGAGCTAAGGCGAAGGCACAGAGTATACTCAATGATCACTCGGAGTTCAAGAATATGCAACTTTAGGAAGATACTCTGAACACGATTATAATATAAAAACAGTTTTTGCATCCTGTTAAAATGTCCAGTTTTTTGTTTGAAATGTGATCATTTAAACAGGATGCACAGGGGACACAAAAATGCCTTTCTTTGAAAAGAGAAGTCACTGGCAGCCGGATGGGCATCCTATTGTATTAGATTTCTTCTTTTATAATTGTGGGGGGGGGGGGGGGGGACATCTTTCAACAAGATGCAAAAACATGATGCAAACAGGCCCTTAACCCCCTAAGGACCAGGGTGTTTTGGTCTTAAAGGGCCAGAAAACACTTTTTTAATGGATTCTACCAGTGTGGTGGTTTTTTTGCTCTATTTTTCTTTCTTCAGCTACCCAAATTATTTTTGCTGCCTTTTCTTCTCATCACCTATAGAGCTATTTTTTATATTTTTATTCACTGGCTTTTTTTTCTTCAGTTTTTTTAGTTTTATTAGACGTAAAATATGTATATAATCTGTAATTTTTTATAACTTATTTTTGTAACTATTTTTGTTTGTACCACCAATGTCCCCCGAGATGTCATATACGACCTTTGGGGGTCATTCATGTGGTCTTTTAATTTTTTTTCCTTATTTCACACTTTTCCACTGTAACTGGGGCACCTATCCATAGGAGCCCAAGTTACAGAGGAAAACATCTCTCTAGAGTGATAATAGTCACTAACAGAGCTGATCAGGGTCTGCTAGGACCCTGCAGCTCGGCTGTGACAGAGGACACCCGGCAGTCACGGGATCGCTGGGTCACATAGAGGAACTAACACTTCCGCTCAACCTGCTTCTGCTTGATTGCAGGAGCAGAGGACTTCATCCAGCACCGTATTTTTGCTATCAGTCAGGATTAAAGCCCAGGATCAAGTACCGTATATTTACGGCACTTGGTCCTTAGGGGGTTAAAGCAGTTTAATAGCAGTCAACATACACATTATTATTTTGAAAATGACTCTGAGAAAGTCTATAACATTTCAATTACTTCTGGGCACCGGGTTTTTGACAGTGACCTGGTGAATGCAGTAACAATCTCAATGACCCAATCTGGTAGACTATTGTTCGGTGTCACTGGAGTAGCCGGTCATGCCAAGTCTGGCTGGGAAATGCAGCTGTAAAATTTATGCTGTAACCTGATCTACATCTTAAGTATGCAACATTATCTTACAGCGTCTTTGAGCTATAAAAATAACTCGTAACCACATGTACGTTCTGTTAGTCTTGGCATTTTACATTGGATAAAAAACAAAGATCAAGTCTAAGCAACAGATGGCGGTGGGACATTCAGGTTCAACCATTCAGAAGGTTAAATGTCTGAAAAGATAAAAAATATAAAGAGTAGACGGAGGGGTGTCACTATATATCTTATCTAACAGACCACCTCTATGAGAAGACTACCCCCTTATCCAGATCACATTTCCGGTGGCAGATTTTCAATTCTACTGTGTATTATACAAGTTGTCCTCTTCTTTGAGAAGATGATCCGCTTTAGGGCCCTTTACACGCAATGATTATTGCTCAAAATTTGTTCAAATGATGGCATATGAACGATCATTGTTGCGTGTAAACGCTGCCACCATTCACTCTTCAGCTGAACGTTGATTTTAAGGTGAGCTTAAAATCCATCCTTTAGCCGGAGAGAGATAGCAAGGACCACACGCTGTGTCAGAGATTACATTGTATTCTGCCTACAGCCCCTGCAGCACAATGGAGCTGTGTGCAGAGCTCAGACCACATGCTATGCTCTACAAACAGCTCCCAGAGGCCCCTTTACATACAAATGAAGCTGATAAAATGCTAATGGACATTGTCCATTAACCCTTTGCAATCCAATTTTGGATTCAGGGTTTCCTAGGGGGCTTTCTCTTTCTGCCATTATACAATAGCACCATCTGCTCGCTGGAGCCAGTACTGCGGTATGTAACATGCTGGAGAGGCCCCTGACAACAAAGCGGACAGTAATCTAGGAATACCCTGCTGGACGTCTTCTGACATCGGAGCTGTACAGCCTTCAATCAGAAAGTCTTTAGACCTCAGACAGTGGATTGAAAAGGGTTAACACTTTATGCAAAACGATTGCTAAAACTGTCAATCTTTCAATCGTTTAAAAGATCGTCCTTGCATGTAAATGGGCCTTTTAGAAGAGTTTTTCAATGGAATTTTGGCTGGCTGATAGATATGTGACAGATCAGATTTTGGGTAGCTGATATGTGACAGATCAGATTTACTTGAGCACCTTATCGCAAAGTTAGGTGGGTACTGTATGACTATTATTTATTAGTGACCATGCAGTCTAATTTGTAGTACAGGCTATAGAGCATAACAAGCTGAGCAGATTGATATACATTTCTATTGGAAAAGATTTTATATCGCTAGTCATTTATATTTCTACTATTTCTAGACTTAGGAGTCCAGTGGGCGGGACTAGCGATTGATTGACAGCCTTCTCTGTATATGTATGGAGATAACTGTCAATCACTGATAAGACTACCTAAGCCTAAAACCAGGGACATCAATAGAAGCTACTACACTGGGCACCAACCAGCCTATTACTGGCCCTGTAAGACAACACAGAGACATAGATATATAGAGAATATATAATATAATATATAATAATGATACACTGACAATGTAGAGAAAATTATATTTTAATCCCCTCCTTTTTTTCCGGTACCCTTTCCAATAATTAGCTACATTTTATTCTAGTCATTCTGAAGCAGGTCTTCAATCTTTGGAGCAAGAAATGCTTTAGCGAAGGCTGGCGAGAAAGTGTTGGCCAGCGTGGATACATATGAAGCTGTTTCATACGAAAACATGTTGTGCAGGATTAATCTTTTCTTGAGCTCACACAATATTTGACAGACCAAATGTTGATGCCAAAAGCAACTGCTATTTTCGGTCAGTGTGCAAACTGTGAAATACCATGAAACCCTATCAAAGGCTATCTTCTGTTTATTTGTAGGTTGTATTTATGTGAATCCCGGCTTGGCAGTATAATCACATCAAATAGAATGGAATGACTGAGCCCACAGCATTTCTATGCCCTTTTTTTATCCCACATTTAAATGGTGCTGTGTGCAGGCATCGCATTGATGATTTTCCCTTTGGGACAAGAGAGATTATTTTACAGTTGGGCCATCGTTCCTTATATAAATGATAAAGTACGTGTTGACATACACTTTGCATGTCAGCGGTAATTAAATGCAAACCACATGTGTGAGAACCTACAGAAACTGTCAAGAGAGTCCGAGAACAGATCATAGCAAAATGGCCGTAATAGGTTTAAACGAATAGGGGGAAAATCGCTTCACTTTCGGCCAACGACATATGTTTTCACTAAAATAATAATGGTATTTGCTAAGAGGGATAATTAAGTTTAGTTTCGTAATCGCGGCATTCCCTTCTTCTCTTTCAATAACGGTCTACAGTAAAAGGATAATGCCCCTACTGGATACAGCTATAACTTTTTTTTTTTTCAATAAGTTGATTATTCAGTTGGAGTCCAAGCAAAACCTCATGCGATCCACTACAGGTCTGCTCTTTTTCGCAAAACACTGCTACCCTTGTCCACGGACTGTGGCAGGAGAATGGGGCTGAGCGGTAATACCAGACAAAGCCCACGGACCCAAGTAACAACAGTGGTTTGGAAAAACCAGCAAACTCTTTCCTAGCCCTGAACAACCCATTTACATAAGTTCAATTCCGCATGCTAAGCCTTTCACCCTTCAATTCCCAGTCATTGTTACAAGGCTTGTATAAAGAGTCTAACATTGACTTGCAGGAATGCTGCCTTCTAATAGGTGGCACTGTGGAGGTATTGTTTCATCTCCCTTATTTGCATATTACCCAGAGGAGCATGCATGGCCTGAAAAGTCTCCTCCTTCACCATCTAGGTGCTCTCCCTAAGAAGAAAAGATAGTGTTTTATGACCTACATCATAGGCCTCTCTCTAGCAAAGTCAGAATCCTACTGTACACTGATGAAGGGCAAAAACCCTGAAACAGCTGTCTGTGCATGGAGTCTAGCTTTGCTTTATATTCCTGGTCATTGTTACAAGGCTTGTATAAAGAGTCTAACATTGATTTAGGCATTGCTGCCTTCCAATAGGTGGCGCTGTGGGGGAATGGTTTCATCTCCCTTATTTACCAATTCAGCCGGTACTCCAAATTTTTTTAGTTGTCCCACCGGTTATTTAACAGGAATTCTCTGCAAGATTTCTGCAGCTATCAGAATGATTTTCCAGATATTGTTAAATGTGAGTTGCTCACATGTGATAACTGTTTATACGCTACAATCAAATCAGTAATGACTGAGAAAATGTATAACAAAAAAGTAAAACCACCGCCAACCAATGAAACAAATTAACATCCGTTGGAAGTGGAAGCGATCATTTCAGTCCTATAAAAGATAATATTAATGGTCAGGAAGGGTCATGTTTGACATTAAAATCAGCCAAAATGGTAAAAATGTAGCCATGCTTGGAATGCTTCAACCTTTATCCAATTTTCAATGCCAAAAATACCTTTCCTCGTGTAGCGAGCAATTTAGTCTTGATGAGTAGACAAATGAAACCCGAGGCAATTACACGAACATTAACGCAAATGAGTGGCCTTTACACGTTACAGGTCAGATTTGTATTACCCAAATAATTAGCATTTGTTTGTTTAGTTTGGACAATACCGTCAGGCGAGCAGCTTCCCCCAGAATGTGCATGGAGGAGCTTTCTTACAAGGGTTGTAAAACATTGCATTAATGACAAATCCCCCTTGCAGTGCCCCTCGGCCCTTGGAATTTAACTCCTCTCACATTACAGTATTTATTGAATTTTCAAGCCAAACTCTGTTCTGCTCCATAAAATTCTGACAAGTGGACTCTGCCAAGCTAATAATGGCTTCATTCTGCTGAAATAAACTTATTTCACTGCGGCAAATAGAACGCCATGACCTCAAAAGGTTACTATTAACAGGGTTAATGAGACCCAACAAACTGTTCTCACAGGATTCGAATTAGTCACAATTGGTATT